>NC_069686.1:9343396-10038237 GCF_023699985.2 Odocoileus virginianus | reverse complement strand
GTAGAAAATTGTTCTCTACTGAGGAGGTGGAAATGGGAACTGGAGTTGATCAGTTCACTGGACCTTCCGTTGGGTCAGCTCTGGTCTCCAGCTCTGCCTCCCTGGAGGTGCGCTGGGTTAGATGCTTGGGCCGTGCTGATGGTGCCATGAAGTGGTGAGTGGCATGCCGCTGCAGGGCCCCAGCTGACCAGCCTTGTCCAGGAGAACTTCCTGCAGCGGGTGAGATGCTTCATCTGCCACATACGGAAACTGCGTTTCAGAGGTGACTTGTAAGAGAGAGTAACTGAATTTGTAGTTTAATTTTACTTTATTTAAGTGAAGTGTCATTGATTTACAGTGTTTCCGGTGTACAGCAGAGTGATTCTTTATATTTACACACACACACTTTCTTTTTCAGATTCTTTTCCCTTACAGATTACCAAAAGATATTAAATATAGTTCCCTGTGCTATATAGTACAGCCTTGTTTATCTTTTTTATATAAAGTAATGTGTATCTGTTAGACCCGAATTCTTAATTTATCCCTCCTTAGTTTTCCTTATTTTTAATTTTAGTAACCACATGTAGCTAGTGGCTACCATAGTGAATGGAGTCTTAAATCTTTAAGTTTCTTCAGGAGTAGACATGTCAGTTTTGTGTTTGTTCCCCAAGCATATCCTGAAAGTAAAATACAGTGTTTGTTTAGTCTCTAGTCTGGCTTTTTAAAGTAGGGGTTGACAGGTCAAGATATAATCAATTTAAACTTTGGCCTTAGTGATAAAATCACCAGTTGTGACATCATGGGTCTCTACAGTATAGATAGATATGATTGTCGTACCGGTCAAGCAGTTATTTTGTAGGAGGGTTTTGTTTTTCAACATGAAATTTGGCTGGATGCTTTGCAGATAAATAATTCTGATATTTCTTGAACAATTACTATTGCTGTGCATTATTCCAAGTCTCACAAAAGTCTTATGGATGTTATTATCACTTTAAGAAAACTGAGGCACGGAGAGAAAATAATTGCCTAGGATCACACAGTTGATAAAAGATAGAACCAAGATTGAACTCAGGCATGCTCGCTCCAGAGTTCACGCTCTTTAACTGCTGCGCGGCACTGGTCTTGTCGTTTGTTAAAGTGGCTGTAGACGTTTTGTTTGTGTGTGTGTGGAAACTGAGTGCTGTTGAAAAACGTGTTCTCAGGTCCAGCTGAGGTTCAGGTATGTATACTGCAAACCTGATTGTGTACGGAGAGGTATCCCAGCGCTCAGCCACTGAGGCGGTGAATGCTCGGGCAGCTCTGGTCTGACCAGGTGGTAGCTTGGGCCTGGCTCATGTGGTGAGGAGGGCAGTGTGGTGGGAAGGGAATTCCTCAGTGGCTTAAAGTGGGTCAAAGAGCACTGAGCACTTTTAAGGCAAGTCAGCCTCTTACAAGGAAACATTAACTAGTTACTGAGGAGTGACAGTTTAATCTCTTGAAGGCTACATTTGAAATAACAATTTGATGGATTATGACCATAAATCTTTGACAAGTCATTCAGTCTTACGTTACTTGTTCCTCCTCAGACTAGGCTATAATTTGATTTATTTTTCCAATGGAAATGTAAAATTAGTTGAATAGAATAACATTGGGTCTTGATGCATTCAATACTATGGCAATGCAAAAAAATACCATAGCAGTGTTAAAGGTGGTTGTTCTACAACAGTATATTCTATACTATTTGTATAAAATGAAGGAAGAAGTTATTTCTCTTAGCTAACTTTTTTTTTTTTTGGCCATACCTCGTGGGTTCTGCACAGCTTGTGAGATCTTAATTCTTCTAGCAGGGATGAAAATCACACCCCCAGCAGTGAAAATGCAGAGTCCTAATCTTTGGACCACCAGGGAATTCCCTTTTTTAGCCAACTCTTGACTTTTTGTCACTGTCTGCTCCTTTTGAAAGAACTCTTTATCTAATTCCTGATGTTCCTCAGTAATTAATACTAATGTGATATTTTTCCTAGGCATGTAATATTTTTAATGTTGAGTGATTGAGCACATTATAAAATGAATGAAAAATGAATTATCTTTTCCTCCATTTTTCAAAGCCACTCTAAATTACTGTCATATTGCCTTAGTCTGTTGTAGTATATACCTGCCTGAATTCATGAACAAATATAAATTACTTCTTTTCAATGTTTCTCTTCTACTTCAGTGTTGATTGTGAACATTTCTTCTGACTCCGGTATTGTAAAGTATGTGCTAATACTCATTTATTTAGGAAATGTAAGAAACACCATTTTAAGAATTTGCAAGGTGGTATTAATAAAGGAAATTGGCACTTAGCTATTTTATAAATGCTTTTTTATCATAAAAGTACAATTTGTGATTTTTTTTTAATAAATACCTTTCCAGTTTCTTTAATATATTTTTGTTCATCAGCTGACCTCTCAACGTATTTGCATTTTCATGTCATAAATACTATTTTTGTTCTCTTCTAGACAGATACATGGTTGTAATGGGGTTCCAGTCACATTCATTTTTTTTTTTGGTTTTATGCTTTTTGAATCTTGATAATGTTTCACCAACTAGGAACAGTAAGGTGAAAGTCTCCTGAAGTAGTAATTCTGGCATAGTGCTGGTACAATAATTAGAGGACATGTATTTGTGGTAGACAGTATTCTTGTGTACTGTTAGTTATGTTTCTCTATATAGCTCTGACTTTCATTCAGAGGCATCGGTAGATGGGTCAGTGCCCTAGAGCTGCTTGTGGCTTAGTTGCTGAGTTATGTGCAACTCTTCCGACATCACGGACTGTAGCCCACCAGGCTCCTCTGTCCATGAGATTTTCCCAGGCAAGAATACTGGAGTGGGTTGCCATGTCCTTCTTCAGGGGATCTTCATGACCCAGGGGTCGAACCCCCGTCTCCTGCATCACAGGTGGATTCTTCACCACCGAGTCTCCAGAAGCCTCTAGAGCTGTTTACTAACATATTAGTATAATACTAGTTTTTGTTTTATCCTTTGTAACATTGAAGGATTGTTTTTTGAGGTGATTGCTTTTAGATGCTTTCTTTTTAAAATAAAGAGATGAGAGTAGTGGTTGATATTCTTAGCTGTCGAAGAAGTCAGAGGGATGTTCACGTATTTCCAGGTCTGCCTGCTCTGAATCTTTCCGTGTGCTCCTTAGTAATAGCACTGCTGTTACTGCTAAAAGGGGGATCCTCTGCAGGAGCTATGCAGGTTTTTAATATTTTTATCATATTGAAAATCTTCCCCACTATGGTGTAAAAATTCTATTAGGATTGGCATTGTTTATTAGATTTTGATCATTGTTTTGTGGCTCCCAAGAATGGTTTCAGAAGTTACATGTGAACTTGATTATCACAGTTAAGACATAAAAGGAAAACAGTAGCTAGTAGAATTTTTCTCAATATCATGTTATATTTTTCCTTTTCCTCTGTTTGGATAAATAGTATTTTCTAGTGGGAATTAAGAAGGGAAAACGGCCCTTTCTGATAAAAAGTGTGATGTTACAGAGGATAGAATATATGTACCTCCTGTTTGAAGTTTTTGTTGTATTCTCTTCTTTTTGCATTTTACATGGATGCACTTATTGGCAATATTCACATCTGTCTCAGACTGCGGTGTGTCTTGGGTGCCTCTGCAGAAGTGAGCCTCCTGACTTCTTTATTAGTGAGTGCCCTGAGTTAGGACTTGCTACTGTACATCATAAAACAGACAGGGCCTTGGTAGACTTAACCTACTGTTAGCCCCCAACGTTGTTAGTAAGTAAAATCAAGGAGTGATGTAGTTACTTGGCATGAAGTCTCATTTCTTGATCAGAGCCAGAACAAAAGCTCCAGACCAGCGTTCTTTCTAGTGCTCCTCAAGCAAAATTTTCTTTTAGAAAGATAACCCAGTAGCTGCAAAGAAAGCATAATACAGAAACATCATTTCTCCCTGTAATAGTTGCCAGGTAATGTTCTTCCATTCTTTAGCTTTCATCTTAATGCCAGCTTTGTATGAGCTATAACAGTTTAATCACTGAGATCCTCTGGCAAGTAGTGTTATAAAAATTGGATCATACCATTATTTATTGTTTTATTTGTTTGAAGTGAATGAGCCATGTATCTTACTTTTAACTGCTTTTAGGAAGAACAAATAATAAAGATGGGCTATAACATTTTTTCCAACTATTTAATTCCACAATATGGACAGTGGTTTCTATTTATTTGTTCTTAAATTCCCTGGGAGTTTTATTAGGAAAAGTGGACTCCATAGAATACATCATGTTTTCCTGTCCCTTTAGTATTTTCAGAATTAAACTTTGATTTTATGTGTAAGGGCAGCTCTATTTTGTTCCACTGTGAGGTAAAGGACTCAGTTAATAGGTTGGAGGGGAAAAATTAATTATTGTCTTCTTTTGAGAGAAAACAGTGTGATTGCCAGCTACAGATTTGTTTTGTCCTTTACCAAGAATGACAGCTTTTAATAGTATATGTATTCCTTTTTTGTGAGGCAGTCTTGATTAGATTAACAACATCAATTAGATTGGGTTTTTAACATATATGTTGCATATAATAGTGTATGCTGGGAATTTTCAGATATAAGTCTGGCACATATTTTGTCTTATTGAGTAGATAGAGAGCCAAGATGTTTGTCCCTTAGAGTTGTCATTTGAATCAGTATTGTCTGCTGATTAACATTATTTCCTAAGTAGTTTTCTATATATTTAGGTACTTCACTAGCCTTTAAATAAATAATCATGGTTAGGGTGGGGGGAGGGGTGTGTGTGTTTGTGTACGCAAACATACATGTGTGTGCACTCTTATGGATTCATGTTTATGTGTGTATAATTGGTTTTAAGTCATTTGTCTTACAACTATGCATTGTCAGATAATGCACAGAGGTTTTAACGTTTAACAGCACAAAAATATCTCTTTGTTATGCCTGAAGACAGTTTGGAAGATCTGACCAGTTTAAAAAAAATACAGTATATTCTATGTATACTAATAGTTTGATACACATACATACCCCATATCAGTATGTATGTTTTATATACATATGTATGTAATTAATATCTCCATTTTGAATAAGATCTTAAGCCATTTGATGATGTCACGCTTTAGAATAAAGTTTTATTATTATCTAATAACAAATTTGTAGTCATGAATTTAGAGATACTGATTAACATTGACATTTCTTATATTGAATATTTCTGGAGTCCCTGCTGTGGTATTAGACATCACTTGGTGCTGAGAATATAGTAGTGAACAAGTCAGGTTTTGTCTCTGTCCATGTGCTTCTTTCTTCCTGTTTAGTCAGGAAGACATATATATTAATGTTTCATTGCAAATGTATCAAGCACAATAAAGGAAAAATATGATAGATGCCATGGGCGTTTTGTTAGCTATGTATTGCTGCTTAATAAATCACCCCACAACTCAGTGGTTAAAATAGCAAACATGATTATCTCATACTTTCTAGTCAAGAATTTGGAGAGGATTAGCTGAGTGATTCTGGCTGGTTAAAAATCTTCCGTGAAGTTGCAGTATCAGCAGGCTGTAGTTATTTACAGGCTTGATTAGATTGGAGGATCCATTTTTGAGATGGCTCACTCATAGCTGTTGGCAGGGGGCCTTAGTTCTTCACCACACAGGCCTCTCCATAGACTGCTTAAATTCCTTATAACGCAGCAGCTCACTGCCTGCAGAACAAGCGATGGGGGGAGGGAGTTGGAGTGTGGCTTCTCCATGTGGCCTGGGTTTCCTTAAAACATAGCGGCTAAGTTTCAAGAGCAAGCGTTCTGAGAGAGAGGCAGAGAGAGAGAACTCTCGATGGAAGCTACATTGCCTTTTCTGACCTAATCTTGGAAGTCATACAGCATTATTTCTGCTGCATTCTGCTCATCAAGGTCGTTTCAAAATCCTACCCAAATTTGAGGAGAGAAACAGACCATACCTCTTAATGGGGAATGGGAGGGTTCTGGAAAAAGTATTTGGACCACAGCACTGATGGGGTCATTTTTGAAAAATAGAGTCTGCTGCAGAAGGGAGAGGAGGAGAGGACCCTGAGAGATCAGTGACATGTCACTTCCAGGAGGGTGATCATAGTAGTGGCAGTGTGGGCGGGAAGAAGTGAATACATGTAAGAGGTATGCAGGAAGGATGGACAGAACCTAGTGATCGAAAAGATATGGATGGTAAAGATGGGATTTTAAAGAGACTCCTGTGTTCATACGTAAACAGTCAAGGGGATGTGGTGCTGTATTCTGGGATGGGAAATCTTGTATGAAGACCAGAGTTGGGGTTTTGAAGTTTTGTTTTCAGTGGTTGTGGTTGTGATGGACTGAGTTGGGAAGATTCTAAGTTCATTTCTAAACATTCTGAGTTTGAGTGATAAGATGAGGGACATTCATCAGGAGTGGAATGCTGCTAGTCTAGCTCAGAGAAGCAGTCTGGGCTGGAAATAAATATTTGAGAATTTTAGGTATATAGATTGCAAAAGGTATGTGTAAGTTCACTTGGGTAAATGTAAACTGAGAAGATAAAAAGGCAGGGGAAAGGTTCTAAGGAATGTCATCTTTAAATGACTGATTAGAGACCGCATCAGCAAATAAGACTGAAAAGGACTTGCCTAAAAGGTAGGAAGAAAACAAGAAATATATGAGTATGTTAAGGAAGTCTAAGGAAGATAGTATTTCAAGAATGCATAAAGGTCAAGTAACTTGAAGATTTAATATGTTTTGTGGATTTGGCCTCTCGGAGGTGACATTAGCAAAATTGCTTTTGGAGAGGAGTGGAAGTGAAGACACATTTTAAGTGGTGTAAGAAGTGAATGGGAAGGGCAGAATGGAGATGTCTGATGAGGCAGCTCTTTTAAGAAGTATGGTTAAGGAGGAGAGGAGAGGGACTGAGGCCAGTAGCTGTAGAGGAAAATGAAGGAAAGAGTTTTTGTGGGTTTTTTTTTTTTAAATTAAAACTTTTCCATTTTAAATGGAAAGGGCTTGACACTTTAAATGTTTATTTAGTAATCTAAAGAGATGTATAAAAGGTAGGATGAGCCAAGGGCCCAGAGAGAAAGAAATCTCTTTGTGTTAGAGGCCTGAGCCTGGAAATACCAGAACAGTTTAGAGAAGAGGTGGGTTTGGGACTAGCAACTTGGATCCCGTCTTAGGACTTTATCGTAAACAAGACAAGAAGATGAGGGAGAGAGTGAGGAACACCAGGGTCTGATCTAGAAGAGAGCTTAGGGTGGAAGGCCAAATTAAACCAGGCTGGGACCCTGAGGACAGGAAGGCCTGGACCTGCAGGTGGTACACCCCCGGGACGGGGAAGAAGAGCATAGAGCCTAAAGGAGGGCCAGAGGGAGGGGGAGTCTGGAAGAAGCATGGCACTGGGAGCTCAGACTAGAGCAGGGCGGTGGCCAGGACTCAGGAGATGGAGGAAGTGTCAGGTGAAGTCTGAGGCCCAGGGGGCACCCGTGGGACGAGTAAGGGTAGGACCAGAGAGGGGAGCTCAGAAATGAGTTTAGAGGTGGGTACATGTCAGGTGGGGACAAGTTGGGGCTTAGGATAGTGAACCAAGTCTGAGTCTCTCTTGTATGAGGCCGGCAGTTTTTCCACTAGGACTGGACCATGGATTCTGCAGTTTGGGCAGTTTTCTCCAAGGGGAGATACAACTATCTCATGTTGTTGTTCAGTTGCTAAGTCATGTCTGACTCTTTAAGACCCCATGAACTGCAGCGCGCTAGCTTCCCTGTTCTTCACTATCTCCCAGAGTTTGCTCTGACTCATGTCCATTGAGTTGGTGTTGCCATCCAAACATCCTATCCTCTGTCTCCCCTTTCTCCTCCTGCCTTCAGTATTACCCAGCATCAGAGTCTTTTCCAGACTCCAGAGTCAGCTCAGATGGTCAGAGTATTGGAGCTTAAGCTTCAGCGTCCGTCCTTCCCATGAGTATCCAGTGTTGATTTCCTTTGAGGTTGGTTGGTTTGATTTCCTTGTTGTCTGAGGGACTCTCAAGAGTCTTCTCTCACATGACAGTTCAAAAGTACCAATTCTTCGGCATGCTACCTGTCCAGATTTATCACTAGTATATGTAGTGGTGATGCACTACCCTTTGGTAATGGTGGCGGTTCTAGATTTGAGTCGTCTGTCTTTCAGCTCTGGGTTCTTCCTGGGTCTCTTTTGTGTGGAAGTACTTGTGCTTTTGTTTCATATGTTACTTATTTAAAAAGTGGTAAATTTAGAAAAGTTTTTAAACAAATCTTGTTAAAATAATACTCATATCCAGGATACGCCTTCGGCCTGCCTCATCGTTCAGCTCCCAACTAGAAATGGGGCTTTGATAGCTAGAGGACCTGGGCTGCCTTGCTAAAGAGCAGTTGACCCATTGGACGGAGTCCTCCTGACTGCTGCCTGACTGCTGATTTTCTTGGTTATAGGAATCCCATCTTTCATGTTGTCAACTGTCGTCTCCCAGCTTGCAGGCTCGGTCTACTTTTTTCTCCATTTCCTTTCAACAGTATCTGTGCTTTCTGGTTTCTCTTTGTACCTAAAGGATCACCCTAGTTGATTGTGTTGTTCATAATGAGACTGCCACAGTGGATATGCTTTGGCTTCATTCATGCCTGTTGGACTCTCATTTGCTTTGCTCTTGGTGCTGGTTGGTTATCGCCTCTAAAATGAATATTCTGAAATAACTAACAAAAAAGGTTATATTACACTAGTACTTTATGTCAGTAAAATCTAAAGAACACTGTTCGTATTTAAAGATTCTGTCCCTCAAAGGACTATGATGTACATACATGATGTACATGTACATGTGCTGTACATGCATATATAAACACACACACAAGCACCCATGTTTACACGTGTGGTTAATATTTTCACTTACACACGTATATATATTTGACCTATAGGAAGACATAGTGTTTATACTATGTATCTTTTGGGGTTGGATGTGGGTATGTGTGTATACCTATATACACACGCACATATTTCAGTGTGGATGATCCATTCATTATTAACTTTGGTGCTGAAGGACCCAGGGGAGTGTAGATAGTTAAAAGTGTGTGCCTGTCTTACATGCTGACAGCTCTGTGTTTTGTTTCAGGTTTTTTTATGTTTGTTCTTTTATTAGACCTTTTAATAAGAAGGTTCTGAACAGCTTGAAGGAAGTCATTTTAATTGCAGGAGTTAGGGTTTTTTCATTCCGATACACCCTTCTGTTAGGATTCTTCACCTTTGATTTGATACAATGGTAATCAGTTAGTGGGCATAGTGTAGTGATGCAGCATATATAACTTCCCCCCAGTATCTGGAGGACCTAGAAAAGCTCATGCCTCTTGTGTAGGGGAGAATCATTTTCCAGATAGATGATTATCTGGGCTAGGAGCAGGAGAGGTCTGGGTTCTCTGGTCTCAGATTTTTTCGTTGTAAAATAAGGAGGTTGGAAATATGAAAACTCTGAGGTTTCTTTGTAGCTCTGAAATGTATGAGTGTATGGATTTGTGTGAAATTCTTAGTTGACAGACATTAAATCATTGGAACATGTTCAGCTGTTGCCCAAAATTTACTCCCCATAAATGTCACTCAGAAACATTAACTTTTCATTAATCTGTTTTTCCTGTCTACAGTATATACTTTCAAACTTTGAAAATGCATTATGCAGTGGCCTTTTTAACTTCTTGTTTCAAGTTGTTGCTTTAGGAAGCACAGCACGGGTTTTATTTTCATTTTGCATTTTGAAGGAATCATAGTAATTACAGAACTTCTAGGAGTAGGGAGCTTCATTTATAATTATATCAGATTTTATTTTCATCTGAGGATGCAGTGAACCAGTTTTTTTTTTAAGTCTATTTACTGTTGGTGTTTTTTATTTGAAGGTTGATATATTAGTTTCTTTGGACTGCTGTAACAAAAATGTCACTAACTCGGTGACTTTACACACAGATTTATTGTCTAACGAAGACAATAGAGACTAGAAGTTCTTGAAAACAAGATGTAGGCAAGACCATGCTCCCTCTGAAACCTGTAGGAGAGCTTCTTTCCTTGCCTAGCCTAGTCTTTGCTGTTTGCAGGCAATCCTTGGCATTCCTTGTCCTCCTTGTTTTTGTAGATGCATCATTTCAATTTCTGCCTCCATTATCACATGGCCAGCTTTTCCTTGAGTGTCTCTGTATCTCTTCTCTTCTCAAAACACTAGAAGCCATATGGAGTTAAGGTTCCATTATTCTCCATTATGACTTTGTCTTAACTAATTACTTCTGCAGTGACTATTTCTTTTTTTTTAGTACCATTTTTCTAGATTCCATGTATATGCATTAGGATACGATATTTATCTTTCTCTTTCTGACTTCACTCTGTATAATAGATTCTACATTCATCCACCTCGTTAGAACTGACTCAAAAGTGTTCCTTTTTATGGCTGAGTAATATTCCATTTTGTATACATACCACAACGTCCCTGTCCATTCATCTGTCGATGGACATCTAGGTTGTGTCAGTGTTCTAGCTATTGTAAATAGCGCTGCAGTGAACAATGGGATATATGTGTCTTTCTCAGATTTGGTTTCCTCAGAGTATATGCCTAGGAGTGGGATTCCTGGGCATATGGTGGTTTTATCCTTTAAAAAATCTCCATACTATCTTCCATAGTAACTGTATCAATTTACATTCGTGGCTGTATCAATTTACATTCCCAGCAACAGTGCAAGAGCATTCCCTTTTCTCCACATCCTCTCCAGCATTTATTGTTTGTAGACTTTTTGATGATGCCCATTCTGACTGGTGTAAGGTGATATCTTACTGTAGTTTTGATTTGCATTTCTCTAATAATGAGTGATGTTGCACATCTTCTCATTTGTATGTTTTCTTTGGAGAAATGTCTGTTTAGGTCTTTTTCCCACTCTGACTGGATTGTTTGTTTTTCTGGTATTCCATTATATGAGCTGCGTGTACATTTTGGAGATTAATCCTTTGTCGATTGTTTGATTTGCTGTTATTTCCTCCCACTCTGAGGGCTGTCTGTTTCTAGTTGCGGTCACACTGTGGTGTTGTGGGTTAGGACTTCAGCACACGGGGGATGGGGGCACAGTGCAACCCGTAATAGTGATAAGATTATGATTGTAAGTACTGACGTACTAAAACCAGATTATTGTTGTCTTGCTTCTTATCTCATAAATCTTTCAACATTGCCACTACCACTTTTCCATCTGCTGAGCAAATGTTACTGAATTCCGTTTGGTTCTGGTATCTAAGAACAAATAAATGGCTTAACTGTAGATTCAGAGAAATGCTAAAACTAGTTTTCATATAAAGTTAACAGAAGGTGAATAGTTGGAAGTAAATAATGCACACGAAAGCAATATTAGGTAGTCATAGGAAGTGGAAAGCTTTAAATTCATCTTAACATATCCTGGAATTCTTAACATGTTCATCTTAACATATCCAGGTATCCTTAACATATCAGGAATCCTTTGATGTGAGCATAAAGTCTAGTGATATGGTTGTAGCTGACAGGGTAGATTATAATCCTAATTAAAATTTTAGAGTCAGAGAATGATAAAATGTGGAAAAGAAAAAGGGAATTTTATCCTTCCTGTTTCATAATATTTTATTTGGGAATGTTTCAGTATTTTAATGTATAAGCATTTGAAACTAATGAAATGGTTATTGTATACTCTGTGTCAATAACTCCATAGGCTTCTGTTCATAAAAAGCAGCGATTATCTCAGGAAAGGTGGTTAATGGGCACAGTAGTATGGAGTAGATGATCGCTGCAGTAGTACGCCACTCTGTGGGCTTACACGTATAGTGACGTAGTCAAGGTTAAAACACGAGATTAGTTAAGGTTGTGGTGTTCACTGGCACACAGGATATTAATCCCAGTGGAGTGTTGTTCTCCCTCTTGAAATTATTTATTCATTTAAAGTACAGTTTTCTGTCCTTATTCAAGTTCTTAAGGTTAATTATTCACATAATTGCAAACCCCAATCACCCCCTAGTTACACTTTTTCTTTTTAGATGTTTTTCTACTGTATCTGTGGTCATGGAACCAAATAAAGTAATTCAGTAATGTTTTGTTTTAAATTTAATAATGTTTGAGGCTGTGGGTTTCTTCTTGTAGACTAATTATCTGCTTCTGTTAGTTTATAATTTATCTTTTTCAAGGTTCATATGTAGGTTGGGAAGTGTTTTTGGATTTTGTTTTTTTAACCTAAATGATTTCTAAGTATATCTGCAGGTTCAGAGTTACAGTCCTGAGAATCCATGACCTTGGTCTTACTTATGCGTGAAATCACTAGTTTTTCCCTTTTGATCAGTTCTTTTGTTATAAGTAAAAGCTACCTTGTCTCACTCACCACTTTTGTAAAAAATAAAATAATAGTGTGTGTATCATTTTGGAAATTGTATAACACAGTAAGATGTTGTTAATGATATTAGAACTTAAGTAAGAATGTCCTGTGTGATGTCTTGTGGATAACGTTTGTTGTGGTGTAAATATACTGTAAATCTAGGAATTACGGACTGCTTTTTAAAAAAATGAATATTTAATAGTTGCATGATGGTTGTGAAATTTTAACCTTTTCATTAAGACTGTCTTTAAAATAAGACCTAAGTTTACTAGTTCCATCCATTTCAGGAAGATTTATCAGATGGTTTGAAAAAGAAATTCAGTCCGTTTTCAGCATTTACAGTGGTTCTATTCTTTAGCATTGCCACAAACACTGAATTAGTGAATAGTGAACCACTGTTCCTAAAGGAAATGCAATGTTAGGTTCCTGTGAACCTCTGGTTACATTTTCATCAACAGATGAATGCATGACTTTGTATTTTTATTTAAAGATAACCTTATCTGTAGTGTTAATTCATTAGCTTTGAACCTGTGGCCAGTAGTCGTGCAACTCATGCCTGAAGTGAGCATGTGTAACACATATATTTTCTTAGGTCATTTTAGAGCCTACTTGTATTTAGAGATAGACACTAGACAGACTTTGGTACTGTGTTTGGGGGCCATTTCAAACAGCAAGTGACTCCCGGAAAAGCGCAAAAAAATGGGAAAAATAGGTGCTAAATAGACCATGAAAAGGACACTTGCTTACAGTGTGAGAGCTGAGACAGGAAGGCAGGGTGTTGTCTTGTTTTGTCTTAGATGAAGCAATTTTTTTGCTACTGCACATGCATTGATTGACTGCAGCAGCACAACTAGTATTGATTTTGGGTAGTAGGTGAATTCAAATATAGAATCCATGAATAAATGAGAATCATCTGTCTTAATTGCTGAAATTAAGAAATTAAAATCATTTGTCTTAATTTCTAAAATTTATATTTGTGATAAATAGTACATCCTCTATCTTTGTCTCCTGATTTCTCAAACAATATAGTCACAGAATATCTACTACCAGTGGTATTTGTAACAAATAATACAATGTTTTGCCTTTTCATCTGTTGCTAAATCTGCTACTCAGGGAGTCACAAGATGCTGTGTGGCATCAGAAAGATGACAGAGGACTTTGCCCCCGTGACTAGTGTGGGCATCCCTTACACTACTCATCTCAACTCCACCCTGACAACCGCTGGGTGATTGTGGGCATAGAAATCAGAGACATCCATTGTAGCAAAGGGATTGAGAGCATGGACTCTCTGGTGGTAAGATCAGTTACTAGATGGGTGACTTTAGTTCTGTTAAGTTTTTGTGTCTCAGTTTCTTTTTAAACTGAAAATAATAATACAATCATGATTTAGGTGTGAAAATTAAACCAGTACATATTGTTGTTGTTTAGTCTGTACGTTGTGTTCAACCCTTCTGCGACCCCATGGACTGTAGCCTGCCAGGCTCCTTCGTCCATGGGATTTCCCAGGCAAGAATCGTGGAGTGGCTTGCCATTTGCCTCTCCAGGGGATCTTTCTGACCCAAGGATCAAATCTGCATCTCCTGCACTGGCAGGCGGATTCTTTACTGCCACCAGGGAAGCCCCAAACTAACACATAGAACATACTTAAAAATAGTGCCCATCACTTAAGTTACTGCTCAGTAAATGTTCACTGTCATCATATTATGATTACTATTATCATCCTTAATTTAAGGACACCCTTTTTATTCCTTGCTGCCCCTCACTGTCATGAGTGATATAGAACAATTGAAAATCCTGTCCTTTCTAGATAATTTGTCATACTTGTAACCTCTCCCAGCACTCCTGTTTATCATCCATCTGATTAGTCACTCCCTCCCCTTTTACCCTCTTGTTGGAGGTTCCGAAGGGGAAGAGAGAAAGATGTATGTTCAGTCCTCCATTATGAGCCAGAAGTTGATGTGGGGACTTCAGCAATGAGTCACCAAAGGATTATTTAAAAAGTATATATTTATTAATATGTTCATCTTTCTTCTCCCAAGGTCTTTTGACTGACTTGTTCTTAGAAAATGGTTGACAGTGTATAAAAGATTGACTCTTAAAGTGAATAAATAATGGCTTATGTTAAGAGTTGGTCAGGGAGGAGTGATCTCCCGGCATCCTTCTATCCTACCATCCTGCTGTCATGCAGCCTGTATGAAAAATAATGCAGAGAGGTTTTCAATAAGGAAGGAACATTTAATGAAGTATTTTAAAAACTTGAGTTTCAGTCCTGAAATGAACAGGGAATAATGAGATTAGGTAAAGCTCCAATAAAATAGAATTATAGAACTATAAATTATACTTTGATTTTTTTCCCTCAGTTTATTTTCAGGCTTCACATCATACATACACACAATATTATTGTGTATAAAATATTATAAAGTTGTAATTGTGATATGCTACTGTGGAGATATGAGTCAGTGTTATGTCCAATTTTTCTCAGCATTTTGTTATGAAAATGTTTAAATGTACAGCAAAGCTAAAAATTCTGTAGTAACTTCTTGTATGCACACCACCTAAAGGTGTCTATTTATTTTTACTTAGGGTAATTTGCTTAAATTGTACTAAGTCAGATGGAGTAATTTCAAAAGTAGGTCTTTCTGATGTGTTATCATATTATTTTATATCAGCTCCACTAGAAAAAGCAGAAAAATAGCAAAATAATTCTCATGATTCCATTCACAGCATAGCCAATTTTTAAAAATTGCTAATAAAATTTTTTATTAGAGTCCAGCATAATCATTTTTTGTGGCTTAAGTCACATGTGGATGGGTTCTGGGACCAAAGTTGGAAGTATTCAGAGAGTTAAAAACATCAAGTAATTTTTCAAATCAACAGTATTTTGAGGTGCAGTTTTGGCTTTTAGGGTGGATCTAGGCATTAGTCTATAGTGATCAGACCACTTTGCTCAACATGCTAAACACTCCCCGAAGTCGAAGTAAATGTGAGAGTTAGACCATCAAGAAGGCTGAGGACCGAACAATTGATGCTTTTGAACTGTGGTGTTGGAGAAGACTGTTGAGAGTCCCATGGACTGCAAGGAGATCAAATCAGTCAATCCTAAAGGAAATCATTCCTGAATATTCATTGGAAGGACTGATGATGAAGCTGAAGCTCCAATACTTTGGCTACCTAATGCAAAGAGCTGACTCATTGGAAAAGACCCTGATGCTAGGAAAGACTGAAGGCAGAAAGAGAAAGAGATGACAAAGGATGAGATGGTTGGATGGCATCACTGACTCAATGGACATGAGTTGGAGCAAGCTGTGGGAGATGGTGAAGGACAGGAAGGCCTGGCATGCTGCAGTCCATGGGGTCTCAAAGAGTTGAATGTGATTAAGTGACTGAATAACAAGTAGACCAGAAACCTTACTCTTAATGGTATATAAAATAGTGTAGTAAGTTTACTTTTTGAAAATGTTTTCATTTTTGTTAGTATTTTATTTATAAATAACTACAATTTGTATGGTATCATTGTGTTGATCTGCGTCACTGAGGATGTTCCCAATTTTTGCCCCTGATAGTTGATGTTAAATTGTGTTCAGCCTTGCTGGGCAAGATAACTTCAATAGTTTCCTTCAGTATTTATTGTGAAAACAGATATAATTGCCTGTAATGTATGCATTTAAAGATTATTAAATAGTTATCTAAGAGGTACCTTTAATCGTAGTTGTTAAATGCCACTAATCACTTTTTTCTGGTTTTAAGTGACTGACATGCTATGTTACTGAACTTGTCTCAGAAATGATAGAAATGTAGGGTCATTATATTAAATTAATTCTGGATTTGAATCATATTATTGTCTGTTATAATCTTCCAGAGTCACATCTACATACAGAGTCACACCTACTAAGGTATCAGTAAAGGATTACTTTAGTGGCAGTCTGTTAGACTTAATAATAAAGAGGAAAAAAAAGAAAATACCAAGTTTACAATTTGTCTTCTATAAATAACTCTAAAGTCAGTGTACAGCTCTTCTTTATTTTTAAAACTCTAAGATATTTCAATACAGCAGGAAATGGATAAACGAAAGTTGTAATTAAACTTGTAGTCAAATTTTATGTAAAATGTATAAAAATTATTTTTAATATTCAAAACTGTTAAAATTTGAATAATACAAGGAAGTAATTTTATTTTATGTAGAAGATCAACAGAGTAGTTAATGAAATTATAGAACCGAAGAGACTTTTGCTATAGGATCAAGTGTGTTGGTATAATGAATAGTTTTAATTAAAACGGCAGAAAAACTGAAATAGCAAACTCAAATTCTTTGTGAGATTTAGTCAAAAATTGTGAGTAATAATTTGAGGCTAATACTTTAGATGTTTTCATAGAAGCAGAAAGACAAGTTTTTAAGGATAGCAAATGTAGATAGTATACTCTATAGATTGTTTTGGCAATCTCTTGTAAACTGATTTTACTTAAGACGACATACAATAAACCTAAGTAACTTCTTCAGTTAAATTCTGTGAAAAGACACCTGTGGGCTCTCATAGGGAATTTTCGTTTCTGGTACTTTCTCTGTCTTGTTTGTCTGAAGATACAAGAAAGAGGCACCTATGTGGTATTTTCTGTGAGGTGGATATTGGCTCTTTCAACCATTGTTTGATAATCCTGGGGAAATGCCCTCCAAAAGTTGAGAAAAGAGAAAGAGATGGGGGTAAAGCTGCATATCAAAGGGGTAAAGTGGGGTAGATTTGTGTTTTAAGCCATTAATGTAAATGTTTGTGTATGACATTTGTTTCATCATCACTTCAGGTAGATAACATTACCTTGACTGGACTGCCTATATCTTCTTTTGTGTTGACCAGTCTGGTTATGTTTAATTAAATCTTTGGCAGTACTAGGATTGGACCTGTTGTCAATAAACTGTCACTGAACTTGTGTTTGATATTGATTGAAATTCATGTCCAGCTTGAGTCTGTTGACCATGTAACATTTTGTATAATTTCTGTGGTTATTTTAAACATAAAATTGATAACTAGTTACCTAGGAAATTGTGTTTTAAATGTTTTCATTTGGATTTTACTAACCAGTCAGAAGGAGTTCCCGTGTGGCACTAGTGGTAAAGAACCCGCCTGCCAATGCAGGAGACACCGCAGTCTCGGATTCCATCCTTGGGCTGGTAAGATCCCCTGGAAGAGGGCATGGCAACCTACTTCAGAGTTCCTGCCCAGACAAGCCCGTGGGCAGAGGAGCCTAGCGGGCTGGAGTCCGCAGAGTCGCAAAGAGTCAGATACGACTGGAGCAACTTAGCACACACGCACACAACCAGTCAGAAATCTCCCATTGATGACATCTTTCATTGTTTTCATTAAAACTTTATTCAGAATTTCTTAGGTAATCTGTATTCCTTTAAATGTTAACTGCAACCTTTGAAATTAAAGATCATATATTTTTATAAGTCACATTTCAAATTTATAGCAAATACACGTGTGTATATTTACGTATGTGCATGCATATACAAATTAAATCTTAGTATATAAGGTGAACTGCAACAAAAAGTGTAGGCAAGTTTTATAGTAACAGTATCTTGCTTTTTGCTTCTCTGGTTAAGATGTTAGTATATGCCTCATGGCTAGCCAAACCTCTTATTTGAAATGGTAGTCATGGTTAACCATGATTTAAAATACCAAATAAATTTGAAAATAGAACTATTCGACCCATTAAATGAAAAGATCTTACCAGGAATTCCTAGATGTAAAACCGTTTAATTCTGAGATTTGACTTAAAAATACAGTTCTTTTATGAGTAGACTTAAAAAGTTTTGTCATTGAAACATTATGTAGGCCACACTTTTTTTTTAAGGTCTGGGAGGGGGAAGTGTTATATAATTATGAGATGAAAGGCAAGTTTTAGCATATTGTATGTTTTAAAGGCTTTTAGAGTGACTTAAAAGCCCCAATTCTCTCCTGGTATCACCTTTTAAATAAATTATTGCAGCTGAATGTAGTTCAGCTAGGTTTTGTTTGTAGTTTCCTTCTCTAACATTGCTGTAGCTCTGCTTTCCTAGTCATCTGTTTCTGCAGAAAAAGTATACTCTTCTATTTTGCTTGTTTAAGATTGCTGTAATTGAGTATTCATACACATAATACATGGAAAAAAGTTTCCCCTTACTCTGAGATTTTAAAAAATTACTCTCTTACTACCTTAAAATACAGGTTCTCTGTATATTCCTAAAACCAGTATGAGTGCTCAGTCGCTTCAGTCATGTCCGGCTCTTTGCGACCCTGTCTACTGTAGTCTGTCAGGCTCCTCTGTCTATGGGATTCTCCAGGCAAGAATAGAGCCATTCCCTTCTCCAGGGAGTCTTCCCCACCCAGCGATCAAACCCAGGTCTCCTGCATTACAGGCAGATTGTCTACCGCTGAGCCATATCTTTTGCTTATTTTTGAGCATTATATTTTGTTCCTGTTCAGTCACTTAAGTCGTATCTAACTCTTTGTGACCCATGGATTGCAGTACACCAAGCTTCCTTGTCCTTCACTGTCTCCCAGAGTTTGCTCAAATTCATATCCATTGAGTCTGTGATGAGATCCAACCATCTTAACCTCTCTTGCCTCATTTTGGTTATATGCTTGGTACCATGATGATTCAGTTCAGTTCAGTCACTCAGTTGTTCCGACTCTTTGCGACCCCATGGACTGCAGCACGCCGGGCCTCCCTGTCCATCACCAACTCCCGGAGTTTACTCAAACTCATGTCCATTGAGTTGGTGATGCTATCCACCCATCTCATCCTCTGTCATCCCCTTCTCCTCCCACCTTCTATCTTTCCTAGCATCAGAGTCTTTTCAAACAAGTCAGCTCTTTGCATCACGTGGCCAAAGTATTGGAGTTTCAGCTTCAACATCAGTCCTTCCAATAAACACTCAGGACTGATCTCTTTAAGGATGGACTGGTTGGATCTCCTTACAGTCCAAGGGACACTCAAGAGTCTTTTCCAGCACCATAGTTCAAAAGCATCAATTCTTCAGTGCTCAGCTTTCTTTATAATCCCAACTCTCACATCCGTACATGACTATTGCAAAAACAATAGCCTTGACTAGATAGACCTTTGTTGGCAAAGTAATGTTTCTGCTTTTTAATATGCCATCTAGGTTGGTCATACATTCCTTCCAAGGAGTAAATGTCTTCTAATTTTATGGCTGCAGTCACCATGTGCAGAGATTTTGGAGCCCCCAAAATAAAGTCAGCCACTGTTTCCCCATCTATTTCCCATGAGGTGATGGGACCAGATGCCATGATCTTAGTTTTCTGAATGTTGAGCTTTAAGCCAACTTTTTCACTCTCCTCTTTCACTTTCGTCAAGAGGCTCTTTAGTTCTTCTTCACTTTTTGCCATAAGGGTGGTGTCATCTGCATATCTGAGGTTATTGATATTTCTCCCAGCAATCTTGATTCCAGCTTTGTGCTTCATCCAGCCCAGCATTTCTCATGATGTACTCTGCATGTAAGTTAAATAAGCAGGATGACAGTATACAGCCTTGACTTATTCCTTTTCCTATTTGGAACCTGTTGTTCCATGTCCAGTTCTAACTGTTGCTGCCTGATCATGAGGCAGGTCAGGTGGTCTCGTATTCCCATCTCTTTCAGAATTTTTCAGTTTCTTGTGATCCACACAGTCAAAGGCTTTGGCATAGTCAGTAAAGCAGAAATAGATGTTTTTCTGGAACTCTCTTGCTTTTTCAATGATCCAGCGAATGTTGGAAATTTGATCTCTGGTTCCTCTGCCTTTTCTAAAACCAACTTGAATATCTGGTAGTTGATGGTTCACTTATTGTTGAAGCCTGGCTTGGAGAATTTTGAGCATTACTTTACTAGCGTGTGAGATGAGTGCAATTCTGTGGTAGTTTGAGCATTCTTTGGCATTGCCTTTCTTTGGGATTGGAATGAAAACTGATGTTTTCCAGTCCTGTGGCCACTGCTGAGTTTTCCAGATTGCTGGCATATTGAGTGCAGCACTTCACAGCGACATCCTTTAGGATTTGAAATAGCTCAACTGAAATTCCATCACCTCCACTAGCTTTTTTCCTAGTGATGCTTCCTAAGGCCCACTTCAGTTCACATTCCAGGATGTCTGGCTCTAGGTGAGTGATCACAGTGATCACACCATCATGATTATCTGGGTCGTGAAGATCTTTTTGTACAGTTCTCTGTGTATTCTTGCCACCTGTTCTTAATATCTTCTGCTTCTGTTAGGTCCATACCATTTCTGTCCTACATTGAGCCCATCTTTGCATGAAATGTTCCCTTGGTCTCTGATTTTCTTGAAGAGATCTCTAGTCTTTCCCATTCTGTTGTTTTCCTCTATTTCTTTGCACTGAACACTGTGTACTGAGGAAGGCTTTCTTAACTTTCCTTGCTATTCTTTGGAACTCTCCATTCAAATGGGAATATCTTTTCTTTTCTGCTTTTCTTTTCACTTCTCTTCTTTTTATGGCTATTTGTAAGGCCTCCTCAGACAGCCATTTTGGTTTTTTTACATTTCTTTTTCTTGGGGATGGTCTTGATTCCTGTCTCCTGTACAGTGTCATGAACCTCCGTCCATAGTTTATCAGGCACTCAATCAATCTAGTCCCTTAAATCTATTTCTCACTTCCACTTTATATCCTAAGGGATTTGATTTAGGTCATACCTGAATGGTCTAGTGGTTTTCCCTGCTTTCTTCAATTTAAGTCTGATTAGACTTCTACAGTGTTCTGTTTCTGTTTTGTTGGTATTTTGAAAAAAATTTTACTGTGATATAGTTGAAGGTTAACATACTAGTTTTGTGTGTATAACAGTGATTTGATTTATGTTTTTATATGTATTTTATGAAATGATCACTACAGTAAGTCTAGTTAACATCTTTAACTACACATACTTAAAATTTTTTTCCTCCTGATGGTAACTTTTAAGATTTACTGTCTCAGCAACTTTTAAATATAAAATACAGTATGACTATAGTCAACATGCTATGCATTAAATAGAACTGGAAGTTTGAATTTATTGACCACTTTCAACCATTTAGCCCAGTCTCCATCCCTTCTGCCTCTAGCAACAACCAATCTGTTCTCTGTATCTTTTTTTTTTAAATTTTACCTGTGAGATCATTCAGTGTTTGTCATTCTGTGTCTGACTTACTTCACTTGCCACCTTCAAGTTCCCTCCATTGCAAGATTTCATTCTTGTCTATGGCTGAGTAATAGTCCATTATATTTATATACCATGTTTGTTTGTGTACTTACCCATCAGTGGACATTTAGGGTGCTTCCATCTCTTGGTTACTGTAAATACTGCTGCAATGTACATGGTGGTGCATATATCTTTCTGAGTTAGTATTTTCACTTCCTTCATATAAATATCCGGGAGTGGAAATGCTGGATCACACGGTAGTTCTATTTTTCAATTTTTGAGGGACTGCCATACTGTTTTCTGTAGTTGCTGCACCACTTTGCTTTGCCATCGGTGGCGCCTCAGTCTTCCTCTTTCTTTATGTCCGTGCCAACGGTTGTTACCCCTTGTCTTATTGACGGTAGACGTTCTGGCAGGTGTGTGGTGATAGCTTATTGTGGTTTTGAATTGCATTTCTCTGATGATTGGTGACGATGTGCACTTTTTCATGTATCTGTTTGCCAGGTATATGACTTCTTTGGGAAAATGTTTTCTTAGATCCTTTGCCCATATTTAAATCATGTGTTTTTTTTGGCTGTTGAATCATATGTGTTTTAAAATATATTTTGGATACGAACCTTTGTCAGATATGTGATTGGTGAATATTTATCCCATTCTGTAGGTTGCCTTTTTGTTTTGCTGATGGTTCTTTGTGCAGAACTCCCTGCTGGTTTGATGTAGTCCTACTTGTTCCTTTTGCTTTTGATGTAAATCCACTTGTTTGTTTTTGCCTTTGGCGATCCACGTCAAGGAAGCTTCCTGCCTATATTTTCTTCTGGGCTTTTTATGGTTCAAGGTCTTCTGTTAAGTCTTTAATCCATATCAAGTTGATTTTTGTATTTAGTGTAAGATAGTGGTCCAGTTGCATTCTTTCGCATGGAACTGTCCAGTTTCCCATCACCATGTTGAACAGCCTGTCCTTTCCCCAGGGCTCCTGTGTTGCGTATTAAATGACCATATACATACGGGCTTATTTCTGGCTCCCTGTTCTGATCCATTTATTTTATGTGTCTGTCTTTTTATGACATTGCCATCCTGGTTTAACTACTGTAGGTTAGTAATAAAGTTTGAAATCAGGAAGTGTGATGACTCCAGCTTTCTTTTTCTTTCTCAAGAGTGTTTTGGCTATTCAGGATCTTTTGTGGTTACATAACAAATCTTAGGATTGTTCTGTTTCTGTGAAAAATGTCACTGGAATTTTGAAAGGAATTGTGTGGAATCTTTACATTGCTTTGGACTATATGGGCTTTTAAACTATTAATTTTCCAATCTGTGAGCACAGAATACCTTTCTGTTTATTTCTCCAAATTGACTTCATTAGTGTTATAGATTTCATTGTACAAGTCTTCACCTCCTTAGTTAATTGTTAGGTATTTTGTGCTTTTTGGTGCAATTTTGAATTGAATTTTTAAAAATGTCCTTTTCCTGATAATATATAGAAGTGAAACTTTTCTATTAGCCATTATTTCTTCAAAAAAGTTTTCTGTCCCTTTGTCTCTCTCTCCCTGTGATATTTGTATCTCCTCTTGATTATCTTTGATTATCTCCTGTAAGTCCCATAAGCTACTCTCACTCTTTTATATTCTCACTCTTTTGTGTTCTTTTTTTTTCTTTCTGCTGCTCTGATTGGATGGGTTTCACTGCTTCCTTTTGAGGTTACTCATCCTCCTTCTTCATTTAGTCTGTTGTTGAAATCCATCTATTGTATTTTTCAGTTCAGTTGTATTCAGCTCTGTGATTTCTGGTCACAAACCTCAGAATCTTCCAAGCCAGGCTTCAACAGTACATGAACCAAGAACTTTCACATGTACAGACTGGATTTAGAAAAGGCAGAGGAACCAGAGATCAAATTGTGAACATCTGTTGGATCATTGAAAAAGCAAGAGAATTCCATAAAAACATCTGCTTCTGCTTCATTGACTATGCTAAAGCCTTTTACTGTGTGGATCACATTAAACTGTGGAAAATTCTTAAAGAGATGGGAATACCAGACCACCTGATCTGCCTCCTGTGAAACCCGTGTGCAGGGCAAGAAGCAACAGTTAGAACTGGACATGGAAAAACAGACTGATTTCAAATTGGGAAAGGAGTGTGTCAGGGCTGTATATTGTCACCCTGCTCATTTAACTTATATGCAGAGCACATGCAAAATGGCAGGCTGGTTGAAGCACAAGCTGGAATCAAGATTGCTGTGAGAAGTATCAATAACCTCAGATATGCAGATGGCAGAAAGAGAAGAGGAACTGAAGAGCCTCTTGATGAAGGTGAAAGAGGAGAATGAAAAAGCTGGCTTGAAATTCAGCTTTCAAACAACGAAGATCATGGCACCCAGTCCCATCACTTCATGGCAATAGATGGGGGAACAATGGAAACAGTGACAGACTTTATTTTCTTGGACTCCAAAATCACTGCAGATAGTGACTGCAGACATGAAATTAAAAGACGCTTACTCCTTGGAAGGAAAACTATGACAAACTTGGTGTATTAAAAAGCAGAAATGTTACTTTGCCTACAAAGGTTCGTATAGTCAAAACTATGGCTTTTCCAGTAGTCCTGTATGGATGTGAGAGTTGAACCGTAAAAAAGGCTGAATATCAAAGAATCCATACCTTCGAACTGTGGTTCTGGGGAAGACGTGTGAGAGGCCCTGTAAAGGAGATCAAGGAAATCAAACCAGTCAATCCTAAAGGAACTCTGCTCTGAATATTCATTGGAAGTACTGATACTGAAGCTTCTGTATTTTGGCCACCTCCTTGGAAGAGCTGACCCATTGGAAGAGACCCTAATGCTAGAAAAGATTGAGGGCAGGAGGAGAATGGGGTGACAGATGATGAGATGGTTGGATGGCATCACTGACTCGATGGACAGGAGTTTGAGCAAGCTCCGGGAGCTGGTGATAGACAGGGAAGCCTGGCGTGCTGCAGCCCATGGAGTCACAGAGTCAGATGCAACTGAGTGGCTGAACTACAAATTGATTTCTGCATGGTATTTTCTTATATTTTCTATCTCTGTTAAAATTCCTACTTTGTTTATAAATGGTCTGACCTCCATGAGCATCTTTATGCCAGCTATTTTGAATTCTTTATCAGGTAAATCAGTTACCTCTTTCATTAAGGTCTTTTTCTGACATTTTATCTTATTCTTCTGTTTGGAATATATTCCTTTGTTTCTTTATTTTCCTTGACTTTGTGTTGGTTTTCTATGCTTTAGATTATTCAGCCATCTGTTAAAGGAGTAGTGACCTAGTGTAGTAGATAAACTTTATTGTTAAACTCTCCCATACCTCTTAGTTGTCTTTTAAGCCTTGAGATAGTCCTAGGCAGCCTCCTTTGTTCTTAGTTGCTCCAAGTAATTCAGGGTATGTCAGTGTCTCAAAAGGAAGGCTCTTAATCAGCACCTCAGTCAGTTCAGTTGCTCAGTTGTGTCTGACTCTGTGACCCCATGGACTGCAGCACATCAGGCTTCCCTGTCCATCCCCAACTCCCAGAACTTGTTCAGACTCATGTCCATCAAGTCGGTGATGCCATCCAACCATCTCATCCTCTGTCATCACCTTCCCCTGCCTTGAATCTTGCCCAGCCTCAGGGTCTTTTCCAGTGAGTCAGTTCTTCGCATCAGGTGGCCAAAGTATTGGAGTTTCAGCTTCAGCATCAGTCCTTCCAGTGAATATTCAGGACTGATTTTCATTAGGATTGACTGGTTTGATCTCCTTGCAGTCCAAGGGACTCTCAAGAGTCTTCTCCAACACCACAGTTCAAGAACATCATTTCTTCGGCACTCAGCTTTCTTTATAGTCCAACTCTCACATTCATACATGACTACTGGAAGAACCATAGCTTTGACTAAACGAACTTTTGTTGGCAAAGTAATGTCTCTGCTTTTTAATATGCTGTCTAGGTTTGCATAGCTTTTCTTCCAAGGAGCAAGTGTCTTTTAATTTCATGGCTGCAGTCACCATCTGCAGAGATTTTGGAGCCCCGGAAAACAGCCTCTCACTACTTCCTTTGTTTCCCCATCTGTTCGCCATGAAGTGACGCGACTGGATGCCATGATCTTAGTTTTTTGAGTGTTGAGTTTTAAGCCAGCGTTTTCACTCTCCTCTTTTACCTTCAAGAGACTCTTTAGTTCCTTTTCTCTTTCTGCCATAGGATGATGTCATCTGTATATCTGAGGTTATTGATATTTCTCCCAGCAATCTTGATTCCAGCTTGTGCTTTATCCAGCCTGGCATTTCTCATAATGTGCTCTGCATATAAGTTAAATAAGCAGGTTGAATCAGCACCTAGGTACACCTGTCTCTTAGGTACAGGCCTTAAATGTTACCGTCTGAGAGTGAAACTCGTTTTTCTCTTAAATCACATGTCAAGATTTGAGTCATGGCCTGTAGTTATAGTTCATTAAATGTCAGTCTTACATACTATTTCATTATGTGAAAATACCTTGATGGGCTTCCCAGGTGGTGCTAATGGTTAAGAACCTGCCTGCCAATTCGGAAGACACAAGAGACGTTGATTTGATCCCTGGTGGGAAGATCCCCAGCGGAGAGCATGGTGACCCCACTCCAGTATTCTTGCCTGGAGAAGCCTGGTGGGCTGCAGTATATAGGGTCTCATAGAGTCAGACACTACTGAAGCAACCTAGGATGCATACATGCACCTTGATATTCTGCTAGTAATAGGGAGCGTTGGGTGTTCAGTGTTTGTTTTGTCATGAACACTTTTAATTCGATGATGATTTAACCTGTGTTCTGGTATGTGTGAGTAAATTCTTTATGTATGTGTATAGGAGTGGAATTAGAATGACAGCATATGTGTGTGTTCGTCTGTAGCAAGATAATGCTAAACTGGTCATGGACCATTATATACTGGTTCCATCAGCGCAGTGCTGTAATTCTGTTTGCTATATATGCTTATCAGTACTGACACTTCGCAGAGTTTTTGATTTTTTTTTCCTAGTTCATTTGTATCATTCTCTTGTATCATTAGAACTTTTTATATCATGGTTAAGAACTGTCTGCCTCCTATAACATCATAAATATACTATCAATATTTATTTTTAAAGGCTTATCTTTCATATTTATTTTAAATCTATTTGGAGTTGGTTTTTTGGATAGTGTAAGTTCTTAGTCCCGTTGCATTTTCCCCCATGTGGGTAACTGTTCTAGTTCCGTTTATTGAATAACCTCTCCACTGATTGGAGTGCCACCTCTGTCGTTTCATGATTCTCTGCGTGGTTCCACGCTGAGATTTGTCTCTGTGCAGATACTACCTGGTTCTGTTTTAACCGTGCTGTGCTGTGCTACGTCACTTCAGTCCCGTCTGACTCTTGGCAGACCCGTGGACTGCAGCCTGCCAGGCAGCAGCTGGAGTGGGTTGCCGTGCCCTCCTCCCGGGGATCTTCCCAGCCCAGGGTTCCAGCCACATCTCCTGTGTCTCCTGCATGGGCACGCGGGGTCTTCACCAGTAGTGTTACCTGGGAAGCCCCACGGTTTTAACTACTAAAATTCTAACGAATCTTTATCTGGTCTGGCAAGAATCTATACCTTCTTCATCAGGAGCTGTTGACTGATCCATGTAATTTGAGAATCTGCTTATCAAATTCTTGAAAAAATCTCTTTTGGTCTTAATTGGAATTTTGTTGAATCTGTCAAATTAGAAGTGAATTCTTACAAATGTTGACTCTCTTTTGTCCATTAATATATACACTGCTCCATTAATTTAGAACTTATTTGATTTCTGTTATATTTCATAATTTGGTCCATGTAAGTATTGTACATCTTTTGGTAGGTTTATTTCTTAAGTGTTTAGTATGTTTAATATTATAAATTATATCATCTAAACATTTCAATTTGTTCTCATTCTTCAATTTAGAAATTAAGTTGATTTTTTTTTTCTGTTCTTGGTATTTAGTAACCTTACCTAAACTCTTTTTATCAAATCTAATAATTTGCATCTATATTTTTTAAGCTTTGTATGAATTCATTTTTATTATCTCTAAAGGATGATTTTCTTTCTTTTTAAAAAAAATTCCCTTTCCTTTTAGTTCTTTATCTCACTGTAATTGTCCACTAGGTCATATGTGGGTTTCCTGTCTTAATCGAGGCTTTGAAGTGTTGCACATTTTCATCTTTAAAAATGGCATTTAGCTATATATAAATATGTAATTATGACTGATTCACATTGTATCACAGTACCAACACAACATTGTGTGGCAGTTTTCCTCCAATTAAAAAATTAAAAAATGATGTTTGATGTGTATGTTTGAAAGATTACTGTTGATCATATCAGTTAATGAAATCCTGTTTTCTAATTTTCTAAGAAGATATTTTTGTTGTTTGTGGTGTTCTTATGTAAACTCTTCATTTGGTATTAAAATTTCCATCAAATGTTTATTTGCTTTATGCTTCAAAAGAAGTTGTGTTCTTTCTCTAATCTGTTAATATGAGAAATTGCATTTGTATATTTTTCTAATGTCACACTAGCTTTGCATTCCCAACTTGGTCATGATATAAACTTTTGGAGATGGTTTGTTATTAGGAGTTTTGCATCTATGTTCATTGATGAGATTATCTTTTAACTTTTTAAAAAAATTCTACTTTATTAGCCTATTTTTAATATCAAGTTTATATTGGCCTCAGAAGAAAATTTTTGGTTCTTTAAAAAGTTTTAAAGTTGGAGTGATACTCTACTCAAAATTTAATAAAACTCTTCTGTAAAGCAATATTTGGACCTTGTAGTTTTATATTTGGAGTGGCTTGGCATAACAGAAGGGTGGAGATTAGCTACCAATTCACTTCCTGTATTCTCATAGTCTGCTTCTTTTGATAAGTTCTGTTTTTCTAGGAGTAAGACCATTTGTCTTGTTTTTTTTTTTTCTTTTTCATGTTTATTGTTTGTGCCCTTCTTTCAGTCTCGTCAGAGGTGTTTATATTTTGCTAGTCTCGTCCAAAACGTTTTATTTTTCCCAAATTATTTGTTTATTGTCTGCATCAGGTGTTAGTGGTGGCATGCCAGGGAATTCCCTGAAGCATTTATCCTTATAGCTTTTGGGTTTTGTCTTTTAAAAATACCTTATTTCTCTGTGTGTATGTGAGAGAGAGAGAGAAAATTCAGTTTGACGGTCTCTGAAAAGTAATTCGTTTATATTGATTGAATTGGGGTTTGTTTCTACCGTTTACTTAGGACATCCCGTTTTTCTATCCTTTCTGTCCCTGTCTCACTATTACCTCTTGTACTTCTTTCTCCCTTTTTAAGTTTATTGAAGGTTTTTTTTACGGGCTTATTAGTTTCTCTTTTTCTTCATCGGTTCCGTTCAGTTGCTCAGTCGTGTCCTGCTCTGCAGCCCCATGGACTGCAGCTCCCCCTCAGGACGCCTTCACTCTTTCCCAGCATCAGGGTCTTTTCCAATGAGTCAGTTTTCCTCATATTTTTCCTCTTTATCTGTTTTTGGAAGATATGCACATTATTTTCTTATGGTTCCCTTGAAACTTTACCATGTATACTCAAAGAAGTAGACCCCCTCTCATACAGTACAAGGATTGTGGAACATTTTAACCCCTTTCCGCTCCTTTTCAGCTTCGAAATGGTTCCAGACTTTTTAAAACTCCATTTTTTTTAAACTCCATTGTTTCTAACTCATTTGCCAGGCTCACAAATGCCACTTAGCAAATGCCCTGTCACCTTTGCTTGTCATTCAAGAGTTACTTTCTGCAGTGGGAAACCTGCTCCAGGGAACGGAGTCCATCAGCAAAATCTGGAAGCCCAAAGTTGCTGATGATCAGCCTCCTGAGGCTTTTCTTCTCTGAAGAAGCAGAAGCTTCCGGTGCTGCTTCGAGCGTATACCTTGTTCAGTTTTCCTTGGGAGACATCTCTGACAAAATGAACTCTCCTATTGAAGTATATCTTACAAAAGCTAAAGCAAACCTCATTTCAAAGGAAAAGAAAAATAGAACATGCCCCTACTTATTCATCTAGTAGCAATTGTATGAAATAACATATTAAACATGAATTTTTAATTGGTGACATTTATTTCTCTGCAGAGTCAGCTTCTGCTATCTGATAAAGATTATATTATTCTTTCATATCTAGAGACTACAGAAAAAACCATTTAACTGACTTATTCAAATGACCCCTATCAAAGGAAACTGCTGTAACATAGATAATATAAATAGGATAATGACATTCCAAAAAATATTGGAGGGGGAATCATTTTCTGTTTTTGAATATGTTCTCTGCATCTTAGAATTTTCTCATTTCTGTGCATTTCTTTATTAACACTGTCAATCTTCTTTACCTGGTATTTCTTTTTCAGTCTCTGAAAATGTGAAAGAAAAAATTTCAAGTGTGTATCACCATAATCTGAACATGCAAAGGAAACGAGATTGAAACCGTTTAATTTTTAAGTGTGCTTCCTTATTCTCATGGGAAATAGATGGAGAAACAGTGGAAATAGTGTCAGACTTTATTTTTTTGGGCTCCAGAATCACTGCAGATGGTGATTGCAGCCATGAAATTAGAAGACATTTACTCCTTGGAAGCAAAGTTATGACCAACCTAGACAGCATATTAAAAAGCAGAGACATTACTTTGCCAACAAAGATCCGTCTAGTCAAGGCTATGGTTTTTCCAGTGGTCACATAGATGTGAGAGTTGGACTGTGAAGAAAGCTGAGCGCTGAAGAATTGATGCTTTTGAACTGTGGTGCTGGAGAAGACTCTTGAGAGTCCCTTGGACTGCGAGGAGATCCAACCAGTCCATCCTAAAGGAAATCAGTCCTGGGTGTTCATTGGAAGGACTGATGTTGAAGCTGAAACTCCAGTACTTTGGCCACCTGATTCAAAGAGTTGACTCATTGGAAAAGACCTTGATGCTGGCAGGAGGAGAAGGGGACGACAGAGGATGAGACGGCTGGATGGCATCACCGACTCGATGGACATGGGTTTGGGTAGTCTACAGGAGTTGGTGATGGACAGGGAGGCCTGGTGTGCTGCAATTCATGGGGTCGCAAAGAGTCGGACACGACTGAGCGACTGAACTGAACTGAACTGAACTTATTCTCAACTATGATTCGGAAACGCTATAATTTATAGGCACATGTTTCACGTAATTTTAGGATTATCTAACACTACCTGAAATCTCTTGGAGGTAGCATGTCTCATTGTTATTTTATGCCCTTCTCAAATTTTAGTATGTATTAGAACTGTATTTCATTTTTATTCATGTTGAAGTTTCAAAGCAGGTACTGAGAGGGACAAAATGTGGCTTTTAACTGGTGAAATGATTTTAGTAATAGAAATACAACTTTATCATTGTCATGGAAATTTTACTAAACTTAAAGGATGTATAGTAATACCTGGTTTGAGATTTCTCATTTATGAAAGATAGAGAAAGGGGTCAGAAGGAAGACACTAGTATTTTATATAATTCAGATAAATAAATTCTATTTATATAAATGACAAAATCACGACTTAGTATTCCGAACTTTTAATTTGTGTTTATTAGAGCAAAAGAGCTATTTCGTTTCAGTTTGGTGTGTATATTATTTCAGGGACAAAACTATTTTCAGGAGTGAAAAGTGAAGCCGGCGAGTGAAAAATTTATAAGATACCTGCTATTCTGTGATTTGTATGATGTAATGAGATATATATATATATAGATAGATAGATAGATAGATAGATAGATAGATAGACACAGATTGTTGTTCAGTCTTTCAGTCACGTACAACTCTCTCTGACCATATGGTTTGCAGCAAGCCAGGTTTCCTTGTTCTTCACCATCTCCAGAGGTTGCTCAAATTCATGTCCATTGAGTCAGTGATGCCGTCCAATTATTTCATCCTCTGTCGTCCCCTTCTCCTCCTGCCTTCAATCTTTCCCAGCATCAGGGTCTTTTCTAATGGGTTGGTTCTTCACATCAGGTGGCCAGAATACTGAAATTTCAGCTTCATCATCAGTCCTTTCAGTGAATATTCAGGATTGATTTTCTTTAGGATTGACTGGTTTAGTCTGTACCATTGAAAAGCATAAATTATTCGGTGCTCAGCTTTCCTTATGGTCCAACTCTCACATACATACATGACCACTGGAAAAACCATAGCTTTGACTAGGTGAACCTTTGTTGGCAAAGTAATGTCTGCTTTTTAATATGCTGTCTAGGTTTGTCATTGCTTTTCTTCCAAGGAGAAGCGTCTTTTAATTTCATGGCTGCAGTCACCACCTGCATTGATTTTGGAGTCCAGAAAAATAAAATCTGTCACTGTTTCTGTTGTTTCCCCATCTATTTGCCATGAAGTGATGGGACCAGATGCCATGATCTTAGTTTTTTGAATGTTGAGTTTTAAGCCGGAGTGAAACTCTCCTCGTGCATCTTCATCAGCAAGCTCTTTAGTTTTTCTTCACTTTCTGCTATAAGGGTGGTGTCACCTGCATATCTGAAGTTCTTGATATTTCTCCCGGCAATCTTGATTCCAGCTTGTGCTTCATCCAGCACAGTATTTTGCATGATGTGCTCTACATAGAAGTTAAATAAGCAGGGTGACAATATACAGCTTTGATGTACTCCTTTTCCTTTTTGGAACCAGTCTGTTGTTCCATGTCCGGTTCTAACTGTTGCTTCTTGACCTGCATACAGATTTCACAGGAGGCAGGTCAGGTGGTCTGGTATTCCTATCTCTTGAAGAATTTTTCCACAGTTTGTTGTGATCCACACAGTCAAAGGCTTTAGCATAGTCAATGAAGCAGAAGCATATGTTATTCTAGAATTATCTTGCTTTTTATATGATCAATTTGATGTTCACAATTTGATCTCTGGTTCCTCTGCCTTTTCTAAATCCAGCTTGAACATCTGAAAGTTCTTGGTTCACATACTGTTGTTGAAGCCTAGTTTGGAGAATTTTGAGCGTTACTTTGTTCCATGTGAAATGAGTAGAATTTTCTGGTAGTTTGGGCATTTTTGTCATTGGGATGAAAACTGACGATTTCCAGTCCTGTGGCCACTTCTGAGTTTTCCAAATTTGCTGGCATATTGAGTGCAGCACTTTAACAGCATTATCTTTTCGATTTGAAATAGCACAGCTAGAATTCCATCACCTCCTCTACCTTTAGCTTTATTTGTAGTGATGCTTCCTAAGGCCCACTTGACTTCACACTCCAAGATGTCTGGCTCTAAGTGAGTGATCACACCATCATGTTTATCTGAGTCCTAACTCTTTCTAAGTCATTATATCTTCTTTTTGTATAGTTCTTATGTGTATTCTTGCCACCTTTTCTTAATAGCTTCTGCTTTTAGGTCCATAGTATTTCTGTCCTTTATTGTGCCCCTTTTTGCATGAAATCTTGATATCTCTAATTTTCTTAAAGAGATCTCTAGTCTTTCCCATTCTATTGTTTTCCTCTATTTCTTTGCATTTTATCACTGAGGAAGGCTTTCTTACCTCTTCTTGCTATTCTTTGAAACTGCATTCAGATGGGTATATCTTTCCTTTTCTCCTTTGCCTTTTGCTTCTCTTCTCTTCTCAGCTATTTGTAAGGCCTGTTCAGACAACCATTTTGCCTTTTTGCATTTCTTTACAACTTTAGTAACCTCTATCCATAGTTCTTCAGGCACTCGTCTATCAGATCTCATCTCTTGAATCTATTTGTCACTTCCACTGTGTGGATTTGATTTAGGTCACATAAGGAGATATATATATACACATATACATATGTGTGTGTGTGTGTGTGTGTGTGTGTGTGTGTGTATATGTGTGTATATAAATATATAAATATATAAAATGTCCTTACAGGTATATCCTTATAAAAATGTGTTTTTGTGTATCTGTTATACACAGACTGTTTCATAAAATATTCCTTTTCCTGGGGTATTATTTTTGCTGTTGCAATAGTTCTTAGAACAACTAATTTTTCTTTTTTATATGCAAGAATTGTCATCCTATTGATATTCTAAATATGTTTCTAAAGAGTATGAGTTCATTTAAAAATAGTTATTATTGTTAATAGAAGTTTTACTTTCATATGTTCCTAGGGTTCTTGCAGTGACAGTGTAGGGACAAGGGACACATAATGGGAAATATATGCTTATAATGAGTTTTTTTTTAATCCTTCAGTAGTCTTTAGATTCAGGATTTATTTAATGTGATGTTGAGCTGTGTAGGTATATATTAAAGTAAGTATATGGACTTATTTACACTTAAGTGCAGATATACACTCTTTTCAGAGAAGGCAATGCACCCCACTCCAGTACTCTTGCCTGGAGAATTCCGGTGAGGGGGAGCCTGGTGGGCTGCCGTCTATGGGGTCGCACAGAGTTGGACATGACTGAAGCGACTTAGCAGCAGCAGCAGCAGCATACACTCTTTTAAGTATGTATTTATACTTGTCTACATATGTAAGTCTCCAGTGTAGTAGTTAATGTCAATACAATACATTCCTTAAACTGCAGAGACATACTCTTCATTTTCTTGAGTAGTATCTTTGAAGTACCAAATTTTTAATTAACATGGACAGGATGGAAGTATTGGATATGACTGGTACCGTTTTAGACATTTTAATTTTCGCAAATAAAGAATGAAGTTTGAGGCCTCCCACTCCCTAATTCTAAGGCATTGTAGAAAGAGATAGTGATCAAGACAGTGTAGGATTGGCGGAAGGACAGACATATGTATCAGTGGGACAGAATAGAGAGCCCCAGAAGAGATCAGCACAAAAACAGTCAATTGATTTTTGACAAGTGTGCGAAGTCAGTTCAGTATGGGAAGGATTTCAACAGATGGTGCTAGAATAATTGCATGTCCATGTGCAAAATAATGAGCCTTGACCTCTGCCTCACATCATATATAAAAATTAACTCAAAGTGGGTCATGTCTGAATGTAGAGGCTAATGTAACAAAATTTCAAGAACAAAACATAAGAAATAGTTTTTATGACCTTAGGTTAAGCAGAGATTTCTTAGGCTGCAAAAAAGCATGAGGTAAAAGAACAAAACTGGGTAAATTGGACTTCATCAAAATAAAACAATTGAGAAAATGAAAAGTCAAGCCACAAATAGGGAGAAAATATTTGTTAAACCTACGTCTGATAAAAGATTTGTGTCCAGAACCTGTAAAGACTCTTAATTATATAAAAAAAGAAACCAACACAAAATGGGCAAAAGATTGAATGGACATATCACCTAGAAAGCTGTATAAATTCCAGTGATGCTTTACATTATTAATCATGAAGGAGATGTGTTTTAAAAATCACAGTGAGATACAGCTGCACACAGACTGGAATGGTTAAAATTTAAAAGTATGTATACTAAGTATCAGGGAGGATGTGGAGTCATGGGAGCTGTCACACATTGCTGTTTGGAAGGCAGAGTCGTGTATCCACTTGAGTAATAGTTTGGCAATTGGTTGTTATAAACATACACCTACACCTAAACCTGTATGCAGGTCAGGAAGTAACAGTTAGAACTGGACTTGGAACAGACTGGATCCACATAGGAAAAGGAGTATGTCAAGGCTGTATATTGTCACCCTGCTTATTTAACTTATATGCAGAGTACATCATGAGAAATGCTGGGCTGGAGGAAGCACAAGCTGTAATCAAGATTGCCAGGAGAAATATCAATAACCTCAGATATGCAGATGACACTACCCTTATGGCAGAAAGTGGAGAAGAACTAAAGAGCCTCTTGATGAAATTGAAAGAGGAGAGTGAAAAAGTTGGATTAAAGCTCAACATTCAGAAAACTAAGATCATGGCATCTGATCCCATCACTTCATGGGAAATAGATGGGGAAACAGTGGAAACAGTGACAGACTTTTTTTTGGGGGGCTCCAAAATCACTGCAGATGGCTCAGTCTTAGTACCTCAGAATGTGACCTTATTTAGAAATAGTCATTGCAGCTTAATACAAGGCCTCACTTGTCAGTTTAGTTCAGTCACTCGGTCGTGCCTGACTCTTTTCGACCCCATGGACTGCAGCACTCCAGGCCTGCCTGTCCATCACCAACTTCCAAAGTTGCTCAAACTCATTTCCATCGAGTCGGTGATGCCATCCAGCCATCTCATCCTCTGTCGTCCCCTTCTCCTCCTGCCCTCAATCTTTCCCAGCATCAGGATCTTTTTCAATGAGTCAACTCTTCGCATGAGGTGGCCAAAGTATTGGAGTTTCAGCTTCAGCATCAGTCCTTCCAATGAACACCCAGGACTGATCTCCTTTAGGATGGACTGGTTGTATCTCCTTGCAGTCCAAGGGATTCCCAAGAGTCTTCTCCATTACCACAGTTCAAAAGCCTCAATTTTTCAGCACTCAGCTTTCTTCTCAGTCCAACTCTCACATCCATACATGACCACTGGAAAAACTATAGCCTTGACCAGACAGACCTTTGTTGGCAAAGTAATATCTCTGCTTTTTAATATGCTGTCTAGGTTGGTCATAACTTTCCTTCCAAGGAGTAATTGTCTTTTAATTTCATAGCTGCAGTCACCATCAGCAGTGATTTTGGAGCCTCCCAAAATAAAGTCTGTCACTGTTTCCACTGTTGCCCCATCTATTTGCCATGAAGTGATGGGACCAGATGCCATGATCTTAGTTTCTGAATGCTGAGTTTTAAGGCAACTTTTTCACTCTCCTCATTCATTTCCATCAAGAGGCTCTTTAGTTCTTCACTTCCTACCATATGGTGATGTCATCTGCATATCTGAGGTTATTGATATTTCTCCTGGCAATCTTGATTCCAGCTTGTGCTTCATCCAGCCCAGGATTTCTCATGATGTACTCTGCATAGAAGTTAAATAAGCAGGGTGACAATATACAGCCTTGATATACTCCTTTCCCGATTTGGAACCAGTTTGTTGTTCCATGTCCAGTTCTAACTGTTGCTTCTTGCCCTGCACACAGATTTTTCAGCAGGTAGGTAAAGTAGTGTGAAATTCCCATCTCTTGAAGAACTTTCCACAGTTTGTTGTGATCCACACAAAGACTTTGGCATAGTCAGTAAAGCAGAAGTAGGTGTTTCTCTGGAACTCTCTTGCTCTTCGATGATCCAGCAGATGTTGGCAATTTGATCTCTGGTTCCTCTGCCTTTTCTAAATCCAGCTTGAACATCTGGAAGTTCATAGCCCACTTACTGTTGAAGCCTGGCTTGGAGAATTTTGAACATTACTTGAGTAGGGAGTTCTTAATCCAACATGACTTAATCCAGTACGAATTCAGCAGTTCTCCCAAGAAGAGGGAGAGACAGGGACAGGGAGCGTGCAGAGGGAAGAGGGGGTGCTGCTGACAATTACAGACACATCAGCTCAGTGAGAAACGGGGGAGGTTCTTCCCTAGCAGCTGCAAGAGGGCATGGCCCAACCAACACCTTGGTTTTACACTCCAGCCTCTGGAGCTGGAAGAGAAGAAATTCCAGTTGTTTTAAGCCACTCGGTTTGTGATACTGTGTTATGGCAATTCTAGGAAACGAGTACACCCACCGGTATCACTTACTGGCATTTACCTAAGGAAAATGAAAATGGTTTTACAGATATGTACTTTGAATATTTATAGTTTTAGTCCTAATAGCAAAAAGCTGAAAACAACCCATTGTCTACAAACTGGGTGAGTGAATAAAAATTGTGATATATCTGTATAATAGAATGAAGTATTCATTTACACCAAACCATGAATGAGTCTGAAGAGATTGTGCTGAATGTATGAGCCCAGTCACAAAGCTCTGTGTACTCTTTATTTCTACTGATACAACATTCTAGAAAAGGAAAAACTGTGACAACAGAAAGCAAAACAGTTGTTCTTAGGGGATAGGGCTGAGGGGAGATTAACTGCAAGGAGTATGAGGAAACTTCTTTGGGTGGTGGAAATGTTCCCTGTGGTGATTGTGGTGATATTACAAGGACGTGTATATATATATATATATATATATGTTGCAACCTAACCAGTTGTCATATATGTTGCAACCTAACAAGTTGTCCACTTCAAAATGCTAAATTGTTTTATAAATTATAACTCAACAGACAGCGAGAAGATCAAACCAGCCAATCCTAAAGGAAATCAACCCTGAATATTCATTGGAAAGTCTAGTGCTGAAGCTGAAGTTCCAATACTTTGGCCACCTGATGTGAAGAGCCAGCTCATTGGAAAAGACCTTGATGCTGGGAAAGATTGAGGTCAAGAGGAGAAGGGGGTGACAGAGGACGAGATGGTTGGATGGCATCACTGACTCAATGGATATCAGTTTGTGCAAACTCCGGGAAATAGTGAAAGACAGGGAAGCCTGGCGTGCTGCAGTTCATGAAGTCTCAAAGAGTGGGACATGACTTAGCGACACAAGAAAGCTGATTAATACATCTAAGAAGGAATATAATAAATGGTTCCATTGAGTATATAGTGAATATGCTTTTTTAGGTTGAATGAGAAAAACATTTAAGATCGTACAGATGGCACTTTTGGGCAGCATAAAATTTCTGATAGTGTCAATTGTACAATCAAGAAGAGCTGTATCTCAGTAACTTAAAAGTGAGTTCATGTGCTCTAGAGGAGACTTCTGGTGATGATGAAGACCTTGACGTCAAGGAATTGAATGAAATTTTAACTAAATATGAGAGTGAAGGAAAGCATTATTTGCAGATTAATTTCTTATTGGGTGATTTAAATATCTGTAAGCTAGTAATTATTTTAAATGATCATTTAACAGTTTCCTTGACTTTCCTAAAAATTGATGTGTTTAGATTAGAAGCAAAAAACCTTTTTATCTCTTTGTACCAGGAAAATGGTGGATTGCCTTAAATTCAGGCATGCATAGGGCCTTTTGTTCTACATAGTTAAGCAGAGTTGATGCATCCTCCTTCATCCTTCCATGGGACATTGAACCTTCCATGGGATGTAGTTTTGCACATTATGCTGTTTGGCATATAACCGTTCTGTAAATCTACATGTATGGTATTTTATTTCTCTCTTTATTTTTGTCTCTACCATGGTCTACAGTGCCTGACTTTTGATGTTCATAAAATAAAATATTGGTGGATAGGACAAAAATATTTTTGTAAAGAATCAGTCTTGTGCCATGATGCCTTTTATCATGCTTGACATTTACTCAACAAGCATTTATTAAGTGTTATGTGGAAAGCATTGTATTAGCTGCTTTGGGATGTATAAAAATGCTGTAACATCTAAACTTATGGTTCGAAGAAATTGTAGCCTCTATTTAGTGTAAAGTGTGGTGTAAAGGGTGAGGGTGGGTGATCACCGGTGCTTTCATGTGTGTATGTGTGCTCAGTCGCTGAGTTCATAGGTTAAAATACTGGAAAAATATGTAGTTTGATGATACAGGAAATCACTGTTCAGCAGCTGTAACATTCAGAGTTATCATAGATTAAATGTTTAACAAAACAGTTCTGAGATTTTTATAAAACTATTCTCCTTACTATCACATTGTTAGATTGATCAACAGAGTTGGACTGTGCAGTCAATGAAATAGTCTTTACCTTGGAAGAACACGGAGACTTGGATTTTCATAAGTAGACTCTTAGAGGTTCCTTCTGATTCTTCAGCACGTCTCCTTTTCTTTATAAAGAAGTACAGTGAAAAGCAATGCTTCAAAGATTCACTGGCATTTTTTTTTTCCTTTTTAAAGTAAATTGTAGAGTGCTTAATAACACTTGAGACAAAGGCCTTTACCTCTCCTCATAGGGGCTCTGAACAGTAATGGAAGCTTAGTATGAAATATCTTTTATATCAGTGATTGGTATAGCTCAATACTAGTGGTTAAAATAGATGTAGGGTTTTCTGTGAATGCCGTGAAACACAAAGATTATTAACAGTGCAAATTGTGATAGGGTTTTGTCTGTCTATGTAATAGATTTATTATATATTCTTTCCATGGCTGGTGCTTTCACTCAGTTGATTGAATGACAACCAAGACTTGAACATGAGGCAGTGTAGTTTAGGAGAGTGTTGGAATGTGAGGCAGAGGACCTCATCTCATCTGGACAGACCTTAGCGCTGTACTATTGATATTAGGTGCCTGTCCCTTAGGCAAGAAAAAGCAATCGGAAATGAGAAGATATTTGTGAAGGCTTCTATAATGTCTGTCAAAGCTAAAAAGATTAATAATAACTGAACTGTAGGCTTTATTCAAATTTTTTTCCAATAATACTCTTTTTTTTTCATGCCAGGATCCATTCCAGGATACCACAGTGCATTAAGTTGTCATGTCTTTGTTCTAACATACCAGTTTTCAAGAATAATTTAGTTTTTTCAGATGTTTGAAAATTAATATTCATTCGCCTGTTTTAGGAAGCAGAGAATATGTACTGAACATCCCTCAGTCTTATCAACCCAAGGCTGTTATTGTGTAACATGTTACCATTTGGTGCCTTCAGGAGTTGTTTAATGTTTTTATCTGCCTTCACTTAAAGCTTCTCTGCTCTTCCTCCAGCCGGTCCCCCATCTGTGTAACCTAACCAGAAAACCAAGCAGCAGTGAGTATTCGATAACTTCAACAGGGAGAAGTCAGTATAGCCTTAGGGAGGCCTTTCTATTAATTAGTTCTAATAAAGTATATTGAAAGAGGCAGGGATGATCATGGAGGTAGGAGAAATGGCATGATCAAAGTCGTTAGGAATTTTTTCAAGGATTCCAGAGGATTTCTGAACCTTCCCAGTACAATTAGTTTGCTACTTCCATTCTTGTGTTATCAGAACGATTGCTTAAAAGGGTTTGTTGAATGATTGGATATGTGGCCTGGAGAAGAAGGAAGCTTAAAACTCAAGTCTGTGTAACTGAAACGATAAGTGAAAGTGCTGTGTCTTAAAACAACATTATTTTCTGATTATCAAAATATAATTATTACAGAATATTTTATAAGACACAAAAGCAAAAATACACAAAATAAAAACTATGATTCCACTGTAGACTTTTAATGTTTTCCTCTAACTTATTTAAAATATATATATACTTACTTTTTATACATTTTGATTACCACTAATACAGTTTTGTGACAGTTCTCCACATTAATCTGTTAAGAGCATTTCTCCATGTCAGTAAATAATCATCATAATCATGATTTTTAGTGACTATTTTATAGTTCATTGAAAACCTCATCATTTAACTGTTACCATTATGTTGGACATTTGAGTTTCATTGTTAATTTGCTTTGAGCCTCCTTATACAAAAATCTTTGTCCACATCTCTGTTTATTCTCTTAGGACAGCTTCTTAGAAGTGGGATTACTTGACCAAATGGCTCTTGACACTTGTGGCTAAAGAACTTTTAAAAAGTTCACTCCTCTCTCCGCCTGTCAGTAATGTGTGAGCATGACAGTTCCTCCCACACTTGCTATCAAGTACTATAATTTTTCGTCTTTAGAAGGGCCAGGTTCTGTTTTTAAGATTATTTTGACCTTGTTGAATTTGAGGTGACAGTTGGACAGATAATTATGATGTTTAGTAAATGCAAAATATATAGTGCTACAGTTCTAGATTTAGAAACAATCTATTTGTAGTTTCTATGAAATGTTATCTCAAAGCTATATATATATGTGTGTATATATATAGAGAGAGAGTGTCTGTGTAATGGTATCTGTGATGTGTGTGTGTGTGTGTGTGTGTGTGTATATGTGTGTGTATATATATAATCAAAAAGCAGGGTATGTAAGACTGGACTTTAGGGTAGATCCAGATAATAAGAGATGGAAGTTGGGGAAAAAAGGATCTTTCAAGATGACAGAATGCAAGTGTTCATCAGTAGGAGGTTGTGGTTTCTATAAGGTCTTATCCTAAGGAGTATTTGATTTTAGCTGACTGTGCAGGAACTGCTTTTGTAGTCTCACATTTCTAACCTGGTTTCAGTATGCAGTGTTGTGCCAGTAGAACTGTTCTGTGTCACATAGATTAATGTATTCTTGGTTGTTTTAGTGAATCTTTTACTGTTTTATATTCTTTTAGATGATATTACTAAAGTCCCTGAATGATAGTCACAGGTGTTAAACTATTTAGGTCTGTTTTAAAAGTGTTTTATAGCTTGATGGTCCTAATAATATCTAGTGATGTTACTGGTTAATATTCTAGATTTAGTAATCATTATAATTGATAATGTGTTTTCCCAAATTATGTGGAATTTTTTAGATGTTACAAGGTAAACTGAGAGAAATTACTAAATATAAATAGGATTTAGAATACTATTTTACCATCTATAATTGGTCTACCTGATGCTTTTAAATCTACCTCTGCTTTGTAATTAGAGAAGGAGATGGAAATGGTAAGAAAGCAGAGGACAGGAAGAGGAGGGATCTTAAACTATCATAAAACATTTTACTTTTTAGAGACAAATGTATGGGCAAAATTACTTGTGCGTTGTATGAGCAAGAATGTTTTTGACCAGTTTCTCATTTGACCACACTTTTAAAAATTGTTGTATTCTGCTGGTTGGGCTTTCCTGGTAACTCAGATGGTAAAGAATTCTTCCAGGAATGCAGGATACCTAGATTTGATCCCTGGGTCGGGAAGATCCCCTGGAGAGAAGGGAATGGCAACCCACTTCAGTATTCTTGCCTGGAGAATTCCATGGAGAGAGGAGTCTGGCAGGCTGCAGTTCAGACACGACTGAGCAACTAACATTGCTTGCCTGGAAAATCCCATGGACAGAGGAACCTGGTGGGCTACAGTCCATGGGGTCGCAGAGTTGGACACGACTGAGCTATACTAGCACACATTTTGCTGGTTATCATTGTAGCTTTTGGAGATGGTGATGGGGGAGTTGTCCAGGGAGGCTCTCATGCCCCTGGCTGAGCCCAACAGAGCAGCATCACCTTCATAAATTCACTATAATCCAAGATGATAATGAGTTTTGGCAAGTAGATACTGTAGCGTATTAACATCTGTCTGCACCGTAGGCGTACAGAGCCTAGGTAATTATGTCATAGCTGAGTATTTTCCCATTCTTCCTGCATATCAAGCTCTCCCCCCTCCCCCAAGTCCTTTGGAATGTTTTTGGCTACACCTTATATCACCTGATGACCTTTTAAATCTCTTTTAAGCTCAGACCACACCCCACACTTTACACTGATAAGTCAAAGTCTCTGGGGGCTACAGCCTAGGGATCAGTAATTTTTAAAGCTCCACGGTTGATTCCACTTGGCAGCCAAGGTTGCAGCCCATGGGTTCAGATATAGTAACACCATCGGTGAGTTCAGTAGTTCTTAAGAGTGTTGCTTAAGCCACAGTCATCAAGACAGTATGGTACTGGCACAAAGACAGAAATATAGATCAATGGAACAGAATAGAAAGCCCAGAGATAAATCCACGTACCTGTGGACACCTTATCTTCGACAAAGGAGGCAAGGATATACAATGGAAAAAGGACAACCTCTTTATCAAGTGGTGCTGGTCAACCACTTGTAAAAGAATGAAACCAGAACACTTTCTAACAGCATACACAAAAATAAACTCAAAATGGATTAAAGATCTAAATGTAAGACCAGAAACTATCAAACTCCTAGAGGAGAACATAGGCAAAACACTCTCCGACATAAATCACAGCAGGATCCTCTATGACCTACCTCCCAGAATATTGGAAATAAAAGCAAAAATAAACAAATGGGACCTAATTAAACTTAAAAGCTTTTGCACAACAAAGGAAACTATAAGCAAGGTGAAAAGACAGCCCTCAGATTGGGAGAAAATAATAGCAAACGAAGCAACAAAGGATTAATCTCAAAAATATACAAGCAACTCCTGCAGCTCAATTCCAGAAAAAGAAATGACCCAATCGAAAAATGGGCCAAAGAACTAAACAGACATTTCTCCAAAGAAGACAGACATATGGCTAACAAACACATGAAAAGATGCTCAACATCACTCATTATCAGAGAAATGCAAATCAAAACCACAATGAGGTACTATTACACGCCAGTCAGGATGGCTGCTATCCAAAAGTCTACAAGCAATAAATGCTGGAGAGGGTGTGGAGAAAAGGGAACCCTCTTACACTGTTGGTGGGAATGCAAACTAGTACAGCCACTATGGAGAACAGTGTGGAGATTCCTTAAAAAACTGGGAATGGAACTGCCATATGACCCAGCAATACCACTCCTGGGCATACACACTGAGGAAACCAGATCTGAAAGAGACACGTGTACCCCAGTGTTCATCGCAGCACTGTTTATAATAGCCAGGACATGGAAGCAACCTAGATGCCCATCAGCAGATGAATGGATAAGGAAGCTGTGGTATATATACACCATGGAATATTACTCAGCCATTAAAAAGAATTCATTTGAATCAGTTCTAATGAGATGGATGAAACTGGAGCCCATTATACAGAGTGAAGTAAGCCAGAAAGATAAAGACCAATACACTATACTAACACATATATATGGAATTTAAAAAGATGGTAATGGTAACCCTATATACACAACAGAAAAAGAGACACAAATGTACAGAACAGACTTTTGGACTCTGTGGGAGAAGGCGAGGGTGGGATGATCTGAGAGAACAGCATCTAAACATGTATATTATCTAGGGTGAAACAGACCACCAGCCCAGGTTGGATGCCTGAGCCAGGTGCTCGGGGCTGGTGCACTGGGAAGACCCAGAGGGATGGGATGGAGAGGGAGGCGGGAGGGGGGATCGGGATGGGGAACACATGTAAATCCATGGCTGATTCATGTCAATGTATGGCAAAAACCAGTACAATATTGTAAAGTAATTAGCCTCCAACTAATAAAAATAAATGAAAAAAAAAGTGTTGCTTATTAAAATCACCTGGGAGATTTAGTCCACCATGTTCCTCCCCTCCCTCTCCCTTTATTACTTGAGTCAACCAGTGTTAACTGAAAGGAATATAGTCCATCCCCTAGATGTGTTAAGGCGAAACAAAACATAAAACAAAGGATTAGTTCATTAAGTACTCTTTTTGGGAGAAATCCTGCTTATGTAAGTGGCTTTGCATTTAACCAGCATTATTTTATGTTTCATATTTCAAGACTTCCCCGGTAGCTCAGACGATAAAGCGTCTGCCTACGATGCAGGAGACTTGGGTTTAATCCCTGGGTCAGTAAGATATCCTGGAGAAGGAAGTGGCAACCCACTCCAGTACTCTTGCCTGGAAAATCCCATGGACGGAGGAGCCTGGTAGGCTACAGTCCATGGGGTCGCAAAGAGTTGGACATGACTGAGCGACTTCACTTTCACTTTTCATTTCATGTTCATAATTTTGTGATATTTGTGCAGTATTTGTACAGCCTCTGTGAGGGCAAAGATCATGTCTTTTCTGTTCATCACTCTATTTTCAGTACCTAACAGTGCCCAGAAGCATATAGTGGCTGCTCAGTAAATGTTACAAGAATGGGCAATTAGCACTGAATTTTGAAAGTACCTTGCTTACTGTTTTATATCTATATGTACTACCTGTGATACAAAGCTTTATAATTAGTTATCCACTAAGGAAAAAGATCTTTCATATAACAGAACATAAGCAGGAAATGGATTTATTTAATTCTGAAAGATTTTTGCAGGTCAGGGATTCAGTGTGGGCTTCATAAAGTTTTGAATGAAAATGGAGTGTACAGCACAAACAATTCATACTTGGCCCTCAAACTTTAAAACAAAACATACAGGAAAACTAAAAGACAGATCTATGTTTAATTTAACCTTCATGATAAACTAGGTTAGAGCTTGGCACATTTATCAATGTGTTAGTTGTATTTTACCCAGTCATAGTAGAGGATGGTAAATTAAAATGAGACGATCCTGTTAAATATGATTGACATATAATACAGATTTACAGTATATTAGCAAAGCTTAAACTTTGGACAAATTAGTGTAAATTAATTTTGGACATTACTCTCTCTCTTGCTGTGCTCCAAACTTCATAATGTGCAAGGAATGGGGCAAGAATGCTACTTAAGAAAGAATAAGTCATTCTATGACTTACTGCTCTATGACTGTACCAGATGAAGTCTTCCTAGTCTAACATCCTTTTCAAAGCCACATTTCCCCCCATAGCTCTTCATGTAATCTCTTTTGCTTTGCTCCCATTTACTTTTTTTGTCACTCTTTACATACCTGTCATGGTCTGCTATATGTGATTTATTTGTGGTTTTGTCATTCTAAATGTCATCTCCTCATCCCTGTATTTTTCCATAATCTGGTTTATCCTCTCATCTGCAGGACTTTAGTTACCACCTGTGTACTCAGGTCTCAGAAATTTGTATCTACTCTGAGTTGTAGATGTTTAACACAGAGGAAGCTTTGACATTGTGATACATTGTGATACATCTATTTCTTGTGTATCTCAAAGGCATCTTAATCCTAGCATGTCCAAAGCCATCTTCTTCTCCATTGCCTCTATCCTAGTATCTGTATGCGTCTCTGTTGTACATCCAGAAAACTGAACTGTTAGTGATATCTCGTTCTCCCTTACCTCTTCTATTCTAAAAAACACAAGTTTGGTTGATTTTTACTTCCTAAATCTCTCTCAAATCCATTGTCTTCTCTTTATCTCTGATACCACCTTAGTCCAGTCTGCCTTCATCTTCACCTGAATTATCACAGTAGTCCACTGACATAGCCTTTCTGGTTCTCTTCTAGACCATTTTCCATACAGCAATATGAGGAATGTTTTCAAAGTGTAAATAGTAGTGTGACACCCCTGCCCCTGCTCAAAATAATTTGATGTCAGGATCTATATATAATATAGCTCAGCAGGGTCCTGCTCCCGCTTCAGTTCACCTCTCATTGCGCTCTCCCCTGTTCTCTCTGCATCCACCACACTAGACTTGTTTCCAGGCCCTGCCGGTCACCTTGCTCCTTACACCTCTGGGCATTTACATATGCTGTTTAGTGTTCCCCAGCTCTTTCCTTTAACTTTTTCCTAGTTAACCCCGCCGAGTGTTCCAAACATCATCTCAAACATTGGTTACGCTGCAAATCTTCCCTGTGCTTCCTAACTGGGCACATCCTTCTGTCACGCAACAAATATGCTTGTCCTTTGTCGCACATTCTCTGCTCCTTTGTGTGTGTGTGTGTGCATGCACACAGGTGTGCGTTTATTTGGTTACTCACTATATCCCCAGATAGGCAGTAATTTCCCTAAAGGCAGTGGCCTTTATATCTTTAGTTTTCTGTATAAGTGCTCAGCACAGAATAGAAGACCCTCACATCTTTAATGAATAAACGAATGACTTTGTTTCCATTTTCTCCATTGAGTCAACTGTGGTGAAGTGTGCAAACTTTTGCAAAAGCTCAAGCATATATTTCAGGTTCAAAGTGAATTCATATACTCAGCAAGACACAGTATGGCTTAATAAGCAATGCTGCAGACTTCCCAAGGCTTTAAATTTACCAGAAAGAGGCAAACTTTCTGGGGATGGGGAATGGGAAGATAGTTGTGAACTGCTGACAGACTGCTAGGTCTATATTTTAGTTTTCTAAGCCATTTCCCGTCTCCCATTGTCTTATATCATTTCTCCCTAATAGTAAACTCATAGTTACTTTCCATCGAGAGAAATGTGACTTTTTCCAGAGCAGTCAGGAGTAGCACCTGTTCACTTACAAAACAAATGTTTGAAGTTTGAAAAGAAATAGAAAGGTATGGTTAAGATTGTGTTCTCTCTAGATAGACTCATTGTGTCTGCCTCCACACTAGCCATGGAGAATTTGGGCAGAGCTACTTACCTGCTGTGAGCCTTGGTTTCCTTATTCGGGGAACTGGGATCTTACCTCACAGGATTGTTGTGAGGCTTAAATGAGATACACAGCATTTAATGTAGTGACCCTCGGCTATGTCGGCGATATCCAAATGCTCAGTCGGTGCACGTGGTTACTGTTGTTGCCGCAGCAGCTCTCCCTTTGGGGACATTTTTCCCCAATACAAAGGTTGCTTGGTCTACTTCATACGTATCTATTTAGCATTTGATGTACTTAATGTAATTAAATTTTTTCTACATGCAGGGAATATCCCAAAGCCCTGTCCGCCATAGATAACCTTGTTGAAGTGAGTTACTCATTGATCCCTGAGATTACCTTCTCCCCCACACTCTACTTTCCAGTGTCCCAGGGAAGGTAGAACTCTATAGTCTTCAGCCAGTGGAGTGGAAGGGACTAGGAGGAGGAAGGGTGGTAAGTGTTCGCCTTAACAACTTGGAGGGGATAATAGATACTCTTGGTGTCTTCATTAGTAAAAGTCTGGGATCTTCACATATGTAGTACTTCATTTAAAGTTATGGGGAAATTGTTTAAACTGACTGTGAGCCAGCATTGAAACTATCAGTTGTAGTAATATGGTTAAAATGTGATCCAAGTTCCAAATTAACTGATTTTAAAACAAATTTGAAGGGTATGCATCCCTTAAGTTTTCATAAACCAGCAGTTAAAGAAATGGTTACTAACTTGCTTTAATATGGAAACGTTTACTTGTTCTTAACTTTATTTGTATTTTTTTAATCAATAAACTTGATTTTTAGAGCAGTTTTATGTTCACAGCAAAACTGAGTAGAAAGTACAGAGAGTTCCCACAATACCTGCTGTCCCCACATACACAGCTTCCTCACTACCATCTCGTAACACGCGGGTTCATTTGTTAGTGGTGACATTTGACACATTGTCATCGCTCAGGATCTCTAGTTTACATTAGGGTTCACTCTTGGGTTCACTCTGGGTTTGGGTAAATGTATAATGACACGTGTTCACCATATATTGGAGGCACTAGTTTTATAGCACCCACCTGCCCATGCAGGAAATACAAGAGACTCGGGTCCAATTCCTGGGTTGGGAAGATCGCTAGAGAAGGAAATGGCAGCCTGCTCCAGTGTTCTTGCCTGGGAAATTCCATGGACAGAGAAGCCTGGCGGGGGTCCTTGGGGTCCATGGGGTCACAGACTCGGACATGACTGAGCGCACACCCAGTCAGTACAGAATACTTACACTGTCTTAAAGATCCTCTGTGTTCTGCCTGTTCTTCCCATCCTTCTCATTAAACCCTATCCACCACTGATCTTGTTACAAACTCCACAGTTTTGACTTTTCCAGAATGTCGTATGTTTGGGATCATACAACATGTATGAGTTAGATTGGCTTCTTCCACTGAGAATATGCATTAAGTTTCCTCTATGTCTTTTCATGGCTTGATAGCTTACTTCTCTTGAACACTGAATAATGTTCTACCATCTGAATGTATTAATCCCAATTTATTTATTCATTCACTGACTAAAGGCGATCTTGGTTGCTTCAAAATTTTGGCCATTATGGATAAAGCTGCTCTAAACATCCGTGTGCAGGCTTTTGCATAGACATAAGTTTTCAGCTCATTACGTACCGAGGTGCACAGCTGCTGGATTGTGTGGTAAGGGTGTATGCTTAGTTTTGTAAGATATTGGTCCAACTGCCTTCTGAAGGAGCTGTACCATTTTGCACCCCCACCAGCAGTTAATAGGAGTTCCTGTTGTGCCACATCTTCGCCAGTATTTGTTGTTGTCAGTGTTTGGGATTTTGGCCCCTCACATAGGTGTGTAGTGGTATCTTGTTTTAATTTAAAATTCCGTAGTGATGTCTTTACATTTTATATTAGATCTGTGATCCATTTGAGTTTATGTTTGTGAAGGGTATAAGGTTTGTGTCCAAATTTTTTTTTTTTTGACATATGGATGTCCAGTTGTTGGTAGCGCCGTTTTTTTGAAAAAACTATCTCTGCTGCATTATATTACCTTCATTCCTTTGTCAGAGGTCACTCGACTTTATGTGGGTCTGTTTCTGGCTTCTGTTTTTGTCCAGTTGATCCATTTGTCGGTTCTTTGGCCAGTCCCCTAGTGTCTGGATTACTGTTGCTGTATAGAGAGTCTTAAAGTTGGATAGTCAGTTCTCTGACTTCATTCTCATTCATTCATTCTTATTCATTCCTTTTCATCCTCAATTCATATTCATTCTTTGATACTGTCTTGGCTTTCCTGGGTCTTTGTCTGATCATGTAAGCTTTATGATCAGTTTGTTGATATCTACAAAGTAATGTGCTGGAATTTTGATGATTTGCATTGAATCTGTAGATGGAAAGAACTGACATCTTGACAGTACTGAGTTTTCTTACCCATGATCATAGAGTATTCTCCATTTATTTAGTTCTTCTTTGATTTTATTTGTCATAGATACTGTATTAATGTAGTGTTTTAAAAGTTTTTCATGGTGGATAAGGTCTATTCAAATAGGTCTATTCAGATTATATGAACACGTTATCTTAGTTCACTCTTCCATGGTGGCTTAGATGTTAAAGCGGCTCCCTGCAATGCGGGAGACCTGGGTTCAGTCCCTGGATTGGAAAATCCCCTGGAGAAGGCAGTGGCACCCCACTCCAGTACTCTTGCCTGGAAAATCCCACGGACGGAGGAGCCTGGTAGGCTACCGTCCCTGGGGTCGCCAAGAGTCGGACACGACTGAGCGACTTCACTTTCACTTTATCTTAGTTCAAGCTCTTTCATTCTTGTAGACATGAAATTAAACCCATGCTTAAGTAAGAACTATGTATTAGTAATTTTTAAATTTTAAATGTGCACTACATGCAGATATATTTATTTTAGCAGTTTAATGGTTTAGAATGGAACACTCACCATTATACTGGTTTTCATAGTTATGTCTGTCTTACGTCATTGTTGATATTCTTATCTCCTTGAATTTAATTCAGTTTATTTTAAGATTGCCATAGGGATAGAAACCATATAGATTTTAGTGCAGATCTTTGCATTTGGCTTAGTATGGAACAAAAAAGCTGTGTGGATAAAAGAATTGTGTTTTTAAAACAAGGATATGTATAAAATTGAATCTATTACTAAGCATTTGAAACTTCTTATGCAGCACTCCAGTTCTGTGAAAGGCTAGTGTTTATGACCCTTGTAGTAACAGTAATTGCTGAATTAATACTCAAGTGATGAGAAAATGGATTTTGCTAAGATCAGTCTTCCTGCTGCTAATGTTTAAAATAAAGTCAGTCGTTAACAATAAGAACAGCTGGTAACAGAAAATTCCCAGATGCAAGTTTGTCACTCTATCTTAACTTTCTACCTGCTTTTTACTTTTGTTTGTTTTGTGTAGAAGATGTAATAACTTATGGGAAACATGGTATTTAAAGGGAGGAAAGGGGAAAAACAGTAAAATAAAAGTACTTCTCATTTTCTTAATAGTATTTAAACAAATTTAGTCCTTGGTTATGGAATTTGGCAATTCATCTTTCTTTTTGGTGTTAGCAAATAGTGAGATTTCAGTAAACAAAGTTTCTGTTAATTCTGTCTCTGCTTTTGCATAATTTGACTCAGAACTGAAATGGATTTTACTTTTGCTATATCAGTAAATTACTAAGTAAATGAACCTTTTCTTCTGAAGTTAATTCAGGTTTACCCCACTATCTGAAAGTAGAGTGCTCCTAGGAAACCTTTGGTAAACCTAAATGACGTCAAGTGAAGAAGCAGTTACCTTAGGACATGTCTTGCTCACAATGCACAAAATAAATCAGAATAAAGCACAGATACCCACAGACAAACAGATCAGAGCCATGGAGGCTTGATGCTGAGATGCAGAGTGTAGTCCCGGGGAAGGAGGCTGTTGGTGCTGCCCTCACTGCTCAGTACGCGCTGCCTCCATGTTACATGCAAGTGAAGACTGGTCGCTATTTTCACCTCTCACCTTTTTTTGTAAAAGCAGAGATCCTCTTCAGGTCTCTTTTGGTTGATGAAAACAGGCAGGTCTTTCGTAAGAGTAGGCATAAAGTGACATAAGAATGGTATAAAGTGAATTTTGTAAAAGTTGGGGATACCTGTATAAAGAAAAAGTTCCTTTTTCACTTTTTCCTTTCCTTTTTTCATTCCCTTTCCCCTGCCATTAAACATGCTGTAAGATCTCCCTTTGATCTCCCGTTGGGCAGACCTCATAACACTCTAGTCACTTTGAATGATTAAAATACATCTGCTTTTAATGGCATAGAAAGCCCAGCCTACTGTAGGTTAAAGAGCCTGGTTCACATCTTGCAGCCTCATGGAGCTTATATTCTAGTGGGAGACAGACCAATAAATAGTGAGAGGAACAGGTAAAATACTTGTTAGAGACTGATTAATGCTGTGGAGAAAAATAGAAAGAAGGATGAAATATGTGGAGACTGTGTGTGACCTTTTAGATGAGAGTGGCCAAGAAAAGCCTCACTGAGAAGGTGGTTTTTGAGTCAGCAAAGACCTTAAGAAGGTGGTAGAGCAAACCATGTGCGTATTTGAGGAAGAGCGTTCCAGGCAGAGAGACACTGGTGCAGAGGCCCCCAGGGGGATATGTACATTGTATGTTAAAGAGACAGTTGTATAGCCAGCTGAACAAGGAAAAGAGGGGCAGATAAAAAGGAGAGCAGCAAGTGATACAGTGCCTTTAGGTCGTAGAACTTTAACACAGAATAAGAAGGTGAGCCGCCTTATTATCATGGAGGGTTTTGACCGAAGTTATGTGATCTGATTTACTATCCCTGTTTGGACTGCCGTGGTGGGGGTTAGGGTCCCAGAGGGAAACAAGGAGGCTACTGGAGTTAACCTGCCCGAGGATGCTGCTGTTTGCAGGCAAGGTTAGGTGATAGGGAGAAGGAGTAGAATTTGAGGTATGTTTTTAAGATAAAACCAATGGAATTTACAGATCTGGGACAGAGATGAGTGCTGTCAAGGGTGAGGTGTAGGCGTTTGCCCTGAGCTTCGACCAAAGTAGGGAAACTTGTGAGAGGAGTCAGGATCAGGGATTCAATTTGGGGCATGTTAAACTTTTCAAAACTATTTGATTCAAAATATTAGATTTCAAAGTAAAGACTGTTTAGTAGGCATTTAGATTTATAGCCCTGAAAATCAGTATAGAAATGTATGCTGGGGATACAAATTGGTGGGTTCCCAGCTTACTGTTGCTCTTGGAAGCCATAAAATAGCAGGAGATCAACAAAAGAGTATATGTAGGTAGAAAGGAGAAGAAGTTTAAGGACTGAGCTCTGAGGGACTGGCAATATTTAGAAGTTAGGGAGATAAGGAATGGCAATAGTGATTGCCATAGTGATAATGGCATTTAGTGATTGAGAAGGAGGGGCCAAGAAAGTTAGGAGGAAAACCAGTAAGTACAATGAAGCAGAAAAAGAATACCAAGGAGGAAAAAGTGACTGACTCTGTCAGATAGGATGAAGATTGAGAAATGAGCATTAGATCTAGTGATGAGGTCACTGGTGACCTGGGATGAGAGGGTTTCAGTGGGGTGGTGGGATAAGAGCCTGTAGTTGAAAAGAGAGCTGGAAGTGAGAGAGGAATCAGGATTAGCTTTTAAAGACTGAGGAGATGGCATCTTAGTATTGTGGGCGTGATTCACAGAGAGGGAAAAACTGATGATCTAGGATGGAGTATAGAATTATTGGAGTGTTGTTCTTTCGTGAAAGAGAGACTAAGATCTAGTAGAAAGGTGTCCTTAGGACCTGCCTTGAGAATACCAGCATTTAGCACCCCTTTCTACTCAGTTAGGATGCCTCGGAGGCAGGTCAACTACTAGCCTGTAAAATGTCGTGGTTGAATTAGACTGAAGTCAGTCATATATCCAGCACACCCCCGCCACCTTCCCCCCCACCCCCATCTACCTCCCCGCTAACCCACATCTTGCTTAGCAGGGGGCACCTTTGTGAGAAAGGAGGAGGGAAAGGAGGCCCTTATTCCAGATAGGGCAGCCAACAAGGGCTGTATTTCAGCCCTAACTTACCTTGTGCTGTGCTAAGTCGGTTCAGTCGTATCCGACCCTTTGTGACCTCATAGACCATAGCCCAACAGGCTCCTTTGTCCATGGGGTTCTCAGGGCAGTACTGGAGTAGCTTGCCATTTCCTTCTCCAGGGTATCTTCCCAACCCAGGGATGGAACCCACATCTCTTTTAAGTCCTGCACCTCAGGCTAGGTATTCTTAGAACACAGCCATGAGCTACAGCCTACTAGGTCTACTCCAAGACAGTGGCTGCTGCTGCTAAGTCGCTTCAGTCGTGTCCGACTCTGCGCACCCCATAGATGGCAGCCAACCGGCCCCTCCATCCCTGGGATTCTCCAGGCAAGAACACTGGAGTGGGTTGCCATTCCCTTATCCAATGCATGCATGAATGCTAAGTTGCTTCAGTCATGTCCGACTCTGCGCGACCCTGTGGGCGGCAGCCCACCAGGCTCCTCTGTCCCTGGGATTCTCCAGGCAAGAACACTGGAGTGGGTTGCCATTTCCTTCTCCACCAAGACATGGGGAAAATCACATTTCATATCCTGCTGTCATAACCAGGTCCTTAGTGTCTTGTAGCAGAAATAGCATAACTGAGAAGAAAGCAAACTTAAGAACCAAGAATTTGCTGTGGGAGTCCCAGCTCTTCTACCGCCTGGAAGAGAGGATTTGAGATGGATGACTTACTTTCTGTGAATCGGTTTCTTCAAGTGTAGAAGGAGGGGTTGAGCATCACCGGAATCCTTTTCATACTGAAATTCTGTGAATCACTAAAGTATAGTAATCCCCAGCCATCTCAAGCATAACATAATTCTGCCAAAAACCAAAGAGTATCACTGAGGATATTCAGTTTCTTTGGATAATAGCTCTCCTTACATTGCTCCCCAAATATTTGTGAAATTTGACTGAAGATTAAATTACACATAGTAGCACAGAAATTATAAGAAGAAATACGCATATAGCAAAACCATTGAAGTCAATAGAGATATTCAGATTTCGTCCAAATTCTATTAGAATATTTTGTAGCTGTGGGGTATAGGGAAAGTTATTTAGTTTCCTCATCTAAAAAATAGTGATATAATAATAGTATGTTTTATAGATTCATACAGAGAATTCAATGAGATGTGTACTGTGGTGCTTTGAAACATGCTCGGCTTCTTATGAAGTAAACCTTAGCTGCTGCTTCATTGTCATTATTGTCGTCAGTGTTTGGAGAACGTGTATGGTTTAGAAGCAGCTTAGTAAAGCAGCTGTCCTGTAAAAGTCTCACACTATGGTTTTATAATGATTACTTTGAGTCATCAAGGGAAAAATTAACTTAGAAAAGGAAATGTCATTGAACCAGGTTAAACTGTCTTCTTTTTATAAACAAAACTGGTACTTCATTTTGTATCTTTTTAGTTAAAGCAAAAATTCCCTTGGGGGGTGTACCTGATTCTCAAATGATTACTGAACAATGAGCCATTACTGTAATTAGTTTCAGTTGTTGTGTATACTTCAAACTTAGAAAATAATATTTTTCAAAAATATATTTTCTGTAAATAGGCCATAATAGTAAGATTTTATAGTTCATGTATATCTACCTTTAAAATAGGTTTTTGAAACATACTATAAACATTCTGATTGTATCATCAAGTTTTCTACACCCTTTCTGTATGAACTGTTTTCAGAGTGATTATTGATAGCATTGCTTACTTAATGTTTACAGTCTACAGTGTATGTTTTACAGAATTAAGATTTGGTCAGATCTTTTAATGTATATTTGAATGTCCTAATGTCATTGCTTTATCAATGTTGGTTTGCACTTATTTTAAATCAAACATGCAGATTATTTCTAAACTGACGGTCGCTAAAAGAAGAAAAGCATTATATATACTTCAGTGCAGAAAGTTAAGTTAGTCTATAAGGTTAGAGGAAAAATAGAAGTCTGTAAGGTAAATTTGAAAAGTACTGTGAGTTTAGATATTATTTGAATTATCTGTCATTATAGTTTATAAATGAAATGATGGTGTTGAGCACAATGTAATGTACTTGGGATTTAGCACCACCTAGCACTGAGACCTTGAGATACATTCGCACTAAAGGGAATCAGGGCTCTTGAAAAAGTAGCAGATTCCAAGGATGGGAGCCTGGAACATACTGTAATGCTAAAGTAAGAAAATGCTTCCCCCAAAATGATGGTGGCTACAGGATACAGGGGTCATTTTGAAGATGTTCTCATCGGCCAAATCTGGGATGATTTGAGCATCAAAATAATTAAATGCAGTAAGAATTCTAAATCATTAGGAAAAAAGATAGGAATCGTTGAGACCTCACCAGTAATATACATGTTCATACAGATAGGAGAAGAGAGGGTTCAAGCACCAACTGGTAAATGCAAAGGAAATGCTGACACTGGAAAATTATGGTTTTATCACTATCATAGTAAAGTTCACTTTAGTCAGAAATCACAAGTCGATGTTTATAGGGTAGAAGTGCTGATGAAGAATTGGGTATTTGCACGGTCTTAGGCTTCCCTCCTGTTGGTTCAGGCAGTAAAGAATCCGCCTGCAATGCAGGAGACACGAGTTCGATCCCTGGGTCAGAAAGATAGCCTAGAGGAGAGCATGGCAATCCACTCCAGTATCCTTGCTGGGAAAACTCCCATGAACAGAGGAGCCTTGCAGGCTATGGTCTGCGGGGTCATAAAGAGTTGGACATGCCTGAAGCAACTGAGCACACACACTAAGTTTGCAAAGACGGCTGCTTGGTTGCAGTCACACAGTACTTGATCCGGATAAGAAAACTAACATCCCCAGTGTGCCTCTGGATGTGACGCCCTGAGAAAAACACAGCATCACTTGTGTTCTCTTCTAGCCAGGAAGGTACTACCTGCATGTAATCGAAGGAAACACCAGACAAGTTCAAGGTGATGAGCATTCTATTGAAATAAGAACTGTATTCTTAAAAAATGCTAAGTGTTGTAGTAGGCAAAGGAAGGCTGCAAGGCCCTATGTTAAAGGAGACTAAAGACGCTGGACACAGATGGCCGATCTCAAGACTGGGATCCTGTGTCAGGGGGAAAATTGAGGTGTTTTAGAGGCATAATTGGGTCAGTTGACATTATTTTGCAGATTGTAGGTATTGTACAGATTTTACTTTTATTGAAGTTATAGCTATATTGCAGTTGTATTAGGTTGTTTTAGGAAATGATATTGAAATATTTTTGAGGAAAGGACTATGATACATTATCAACTTCTCTCAAATGGCTTAGAAAAAAAGCACTGTGTGTGTGTGTGTGTGTGTGTGTGTGTGTGTGTGTGTATTTTAGAAGGGGGAGATGGAGAAAGAGAAAAGGAGTTGCAAATGAGCAAAATGGGATTCTGGATAAAGTTTCTTCGTTCTTGTGATTTTTCTGTATGTTAGAACTATTTCCAAATACGTTTATTCACACCTCCCTGCACAAGTTGGTTGAGGCTTATTTCTATTAATCTCGTACTGTTCTAGGTTGCTAATTTACCTTTGATACTTAATTGGTTTAAGATGCTGACATTCATAGATCACAGATTCACACATTGATTTTTAATTTCTTTTAAATAGTGCTGGGCCTAAAGGAGATAACATTTATGAATGGAGATCGACTATACTTGGTCCACCAGGTTCTGTATATGAAGGTGGTGTGTTTTTTCTGGATATCACATTTTCATCCGATTATCCATTTAAGCCACCAAAGGTAAGAACCTAGAATTGCGTTCTTTAATACTTATTCTTTTCCAGAATCAGTTATCATAAGAGTTAATGTGTGGATGAAGTTACTGTTTTTCATGGATTATGTGGAAACTCTTGTAACCAGTGATTTTTAAAATGTGGTAGTAATTGACTTCTGTGTTTTACAAATAACTTTGTATACAATCAGTGGAGAGTGTGTTAAATGTAAATAAAGGTATGCCACTTTGCATATCAATAAGCAAATAAATTATGGTATTAGAGAAAATATCATATGAACCTTACTTAAGAAATCTATTGGGATAAAAGGTAAATTTGACAGCTTCCGGAAATAAGAGTTAAGTATCTTGAATTTTTTGCTGAATACCCTACCTTCATAGATGAGCAAAAACTAGAAACCTATAGCAAAGAAGAGGGAACTGATACTATTTAATATATTTATTCTGTGTCCTCTGTAAGGATGATGCGTTAATGAGAAAGAGGGAGGCCGAGTGAGAATAAGCATGAATTCTGTGGGTAATGGAGAAAAGGGTTGAGTTGTGTCTTGTAATGACTGACAGTTATTTTTAAAGTCTTAAACACAGCAGTTATTTGACTGGCTTCTTCCTCTGACTTCTCCCTATAAAATGGTCAAGCCAGCAGTTTTTACCATCAGTATTGAGTCTAACTATGCTCTAGTTAGACTCACAAGATGTTGTAGAGAAATGTTAAGCCAGCTTTCATGAAATGTTTTTCTTTTCAGTGTAGTTCCTTACATTCATTCCCTCCATCATTTAAAATATGTATAGCGGTTTAGAGCCTGTGCTCACATGCCTGCGTGTTGTGTGTGTGTAAAAATAACTTTTTTTAAAATTCCCTCATTGAATAAGGTAACAACAGTTCCACCTAGTGGTATTTACCTCAAATTGCAGATACCAGGGTTCCTTATCACCTACAGGTGTTTGCTCACAACAATAGCTGTCACTTTCTGAGTGCTTTTACTAAGTGGTCCCATCAACATCTAAGATTTTTAACTGATTGTTTTATTTAACGTTCTCCAGTATGTCGAGTATCTCTTGATAGATCAGTCAAAGAAAGGACAAAACCCTCATGTTAATAAAACTGAAGATTGTTTTTATACTCAGAATGACACATGTTAAATTCCAGCATATCATTAACTATTTAGTTTGCCTTAAGTTCTTAAGTTTCCCGTATGATACAGGAAAGCAAAACCTTAGCAAAATAGCTCATGACTCTATCTACAGTATCTATATGTGTGTGTGTATATATATATATGTATCTATAGTAATGCTTATTTCTACTTGCCTCATTTTTCATATTGGAAATTGGTTTTAACATGGTAGAAAAATTAGCAGAAAAAGATTTAGTTTTTATGAAATTGTTTTTATACATGAGGGAAAATTTGTTAAAGAAAACACATTTTTCTTAGCATCTTTTAATGAAAATAGAAATTGACTACCATAGTTACGTATATATGATTTGTTGTCATTGTTTTGATTAATATAGTGTTTATTAACTTAGCATGTTACTTTTTTTTGCTAAAGTCTCAATATTTTTATTTTCTAACCCTTTAATGTTGATTCCTTCCTCTTCCCTAAGATGTCTTGTATAGTATTTTGAAGCATTCTTCAGATCTATAGTTGGACAGGAGAAAAAGAATAAAACTTCTGCTGCTGTCTTGGTTTAGGTATAATTGCCTCTCTACAGTTCTGCTTATTTTTGAAGTTCAGATAAAGTGTTGAACTTCTTGAAGAGTAATAGAAATTTAATTATTTTCTGTTCATTGAAAGTATTCAAAATATTAATCATGTTTTATAAGCTCTCTGTTGAGTAGTCAGCTATCAACGATACGAACATACATTATTCCCATATTCTAGAGCAGAGCCAATAGAAATATAATACAAGCTACATGTGTAATTTTTTATATAAACAGTGAAATTAATTTTAATAATATTTTACTTAATCCAGCATGTCCAAAAATACTGTCATTTCAGTATGGAATCAGTAGAATTATCATGAATGCCCTATTTTACATTCTCTGTTTGGTATTGAGTCTTTGAGATCTGCTACTGCTGCTAAGTTGCTTCAGTCGAGTCTGACTCTGCACGACCCCATAGACAGCAGCCCACCAGGCTCCCCCGTTCCTGGGATTCTCCAGGCAAGAACACTGGAGTGGGTTGCAGTGTCCTCCAGTGCATGAAAGTGAAAAGTGAAAGTGAAGCCGCTCAGTCGTGTCTGACTCTTAGCGACCCCATGGACTGCAGCCCACCAGACTCCTCCATCCATGGGATTTTCCAGGCAAAGTGTACTGGAGTGGGGTGCCATTGCCTTCTCCCTTTGAAATCTAGTGTGTATTTTATACTTTTAGCCCATCTTATTTCTTACCAGCCACATTTTAGGAGTTCTGTGTAACTAGCATGTACTGTGTTAGAACAGTTCTAGAATTATATAAGTAGTTTCTTATCCTCAGAAGCAGAATTCCAAAGCCCTCAGTGGGTGCCTGAAATCCCAGATAATACCAGATTCTATATAATGCTGTTTTTTTCCTATGTATAAATACCTATGCTAAAGTTTAATTTATAAATTAGGCACAGTAAGAAATTAACAATAACTAATAATAAAATTAGAGCAACTATAGCAATATACTATAATAAATGTTGCGAGATTGTGGTCCCTCTCAAAATATCTTGTACAAATTGAATGCCTTTGCCACTGTAACTAAGCACTGGTGGCTGTAGCTTTTGCGAGGTCCAACAGTCAAACCAGCACAAGTTCCCCCTGCTCCTCCCCGGCTTTTTTTTTTTTTTTTTTTTTGCAATTTCATGGATAGAGGTATCATTCATACCATAGATCTTAGCAACCTCAGAGTAGAATTTGTTTTCCTGGCCTTATTACATTAAACTTTCATCTTGTCACTCCACACAAGAACTTGATGGCTTCTCTGTCCAGATCTGAATTGCCGGCATCACTGCTCTTGGGCTTTGGGGCAGCTGTGAAATAAAGTAAGGGTGACTTGAACGCAAGCACTGCAGTGCTGCAGCAGCTGAGCTGATGAGCAGGATGCTACTTAGTAGCCTGTGACTGGGCAGGATTATGCTGGACACCCAGGCAGGGCAGGACGGTACAAGGTTTCATCATCTACTCAGAACAGCACAGTTTAAAACTTATAAATTGTTTATTTCTGAACTTCTGCATTTAATATCTTTGGATCCCGGTTGACCTGAGGAGTACTGGAACCATGGAGGGTAAAAGTGTGGTCAAAATGGGTACTACTGTAGTCTCTTCCTCCTCTTTCCCCACCATACCAGTGGTTGCTTTCTTGTTTCTAACTATGCATCCTCATCAGAAACACACATTTGAGGGCTTTAACCATTTTCTTTCCAGACTCCACTTCGGAGATCACAGTACCTTACCAGTTCCAAGGGTTTGGGAACAATCTTTTCTATTTTGCAGCTCCAAATTAAAAATTAACCACTCAATTTGTGTTTGTGAGTGTTTTGAAATTTGCCAGTATTTGTTTCTATGATTTATTCTCTTTTTTCCCACATATTTCAAGGATATAATGGTTTCCTTTATTCAGTAGTTTAAGACCTTACTTGTGTTGTTTGCCTGTCTTATTCTAACAAGACAGTGAGCCATTTGGGGGAAATTAAAGTCTGAGAAATAGAAACACTGGTGATTTCACCAACTTTCTGCAGTATTTTTTGACACATGGTAAGAGATTAGTTGAGTTGATAGCCTTTGTTTACTAACTAATGTAACTTTAGTTTTATGTTTAAAAAATTCTTCACTACCTTCTTTCACCTTTGGCACCAAAACATTTCTATTCTCCCTCATTTCCTATTCTTAAGCAGGGGTATATGTGTACATGCCCACACATACCAATATTGAATTCCTGTATCATTTATTTAAACAATTCTGCACCTCACTTTGTTTTAAAAGCAATGTAGTTCCTTCTATACTGGGTAAAAACAAAATTTCCTGCAACTGAATTAAATAAAATCATTTAATTTTGCTGTTACTAAAACTAGTGTTTGATTAACTCTTCAGTTATATGCTGTTTGTTATGATCTGTAATATGTTCCACTTCATTTTTGCTAGTGAGAGTTTTGGTTGGTAATAAAGCTTATCTGTTTTTAATCACTGCCCTTAGGTTACTTTCCGCACCAGAATCTATCACTGCAACATCAATAGTCAGGGAGTCATCTGCCTGGACATCCTTAAAGACAACTGGAGTCCTGCTTTGACTATTTCAAAGGTTTTGCTGTCAATCTGTTCTCTTTTGACAGACTGCAACCCTGGTAAGTAGATTTTTATTAACACATTTAGTGAGGCTCTGAAAATCGGTGCATTTTTCTCAGTTAGCTTAAGGCTTAAGGTGAATTTGAGAAGTAAATGCTATTGGTAGAAAGATCAGCAAGAAACAGTTTTTGAGAAGCTTGTCAATGCCATTTCAGTTAGAATAGACCAGAAGTCTCACAGTAACTTCCTTTAGTTTGTTAATGGCATGCTGCCCTGTAATCGTTTTCTCCCTTCGTTGGTGAACCCCTGTTCTCTGAATCACGGAGTTGTACAGACCCTCCTGAAGAGAATAATGTTTCTGACAGCGCGGCCGCCGCCTCTGCGCCTTTATGCGGTCATGTGCTTGAGTGCCGTCAACAGTGAAGGGCTGCTTCTTCTCCCTTCCTCTTTGGATTACAGTTAGTTTTGTTAGATGTGGTCATATTAGATATTAAAATGATAACTGATGAGAGAGTTAGATTAGGATTATTAAAACTCGGGGATAAAGTCATTAGTGTGTAACTTTTAAGAAATGCTTAACTGCCACATACAAGCTTTCATGTGGGTAGCTGACTTGAAAAAGTAATGTTTAGACGTGGGATTTCGCATGTGGTATCTTACTAAGTAGTCATTTTGTAAAGAAATTGACTTATTTTTTCCTAAATATTTAATCAACCACCAAAGGCTATTACTGTTATCGTAGACCCAGCAGTTGTACATGTACCATAGATAGATAGTATAGGGATGTGTAGAAGGATATTCATTGTGGCGTCATTTATTAAAGCAAAAGATTGTAAACAACCCACATGTCCATTAATAGAGGATGTAGCTTAAAGGGGTGGCTCTGTGTGAATTAATGGAGAAAACTCTCGAAGATGCATTAAGCTAAAAAAGCACGGCACTGAAAAATAGGCAAAAAAATAATATTCTAAATGCTTATAAATATAGATAATGTCTCTGGGTAGAGATGCTATAAATGGTATAAATCGTTTGCCAGGAAGAGAAACTTGTGAATAGTTGGAGGCAGGAAGGAAGAGAGCTTTTTTACATTTTACTGGCTGTTGTTTGATGTGCTTCAAAGTTTGTGCCACATGTACATAGTGGACCTTCTTGAAAAAGAAGCTCAAAATAAAATTTACATCTCAGATTCAATTTCCCGCTCAGAATATTATTTAAAACAAAATGGCAAGTAAGTTTTCAAATGGAGGTAAGGATGATGATTTAAGTCATATTATTGTACAGAATGAAAGAAATACTTCATTCTGAAAAGCCTTGCATCATAGGTTCTGCATTTGGAAAAATTAATTTTGAAGTATCCATAGAAAGACAAATACTGGCACACGTACTTTTCAGTAAAATGCTAAGGGTGAAAAATAGTTTTTATATATTAAAGATATACACATCTTAAAAAATCACACACTTTAAAAGCTTTATTAACTCTATTTTTAAAGAGGCTTTTCTAATTTGAATATTAAAATATAAAGATGATTATGTTACTTTAAGCATTTTTCTTGAGAAATTAGCTGTTATATATCAAGATGCTGCTGAAAAATCATTTCAGTTCCATACTGCTAGAACTGAACAGTTAAGACACTATAATATCTTCTAATATATAAGTGTATATATAATATATATATAATATAATATATAATATGTAAATACAATATATTATATAATATATAAACTAGATATAATAACAAGACACTATAATATCTTCTAATGTTCTTTCCACTTTTCCAGCGGACCCTCTGGTTGGAAGCATAGCCACTCAGTATTTGACCAACAGAGCAGAACATGACAGGATAGCCAGACAGTGGACCAAGCGATACGCAACATAATTGACATAATTTGTACGCAGTGTGAAGGAGCAGGAGGCATCTTCCCACTGTGCTGCAAATCTTTATAGCCTTTACAATACGGACTTCTGTGTATATGTTATACTGATTCTACTCTCTGCTTTTATCCTTTGGAGACTGGGAGACTCCCCAAAAAGGTAAATGCTATCAAGAGTAGAACTTTGTAGCTGTAGATTAGTTCTGTTTAAAACGCCTACTTGCAAGTCTTGCTTCTTTGGGATATCAAAATGTATTTTGTGATGTACTAAGGATACTGGTCCTGAAGTCTACCAAATATTATAGTGCATTTTAGCCTAATTCATTATCTGTATGAAGTTATAAAAGTAGCTGTAGATGATTAGGAATTATGTCATTTGTATTAAACCCAGATCTATTTCTGAGTATGTGGTTCATGCTGTTGTGAAAAATGTTTTACCTTTTACCTTTGTCAGTTTGTAACGAGAGGATTTCCTTTTACCCTTTGTAGCTCAGAGAGCACCTGATGTATCATCTCAAACACAATAAACATGCTCCTGAAGGCATAGTTTCCTGTCGTAATATTTTAAGTCAGTTTTGTTAGAAGGTGTGTCTGAGATGATTGTTGTTGAAATAAAAATGTGAATATGAAGATTGACTACAAAGGACTAGTACAAATAAATCTATTATTAAATGGAAAACATTTGAAATCTTATAAATGTGTAGAGTTTTTTTCCTCTAAGTCCTAATGAGAGAATACATGAACTTAAATATACAGAACTGCATTTTTAACCATTGGTCTCAGAAACACATAAAACTCTACTTTGATGATGTGACATCAAAATAACAAAATCCTGGCTTACAAGATTTTATATCCAAAATGGTGATATCTGTCCACCATTGGGCAGTATTGTCAAATAACTTTAATGTGGTATTCCTCTGTGTCTTTCATGCATTTTTTTTTTTGCTTCTTATCCTGTTCGTGAGTTTTCATGGTGTTTTTTGGTGTGTATTATACTTATTATGGCACTTTTCCAGCAGAGATAGCTGGTTGAACACAAATGTTTGTCTATCCTGAAGGTAGAATAGAACTCCAGATTAGTGTGCAGATATAGCATTAATTCTCAGTTGAAAAAATAGAGAATTTTAAGGGTTTACAGATTATGTGGATTTCTTCTTTCTAGTTATAATTATTAAATACTACACTTCTTACAGGAGTTAATTTACTTTTCAATATTTAGATTGGTCAGCAGAGTATAAATGTTTTCCTCTGGCTGGGATAGTTATTAAGGTAATTCCCTGGTCATGCTGCAGGTTTGTGGAATATGGGGATATGTCTTGTCCAGTCCAAAAGTTGGAAATAGAGTACCATCTTAAAATGCGTAGAGTGAAACTCTTAGCATAGAAGTACGTTGCTCCAAGATAATAAAGCAAAGCATTTTGAGTTGTGCATACCCTCACAAAGACTGATGGACTCCTGTTAGAATACTTGTCAGTAGAAGTCTTAAACCAGGGTAAAATAAAATCACACTTTTATGTCTTTCACTTAACACCCCTACTCTCCAAATCTCTCCTTGTTACAAAAGTACACCAAATAGGCTTAGGCCTGTGAAAACCTCTGAGCCTTGAATATTAAAAGCAGTAACTAGTAATATGAACCCGAGTCAAGTCAGTGTGTTGAAAATGGGGATCTTTATGTAAGCTCTGAGGATTTCTATGTAGGTGAGGGTACAAAGTCGTTTTTACCCACTTCCACCATTGTACGTCCTGCACCCTAGATTAATAAACCATCTTGATGCTAGAAAAGTGTTCATCATACTGAATATCAGGATATTTTGGAGATGCAGTCCTTGTACTTCTTTCATTTGCTGTGAGCCTATTTACCATCAACCTGCTTACTTGCAGGCTTTGTCAAATACTCACCTGGGACAGAGTAGAGAGAATTGGTGACATAAACATATTTGTGGCTCTTCCACAAACTACCATTGTGGCCTTAAATAAGACACTTTCAACTCTTTTGTAAAATGCAAGTTAATTTGATTATTTCCCTGTTCTCTCTTAGTCTTCAGACTCAGTCATTCTAATCTTATAAAATTTTGTTACGCATGTTCTGCTTTCTTTTGCAGGGAACAGGCCACAGTTTCAAATGGACTGAAAAATAAGTCATTACCTGGGTTCCTTAAAATTCTGAATTTTTAAAAATCATTTCTATTCCTGATCCACTTCCCAGTTACATACATGTCCATCCATATATACTACAAATAGGGGATTTTTTTTTTTTCCTCATGAAACTTTGCTCTGGAGGTGAATGTGATATTTTAAAACCTAGGTTTTTTTTCTCATTAAGAGCAAGTTTTACAAGTTACAGGCCCAAATGTAATAGTATTCAAGAATAGTGATGGCACCATATACCCTGTTGACCTGGAGTGTTCTAATCTTCACTGTGTGCCCTCAGAGGGCCTCCCTATGCAGTACACACCAGGCTCCGTTTGTTACTGAGGTGCCTTATCTCGTTCAGTATCACCCCAAAAAGCTTTAATAAGAGAGAGGTGCTTTGATGATCTCAGTTGGCAGAATATAACTGATAGACGAACAGGTTAAATACTTGCCGCAGATTAAACAGTCAGCATGATTGTGAGTAGAGGTACAATCCCTATGCTTCACCAGTAGGGTTAAGTGTGTTTGTTCATAGCGTTACAGTTAATATTGAATATATATGTTTATATGTAAAAGCAGGTATACATAGATTAATTGAAAACTTCTGAAAGGTAATCTATTAGTACAGTTTTGCATTTTGGTCAATCCTTATTTTAATCTTCTATTTTAGTCTCAAATGGAACCTTACAAAGTAGCGCTTTATTAATTGATTCCAGTGAATACGAGGTACGTTTATTTATCTTCTTAGATATTTGTCATAAGAATACTTTTAATATCACTGGTTTCCGTTATTTAATTTGGAAAATGAGAGAAGTGATGATATTTTAAATTTATTTAACTATGCCATCACATAGCCACATGAAAAAATTTGTATTGATAAACTTACCACTTATAATAAGATGTATTAGTTATCTAGACATTCTTTTTTTAAAAAAGTTTAATCAGGATATTCTCAGGTATCATGGGGATAAAATTTAGAGGTTTGACTTGGCCTGTGTATACATTACTCTTTCTAACAAGAACCATGAGGTGTTGTGTACTTGGAGTTAGTCTACTACTTGCCCAAGTGTATTTTTGTAACAATACAAGGATGATTATGTAGTAAAATTCAAGCCAGTTTCAGTCCTGTGTGTGGCTTCACCTATTCACCAGCATTGTAGTCAAGGTAATGCCATACACATTTTCAGTTGACATTTATGGTATGGTCTTTGGATAGGATTATGGCGTAATTTGAAGCATTATTTTCATAAAACTATTGCAGGTTATTTGAAGAGGCTGAGATAATGATTCTGCAATAATTATCCTCTTGTGTTTCAGTATTTCTTTAGATAAATAGAATATATGAATAAACCCATTGCCTCCTGTCTAAATTACCAAGTTTTTCAAGTAATGCCCAAATAATAGAAAATTATTCATTATTTTAATAGGCAGGTGTTATTTGAAACATCAGTTTTTGGTAACTAGTTTGTTAACTCTTCAGGGGGTAAAGTTATTGTGTGATTTAAATGTACTGCTTCAGTGTGTAATGGGATATTTCTACACAATGGAATGATAGTCCTTTCAAAGTGATTATGAAATGAATTTGGGGGACTGGTTCATAAACTGTGTTGCCAACAGTGATTAAGTGGTGTTAAAACCTCGTCAGACAGGATGAACCTAGATATTACCGATGAGTACATTTAGAGACATATAAATTCAGTTTACAAGTATAGGTTATCTTGCTGAAGTCCAGTGAGGCTAAAGCCAGTTAATTATTCAGGTCTTTTTAACATAGAACATAAAAAGCAAATTTTCCCCAAATCTAGTTCCCTAAAGTTTTTCTCAAGTTCAGCTCTTTTGATGAAAGCTTTCCATTTTACTGTTGTGTAACTTTGGTCTGTATGTCTGCTTCTCCTTTTATTTCTTTTCCTTTGGATGGGGTGGGTGGGTGGGGTGGGGTTATGCTATATACCACCTCAACTGACCTCCATTGCGAGTTTATTCTACAAATTAAGTTTGCTTATTGAAGGTCCTTTCAGGCACTGTAATACATGCAGAGATGAATACATCCTTAAATAGTTTATCCTTTTTCTGTCCAAATAGATTTTTTCCCTCTTCTCAGCAGAGGAGAACATATCTTTGTTAACGTGTATTCATTTTCTGCTGAACAAGAAATTAAAACACATGTCTCAGCTGATTTAGCTATGAAAATATTAGTATAATAATTTAGGAAGTTTTAAATCTATATGATATTAAACATTCCTAACACTATTTGATGCTTTGAAAATAATCACTGTCTGTCTTTCAAACTACCCTGAATACCCAGTAGCTCTAGCATGCGTTTTGGTATTATATTCAGTTTAACACCTTGTGTATTTCTGGATAGTGAGCTTTTGGAGGATAGTATCTGCAGTCCTTGTCTCTATCTCAGCCCAGTATCTGTTGTACCATGATAGATGTTTACTGAGTGAATGCATATGATATCATGGGTGTAATCTCTGTAAGGTTGTTCAGGGACCATGTGAGGCGTGTCAGTCCTGTCGTCTTTAATTCCCTGTCGTGCTGATTCAGTGCTTTATACTTGGTAGGTACTGGATAATCCTGTTAACTTGAAGTGTGAGAAGTAGCAATGGGTTATTTTCATAGCTTACTTAGTATCTACTTGTTTACAATGGAGAATGAATTAATCTTATAATTTTAAAAGTCCTTAATTATACCAAAATGCTCTCTGCCCTACAAAATATTCATCATTTCCCATTATCATTGCTATTTTATTTGGTATATTTCTCCTTTTTACTGATAAGAAGGAAAAGGACACAGTGGAATATATGTATCTGCTTACAGTATTCTGTTATGGAAATCTAGTAGGAAATATGAAAAGTGGTAACTTTTGAAAAAATTTCTTTTAAGAGATAATTTAGGGAAAAGGAACAAGTATACCCATTTAGTATTGTGGAGAGGGGCAGTCCTAGAGTGTTGAAAATTAGTCATTGAAATATTATCCAGATCTTTTAATTTTGTTTTTCTTTCCCATTTCTATCTTCTATGAGAAAAGAGGAATAGAATAGGATAAAGAATCAAATGAGTCACTTTTTTTCTTTATTGCTCTATTTTTTTCTGCATTACCCTATGTGTGGATTGGGTAAAAGATCCCTTAATTCCAGAAGTGTAATTCCAGTTTCTCATTGTAACATGTGAGTATTTCATAAGTCGGCTGAGCAAATTCAGGTATATTGTCTGCTTACTGCTCCAGGACCATCTCACAGCAAGAGTGGAGAATGAACCCAGGGAGAAACAGGTTACTGAGCACTGTTGATCACCAAGGGAAGTCCTGATACTCAAGGGGCAAGTGTGTGAGGAATGTTAGAGATTCTCTAAGACTGAGACAGGCATGCTTCTACCAAGTCGGTGTCCGAGCGTTTCATGCTGTGTAGTGATGAAGAAGAGTGATTATGAGGAATACAAGGGGTTGCGGGGGTATTAGTGGCACCCTTGCTTGATTCTTACATTATTTTTCAGGAGCACGTTAGCCCACTGCTAAACTGTTTCCCTGGCTACACAACCCCCAAATGGTAAAGGTCACTTTGGGTCATGTGGGACAGCTTTTTTCTTTTGTAATTTTAATGACACACATTCTATTTGTATGTTACGTTTTACTTGATCATGAGCCCCTAGAAATCAGGGGTCAAATTCATTTCACTCAGTAAGTTAGTAGTTGTGTATTCTGGCCAACATTGGTTTAAGTGCTTAGGATTAGCATTGAACGAGGCACATGAAAATCCCTATCGTAGGTCATTTACTTTGCAGTTCGAGGTGACAGACAGGTTTTTTTGTGGGGGAGAGTTGTATGTATATACTATGTGCTAAGTCACTTCAGTCGTGTCCAATTCTTAGTGGCCCTGCGGACTGTAGCCTGACAGGCTCCTCCATCCATGGGATTCTCCAGGCAAGACTACTGTAGTGGGTTGCCATTTCCTTCTCCAGGGGATCTTCCCAACCCAGGGATCAAATCCACATCTCTCATGTCTCCTGCATTAGCAAGCAGGTTCTTTACCACTAGTGCCACCTGCGAAGCCCTTGTATTATAAAATATATATATGATGATAAGTGCTATGTCAAAAACTAACGTAGGGAATATGAGGGAGAGAGGGGAAGGTGTAGTCTGGTTGTAAAAGGGTTATCAGAGAAGGCTTAACCAAAAATATCAGCCAAGAGCTGAAGATGGTAAAGGATGAGGGGGGAGGAGGAGTGTGGAAATTCCAGGCAAAAGAAATAGCAAGTGAAAAGACCCAGGAGCCAGGCGCATGCTCAACGCTTGCAGAAAACAGCAAGACCCCGGAGAAGCTGGGGTAGAGTGAGCAACTGGAAGAGTAAGAGGGAAGTCAAGACTGCTGACAAGTCACATAGGGCTGTTTAGTGCGGTAATAGTGCCTTGTACGGAGTTTGGGTGATCTAAATAAGATGGAAGCCACTGGAGTGTTGTAGTCAAACAGTGATGGGATTATGACATGTTTTAGAATTTCTGATTACTGTCAGGGAAAAGACTTGGTAGGTTAGAGCTGGCTTAGAGATGCTGATGACATCAACTTGGGTAGCATTAGTGTAGGTATTAAGAAATAACCTCTTTAACAAGTGGTGCTGGGAAAACTGGTCAACCACCTGTAAAAGAATGAAACTAGAACACTTTCTAACACCATACACAAAAATAAACTCAAAATGGATTAAAGATCTAAATGTAAGACCAGAAACTATCAAACTCCTAGAGGAGAACATAGGCAAAACACTCTCCGACATAAATCACAGCAGGATCCTCTATGACCCACATCCCAGAATTTTAGAAACAAAAGCAAAAATAAACAAATGGGACCTAATGAAACTTAAAAGCTTTTGTACAACAAAGGAAACTATAAGCAAGGTGAAAAGACAGCCCTCAGATTGGGAGAAAATAATAGCAAATGAAGCAACAGACAAAGGATTAATTTCAAAAATATACAAGCAACTCCTCCAGCTCAACTCCAGAAAAATAAATGACCCAATCAAAAAATGGGCCAAAGAACTAAACAGACATTTCTCCAAGGAAGACATACGGATGGCTAAAAAACACATGAAAAGATGCTCAACATCACTCATTATCAGAGAAATGCAAATCAAAACCACAATGAGGTACCATTACACGCCAGTCAGGATGGCTGCTATCCAAAAGTCTACAAGCAATAAATGCTGGAGAGGGTGTGGAGAAAAGGGAACCCTCTTACACTGTTGGTGGGAATGCAAACTAGTACAGCTGCTATGGAAAACAGTGTGGAGATTTCTTAAAAAACTGGAAATAGAACTGCCATATGACCCAGCAATACCACTTCTAGGCATATACACCAAGGAAACCAGATCTGAAAGAGACACGTGCACCCCAATGTTTATCGCAGCACTGTTTATAATTGCCAGGACATGGAAGCAACCTAGATGCCCATCAGCAGATGAATGGATGAGGAAGCTGTGGTACATATACACCATGGAATATTACTCAGCTGTTAAAAAGAATTCATTTGAATCAGTTCTAATGAGATGGGTGAATCTGGAGCCCATTATACAGAGCGAAGTAAGCCAGAAAGATAAAGACCATTACAGTATACTAACACATATATATGGAATTTAGAAAGATGGTAACGATAACCCTATATGCAAAAAAAAGAAAAAGAGACTCAGATGTATAGAACAGACTTGTGGACTCTATGGGAGAACCTGGGGGTGGGATGTTTCAAGAGAACAGCATCGAAACATGTATATCTAGGGTGAAACAGATCACCAGCCCAGGTTGGATGCATGAGACAAGTGCTCAGGCCTGGTGCACTGGGAGGACCCAGAGGGATGGGGTGGAGAGGGAGGTGGGAGGGGGGACCGGGATGGGGAATACATGTAAATCCATGGCTAATTCAATGTATGACAAAAACCACTGCAATGCTGTAAAGTAATTAGCCTCCAACTAATAAAAATAAATGGAAAAAAAAAAAGTGAAAAAAAAAAAAAAGAAATAATCAGATTCTGGTTGAAGGTAGCTACTAAGTTTTGCCGACAGACTTAACTGTGTGGTGTGAAAAGTCAAAGTTTGGCACCCGAGAAAACCAGAAGGCTGGAATTGTAGTTAATTAAGAGAAGTCTGGAGGTGGAGCAGGAATGGAGAAAGATGAAGAGTTTCATGTTAACAGGTAAAGTGTGACGTGCCTATGAAACATCCACAGGGAGATGTCAGAGCAGCAGATATCCAGATCTGGGATCCGGGAGTTGGTTCTGGGTCATTCACATACATTTGGGATTCATGAGTGGATAGGTGATGTTTACAGCCGTGGGACTGGATGAGATCATCAAGGTAATGAGTGCTGCTGAAGAAGAAAGAAGCCTGGCTACTCCAATTTCAGAAGCTGAGGACACATGGACTCAGCAGAAGAACCCAGGAAGTAGAAGGAAATGCCCAGGAGAGCATGGGGATCTGAAAAGAAAGTGAAGAGTTTCCTGGAGATGGGAATGATCTGCAGCTTCAGATGGGACTGAGGATCCAACTAAGATGCAGATGTGGCCATTTTATCATGCTCACCTGATGAGCAGTGGTCATCAGTGACTAATAAAAGTGCCAAGATCAAAAGCTCTGTTGGAGTAGGTGCCGAAGGTAACAAACTGTAGATTTCTGACAGTTTTGCAATAGAGAAATGGAGGGTGGTTTTCTTTTTTTAAGATGGGGGTAATTATACTGTATGTTGATGAGAAAGATAAACAGAGAAATGGGTGAGTAGGGCAGAGAAGCAGTGTCCTAGAGAAGATTGTCTGCACTGTTTACTCCGGGTATTTCCAAAGCTCTGCACTCCCCTTGGATCAGTCTCTCTTCCTGATAAGACTGGGAGCTCTTGAGGGGGGTATCCCCTTTAAAGCAGTATTGGCCTTCACCAAACTCGAGCTCTCCTACATAGGCAGAAGGAGATGGAATCTCGCATAGAAGTGAAGTGGCTGTTCTTTGCTGGGAACATAACATCTCACACCACCCATAGTTAGTAGGAGAACAGGCAGATGGCAAGGGGATAGGTCCAGGCTGGAGGCAGATGTGATAGTGAGAAGCTCCCTGTGACTTACACTCCTCTGGTAAGTAGGAAGTGGTGGTTGGCTGAAAGGGAGGATGGGGTGACCAAAGCTCATGTGTCTGTGTGAGTCCTCCATGCCCAGGAGAATGGTCATTTATTTTTGAGAGACTAAAGGAATGGTTAAGTGAGTTCTTTCTAGATGAGCCTTTGATTTTATAGTTACATGGTAATAGTGAATAAGTAACACAGTGAACAAGTACTCGAAATTTCCTTAGTGTGTGGAATGGCTCTTTTTTCCTCAAGTATGGCTAGCAACTGATAGCCGAGTTGAATCTTAGGCACCTTTTCTTTCCTTCAGGTGATTTTCCTTGTCATTGAAGACTCTTACCTTGACACCAAATTTTAACTACATTTAAAAATTCAGGTCAACAGATTTAAGTGTTCATAACTAATGCTGCTGAAAGTGGAAGAAAACACATTTCTTAAACAGCTCATCAAAGCCTAGTCAGGAAAAGAGATGTCCTGGGTAAGCAGGGAGAGCTTTGGCTTGTCAAAAATCCTTTCTTGCCCATTCAGGTGATTCTAGGAAATGCAGCAAGTCTGCTTTGTAGACATGGTGGTGAGAGGAGGACAGAGAGAGGCCAGCTCCTACCGCGCTCACTTCTCGCCCTGGTTCCATGGAAAGGCCTTCTGCCTCTCTGCCTCACCCTTGGTAGCAGGGCATTTGAAGGGCAAATTTCATTTCCAGAGAGCCCATGGGGCAGTGAGCTACGGACCAGGGCTCACGCCCTCTCGTTTCCCTGTTCCTGCTCCTGTCCTGACTTCCTGCTTCCCAAGATTCATACATAAGAAGTGGAGCATATCTTAGCTTATTTTCTCTGAAAACCTAGTCAGTGACAGACCTAATTGGCTCACCACTCAATTTTGCCTAGAGAGGAAGTAAGAGATACTTTGTCAAGTTTTCTCCCTATTGAGTCTTGCTGAACAGTACTTTTGCTGTGTGATGATTGCACATTTAAATCCAACTCCACTAATTACCTGAGCTGAAGTAGGGTGTGACTCTTTTTAACCTAAATTAATCATAGTAATATTCTTTAGAATACCTTACACTTTTACAGGCGGATCTTTGCTGCCTTTTTCCCTTATTTCTGACAGATGTCATGTTTTGGTTCTATTTTCTCCTTTCCAGTCCCAGGTCTAATTCGGGCCCTTACCTTCAGGAGCCTTTTAAGTTATCCTCTCGGCCATCCACTGGACTCCTCTAGTCATTCTTCATGCTGCTGTGACATTAATCTTCTAGAGTAAGCACATTCCTTGCTCTTAGACTTCAGTGGTTGCCCATTGTTTTCAGAATCAAGTCCAAACTCCTTTGAAGCCCAGCTTTCTCTCATGACATCAGTATGCTCCCATGATGAAGCAGCATCTATTTCAGTAGTAGGTTCAGATGCACTTGTTTTTAGTGAAATACCAGAATCATTCTTGCCAATGGCAGCCGTTCTATAACTTAAAAATATTTTGTCAGAGAAATAGCAATAGTGACTCACTGAGAAAACTTCCTTAATCTTCTGACTCTTCTTCAAGACTTTCTGCTCATGGGGCTATAACTTTCTGATGCTCTGACATTTTTATAATTTCTTTTACTACAAGCAGTTCAAAGTATTGATGCATATAACCTTGTTGCTGGCTGTGGTACGTCTCAAGCATCAGAAAATGGATAGCTTAAGATACTTTGCTAGGCACACCAGTATTTTAAATCCAAATTGATATACTTGGTGCTTCAAGACAGATGGTTCATTGCTTGTGAGGCTAAGAGCATTTGGCAGTACTGAAATTGAGCCTTCTGTTCAATCCAGAATAATTCAGTGATGAGTGGGCAACTTTGTACTTTTTTTTTTTTTTTTGCTGGGTTTGAATATTTGGAAGTGTTTTAGCTTACATATTAACTATATGTAAGCGCCTTCATAAAATGACATTACAAGCATAGGCAAGTACATAATCAGTGGATGAGCACTAAGTTTGGCATATGGCGCCTCTTGTTTGTATTTTCATTACAGGGATGTTCCTAGTAAGATTAACAAGTATTCGGCCACATTTAAACATGGGCACAAAAGTTTCCAGGTTTAAAGTTAACTGTAGTTAACTCACGGTAGTTAACATCCACGGGGAGGATTTTTGGATGACTGAAGTGAGTCGGAAGAAACAGAGGTTTCTAGGCCTCATGTCCGTCATGTCTCCTCAGATTCACATGATTCCCCAGGTGACACCTCTCCTCGGGTACCTTGCTAGGACAGCGTTTCCTTATTTAAGGCCTGGCTAGAGGATTGCAAAGAACAGCATCTTTAAAGCCCTGTATTTTGTTACTTAAATTAGAAATCATTTTGTATTCTTTTTGATTTGCAGCTTGTTAGAGCTTTCTTAGTAATTAGCTCGGAATGTCTTTTCTCCATGTATTTGCAAAGTAGGACTTACATAATTCTGTGGTCATTGGGGACGACTGGGTGTTGGGAAGCCAGTAGCCCACAGCACGGAACACCCCAGGATGTCTCCAGAGCCTCAGCAGCAGCGCCGTCATTCCGCAGTCGGCTCTGGGTTTGGGCTTTTGATGGCTGGAGGATGTTGATGGTTAATTTAGCAGAGGGTGCCATGATGTGGAGAAAATATCCACCTCATATAAGCTTTGGGAAAAGGTTTACTTGTTTGAGCTGGAGTTAAAAATACTGTTTGCCTGCTCTCTTAATGCTGAAAAGATAAAGAGATCAATAAAAACTTTCCTCGGATCCTGTAAGTCAGACTTGTCTCTATTTTTTCTACATTTCTAGGGAAGCCAAGATCACAAATAAAGGGCATTCTGTATTTTTACTGATTCTATAATGTAAATTCTTTTCTGACAATAAATGTATTGTGAAGGGTACTCTGACCACTTTTCTAGATTCATTTCATATAACACATCCACGGACTGATCTCTTTAAGAGTCACTTCTTTAGCATCTACAACCTGAACACACCTGGAAGGCTTAGTTCCGTCTCCTGTGTAGTGGCATGCATCGGACAGGGGAACTAGAAGAGTGCCTCAGGAGGTCATGTGCACACCCAAGTCACGCGTTGCATCTCAGAATCACTGCCGTCTGCTTACTTAACACAGGGACAGTAACCTCAGCTCTGAGGTCAGGTCCCCTCTAGACTAGGAACCTTTAAAATCATCATTTCTAATGAAATGTTGTCATCGAATAAAACACTTTATCATTGAATCAAATATAAACTAATTACCAAGAGTTGCCCCCTGACACATTTTGACACTTTGTTTTGAAAGAAATTAATAGATCACGACTTTGAAATTTCCATTGTATTATCATTTAGAGTAATTAAAGGTCATTGATGTACTACCGTAGTTTCTTTGTGAGTAAAACATTCCAATAGTAATTACTTCAGTTCTCCTGGATCTTCAGTTTCTGAACTCTGGAGCTAAAATAACTACCAGCCTGTGATGGAGTAACTAAGCTCTCATTTTCTGTGTACTGTCTTATCCTAGAAGTAGAATTTTTTTTTTTTTTTTTTACTTCGCTGGGTCTGAATTTTCTCAATTATATAAAAGAAAAAGCAGTGGACAACACTGCAGAAATATTTAGTAGCAAAACACTGGGCAGTGTAAAGTATCTGGAAAGACTTTTTAAGCAGTAAAACAATACAGTTGCAAATTGTATGGATAATGATATGTTTGAGTACATCATGAAGCTTCACTGTTAGAACATTGTTTTTGCTTGTGCTAATAGGTTGTGTCGCATCTTTTTTTGTTGTTTTTTGTTTGTTTTTGTCTCTGGGCTCTGAAGATTGAAGTTTACTATTAATTGCCAAGAAGGACATAAGTGAGTATATTTCTTTTTTTATTAATTTAACAGACTGATGATACATATTTATATAAGAGTATTCAATTATAATTTAAGTAATGTAGCTGCCATAATATTCTTCTAGATTTTACACTTGAGAGGTGGTCTGGTCTAATCATTTCTAGATGATTCTTCTGAGTCTCAGACACAAATAAAAGATGAGTTAAAAGAATTTAGAATCATTCTGGGTGTGGTGGGAACAAACGCATGCACATTTCTTCTCTAGAGAAAAATCACACATGTCCTCATCCTTGAAGTTTCTTTTAATTCTATTTTTCCTCCAGACCAACAGTAAGATGTTTTTACTTTTTTTTTTTTTTCCAGAAGAGGTGTGGTGGAAGGGTCTGCCAGAACCAGAGGCTAAGCGCGCAGCAGGGTAAAACAAACTCTTTATTCCAGCTTCCAGAATGCATCCTCTTCAGCCTTCCCTGTTCATTGGACTAAAGCTGTTATGCAGTGTTGTGGAGAACTGTCATCCACTGGATGAAGCTCAGTAGAAAACAAGGAAGCAGGCGGGTTTAGATCCAGTAGGAATAGCTTGACTCAGATCTTTGCACTTTCACTAAGAAGGGTGGGGGGTGAGGAGACAAAATTTACATTTGTACTGAAGCTGATCTGATGTGATTGTGACAGTCTTACAATCAGTATTTGTCTTAATTTAGTCACCTGTTAAAAATGTGAGGGCCAAATTTACTACCTCTCAAGGCCACTTGACACACACTTTGTAGTCTTTGGAAGGGATGGCAAGGAAACAGCCATGCTTTAATGATGGTGCTAGATGTTTATGAAAGCTCAGTGTAATAGTAGAAACATTTTATTGTATATTTTTATTCCAAAGTAAATGCAGTGTATTATATTTTAGGTAAATGTTCAGTGATAAGCCAGAAATCTTACGCATACATTGCTTAAAGACATTTTCCCTCTGGATTTAATAAAAATTCTGGTACACAGAGGTACAAAATGTAATTCATAGATGTAATGAAAAAACCTAGAAAACTTACTTCCCGCGTGTTTTCCTTCCCTCCCCTCCCCTCCTGTCCCTTTCCTCCTCTTCTCCACCCCACCCTCCAGTCTTGCTTGCCTTCGTTGCAGGAGGAAAAAAAAAAAAAAAGAGCAGGTGACTACATAGTTAGGTCCTTGCCTTAAATTCTGGATTAGTGGGAGATCCTGCAAGACCTCCCTCAACTGCAGTGCTGAACAAACAACTTTTTGCCACCCCCGTCTGCATCCTCCCACTACTTCTGATTACATGTCTTGAGAATCCGCCAACATTTTTAACTGATCAAGGGAAAAATACACAGGAAGTATGCCAGTTTTTTAATTTGTTTTTATGTTTTCTTGATGCGTTGCATAAAGACCCAAAGGTGCTTTTGCTTCCCTCTGCCCTCACTAGAACTGTGGTTGCTGTGGGGTGTGTGGTATTCCCTAGCACACCGTAAATCTCCACTAGATGTCACTGTGTCACCAAATGGGACCAGTACGCTCTCCTGACCTGTTCCTGAAACAGCTTTTTCACCAGAATGCTACAGACAAGCTTTAGTATACAGGTTAATAAGTTATTTTTGCCAATGGATAGTAATAAAAATGAAATCTTCAAAAAATTTAGTACCTTTCATCTGAGGATTTCAAAATGTTTTACTTATATTTGGGTTTTTGCCATAAGAGCCCCAAAGAGATAGAATGCAAATATTCATTTTACATTTTACAGTAAAGTAAAGCAAGAGGACAAAATGACTGGCTCAAGATCACATAGACGATATCTGAATAAACCCAGGCTGGCATTTCTGCCATCACAGGATCTACTCTACATGTGTACTTAGGTACAGATGCCCTTTATCATTTATATTTAACTAAAACAAGCTCAAGAAAAGTGGAAGAATAGTTAAGAATGATCAAAGATTATTGATACGATTAGTATGGGGATGTTTCACATGTAATTTTAAGGTTTCATAAAGACTGTGCAAAGAATGTGCTGAACAGCCTAGATGAAAACTTTAAGAATTCATAGCAATGTTTTACCTGTGCTGTTTTACAGACGGTGAACTCAGGCCACTGTGAGCCTTGTCTCAGCCGCTGTGCTCGAGATAGCAGGAGGAAAAGTGGTTATGATTTGGTCTGGAAGGTTGCAGCTCTTGGGTATGATGGGATTCATGGACATAACTGCATATTGTAGGTTTTTCACTGTATAATTTTCATTAAGAGGAATATACATAAACTCCTGTATATTAAGACTTACATGATTTTCTCAAAATTGTATAAATACACAAGGTAAAGCTGTAAAAGTTATGTTTGTGGATAAAGATTAAAAATACATAAAATGGCAAGTTAGGGTGGTGTGATTATGGGTAAATTCAGTTTTTTCTTTATGTGGTAATATTATTTCTGCAAAAAATAAAAAGGGGAAATGGTTTTTATTGTAAAAATTCACCACAGTCTCCACTTTAGAAAGGCTTATTTCCTATCAGTGGAGGGTACATTGTATACAGCTGAAATTCAAAAGGTATAGTTGATTTATTTACTTCAGATGTTTTAATCATAGAAACCAAGGTTAAACTGGCAGAAGTACATATTTTCAAACTTTACTGTGTATTTCAGGTGAAAATAAATGATTGCCCCTATCCCAGCAAGCTGTTTGCTGCAGTGTTCAGTGCATTGTCAGTATTCATACTGATGAAAAACGTTTAATAAATGTAGCTCTCTTCAATTTGTGTTTTCATTTGAATGGTGCAAGGTTAAAAGAGTTGCCAGTAAAGTTCAAGAGATTTTTCAAAATTAAAAATTATAGTAGCTATTGATTTTGCATGCTTAGACCTATGTTTTGGTTGAGAACCTGTATTTATCAAACCATGCATAGATCAAATTGGAGTATTACATGACACTTTGCATACGTGAAAGAAAACACGTACTTTTATCATGGCTCATTTCAGTAATCACAAAGTAGCCACCATTGAATTATGTATAAAAACTTAACATGCAAAAAAAAAATACTTAACATACAATAATAAAACTTACACAACTGATCTATGATTATCCATTGGCAAAGTCAGGCATGTGTACTAGAATTGCCTAGAAAACTTGGTAAAAACCGCATTTCCCAGCTACCACCCCCATCCTGTAGTCACAGATTTCCAGATTCGGTGGTGGGATGGGTGGGTAGAGGAGGCAAGCGTGCGCAATACCTGGACTTTTCAGGGTGCTACAAAGTACTAGTGCCTGTAAGGCCCTCAAAGTCACTCCCAACCTAGGTATGCCCTCTGTTTGAGTTAATTCTTTGGGCTCCTGGAGCCGCCAAAATGTAGCCTAAAACACCTTGAATACTTGACTCATGGTTGGCTACAGTTATTAAATAGTTGTAACAAACCTAGGTGAATGGAGATGATTAGACTGCCATTTGGAGGTGAACTCTTTGTTCAATCAATTCTTGTTAAACAGAAAGGTAAGTAATCCAGCAGGGACACCTGACCAGCTCGGCCTCCCTCATACCTGTTCTGTTCAGTTCAGTTCAGTTGCTCAGTCATGTCCACTTCTTGGTGACCCCATGGACTGCAGCACGCCAGGCTTCCCTGTCCAGCACCAACTCCCAAAACCTGCTCAAACTCATGTCCATTGAGTCGGTGATGCCATCCAACCATCTCATCCTCTGTTGTCCCCTTCTCCTGCCAGCATCTTTCCCAGCATCAGGGTCTTTTCCAAGGAATCAGATCTTTGCATCATGTGGCCAAAGTATTGGAGCTTCATCTTCAGGGTCAGTCCTTCCAGTGCATCTTCAGGACTGATTTCCTTTAGGATTGACTGGTTTGATCTTGCAGTCCAAGGGACTCTCTCAAGAGTTTTTTCCAAAAGCATTAATTCTTCAGTGCTCAGCTTTCTTTGTTGTTCAACTCTCACATCCATACATGACTACTGGAAAGGCCATACTTTTGACTAGACAGACCTTTGTCAGCAAAGTAATGTCTCTGCTTTTTAAAATGCTGTCTCAGTTCAGTTCAGTTGCTCAGTCATGTCCTGACTCTGTGACCCCATGGACTACAGCACGCCAGGCCTCCCTGTCTAGCACCAACTCCTGGAGTTTACCCAAACATGTCCATTGAGTCGGTGATGCTATCCAACCATCTCATCCTCTGTCGTCCCCTTCTTCTCCCCGCTTCAATCTTTCCCAGCATCAGGGTCTTTTCAAATGAGTCAGCTCTTCTAATCAGGTGGCCAAAGTATTGGAGTTTCAGCTTCAGCATCAGTTCTTCCAAAGAATATTCAGAACTGATTTCCTTTAGGATGGACTGGTTGCATCTCCTTGCAGTCCAAGGGACTTTCAAGAGTCTTCTCCAACACCACAGTTCAAAAGCATCAGTTCTTCAGCGCTCAGCTTTCTTTATGGTCCAACTCTCACATCTATACATGACCACTGGAAAAACCATAGCCTTGACTAGACGGACCTTTGTTGACAAAGTAATGTCACTGCTTTTTAATAGGCTATCTAGGCTGATCATAATTTTCCTGCCAAGGAGTAAGCATCTTTTAATTTCATGGCTGCAGTCACCATCTGCAGTGATTTTGGAGCCCCCCAAAATAAAGTCTGCCACTGTTTCCATTGTTTCCCCATATATTTGCCATGAGTGATGGGACCGGATGCGATGATCTTCATTTTTTGAATGTTGAGTTTTAAGTCAACTTTTCTACTCTCCTCCTTCACTTTCATCAAGAGACTCTTTAGTTCTTCGCTTTCTACCATAAGGGTGGTGTCATCTGCATGTCTGAGGTTATTGATATCTCACCGAGCAATCTTGATTCCAGCTTGTGCTTCCTACAGCCCAGCATTTCTCATGATGTACTCTGCATATAAGTTAAAGAAGCAGGGTGACAGTATAGTCTTGATGTACTCCTTTCCCAATTTGAAACCAGTCCATTGTTCTGTGTCCAGTTCTAACCGTTGCTTCTTGACCTGCATACAGATTTCTCAGGAGTGTCCCAGAAAACCTATATCCTCTCTACCAGTTTCCCCCTGTGCCTGGAATCCTGCCATAAGATTCTTTCTTGGACTTAAAATACAGGCATCTCCAGAAATCTTTCCTTTTTGTTACTGATAGTACAAGAATTAATAACACATGTAGTTTTATCAGTTTTGTTTCATTTTGTTTTGAAATTTTATCAGGAACTCTATAGCTTCTTAGCTCAGGAAAATAGTGATTTTTCACTCACCCCTGACACCTGGCTGAAGCAAGTTGTTGGGTAAATGAGGATTTGGAGAAGAGAAAGATCAAAAAGAAGCCCAGAACATTCTAACTACTATTTAAGAGGCTGGGCAGGGAGGAGGGGGCCGGAGCTGATGGCTCAAGGCAGTGCCCTTCCGAGAACAGAGGAGATCTATTAACTAAAACGCTGAGCCCTTGGAGGGCTGGGCAGGGGCGTCTTCCTTGCAAGCTCCCAGGTGGGGCCCCTGCTGCTGCTGTGGAGGGACTTAATGCTTCTCCTCTGGTCTCTAGCTAAAGTTCCACATCCAGCACACAGGCATCCAGAAGTTGTTGTTGCTCTTCCGTGAGTATGGGGATCACCTGGAGAGCTCCTTGAAGCAAATTCCTGGGCCCCATGTCAGAGCTTCTGATTGGTGGAAGGCCACGAATTTGCCTTTCCAACTGCTGGCTGCCTGGTACTGACTTTGAGTGGTGAGCTTTACACAACATATCTCCAGTCAGCGTCTGCAACCCTGGCAAAGCAGCCAATATGATATCCCAGCATAAGCTGAAGTTCTAAGATGTGGGCGTTTTCTGACAGGCTGCAAAGATGAGCCTAACTCTGGTTTCCAAAGCGTATCATCGAGGAATATCTGCTGTTCAGTCTCTCGTGGTGGTGTCCTTGTCTTTTTAAGCTTAGTCACACAGGAAGATCAAGATTTTTTATTGATGGCTTGTGTGCCAAGGTATCAGGAGGATAAAGAACAGAAATTCAGTAGGCATAGAACCTCAAAATCATTTTTGTCAGTTTCCTGGCCATGATAGGTTGAATTGGTTGAAATCCACAACCTACTGACAGATGCTCAGCAGGAGTTAGGAATGATACTGTTTTAAATGTAGCAGGCTTTTCTTGGCAAAATCTCTTAAGAACTTTGACAGAGATATTTTAAGAACTTGGAAATTCTTAGGCATTTTTTTGATTTGTTTTTTGTTTCTGGAATTTAAGAATTAAACACTGAAAATACATTGAAAAAGCATTCATAGACTACTGGAAAAAACTTCTTATATTTCTTGTCTCCTTAGAACAATGCTTATTATATTATGGCTAAGCTACAGGATAAAGATGAGGCTAATTATAAAACAGCCTCCGAGGTGGGTCAGTAGTAGAGAATCTGCTTGCCAAGCAAGAGATGCGGGTTTGGTCCGTGAATCGGGAGGATCCCCTGGAGAAGGGAATAGCAACCCACTCTGGTATTCTTGCCTGGAGAATCCCATGGACAGAAGAGCCTGGCGGGCTACAGTTCACAGGTTCGCAGAAGAGTGAGACGTGACTAAACAACATGTATAAAATATTTTAACTTGAAAGAGATTTCAGTCTTTATTATTGAAACAGCTTAAAATACAAAACTTAGATTATTGTTTGCAACCGGCAGCTCCCTTTCCATTTTAATCAGTTCTTTTTTCTCCAGTATCTTTGTGTTGTTATCCTTATGAGAAAATATTGTTACAGTTCCTCAACCTTCATATAGCAGTATTTAATAATAGTTACTTCAATTTAAGGATTATCAAAATTTGTCTCAAAAATTAACTATACTAAATATTAAAAATATTTTTAAAGCATGTTAAATATAGAGGTTTTTTAACCTTTAAATCAGTTTTACTTTTATTAATATGTAGCTATCCTCTCTGAGCCATCATGTGCTGTGACTTGTAAAGTTTTTCTCAGCGGGCATGCATTTAAGAGCATTAGCTTATTAGCTCATTGGAGATTTGTGAGAACTGATAAATAATAAAGTACCCCATACCACAGCTGAGTATTACAATTGGAAATAGCTAAGAAACTAGTTACAAAACAACACGTATTATATGAAATGACGATAATAAGATTTGTCAAATGTTGCTTGTTAGAGTCTGGTCTGCTTAGCACTGCTAATCTCAATAAATCTATCGAGAGCACATTTCTTTTCCTTCCATATTTATAGAAACCTCTAGGACATTTACTGTAGTGGATGGATTTCTTAAGTACTGTTCAGTTTTAATAATTCAGTTACGTTAACTACTGTTCTTTCTCTATAACATTTTCAAATGGGATGACTTTACCCAACAACACAGTCCAATTTCCTTTGTTATATGGTGTCCATAAGCAGGCTTTTTTATTAGCAGAAACCACTATAGTCCATAACTAAGGTATTATTTGTGTGTCTGTTTGGCTATACATCGTCCTCACATGTGCTTCTGAACACATGTGCACAAGGAGCATGCCTTACTTGCAAAGAACTGCTTTTTATTAGTTGTAATTTATTATGAACAAGTTTTCTAAACTCAAAGGTAGCATATACTATTTCTCCAGGTCGTCAGTCTCAGGTACCATTCAGAATGTGTGTTAATGGTTAATTTTGTCCTTTGGTTCCTCAGATGTCTCTAGTTCAAGTAAAGGAAAGGTGATTGCTTGGAAGTCTTCTAGCTGCCGTCTGCCTTCTGTTAAAATGTGGCTGCTTTGCCTTTCTCTCTCTGAATTCCTATGATAAGCCTGGCAACCCATAGGCTGTGGCTGCCGCCTCTGCCCACAGCCCCCAACCCTTGTGCTTGGATCCATCACTTCACACAAAGCCTGCATCTTCCATGATGGAAGCTATTAAGTCTTGAGAAGCAACAGCTCCTCCATACCACGAAACTGTACTTTTCTGCTTCCATTGCTGATGAGCTTGGCAGCTCTCTGTAGCTGGAGACTATTGGAAATCTTGTTTGTCTCATCCTAGACTATGAGTAGGCTCCTTGGAAACACAGTCATCATTCTTCTGAAATCAGAATCTAACAATGATGGGCACATTTGTGCCCTTAGTAAATCTTCTGAACAAAGCATATTGGAGAGGTTATTTTTCTACTTCTGTCCTAGGGACTTGAAGCTTCCATTTTGCTCCTCCTGGTAAAGTTGAACCTCCTCCCCACCCCTCTGCTGAATCCCATCATCAAAGGAGCTTGCTAGCCAGGCTTCTGAAATTGTTTTATGAGTTATCTCTTAGCATTCTCAACACAAGCCAACTTGAGCGTTCTCTCCTAGCTCTTGCAGGGAGATGTGTGCTCATCAGTTAGGCTGTGTCCTCGCTATGTGGCCTGGCCACATGTCTCCCATTTCTGGGCATTATTTCCTGTGAGAGGGCAAGCAGCTTTTTGACTGGAGAAATGTGCATTCCTTAAAATGCAACATGAAGGAAATAAATGTTTTGTGTCAAATTTGTTTCTACATTTAACCTTACTGCTATTTGGGGGAGGGGGTTGTAGATATAAAATGTTTCATGAGCTTTATGAACTTGAAATAAAAATCCTTGGGCTGTCTGTACCATTTCCATTTCTTTCTGTCTTTAATAGGAAAACTGTTTTAGACCTTAAGAGCATTCTTGGCTTCTCCCCACCCCAATTTTCATCAAGATAGTACCTTACTTTCCTCTGTCTTCATGGTATATTTTCTACAGTATCCTCTTTTAATCTGGATTAATTAAATCTTTAGTTTTGTGATAGAACCAAGCTGTGGTCAACTTGCAGTAAACCAATCTACTGACATTGGATTGTGGTGAAGGGAATTACAGCATTTACTGCAGGGCTCCATGCAAGGAGTCCAGGACAGCTAGTGCTCAGAAACACCGAAGTCCCCAAAAGGTTGCAGCAAAGCATTTATTTACTTACTTATAACATTTATTTTTGGCTGTGCTGGGTCTATGTCGCTGCGTGCAGGCTCTCTAGTTGCGGTGAGTGGGGCTACTCATTGCAGTGGCTTCTCATTGCGGAGTATCGGCTCCGGGCATGTGGGCTTTAGCACTTGTTTTAGCATGTGGGATCTTCGCAGTCCAAAGATCAAACTCATGTCCCCTGCATTGGAAGGTGGATCCTTCACCACTGCACCGCCAGGAAAGTCCCAGCAAAACATTTTTAACGGCAAGGTGAGGGAGGGGCATCCCAGGGGGCAATTCTCCGATTGACAGTGAGGTAACAGGGCAGTGCGTCACAGGGGTTAACATCAGCAATCCCTAGTCTTCAGTAGGTGGGGCGGGGGGCTACATGGTGGGGGTTTCAGCATCTGTAAAACAACTCAGGGAATGGGTATCAGATGCTCTTATATAGATAGTGCACAGAGAAGCCACAGCAGAGGATGTGGGGTAGAGGTCTGTCCCTGGGAGGCTCCATAGGGTACTACTTGGTTACAGTTTTATGCTCAGTAGAGAATTAGGATTTGATTGTTACTCTAAAGCTTTTAACAAGGTTTTGTTTTTCTAGTTTATGGGGAGCAGACAAAGTTTGATTAGTTAAGTTTATCAATATCACACAGTAAGACAGTCATGTAGTGTGGTAGTTAATTACATGGGCTGTTTATCTTGAGTAAATTACTTAACTTCCCTGGCTTAAAATTTTCATCTATAAGATATACATTACAGTAATACGTATTTTTTAAGGTTGCTGTAATGAGGTCCAGGTTGTCCGAGATGCTGAAAACTCAGCCTCTGTGTACCAATGCTGAATTGAATCTTGGAGACAGGGTTTTGGGTTAAGCAGGAAAGAATAGCTTTATTACTTTGCCAGGCAAAAAGGGACACAGCGAGCTCCTGCTCTCAAACTGTGTACCCCAACCTGGGAGACTTTGATAAGGAGTTTTATAGCAGTGGTTGAAGGGCAGAGTTAATGGGAAGATTAGAGGGTGTGTGTAGGGCCTGCACTCCTTTAATCTAGTCTCGGGTAATCTCTTGATGAGTTTCTCTAGTTTTTTTAATCTGACCTCAGGTGGTCTTCTCTGGAATGAAGAATGCTAACTTCACTTGTTCTTGTGTTCATTTGTTCTTGTTGCTGAGTAGCTAAGCCCTCACCAGCTCTTTGGGACCACAAGAGTTGCAACATGCCATGCGTCCATCCTTCAGTTTCTCGCAGTTTACTCAACTCAGGTCCATTAAGTCGGTGATGCCATCCAACCATCTCTCCTCTATTGACCCTTTCTCCTCCTGCATTCTATAGCTCCCAGCATCAGGGTATCTTCTAATGAGTCAGCTCTACCAATCAGGTGGCTCAAGTATTGGAGCTTCAGCATCAGTCCTTCCAATGAACACCCAGGACTGATCTCCTTTAGGATGGACTGGTTGGATCTCCTTGTAGTCCAAGGGATTCTCAAGAGTCTTCTCCAACACCACAGTTCAAAAGCATCAATTCTTTGACTCTCAGCTTTCTTTATAGTCCAACTCTCACATCCATACAAGATTACTGGAAAAACCATACCTTTGACTAAATGGACCTTTGTCAGCAAAGTGATATCTCTGCTTTTTAATACTCTATCTAGGTTTGTCATAGTTTTTCTTCCAAGAAACAAGCATCTTTTAAATTTCATGGTTGCAGTCACCATCTGCAGTTATTAGGGAGCCCAAGAAAATAAAGTCTGCCACTGTTTCCATTGTTTCCCCATCTATTTCACGTGATGTGTTGGGACCATATGTCATAATCTTAGTTTCTGAATGTTGAGTTTTAAACCAGCTTTTTTTACTTTCCTCTTTCACCTGCAGCAGGCAGCCCTTTAGTTCCTCTTTGCTTTCTGCCATTAGTGGTATTATCTGCATATCTGAGGCTGTTGATATTTCTCTCATCAGTCTTGATTCCAGCTTGTGCTTCATCCAGCTCAGCGTTTTTCACGATGTGCTCTGCATAGAATTAAGCAGCGTATCAATATACAGCTTTGACATACTCCTTTCCCAATTTTGAACCAGTCCATTTTTGCATGTCCTGTTCTAACTGTTGCTTCTCAACCTGCATACAGGTTTCTCAGGAGGCAGGTAAGGTGGTCTGGTATTCCCATGCCTTTAAGAATTTTTTATAGTTTGTTGTGATCCACACAGTGAAAGGCTTTAGCATAGTCAGTGAAGCAGAAGTAGATGTTTTTCTGGAATTCTCTTCCTTTTTCTATGATCCAACAGATATTGGCAATTTGATTTCTGGTTCCTCTGCCTTTTCTAAATCCAGCTTGTGCCATCTGAAAATTCTCAGTTCACATACTGTTGAAGCCTAGCTTGAAGAATTTTGAGCATTATCTTGCTAGCATGCGAAATGAGAACAATTATGCAGTAGTTTGAACGTTCTTTGACATTGCCTTTCTTTGGGATTGGAATGAAAACTGACCTTTTTCACTCCTGTGGCCACTGCTGAGCTTTCTAAATTTGCTGGCATATTGATTGCAGCACTTTAAGAGCATCATCTTTTAGGAGTTGAAATAGCTCAGCAGGAATTCATCACCTCCATTAGCTTTGTTCATAGTAATACTTCCTAAGACCCACTTTATTTCACATTTGAGGGTGTTTGGCTCTAGGTGAGTGACCACACCATTGTGGTATTTTTGGTAATTAAGGCCTTTTTTTATACAGTTCTGTGTACTGTTGCTGCTTCTTAATCTTCTTAACCTCTTCTTAATCTTTTCTGCTTCTGTTAGTTATTTGCCATTTCAGTTCTTTATTGTGCCTGTGTTTGCATGAAATGTCCCCTTGCTATCTCCAGTTTTCTCAAAGAGATGTCTAGTCTTTCCCGTTATAGTCTTTTCCTCTGTTTCTTTGCATTGATCACTTAGGAAGGCTTTCTTATCTCTCCTTGCTATTCTCTGGAACTCACATTCAGTTGGGTATATTTTTCCCTTTCTGTGCCTTATGCTTCGCTCTTTTCTCAGCTGTTCGTAAGGCCTCCTCAGACAACCGTTCTGCATTCTCGTATTTCTTTCTCTTGGGACGGTTTTGGTCACCACCTCTTGTACAGTGTTGTTCTTCAGTCACTCAGTCATGTCCAACTCTGTGACCCCCATGGACTGCAGCACACCTACCTTATCCATCACCACCTCCCAGAGCTTGCTCAAACTCATGTCCATTGAGTCATTGATGCCACCCAACCATCTCATCCTCTGTCATCCCCTTCTCCTCTTACCTTCAGTCTTTGCCAGCATCAGGGTCTTTTCTAATGAGTCAGCTCATCGCATCAGGTGGCCAAAGTACTGGAACTTCAGCTTCAGCATCAGTCCTTCCAATGAATATTCAGGACTGATTTCCTTTAAGATTGACTGGTTGGATCTCCTTGCAGTCCAAAGGACTCTCAAGAGTCTTCTCCAACACCACAGTGCAAAAGCATCAATTCTGCAGTGCTTAGCCTTCTTTATGGTCCAACTTACACATCCATACAAGACTACTGGAAAAACAATAGCTTTGACTAGGCAGACCTTTGGTGGCAAGGTAATAATGTCTCTGCTTTTTAATATGCTGTCTAGGTTTATCATAGCTTTTCTTCCAAGGAGCAAGTGTCTTTAAATTGCGTGTCTGTAGTCACCACCTGCAGTGATTTTAGAGCCCCAAAAAATAAAGTCACTTACTGTTTCCATTCCTTCCTCATCTATTTGCCATGAAGTGATGGGACTGGATGCCATGATCTTTGTTTTTTGAATGTTGAGTTTTAAGCCAACTTTTTCACTCTCCTCTTTCACCTTCACCAAGAGGCTCTTTAGTTCCTCTTTTTCTGCCATATGGGTGGTGTCATCTGCATATCTGAAGTCATTGATGTTTCTCCCTGCAAATTTGATGCCAGTTTTTGCTTCATCCAGCCTGGCATTTTGCATTATATACTCTGCATATAAGTGAAATAAGGAAGGTGATAATATACAGCCTCATTTCTCATGATGTACTCTGCACAGAAGTTAAATAAGCAGAGTGACAATATATAGCCTTGAAGTAACTACTTTCCCAGTTTGGAAACTAGTCTGTTGTTCCATATCTGGTTCTAAATGTTGCTTCTTTGTCAGGAAGCATTTAACAGGAGGCTTCCTGTGTGCTGTTTTGGATCTGTCAGGAAATCTTTGGCCCTCATTAATTCCTAAATATTCAGGAATTAAGAGGAGAGGCATGCCTTTCCCAGGGCTGAGGAATCCAGACATTTCCTTTGTTAGTTTCTCATTATGGTGATAAGTATCCTCTTCTCTCTTTAATGGGGATCACCTTGTGTTTTGTAAGTCTGGAATTTTAATCGTTATCTTTGCTGAGAATAACTACCTTGTAAGACAGTGTGTATGTCCACACCATGTTGATTAAAACACCTTTGCTCCATCAGAGCTTGGGTCCCCGGGTCTTTCTTTCCTTCTCTCTCTCTTTCAGGCTAATTCCTTGAGCGCAGAGGCCTACTGAGCTCACTTTCTTGCCTGGGCTTCTAAGACCCTCTCAAGAAAGCGCCTGTGCCTTCACCCCCTCGAGAGGGCGCCTGGTGCCTACGCGCACCAGCGCGAGCTCTAAGAACAGGGCTCTCCGCGTAAACCAGAGGTTATCAGCCTCTTTCTCTCTTACTTTCTTATCATCGACTCCAGACCACCAGGTTCCGGTCCATTAAAGGACCAACACTTCTTGACCTGCAAACAGATTTCTCAGGAGGCAGGTAAGGTGGTCTGGTAGGCCTCTATCTTTAAGAATTTTTCCACAGTTTATTGTGATCCACAGAGTCAAAGGCTTTAGTGTAGTCAATGAAGCAGAAGTAGATGTCCTACTGGAATTCTTGCTTTTTCTATGATCAATTTGATGTTGATGATTTGATCTCTGGTTCCTCTGCCTTTTCTAAATCCAGCTTGAACATCTGAAAGTTCTCGGTTCATGTATTATTGACGCCTTTCTTGGAAAATTTTGAGCACTACTTTGCTGGCATGTGAAATGAGTGCAATTGTGTGGTAGTTTGAACATTCTTTGGCATTGCCCTTCTTTGGGATTGGAATGAAAATGGACCATTTCCAGTCCTGTGGCCACTGCTGAGTTTTCCAAATTGCTGACATATTGAGCACAGCACTTTAACAGCATCATCTTTAAGGATTTGAAATAGCTCAGCTGGAATTTCATCACTTCCACTAGCTTCATTCATAGTGATGTTTCCTAAGGTGTACCATGTTAGGAACCTCTGTCTATATCTCTTTAGATACTCTATCAGATATGATCCCTTGAATCTATTTGTCACCTCCACTGTAAGGGATTTGATTTAGGTCATACCTGAATGGCCTAGTGGTTTTCCCTACTTTCTTCAATTTAAGCCTGAATTTGGCAATAAGGAGTTCACAATCTGTGCCATAGTCAGCTCCCAGTCTTGTTTTTGCTGACTTTATAAGGCTTCTTCATTTTCAGCTACAAAGAAGATAATCAGTCTGATTTCAGTATTGACCATCTGGTGATGTCCATGTGGAGAGTCATCTCCTGTGTTGCTGGAAGAGGGTGTTTGCTGTGACCAGTACGTTCTCTTGACAAAACTCTGTCAGCCCTTGCCCTTCCTCATTTTATACTCCAAGTGCAAATTTTCATGTTACTCTCAGTATCTTTTGACTTCCTACTTTCCATTCCAGTTCCCTATGATGCTAAGGACATCTTTTTTGGTGTTACTTATAGTACATCTTGGAGGTCCTCATAGAACCATTTGACTTCAGCTTCTTCGGCATTAATGATTGGTGCACAGTCTTGATTACTGTGATGTTGAATGGTTTGCCTTGGAAACAAACAGAGATCATTCTGTCATTTCTGAGATTGCACCCAAGTACTGCATTTCAGACATTTTTGTTAAGCTGAGGGCTACTCCATATCTTCTGTGTGATTCTGGCCACAGTGGTAGATACAGTGGTCATTGAATCTAATTCACCCATTCCTGTCCCTTTTACTTCACTGATTTCTAAAATGTCAACATTCACCCTTGTCATCTCCTGCTTGACCGTGTCCAATTTGCCTTGACTCATGGGCCTAATATTACAGGTTCCTATGCAATATTATTCTTTACAGCATTGAACTTTACTTTCCCACCAGACACATCCACAGCTGGGCATCATTTCTGCTTTGGCCCAGCCTTTTCATTATCTCTGGAGCTATTTCACCACTCTTCCCAGTAGTATACTGGACATGTACTGACCTGGGGGGCTGATCTTCCAGTGTCATATCTTATTTCCTTCTCATACTGTTCATGGTGTCCTCAAGGCAAGAATACTGAAGTGGTTTGCCATTCCCTTCTCCACGTTTTGTCAGAACTCTCCACCATGACTTGTTTGTCTTGGATGGCCCAGCACAGCATGGGTTATTATTTCACTGAGTTACATAAGGCTGTGATCCATCATTTTTGGTTAGTTTTCTGTGATTGTTGTTTTTATTCTGGAGGTTCTGAGATTATAGATCTTATAGAAGTCAAAGATATTATTATATGTATTCCTTAGTGTTGAAGCCGGATCTTGCCCCAAGGTAGCTCTATTATTTCTTGGCTGTTTCTCCCTTGTCTATGGGTCCCCTTCCTTCCCTGATTAACAACTGTTTGACTCTGCCCTTTGAGAGTCAGGAAGGTCATGAAATCTGGAATCTGTTACCTACAAACTAGGAATGGGAGACTGAAAGGCTTCCATGCCCAGGAAGCCCACAGGGTCCTGCTTGGTTTCATCAGGAGTGTAGCGTAACTCTACGTGAGCCTAGCATGAATTAGGTGCTCCATCAGTGTCAGTTACTGCGTTTTTGGAATGTATGATAAGTTCCTCATAATTTTTATTTTCAGAAAAGTATTTTCTAGACAACCTAACTAGTTCTTTTTCTATCTAAGTTAATGATTAACTGCACCTTCTTATAGGGGACTTATTTCTTTATTTTGCATCAGCACTTCTGGCCACAGATGAACTTAAAAAAAAAAAAACAAGATGGAATAATAAAGCAGTAGGTAACTAGTGTCACAGAAAGCTTCCTTGTCACGATGTTACAAAAGGATGCATGCCTCTGCCAGAATCCCAGAACACTTACTTGTATAACTTCATGAGGCTGTTTCGTATTTGGGAAATGTCTGAATAAATCTCTTCACTACTGTCTGGTCCTAAATATGTTTAACCCAATCAAGGACAGATTTCCCGACCATGTACAATGGAGAGGTCCCTAGGCCTGTGCGCTGCTTTTCTTTTCCTGGCAGTTCTAAGCTTGCCACCACTGAGTATTTAACTGTGCTCTCAATAAATGGCATCCAATCTTTCAGAACTTGATTCTAGGAATTGGCAGCAACAAGAATAAGGCAACAACATTCTTGTTCTTTTTGTTCATCACTTCCTATTTTGTATAATTGTACTCTTTAGTATCTAGGCCCATCATTTATAGTAGATACATTGATTTCTGAAAAATCTCTTATGTTCCAAATGTTTATGGGTTTCCTAACACATAGTCTGTGCCGTTTAGCTTTCAGAAACTATTTGGAGGAACCGAGGTGGGAGGCTTCCCTGATGCTTCCCTTGTGGCTCAGCTGGTAAAGAATCCACCTGCAATGCAGAAGACCTGGGTTTGATCCCTGGGTTGGGGTGATCCCCTGGAGAAGGGAAAGTATACTACCCACTCCAGTATTCTGGCCTGGAGAATTCCATGGAGTGTATAGTCCATGGAGTCGCAAAGAGCTGGACACGACTGAGCGACTTTCACTCACTCACAAGGTAGGGAGGTGGAGTAGATATGCTTCAAGAGAAATCATTTGAAATGTTTTTCTTTCTTGAATCCATAATTCAGGTTTTCCTACTTTCAGAGACTTCTTTTTCTCTGTGAATGTCTTTTGATTTTTTTCTAAACTTCCATGTTCCTCATTAGCATGGGTGCTCTTTTTATCATGACTCCCTTTGTTATACCCACTCACAGGAAACTCCTTAAAGTCAAATGAAAATAGTGCCTTCACTTTATCCGACCTAAGATACCTGTGAAAGGGGTGATTCCTTTTTCCTTCCTCAGGGGTAAGAAGCAGGGTGCAGGCTGGCAGTGGGCACTGTTTTGCACAGGCTTTAGGAGTCTCAGGAGGGAGCAGGGATCGATAATAGATACATGAAGGATCATGGCCACCTTCAAGACTCCACCCGGAACTTGTGTTAAAAGGTCACTCCTAGAGTCAGGATCCGAATGAAGAAAGAGCTGAACTCTAGGGTCTAATCGAGGTGTTCAGGGTTATTACCCATAGGAAGCCTGTGCAGCACTGAATGATCAAAGGTGTGTGACACTGTAAAAGCAGGATATATCACCCTCCTATAGAGAAAGAGAAGAGGAAGAACAATCTAGATAGAGGAGGCATCAAGTATTAAGGGGCCTGATAGAGCAGATGGCATTGGTGAGATTTCTAGGAGCAGAGTTAATTGACTTACTGACTAATTGGATAAGAAACTTGAAGGAGTGAATTTTTTTCAATGACCCTGAACCTCCTAGTGTGGATGACTTGTTACATAGTCATGCTGTCAATCACGAAAGGAAATATTAGGAAGGAAGGAAGAGAGGATGAGAACTCACCACAGCTGTGCCTTGCCATCTCCAAGTAGGGTTTCTTTGATTCCTTAATAAACCTCAATACAGGACATTTTATTGGAACTTAGTATCTTGCCCAGGGTTGCAAAGCTAACGTGGCAGAGCCAAGATTCAAATTCAGAACCCAGCAGCTATAGAATCAGTGACCTTTTGTTGCACCAAAGAGAACAGAACATAAGGCACACTGTCTTAGGATGCTTCTTATGCTGCTAGCACTGCACCCCAATAATGAAAATGATCCTATGTATTGAAATGCGCCCCCCCATATTAATCATTGTAAGGACTCAATGTCTGCAACAACCTGCCCAGTCCAACTTTCTTGATTTACATCAAATGCAGTTTATTTCATTTAAACTTATCCACACAATTGAACCAGCAGACACACAGCACTGAAGCGTTTTCCTGTTTTGATGCAGCGAACCTCCCTCACTGGAAATTTTCAGATTAGAGCCTGTCCTTCCCTAGTGCAGGGTGCTGTTGCAGGCATGATTAACAGCCTCAGAACCCAGATTGGCTCAGGTCCTGAACAATATTGGCAGGAGACCCATCAAGGTTATTTCCATTTCTCACTATGGAGAGCATAGGCCCTATGTTGTCCAAGATCCAAGCAGTGTATCTTAAAGCGTGGTTCCACAACTCTTCATCTGGGCTGAAGTTAATATAAGAATGCTTGTTGTTCAGACAGTCGTGTCCAACTCTTTGTGACCCCATGGACCACAGCACGCCAGTCTTCCCTGTCCTTCACCATCTCCCAGAGTCCACTCTCATGTCCATTGAGTCAGTGATGCCATCCAACCATCTCATCCTCTGTTGTCCCCTTCGCCTCCTGCCTTCAATCTTTCCCAGCATCAGGGTCTTTTCCAATGAGTTGGCTCTTCACATCAGGTGGCCAAAGTATTGGAGCTTAAGCTTCAGCATCAGTCGTTCCAATGAATATTCAGAGTTGATTTCCTTTAGGATGGACTGGTTTGATCTCCTTGCAGTCCAAAGGTCTCCCGAGAGTCTTCTGCAACATCACATTTCAAAGACATCAATTCTTCAGTGCTCAGCCTTCTTTATGGTCCAGCTGTCACATCCGTACATGGCTACCTGAAAAACTCCAAATGTATTCACACAAATTATTGCAGAGTGATCCAAGAATCTGTATTTTAATGAACATCTAATATAATTTTCATATACTCTAACATTTGAAACAGCTGGTAGAGATGCGTGTAGACGGGTCACTGTTACCACTGTGTCCTAGATAGCAGAGGCTTTCTTCCCAAGGGAACAGGGAAGAACAGGTTCTTAGAAATACTCCTTTCTACAACCATATGTATTGTTCATTTGTTTTCTGTGAAAGTAAAACAAATTGAAAACAAACTGTAAAACAAACTGAAAGTTGCTCTGTCATATCTGACTCTTTCTGACCACATGAACTGTAGCCCTGTAGGGCTCTTTTGTCCAGGCAAGAATACTGGAGTGGGTAGCCATTCTCTTCTCCAGGGGATCTTCCCAACCCAGGGATCAAACCTGGGTCTCCCGCATTGCAGGTGGATTCTTTACCATCTGAGCTACCAGGGAAACACCTTGTTATCTGTGAAGCCATAAACTTGGCCTGTATGGATGCTCATGTTCAGTTACTTCAGTTGTTGTCTGACTCTTTGCGACCCCATGGACAGTAGCCTGCCAGGCTCCTCTGTCTGTGAGATTCTCCAGGCAAGAATACTGGAGTGGGTTGCCATTTCCTTCTCCAGTCCTCTGTGCACTGGTGCTGAATCAAATCTCAGGGTTGTGGGTGAAGTAGAAAAGAATTGCTTTGCCAGGCAAAGGGGGACATAGCCAGCTTGTGCCCTAAAAAACTTTGTCCTTACCCAGGAGGATTTGGTGAGGAGTTTTATAGCAATGGTTGCGGATAGGGATCAGGGCACGTGTGGGGACTACAGTCTTTTAATCTGACTTCAGATGGTCTGCTGATGAGCTTCTCAAAGTTACTAAACTGATCTTTGGAAGTAGAGTGCTACCATCTTCCATTTGTTGGAGGTTTTATTACTATAAAGAGCTCAAAGATATTATGTGTATCCCTTGAATTTGGAACCAGGACCCTGACCCAAAGCTGCATTATTGTTTGTTGACTCTTCTTTCTTTGTCTCTGCATCCCTTCCCTTTCCTGATCACCAGCTCTTTGATACAGTCAAGATACCCAGGTGATAGCAACAACTTTCTAAAAAGCTGCCTTTTTCTGGTTAAAAGTGTATATGCTCTGGTGTCTCACCAGATGTTTAATATTCTATAAAACACTGGTATTTCACTTTCATGACATTGTCCTTTTTTAATTTATGTAGTTGTAACCTGTGGTGATTTTTGTTGAAGTTGGCCAAGAATATTTTTCTTCCAAGTAATGCACTTGTAAAACGTTGTGCTGGGCTATCCCCAAACAATGCTCAACCAGTGAAACTAGAAGCAAAATGTGCCCCAGAGGAAGCACAGCTTGCCATTATCACTGATTTTTTTTTACAGTATCGTATGAAACCAAGAGTGATCAAGAAAGAGCAAAGCCAAGTGCTTCTGTGGAAAAAATTTTGGCTTCAAAATATTGTTTCTATATTTATAGAACGATCAATAAAATAATTTGATGGATGCATCCATCCTTGCTGTTACCAGTGAGAGGTATTGATTGAAGACCCTCAGCCAAAAACGTTATGCCCAGAAAACTATACTTAGTATTAAAATGGAGTCCTTTTTGAAAGATACCTCAATAAACATTTGATAAATAGGCACAATAGATCTGTTCTACTCACTGGAGCCCAAGTGTACCTTCCAAAATGACATGTTTTGTAGCTTGTCATTATGATGAAGATTAATCTGAGAGTATCAGCCAAAGGATTGTGACACAAAATTAGTATAAAATCTCAAAGAAATGAGGATTAACCAGATTTTGTTATTCTTAAAACATAGCTGAAAAGTTGAGAGACTCAGCTTCCTTGTCATTTGTCTCTGCAGCATGAAACAATGACACTCTCTGATGGTTTTGGTTTCTTGGTAGCTCGGTTGGTAAAGAATCCACCTGCAATGCAGGAGACCCCAGGTCAATTCCTGGGTTGGGAAGATCCACTGGAGAAGGAAAAGGCTTCCCACTCCAATATTCTAACCTGGAGAATTCAGTGGACTGTATAGTCCATGGGGTCGCAAAGAGTCGGACACAACTGAGCGACTTTCACTTCACTTCATTAAGTTTACTGGCCCCTTCCCTGCAGTGTCTAGAGACTAAGGTAAATGCATCTGAAAACATAGGGACTAATCATCAATTAATGACACACATATATAAAAAGGCATTAATGTTGGAGAGTGGGGTGGGTAGAGAAGAGGCTGGATCTGGACTGGACTAATCAGGAAGGTTTCCTGGAAGAAGTGGCTACTGAGCTGAAGGAACCTTGATAGGAATTAAGTAGGGAGCAGAAGGTGGGACGAAAGTACAGTAATACCTCTCATGATGGAAAAGCACGTTTGGTAGATGGTATGCTGAGAAATAATTGTCGGAAAATACTTGTTTTTAAAAAGGAATGAAAATAAGGCTGAAAAAGTGAATTCACTGAAAACGAGACGTTCCTTGAGGATTATGCAACATCTTCTGCCCTGGGGATTTCAAAATAGATGCTCCTGAGAGTAGAAGTACCAGCGTACAGTTGAAAGCCCCTCTTAGCATCCACCACACACTGAAGTCCAACGGGGAAACAGTGGCAATATGAATTTGCATCACAGCAAAGCAAATCCCTTAACACAGCGCAGTCCTGTAGGACAGTCCTTCCGCAGTCCCACGACCACCAAGGGTTTCACTGACTCCTCTCACCTCTTCCCAGTTTTCTTAATATCTTGCTGGCTCTCCTCCCTCCTTCTCTGTGACTTTACCCACTTTTGCCCTCTTTCATTTAGAGCTGGGAAAAACAAATGAGAAGTCCCCCTCTTCCTCCCGTTCTTAGCGGCTTCGCGGTCCGCCGGCCTCTTGGTGCCCACGGCGCTCTGCGCTGCGAGGGAGGGCAGAGCCCCGCTCCGAGGCGGTTCTCTCCGCAGAGCAATCCCGGGGCTAGCTGCGGAAGTCCTAAGAAAAAGTCAGCTTCACTGCACATTGGACAAACGAGGACTAGAGGAAAAAGTATTTTTGCAGGTTCTCTTAGCTTCCCCTGTAGCTCAAGCTCTATGTCTCCCTGACTTCGACACACCACCGCCTACACGCTCTTTGTAAATAGCAGCTGGTTTATTTCCTGGTGACCAGGCCCCGCCTCCCTCTACCCCTATCTCTGCTCTGCCCCTCTCTCCCCTGTGGTGATGAGAAAGGAACAGAACGCCCCCTGCCAAGAAAAGTCACTTAGGACCTGGTGTCCTTTGCAATGCTCCCTGGAAGCAACTAATATTCATTACTGGTTAATGACATCTTGCCCAACATAATGTGGATTTTACATTCACATAGCTTCTCATGTAATTACCTCCATAACCTTGTGAGAGAGGTATAATTATCCCCATTTTTATAGATGTGGGAACGCAAGATTTGAGAAATGAAATAACCTGTCCAAGACAAGATAGAATAAAGATTTGAAACCAACTCTGTCTTTAGGGACTAAGAATAAGTTAGTTTGACTCCTTACTACTTTCTACTATTTTGGCTTCTCTTCCAAATTTTTCTTCAGTTTTTGGCTTGACTGAGAGAAGAATTGCAGCTGTGTTCGTGTGGACATACCACTAGCATGTCATCTCTTAAATTACTATTAAAATTACAAATGTGTTTCATATGAATGATCCTCTTTATGCATTTCCCTATGCTGCATTCACACAAAACACCTGTCAGTTTATCTCTGCTTTTTCCTTTTCTGTGCTGAGGATTTCTTTACAGCATGTCCTATATTACGTAGTTCAGACTCAATCCCTCTCAGCTTGCAACTGTACTCTCAGTATATCCCTAAAAACACTCTTATTAAATCGAACCAATAGAATGTGTATCTATAAACACAGAGATTATAAATATCAATCAGAAGAGAGATGCATTTTAAGGAACAGGTCCTAACGACTATGGAAGCAAAGGCAAAATATGCAAGGTGGGCTGGCAGGCTGAAGACCCTAGAAAAAATTTCAATTTGTGTTCGAAGACAGGCTCAGAGGCAAATGTCTTCACTGATTAGATATGGCCCACCCACCACATGGAGCATTATCTGATTTACTCAAAGTGTAATGATTTAATATTAACCCCATCTCAAAAACTTCTTTACTGAAACATCTAGAATAGTGTTTAACCAAATATCTGGATACCACGTTATACCCACGATGACACAAAATTAAGCATAACAACTACTTACCCCCAAGCCATTTCTTCTACTTAGGTGCACATTTGCAAGAGCAGGGGGAAAAAAAAAAAATAACCTGAAGTATATGCACTGAACGACTGGAGAGGATACATCACCTTGGGCAGTGGGGGGTGGGGAGAAAATTACATTTTTGGTAGGACTGTTCTTCATTGCTTGAATTTTTTCAGAATGCATTGTGATCACTATTACTTATACAGTCATTCCTTGGTATCGGTGGGGGATTGAGACTGTCATGGACACCAAAATCCACAGATGCTCAAATATCATAGTCAGCCATCCATATCCATGGTTCTGCATCCATGGATTTAACCAACTATGGATCATGAGGTATTGGAGTATTATTTTTAAAAATACTGGCATATAAGTAGAACCAAGCAGTTCCAACCTGTTGCTCAATGGTTAGCAGAATTTTCAAATTAGTTTTTAATCAAAATGGAATATACCTACAGTTAAAGTAAAGCAATAGTACAAAGCTTATGAGGAATTTCCTAGGCATCTGTTCCACCACTCCCTACCTTCTGATTCTCATTTCCCTCAGGCTTTCACTTTTTACTCTTTACTTTTTTTCCCTGGCTTTAATTTCTGTTTTCAGTAGCACATTTTTGCAGCTGCATCTTGCTATTCCAATTTGAGACATTATCTCTTGACACAACTCTTTACCAGGGAAGTTGGAGTTTTGCATTACCTCCTCCAGTACTTTCTCCAAATTTCCCTTATTCCATTCCCTATAAACCAGGCCAGATTTGGGTTAAATATATATTTAATGTTGCATTATTATGAGAGCATAAGCAATATATTATTTTATAATTAAATTTCTTTTCTTATACAACTCACTGCCCCCCAATGTCCAATTTGATTTTGTTTAGTTTTCTATGTTCTTATTGTTAATTTACTTCCATAATATTACATATCTAAAACTTGTCTTAATATAGTATAACACATAGCTAACCTATCAGTTTAAATGTTTTCCTCAAAGTCAGCATTTTGAAACTACTTCCATTCTAGTCCTAATCACATACTAGTTATTATTTAATAATTTATTTCCTGTTTATTTTACCTGAATTAGTTTTTGGAACCCTTATTAAGGGATATTGGAACTCATCTGATTCCATTATTTTCTTATTTTTTTCTCTCCTACTTTTATGTTTTCTGTTTTTGTTTTGTTTAATTTCTAAGATATATCCTCAACATTGCCTTCCAACCTGTTATTGAATCTTTTATTCTGTTTCTGTATTTCAAGAGTTTGTTCTTATTCTCAGAATATACCTTTCTCTAATATCTTGCTCTTTGGGGGAGGGATTTTTTAACATATATATATTACTGAAGGAGAGTGAAAAAGCTGGCTTAAAATTAAACATTCAAAAAATGAAGATCATGGCATCCAGTCCCATCACTTCATGGCAAATAGATGGTGAAACAATGGAAACAGTGACAGACTTTAGTTCCTTGGGCTCCAAAATCACTGCAGATGGTGACTACAGCCATGAAATTAAAAGACGCTTGCTCCTTGGAAGAAAAGCTATGAGAAACCTAGACAGCATATTAAAAAGCAGAGACATTGCTTTGCCAACAAAGGTCTGTATAGTCCAAGCTATGGTTTTTCCAGTATGTGAGAGTTGGACCATAAAGAAAGCTGAGCACCAAAAAATCAATGGTTTTGAACTCTGGTGCTGGAGAAGACTCTTCAGAGTCCCTTGGACTGCAAGGAGATGCAACCAGTCAATCCTAAAGGAAATCAGTCCTAAATATTCATTGGAAGGACTGATGCTGAAACTGAAGCTCCAATACTTTGGCCACCTGATGCAAAGAACTGACCCCCCTGGAAAAGACCCTGATGCTGGGAAAGATTGAAGACAGGAGGAGAAGGGGACAACAGAGGATGAAATTGTTGGATGGCATCACTGAATCTTTGGACATGAGTTTAAGCAAGCTGTGAGAGCTGGTGATGGACAGGGAAGCCTGGTGTGCTGCAGTCCATGGAGTCTCAAAGAGTCGGACATGACTAAGTGACAGAACTGAACTGATAGTTGACTTACATTGTTTCAGGTGCATAACAAGGTGGTTCAGTTATACAAATATGCATATATTATTTTGAAATTATTTTCCATCATAAGTTATTATGATATTGACTAGAGCTCCCTGTGCTACACAGTAAACCTTATTGCTTTAATTAGAAATCTAACTTTCTATTCATACTGAGTCCAACAAGTGGAATGAAAATGTCATAATAATTTTTAGTTAGGCAAAAATTCATAAGTTTTCTAAAATATATTTACATATTTATATATATTTATGGAAAGCTATTCTACTACACTTGATAAAGGTTTGATAAAGAACATCAAAAAAGGAAAAAGGAGAGATAAGAAATTGGAAAACATAAACTAAATTAAATGGGAGCATTAAAAATGAAATAGAAAAAAATGAAGCAAACTAGATAAAAGCAAAAGATCATCATATAGTACAGTTGTTTTTAATCATGACTGCTCATTAGAAACATCTGGAGCTCTGGGGAAAAAAGAAATGCCTAAGCATTTGTATTTTTCAAAAAAATTCAAGATAATAATTTTGATATGCATCTGGATTTTAAAAAGTAATTACAGGTTTTTCAATTAGATCCTAGTTTTGGTGATAATAGACTTCTATTATATTTCTGTTGACCAATTATGATACAATGGTATTGCATGCATACATGCTAAGTCGCTTCAGTCGTGTCCGACTCTGTGTGACCCTATGGACAGCAGCCCACCAGGCTCCTCAGTCCACAGGATTCTCCAGGCAAGAATACTGGAGTGGGTTGCCATTTCCTTCTCCAACAATGGTATTAGGTGAGTAACAGTTACATAATTACAACAGTAAAAGATATCTTCACAGTCAATGTGTGTGTGTTAGTGTTCAGTCAAGTCTGACTCTTTGCAACCCCATCAATGGTAGCCTGCCAGGCTCCTCTGTCCTTGCCTGGATTTCTCCAGGCAAGAATACTGGAGTGGGTTGCCATTTCCTTCTCGAGGGGATGTTCCCAATTCAGGGATTGAACCTGGATCTTCTGAATTGGGAGGCAGAGTCTTTACTGTCTAAGCCACAATTTTTAATTGACAATCAATAGCGAGGCAAAAAAAAAAAAAAAAACATAATTACTGTTAGCCATCACAGAAAAGTAACAATCTAATCACAAGGACCACGGCCTTGTCTAACTCAATGAAACTATGAGCCATGCCACGTAGGGCCACCCAAGATGGACAGGTCATGGTGGAGAGTTCTGACAAAACGTGGTCCACTGGAGAAGGGAATGGCTAACCACTTCAGTATTCTTGCCTCGAGAACCCCATGAACAGTATGTAAAGGCAAAAAGATAGGACAGACACTGAAAGATGACCTCCACAGGTTGGTAGGCGCCCAATATGCTACTGGAGATCAGTGGAGAAATAACTCCAGAAAGAATGAAGAGACGAAGCCAAAGCAAAAACAACACCCACTTGTGGATGTGACGGGTGATGGAAGTAAAGTCCGATGCTGTAAAGAGCAATACTGCATAGGAAGCTGGAATGTTTGGTCCATGAATCAAGGCAAATTGGAAGTAGTCAAACAAGAGATGGCAAGTGTGAACATCAACATTTTAGGAATCAATGAACTAAAATGGGCTGGAATGGGTGAATTTAACTCAGATGACCATTATATCTACTACTGTGGGCAGGAATCCATTAGATGAAATGGAGTAGCCATCATAGTTAATAAAAGAGCCCAAAATACAGTGCTTGGATGCAATCTCCAGAATAACAGAATGATCTCTGTTTGTTTCCAAGGCAAACCATTCAATATCATGATAATCCAAGTCTATGCCCCAACCAGTAATGCTGAAGAAGCTGAAGTTGAACAGTTTTATGAACACCTACAAGACACTCTAGAACTAACACCCAAAAAAGATGTCCTTTTCATGATAGGGGACTGGAATGCAAAAGTAGGAAGTCAAGAAACACCTGGAGTAACAAGAAAATTTGGGCTTGGAGTACAGAATGAAGTGGGGCAAAGGCTAACAAGGTTTTGCCAAGAGAATGCACTGGTCATAGCAAACACCCTCTTCCAACAACACAAGAGAAGACTCTACACATGGACATCACCAGATGGCCAACACCAAAATCAGATTGATTCTATTTTTTGTAGCCAAAGGTGGAGAAGCTCTATACAGTCAGCAAAAACAAGACTGGGAGCTGACTGTGGCTCAGATCATGAACTCCTTATTGCCAAATTCAGACTTAAATTGAAGAAAGTGGGGAAAACCACTAGGCCATTCAGGTATGACCTAAATCAAATCCCTTATGATTATACAGTGGAAGTGAGAAATAGATTTAAGGGACTAGATCTGTTAGACAGAGTGCCTGATGAACTATGGATGGAGGTTTGTGACATTGTACAGGAGACAGTGATCAAGACCATCCTCAAGAAAAAGAAATGCAAAAAGACAAAATGGTTGTCTGAGGAGCCCTTACAAATAGCTGTGAAAAGAAGAGAAGCCAAGAGCAAAGGAGAAAAGGAAAGATATACCCAGTTGAATGCATAGTTTCGAAGAATAGTAAGGAGCTATAAGAAAGCCTTCCTCGGTGAGAAAGAAATAGAGGAAAACAATAGAATGGGAAAGACTAGAGACTTCTTCAAAAAAATTAGAGATACCAAGGGAACATTTCATGCAAAGATGGGCACAATAAAGGACAGAAATGGTATGGACCTAACAGAAGCAGAAGATATTAGGAAGAGATGGCAAGAATACACAGAAGAACTATACAAAAAAGATCTTCATGACCCATATAATCACAATGGTGTGATTACTCATCTAGAGCCAGACATCCTGGAATACGAACTCAAGTGGGCCTTAGGAAGCATCACACGAACAAAGTTAGCAGAGGTGATGGAATTTCAGTTAAAATATTTCAAATCCTAAAAGATGACGCTGTGAAAGTGCTGCCCTCAATATGCCAGCAAATTTGGAAAACTAAGCAGTGGCCACAGGACTGGAAAAGGCCAGTTTTCATCCAATCTCAAAGAAAGGCAATGCCAAAGAATGCTCAAACTACTGCACAATTGCACTTATCTCACACGCTAGTAAAGTAATGCTCAAAATTCTCCAAGCCAGGCTTCAACAGTACGTGAATCATGAACTTCCAGATGTTCAAGCTGAATTTAGAAAAGTCAGAGCAACCAGAGATCAAATTGCCAACATCTGCTGGATCATCGCAAAAGCAAGAGAGTTCCAAAGAAACATCTATTTCTGCTTTATTGACTATGCCAAAGCCTTTGACTGTGTGGATCACAACAAACTGTTGAAAATTCTGAAAGAGATGGGAATACCACACCACCTGACCTGCCTCTTGAGAAATCTGTATGCAGGTCAGGAAGCAACAGTTAAAACTGGACATGGAACAACAGACTGGTTCCAAATAGGAAAAGGAGTATATCAAGGCTGTATATTGTCACCCTGCTTATTTAACTTAGATGCAGAGTACATCATGAGAAATGCTGGGCTGGATGAAGCACAAGCTGGAATCAAGATTGCTGGGAGAAATATCAATAACCTCAGATATGCAGATGACACCACCCTTAGGGCAGAAAATGAAGAACTAAAGAGCCTCTTAATGAAAGTCAAAGAGGAGAGTGAAAAAGTTGGCTTAAATCTCAACATTCAAAGAAATGAAGATTATGGCATCCAATCTCATCACTTCATGGCAAATAGATGAGGAAGGAATGGAAACAGTGACAGACTTTGTTTTGGGGGGCACCAGAATTGCTTCAGATGATGACTGCAACCATGAAATTAAAAGATGCTTGCTCCGTAGAAGAAAAGCTGTGACCAACCTGGACAGCATATTAAAAAGCAGAGACGTAACTTTGCCAACAAAGGTCCATCTAGTTAAAGCTATGGTTTTTCCAGTAGTCATGTATGGATGTGAGAGCTGGGACTATAAAGAAAGCTGACCGCTGAAGAATTGATGCTTTTGAACTGTGGTGTTGGCAAAGATTCTTGAGAGCCCCTTGGACTGCAAGGAGATCCAACCAGTACATCCTAAATGAGATCAGTCCTGGTTGTTCATTGGAAGGACTGATGTTAAAGCTGAAACTACAATAGTTTGGCCACCTGATGTGAAGAGCTGACTCATTTGAAAAGACTCTGATGCTGGGGAAAATGGAAGGTAGGAGGAGAAGGAGATGACAGAGGATGAGATGGTTGGATGGCATCACGGTCTCAATGGACATGAGTTTGGGTAAACTCCAGGAGTTGGTGATGGACAGGGTGGTGTGGCATGGTGCAGTCCATGGGGTCACAAAGAGTCAGACATGACTGAGTAGTTGAACTGAACTGAACTGCAAGTCATAATGAGAACATGATTAACTTAACAATATAAAATAATCACATACAATTCTGAGGTGAGAGAGTCAAGCAGAGTGATGTGGTAAGTGGAAGTGCATATATGCACATGTTTTCATCCACCCAATCAGTGTATATCTTTTGGTTGGTGTGTTTAATCCATTTACATTGAAGGTAATTATCAATGTGTATGATATCCTACCAGTCCATCCTAAAGGAGATCAGTCCTGGGTGTTCACTGGAAGGACTGATGCTGAAGCTGAAACTCCAATACTTTGGCCACCTCATGTGAAGAGTTGACTCACTGGAAAAGACCCTGATGCTGGGAGGGATTGGGGGCAGGAGGAGAAGGGAACGACAGAGGATGAGATGGCTGGATGGCATCATCAACTCAATGGACATGAGTTTGAGTAAACTCTGGGAGTTGGTGATGGATAGGGGGGCCTTGCGTGCTGCGATTCATGGGGTCACAAAGAGTCAGACACAACTGAGCAACTGAACTGAACTGAACTGATGATCCTATTACTATTTTTTGAATTGTTTTGGATTTATTTCCTATAGATCTATTTCATCTCTTGTATTTCCTGCCTAGAGAAGTTCCTTTTGCATTTGTTGTAAAACTGGTTTGGTGTTGCTGAATTTTCTTAACTTTTGCTTGTCTAGAAAACTTTGCTTTTTCCATCAAATCTGAAGAAGTGTCTTGCTGGGTAGAATATTCTTGGGTTGTAGCTTCTTCCCTTCCATCACTTTAAATATATCATGCCATTCCCTTCTGACTTGTAGAGTTTCTATTGAAAAATCGGCTGATAGCCTGATGGGGGTTCCCTTGTATGGTTTTTGTCATTTTTCCCTTGTTGCTTTTAATATTTTATCTTTGTCAGTTTGATTGCTATGTGTCTCAGTATACTCCTCCTTGGGTTTATCTTTCCTGGGACTCTCTGTGCTTCCTGGACTTGGTCGACTGTTTCCTTTCCCATGTTAGGAAAGTTTTCAGTTATTATCTCTTTAAATATTTTCTCAGGTCCTTTCTCTCTTCTTCTAGGACCCCTATAATGAGAATGTTATGCGTTTAATGTTGTCTCAGAGGTCTCTGAGGCTGTCTTCATTTCTTTTCATTCTTTTGTCAATATTCTGTTTTATGGCAGTGATTTCCACCATTCTGTCCTCCAGGTCACTTATCCATGCTTCTGCCTCAGTTATTCTGTTATTGATTCCTTCTAGTGTATTATTCATCTCTGTTTGTCCATTCTGGGACATAATAGACAACCTTGGGACATAACAGACAGCTTTTTCATCATGATTAATTTTCTATAACATGATTTTTGTCTAAGCTGCTATGAGATTGTGCTTCTTGCTTCTTCTGTCTGCCTCTGATGGCTAAGGCTCAGAGGCCTGTGTAAGCTTTTTGATGGAAAGGACTGTTGATGGGAAAAACTGGGTCTTGCTCTGGTGACAGGGCCTTGCTCATGTAGCTTTAATCCAATTATGTGTTGATAAGTGGGATTGCACTCCCTTCCTGGTAGTTGTTTGGCCTGACACAACTCAGCCAGGGTGTCTATGGGCTCTGTGGTAGGGTCAATGGCAAACTCCAAGTGGGTTTGTGCCAAGGGGGGCTTGAGACCTTCCAGTGCTGCCATCCCTGTGTTGAGCCCCTGACAACCCACACCTCCACAGGAGACCCTCCAACACTAGCAGGTAGTTCTGGCTCAGTCTCCTGTGGGGTCACTCCCCCTCTTCTCTGGGTCTTGGTGCATGCACAATTATGTTTGTGCCCTCCGAGACTGGAGTCTGTTTCTCCTAGTCCTCTGGAAGGTCTATAATAAAATCTTGCTGACACTCAAGTCTAGATTCCCTGGGGATTCCCAGTCCCTTTGTTGGATCCCCAGGCTGGCAAGCCGGATATGGGGTTGAGAACTTGTTTGGTATTGTTATTGTTCTCCAGTTTGTAGCTTACCCATCTGGTGGGTATGGGATTTGATTTTATTGTGATTGCGCCCCTCCTACCATCTCGCTGCAGCTGCTTCTTTGTCTTTGGACGTGTGGTATCCTTTTTTCTTTTTTTTTGGTGGGTTCCAGCATCCTCCTGCTGATGGTTGTTCAACAGCTAGTTGCAATTTCTGTGCTCTTGCAATAGGAGATAAGCGCACGTACTTATTCTCCGTCATCTTGAACCAGAAGCCTCTATCTTGTTCTTTCTTCACGAACACAGTATTTCTCTGTCTCTTTAAACTTTTCTTCAGCTTACTGCATTTTTCTTGATTCTTCCAAATATTATTCTGCTTCATTTGGTTTCTTCCTTTCACATCAGATGATTTCCTTGAACACCAGGTGATTTTTTTTTAAGTATTGAATTTGTTACAATACTGCTTATATACTGTGTTTTGGGTTTTTGGCTAAGAGGCATGTAGAAATCTCAGCTCCCTGACTAGGGATCAGAGATCAAAACCATACCCCCTTCATTGAAAAGTAAAGTCTTAACCACTGGACACCAGGGAAACCCCACACAAATTTACAATGAAACTTGTTCTTTGTCAGTTTTATTAATCTCTTTCTGTGGCTGTGGGTATAGCCTCATTTGGAAGATAATGACTAACATCTAACAGCACAGTTCTTTGTGACACTTGATATCAGTTCAGATGGTCCAGATCTCATTTCTTTCTCTAGTGATGACTGTATGCACTGGGACTTCTATGATGGTCCAGTGGCTAAGCCTCTGTGCTCCCAATGCAGGAGACCTGGGTTAGATCCCTGACTGGGGAGCTAGATCACACATGCCTCAACTATGACCCAGCATAGCCAAATACATAGATTTTTTTTTTTTTTTTTTTTACAAAAAGGACTATTCACGTTTCTTTACCTTTACCTCCTAAGAGTTCTTAACTTTTCTATTTTTACTATTTTTAAACATCTGTTGATCAACTAGTGCTACCTACAACATACTTCTTTCACTGTCCAAGCAGTTCATCCCAGAGTACGTGCCCAAAACATCCTCTTTGAAAAGAATGTTCCTCAACTCAGGTCTCTAGAGTTTGCCAAACTGTGAGCGTAAAATGGTTTTAATATTTCACTACTTTTTGCCTTTAACAAATAATTTCTCTCCTTTGGACTATTGTATCAATATTTCATTTTATAGAGAAAAATGAAAGGTTCAGTTTTGTCACAGTTATGTTAAACATGATGAATTTTACTTCAAATGAAAAATTGCAGAGATTCTATTGATTTAAAACAAAGCCACATGAAATACTTAGCTTTTTCTCATGTACTGTTGTTTTAGGATTAAAATGTCTCTAGTTTTACATAGGGAATCATCCACATGGTCTAAGGCATAAAACTACAGTGTCCTTCCCACCTTGGCCTCCCACTCCCCCAGGTCCCTCTGTGAAGGCAGTTTTTCCAGTTTCTTATTTTCTTTCCAGAGAGACTGTATACATGTAAGAGAAAACGTATTTTTGTAGAAGTGGTAGTTTGTGAAACACATTGTCCTGCATCTTGCTTTCCCCCACTTAACCAAATATCTGAGCGATTGTTCCTCAGCTAGATAAAGCTCTCTTTTATGCTATACTTTACGGATGTGCCATAATTTACATAAACTGATCACCAGTGAAGCTTACAGACATTTGTGTTATCTTGCACATAGAGCGGGCTTCCCTAGTTGCTCAGACCATAAGAATCTGCCTGCAATGCCGGAGACCTGGGTTCAGTCCGTAGATTGAGAAGATCCCCTGGACAAGGAAATAGCAACCCACTCCAGTCTTCTTGCCTGGAGAATTCCATGGACAAAGGAGACTGGCGGGCTGCAGTCCATGGGATCACAAAGAGTTGGACACGACTGAGTGACTAACACTGGGAGAACACTGTATGTATAACAGTTCAGACATGCAGAATTTATCCGTAGGTTCTGTAGTGTAGGATAAATCACTAAAACAAAGCAAAATGGCTTTAGTAATGTTTTAATTTCAATTGATAGCATTCTATGAATTTTATGAGGAAGTAGGTCTTAAGACCTGGAAATTGTGTCTGTGGTTGCGTTTGCTTGGTTTCACTATCTTCTTTTTCCTTTTCATATTCTCTTTGCTGAGTTTCTTTTCCTCCTGTCTCCCTCCCTTCTTTCCTCTCCTTCCGTTCTCCTCCCCTCCATTTGCTATGATCACAACAGCTTCTATTTGGTTTCTATTTGCCGATTGAGAGCTACATAACCACTAGGTGGTGGTACAAGAACATCGGGAGCAGTATTTTTGTAAACAGACGAAGAATCCGTTTTGACTTCCTGCTCAGCTTTTAAACTGCTATCCACTTGGGCCCTTTAATACCTCCTAAGGGACATCGTTGTGATCACTGTTTAGCAGTTGAGCCAACATAAAATTGATGTTGAGCTTTGCAACAGCTGTTATAGACCACTTTATGCTGATGTTGAGACTTTTTAAAAACGCTCATGGCTTGAAAATGTTAACTCTTCGATTGGAATCTTAAGTTTTCTGAGTGATTTGAAGGGCTTGCTTGTATTTCTGACTGATTTACGAATCTTAAAATGTTACAGTGGAGACTACTTAGACTTTACCTTCATGCTTTATTTAGCTGGCTGAATGTTCCGTTAAAAAAACAAAAACGGCAGTTTCCTAGCTCCCTTCTATGGAAACAAAAAAAGGCATTTGCTTTCTGTGCTTTTACCCTATTGACTGCAATTCAGTGTTTTATGCAAACTTGTAACATTGATCTTCTTCTAAATAAGTAAAATAGGTGCTTTAAATGACTTTGGAATTTGATGTGAAAGTATTTTTTGTGGGTGAGTTTGCTTAAGAAGTGTTTGGAAGTCTATCCTGTCCTTTTTAATACTGTGAATCTGTGCTTAAGTTTTTTTGTAGTGAATGATTCTCCTAAAATCTCTCTTTTTCACATACACACACATGAATCCAGCATAAGTATTGAAAGATCTTTGTTTATTTTAGAATTGTATGATCATTTACATTTACTCTATGAAATCCTGCATAAGTATTCAGTATAGGAGTGTGGTTATGTGAAATACTCTGATGGAAGACACACACACAGGCTCTCATCCTCTGTAACATCCCTGTTGGATTTGTGAAAGTGGATATACAGCGACCTGCTTTGTCACAGCATGTTCGTCTAGTGAACCTCATATGAAGTCAACCTCACCTCTTTCTGAGACATAACCTTACAACAAAGTACCTACTGACTTGCTTTGATGGGTCAGATAGTTTTGGATAAGTGTTGAGGCATGTCACCTCATTTCCATAGCTATTAATAATTCTACATATAATTCTTGCCAGTGCTCACTGTGTCAGAAAATGAAGAAGCAAACGTTTTTGCTAAATTGTCTCACAGGTTTTAATGTTATTACTGCCTTCTTACCATTTAACATGTCTAATCTTCCTAATGAAATTCTGTGATCTAGTATCCAATAGGGATCTGTTATGGCATCACACCTGAAGCCTTCATTTAAGGCATTGGGTGTTTCACTAAAGGGAAAACTGCCTTCTTTGTACCTGTTAACACATTAGGGGAAAAAAAAAATAATCGCAGAGTTCAGTTCAATGGAAGAACACTAATTTAAAAGAATTCTCCCTTAAATGATGAAACCATTACAGCATTGTTCCAGGGAATAAAATCAACTGCAGCCGATTCCTTGATTTTATTAGGAAAGATAGCCCATTTGGTGATCTGCAATGTTTAAATCAATTGAACGATAGTGAAATCTCTCCCCTGAAATGGCTATTACACAGCTTGCAACCTTTTGTTCAAGAGATTAAGTTTGCATCTCCTCGCATTATCTCCTTGTAATTGGAAAACTTTCATTTTGACAGAGAAAATGTGCCAGTACCCCTGTGAGCTTTGCCACAAGCCAATACAGAATGCCATCTGGAGGATGCATGCCCCAGTCATGCAACAGCCTCCTGTCGGCTTGTATCTGGAACTTTGCAACAGAACAACTAATAGCATCTTAAGCTCCATTTGTCTAGCTCGCTAGTGCTCTTGGCAGAGGTCATAACCAGCAGTGGTTTTGTTGATTTGCTGCATCAAATGTAATTAGGTTAAAGCACTCACTGACGGAGGCTCTGATAATGGCATAAAAGCCTCAGGCTTAAATTTACCCATTGTGTCAAATTTAAGTTTAGGTCAACAAAGACATACTAATTTCATCACTGGAACAATAGAAGTTAATAATTTTTAAAGATGCTTATTTGGGATAACAAGATTTCCTTTTCTTTGGATCTCACAATCATCTCATGTTTTCCTTTTATTTTTCAGTTATTGGCTTCCAATGAAGTGGTTCTATCTCCTGCTAGAAGAGGTTAGTGTTATAGTATGCTAGCCATACAACCCCTGTGAGCCTTACTTTTGAGTGTTTTGTGGAAAATGATGAGATGTTTTTATCCGGATAGATCAAATAGCTTTGAACTCTAGCAGTTTCATATTCAAAGGGCAGAGGTAACATTATTACTGACCCTTTAACCTTGCTTACTGGAAAACTCCAGGTGTCTCAGAAGCCTCTTTATAAATGAGTAAGTTTCAGGCTCTGAGTAAGATGGAGAAACCATTACTTGGGGTTGAATTTAGGGCAAAGCTGGGCCCAGGACATAAGACTCTTGGTTGCTACTGAGTCAAAAGAAAAATACAAAAACTTTCTGCAGAGAAGGAAAAATTCAGCAGGTATAAGGTTTAACAGTTTCCTGCATAAATGTGTAACAAGTCAGCAAGGGCCTGTGCAAGAGAGACAGAGCAGGGACTTGGTCTCAGCGGCGTGGTAGCACTTCCCTGGAATGGCCGGGCTGATCATCTGGATGAAGCTTCTTAAAGATCTAGCAGAGGAGTAAAGTGTGATGTCATATGCAAAATAATAGCTTGTGCATGTTTTATTGACCTCTAAATTTCCTCTCACTTCTATTGATTGTCTAACATCCCTCCAATACTGGAGACTGCCAAGAAATCACTCTGAAATTCATGGGGGTGAGCGGGGGTGGTAGCAAGGATTTCTGTGGACTTTGTACCTCGCTGTAGAAGCCGTCTTAGTTTGAGTGTTCCAGGTGCGCTGCTTTTGATAAAAGCAACAGACATAATGTGAGAATGAGGTTAAGTAAGTGTTTATTTGAGGATTTAATATCTCATACACTCTAGGAATAAAGCAATTATCATGCTGTTAATTTCATATTCATGTATGGCTTATTTATTTGTTGTTTACCTCTGCATAATGAAAATGCCATGGAAATCTGCATCTTCTGGTGCTCTAATTTTAAATGATGCTAAATGTTATGTATAATTTTAAGTTACAGATTGCTAATTCCATTCTATTTTAAATACTCTATGTATGAGACACCCCTATGTTCTTGCAGAATCCTTTTTAAGCAGAATCAAAGTGTAATTGTCTAAGTAATTACAGAATAGGTAGTTAATTAAAACATGAATTTTAAGCATATATTTTGAACTATATATTTAATGGAACCATATATATATATATATATATATATATATATATACACATATGTATATATATATCTGCTGTACCTCTAAGAATCAACACCTTAATTACTTTTTTGACAAATGTAGTATAGGCAGAAGATAACAGCAGGTTGTCCCTACTGGTAAATTATTTGTATCTGGTTTACTTATTATCTTATGGCAGAATCAGTGTTTGAAGTGGTTCTGAAAGCTTCAGGGCACTGCTATTTTCATCTCTTTACAAGACATGATATTTTTTAAAGAACCTGTCCTTGGCAGAATGCTACGCCAATTCATCTTCTGGGGATATAACTAAGAAAAAGAAATTCATATCCAACGTATGTGCAGTCTCTCTCCAGTCTGGGAATCCACTCAACTTACATGCCTCAAATTCCACTTCCTGACCTTCCTTACTCTTCTCTGCTGAATACCGGATCCATATCTGGTATGTCACACACACATCCAAGTTTGCCTAAATATTTTATTTATTCAACAAGTATTACTGTGTGCCCATCATGTACATGGATAAGGTCCCTGCTCCTGGGCATCTGTGCCCAGAATGAGAGGATAACACACAGATGTGAAATACTGAATAAATCACACTGCAAGTCAGTATACATTTAAATCCTCCAGAGGCACAGGCTGTTGAGGAAACTCATCTCTGAACACCCTTAACATAGTCTGCAAAGCTTGGTGTGTGCCAGTTGTTCAATTTCCATTGTTATTTACAAAAGTGAAGCTTTGAATTAAGAAAAAAAAAAAAAAGCACCATCTGCCTACCAGAGTAATAATGCTTGGTTTTATTCCCAAGCATATCAACCACTGGCTTGGCATTTTAACTAACAGAATCACTTTTCTCATTAGAGTGTGTCTGTGTCTACAAAGGACCTTTTTTCCCTGGTTGCTCATTTTAACATTTCTGCCCTCTGATTTAGCCTTTTGATGAACTTGAAAGCTTTCTATTTATTAGTATGGTCAGCTTGTCAAATGACTTGCATTCTAGGTAACTCATGTACAGACTATTGGCTTTTGCCAGTTACTTAGTAAATCCTTTTTATCAATTGACAGTTTTCTCAATATTTATACTGAGTGAGTAGTTTTTGCAGACACAAAAGGCATATATAGCTCTTAAAAGGTGCAAGTCAAAGAAAAAGAACATATAAAAATACTCTGTTTTAAGAAGAATCTTCTTATTGCCAGATTGAATGTTACATATTTATTCATTCAGTCAATCATTTACTCAACAAATATTTATTGAGTGTTGTGATGTGTCAACTACTCTCTGACTCACTGGAGATACAAAGATGAATAAATTATGCATGGTGCCTGCCCTGCCCTCTATGACTTTAGAGGAAGTAAATAGCTCTGCCAGCTAGAAGCTTGTTACTCAAAGTGTATCTGAGGGCTGCACCTAGAAGCTTGTAAGAAATGCATAATCTCCTGCTCTGTCCAGAAATATTGAATCAGAATCTGTATTTTTAACAAAAAACCCAAGTGAATTGAAGTTGGAAAAACCAGAAGGATTATGGAATGCTTTATAGAAAAGCTTATAAACAGAAATCATCAAGTTTTATTAAAAAAGGAAGGGAGACACATTTAGGCAGGTTCTAGTGCTTTCTTATTCAGTTTGGGCTGCTGTAAGAAATCAGAAACTAGGAGGCTTATCAACAACAGAAATTTCTTTAACACAGTTCTGAAGGCTGAGAAGTTCAAGATCAAGGTGCCTAGGAGCTTTGGTGTTTGTTGTGGGCCTGCTTCCTTGTTCATAGACTGTGTCTTCACACTGTATCCTCACATGGTGTAATGGGCAGTGGGACTTTTGGGGTCTTTGATCGGGGCAATAATCCCATACAGGAGGGCTCTGCTCTTAGGACTCAACCACCTCCCAAAGGCCCCACCCTCTAATACCAGGACACTGGTGATTAGGTTTCAACATATGACTTTTGGTGGGGACTGGGGAACACAAACATTCAGTCATAGCAGAGAGGATTAGATATAAATCTAAAACATGACTGCAGATGTAAGCTAGTTGGAAATATTTTAAGAAAAGATGGGAAGTGACCCAGTAATTGGTTGATGATCCAGAGGGGGGGTAGTAGTGATTGATAAAATTTGATAGGATGAAACTCAAGGCTGAGAGGAGGCAGAATGATTTAGATTTGGGACTCTAGAAGTAGGGACCAGTTGCCAATGGTAATGCAGCGATGCGGGGTGGGACTTTCTTCCAGAGCATGTCAAGTTAACTATTAGTGTTTTCAAAGGTGATTTCTAAATTAATTTTTAGGGCTGACATTTTTTGAACCTTAAAATTTTAGTGAAAATCAACAAGTAGATATAAATCAAGGTATAGTGTCTTGTATACATCAATTTTTCTAAAATGCCTATAATTGATTAGCCCTTAGATATGGGGAAAAAGGAGTTACGTAAACTGGATTAGTAATCTTGCTTCAAAATTAATGGTGAATGCTAGTAGGAGAAAAAGGCTCCTTACATCTTAATCTGCATAGCACTGTATCTTTATAATCAAGCGAGGTCCTACCAAAATTGTGAGAGAATCAGTTCTATCTGTGGTGACTTGACCATACTTTCTGTTCCCCTCTGCTCAGCTGTCATAGGCCTGAATGCACAAAGGAATAAAGATACCATTATGGGGAAAGTCAATGAGAGTGTCATTGAGGGCCTGGTGACCTTTTCAAATACATCCTTTTGAATCACACCATGTCAGGTGTTTTCTGTCCCCTTGTGAAGTCCGTCCTCTACACAGGGTGCTTCCATTCTCAATTTGAAAAGAATCTGGAGGGGGCAATTCTGTGTAAACCAATCAGCCCTGAGATAATCATAAAAAATGTCCACTGGCTTATTAGGCCTTTAAGATAGCCTCTGAAAATGATTTCATTTCTGAGATACTTTAAAAATGACATCCATCCAAGAGAAAAAAAAAAAAAGATAAAAAATAATGAAAAAAGAAAGATATCCATATCTCACGTTTTATGGGCATCTGTTAGTGTGGCATCCCATGTGCTTTACACACATGACTTATCTGCACATAAACCTGAGCTGACAGGGGGACCCTGCGGCCTTCCAGTAAATGACAGACTTAATCAGTGAGATGCAGAGCCCAGAGCAGTGTCCGGGACAAAGTTTACCTTACAAAGCTCAGAGAACACCCTCTGAGCATCTTTAATGCTGATATTTCCAGTGTATCAGCACAACTGTGAGAAGTTATTCTTTTCTCCGAAGAAAGTGTCTCAAGACAACTTGATGGATAAGTCCAGGATTTTTTTTCTTTATCAAAAAGTATGGGAAGCTGGACATGTGAGAGTAACTATGCAGGGGTTTGGAAGAAGAGTTTTCTAGCTGGAGATGGGGTCCATTTGTGAAATTTTTGTTTCAGGCTGAGATTCACTGAATCATTTGAAATGATATTTTCAAAGTGAATTTTTAAAAGTAATTTAGACCCATTTTGGAGAGAACATTTTCTACATAGCCATAGAAATGTGCCCTCATGAAATGAAATAGTAGGTATACTGATCATTTGTTGAAAGGACAATACTTCTCATAACTGTAGTTCCATAGGTAAAGATGTTGCATTATAAATATGAGTTCTGTATACACAGATGACTAAGCCACTAGTGGCAAATCGTTAGCATTTAAGGGTAGATTTGATATTTTATTTATAAAAAATCTTAGATTTCTAGTAAATTAGGTTGAAAGAAAGATGGAAAGAAGAATGGATGAAAGGAAGGGTGGAAAGGCAAAAAGAAAGACCATATAACTATGAAGTGGGAACACATTTGCACGTATGTATTGAAAATCTCTCATTAGTTCCACAGGGAAGCAGCAAGGCTTTACAATTCCTTTCAAAGAAACTGTGATGGAAGCAAACATTTGGATATCTATGTTCCAGTGTGTTTGTCTCAAATAGGTTTCATTGTTCTGTGGTCATATTCAATGCTTATGAATTACTTGATTTTAGCAGTCACTTTTCAATAGTTATTTCTATAATGAAAGCCACACTACACATAAAAATGCACTATTTCTATCACTACTAAAAGTAGATGTTCTCAGCCTGATTATTTTATGTATGACAATGAGAATTTATAAAACAAAATAAACATCATACAATTGGAAAGTACAGAGCAAGTCAGAATATTTTCTTTAATTCCTCAATGGATAGCTGCATGTTATGAGAAAATTCATTAGGATCAACAAATACTGGGTTGTTCAAAAAGTTCATTCAGGTTTTTCCATATGATTACTCTTTCTGAAAATTTGAGGGTAGAGTCAAAAATTACTTTCTAACAGACACACTAAGATCATATTTCGCCCTCCGATCTACACTGGACATCCTTTGGCTCAGTGTCAGCTCTATATTTTGTCTCTCTTTATGCCAATATTTTATCTCAAACTTTTTTCCCACTGCGTCAGAGTCCCACCAGTGAGAATGACTCAAAATAGCTTTCCCAGTTAAGGGAAATCAAAACAAAAAAAGAACTGGGTGCTGACAGAGTGACTGGCTACTTGAGTTCAGCCTGTGAAAGAGAAAAATGTGGTAGCGCAAGGGGCACCACATAAATGATTATCAGCGGGAAAATGTCACACATCATGTGGCCTCTGTCTGTTAATTTAATATGATGCACTTGAGTGTAGAAATAATGGGCTCTGTCAGCCTTATTAATTATCTATGCTTGTTCTAGAAGTCAGGATCATGAAATGCCTCCGAACCACCTGATGTAATGGGCCATTTTAGAGCTTTTACATGCAAGTCTCTGAGCGAGCAATTGGCAATCCCCACAGCTAGCTCATCTGCCGTTAGGGATGTTGTGCTGAGCTGAACTCGCATACCAGCAATATTGCCACAAGATGATGGAATAATCGATCTTTCTAGAGTGGATTTCTTTAGCCTGGTGGGACAAATTTCCTAGTTAATGAAAACATTTTGATGCCTGGGGTGCTTCCCTAGCTCATGCTGCCTCTGTTTGTCCATTATAGTTTAAATATACTGCATTGAGGTTAATGGTGGAAACAAATCAGTCTGTTATAATTACTCACATTCATTTATTTGGTGTATTCTTTCACATGGTCCTTTGAAAGCAAGAGGACAATCTAGCAGATAGCTAGCTTGGGAACTATTAATACCTTCATGCCTGAGAATTTACTAATGGGACATTTCAGGGGAAAAAAAATATGGCTGCCTGAGGGCTATTGCTTCTCTCATTCAAGTAGGCTGATCCATTTCAGAGTGTGCGTGAGTGTGTGTGCATTTACACTATGAGCTGCTGTTGAGACCATGTCTCTCTTTCTGACTTGGATCTTGGCATTGTGTTAAGGACACAGTGATCCTGTAATGCCTGTTTGTGAGGGGATAGCTATTCTAGTGAAAGCACACAAAGTTTGGGTAGAGAAACTTAGGTTTGTTTCAGTTCTTTTTGATATTGCTGGCTGTTTGACCTTGGGCAAGTCATTTATCTTCTCTGAATCTCTGTTTATCACCTCTAAAATAATTATAATCATATCCATTCAGCTTACGAGACTATTATTTGAGGATCAAATTAGATTATAGAACTAATAATAAAATGCTTTATTGGTGTTTGATGTCATTATCCCTCCATTACTACTACTACTAGCAATAGTACTACTTCTATCATTATTATCAAGTAAACTTTAAGATCTGATCTACTCCAGTAGATTTCTAATATTGTGATATTCTTTCTTATGAAGTTCAGGAAAGCATTTTGTTGCTTTTGTTGTCTGTGTGTCTATGTAGCTAGTATCCAAAGAATGCAATCTTCTTAGGTCATTCTGGAAAGAAAAATCATTACGAATGAATAAAGGTGAAAACTTTATCAAATATTTAGGTCTACATACCACATAAGAGTTAGGCAGCAATCTAGTTAGATGAAGATGATTATTTAGTCTCTCCCCATTGTAACTAGATTGATAACCAGATTTAGTGATGCCATTTAGATGTATGTGTAACCAACACAGAATAATTAGTAAATTAATATATCCCAACAGAGCTTTCCCCTTTCCTCTTTAACAGGGAGAGCTAACTGTTCAACTGAAGTGATAGGACACAGAGTAAGTCATTTAACCCACCTGAGTTTTAGTTTTATTGTATAAAACAAGGAAATAATGATTAAATGAAGTTAAATGATTTCTAAAGCCCTCTTTAGCTCTGAAAAGCTTTGCTCTTTGATCTGCATGTCTTTGAGTATGACATAGTAAATGATATTATACTTTTCACACCAGGAAGATAATCATCTTCAGCCATTTGAAATAGCTCTTCTCACTCAACTTTTTATTGATTATATTACCTGTTCCTTTCCTTTATAGATCTTACCACAGTCTCTGTCTTGTTTATTTGCTTACTTTCCTGTTTAGGGTTTGCCTCTCCATGAGGTTAGAGACTTTCTCATCACAGATGTCCAGTGCCTCGAAAAGGGAGTGCATGGCACATAATTGGGAGTCCAATAAGTATTTGTTGACTGAATAAATAAATGAGTTCATGAATTCTGCTGTTTCTAGAGTACAGCCTTCTTATTTTTTTTAAAAAAATAACTTTATTGATTGATTGTGCTGGGTCTTTATTGCTGCGCAGGCTTGTCTCTGTTTGCTGCAAGTGGAGGGTGCTCTCATTTCAATGTGAGGGCTTCTCATTGAAGTGGCCTCTCTTGCTGTGGAGCATGGGCTCTGAGGCACGTGGCCTTCAGTAGTCACAGCTCCCAAGCTCTAGAGCTCAATAGTTGGGGTGCATGGGCTTGGTTGCTCTGAGTCACGTGGGATCCTCCCAGACCAGGGACAAACCTGTGTCTCCTGCATTGTCAGCTGGATTTCCCACCACTGAGCCACCAGGGAAACCCCCAGCAGCCTTCTTATTCCTTCAAATAATTTCTCCAGAGTTCAGTGGGATAAAGTTGTGGTTGAATATACTATTCATGTAAAAGAATCATTAGGGGATATAGTTAAATATTTTGTTTTCTATATATGAGAACCATCTGTATTTTATTTATATATGGCTTTATTACTTTAGCTAATCTAGAGTGGGATTTTTATCAGTAAGTTTTTTTATGTGCTTGTTTTTCTTTTTTTTTCGCCAAGTAAATTTGATTAGCTAAATTTGTTCCTAAAATTTATGATTAGTTGTCATACTTGAATGAATAGTAATTCTAAATAAAGTTTTGCAATTATTTTATTTTGCAAAATGAATTTGTCCATTAAGGGGCATGCATTTCCATGTGACAGGAAAATTTTATCACCATTATACAGAGCCAAGTAAGCCAGAAAGATAAAGACCATTACAGTATACTAACACATATATATGGAATTTAGAAAGATGGTAATGATAACCCTATATGCAAAACAGAAAAAGAGACTCAGATGTATAGAACAGACTTGTGGACTCTGTGGGAGAAGGTGAGGGTGGGATGTTTCAAGAGAACAGCATCGAAACATGTATATTATCTAGGGTGAAACAGATCACCAGCCCAGGTTGGATGCATGAGACAAGTGCTCGGGCCTGGTGCACTGGGAAGACCCAGAGGGATCGGGTGGAGAGGGAGGTGGGAGGGGGGACCGGGATGGGGAAAACATGTAAATCCATGGCTAATTCATTTCAATGTATGACAAAAACCACTGCAATGTTGTAAAGTAATTAGCCTCAAACTAATAAAAATAAATGGAAAAAAAAAACAAATGTGAATTTAAAATTTTAGAATTCACTATGAAAAGTAATACATCTTGAAATTTCCTACCAAGATATTAGAACATTACCCATTCTTCCTCACTTATGTAGTTTCCCATAACATGAAAATGTTTGAAAATCTTGTCATTTATCTGTCATGAACTGGCTGAATTACTCCTTGCTTCAACACACATTCAAGTTAACGTCAACTGGGGAGCTATTTTCTCAGCTTTGAATTGGTTGGAAATGTAGATCTTCCTTTGTAAGACATTACCCCTTGGACCTTGACTTCCTTTAATTCTTTAGTTCTTTTCAAATTAGAAAAAAGAATTCATATTGATTTGCGGTGCAGAATTGTGAATATCAGTGACAGTAGAGTCTGTTATTCCCTGTCATAGGACTCTAATCACTCTCTTTTGAACAGTTAAAGCGTGCATTATCTTTTATTGTCCTTGTTTATATATCACATGAAATAGTTTTCCTAGCAATGTTACCTGTATAAGCTAACAATTTTTCTCCATTGAAAAACTGTCGCAGTTTGGTAGAGTGTATTAATGACAGTTTGTTGGAGACAAACCTTTGCAACCTTCTCTTAGGATGCCCAGCCCCTGCCCTTGGATCTAGGTATTATTCCCGACAGTACGATTAAACTCATGCATGTTTCATCAGAATACTTTAGATTACAAATTAGGCGGGAGGTGAAAGCAAACCTAGTGGCATGCTAAGGAATGCAGGTTGTGGAGACATGGTCAGGAAAACAGAGAGAAAACGATTTGCCTTTGCTTGCTGCAAGCTAGTAGTTGTGCAGTGCCCATGGACAAAACACTCTTCAGAATACCCTTACTGCGCAGCAAGAGTTGAAAAAGAGACTCATCACAAACTTCTTTCAGGATCACACATGTGTGTGCATGTATTTCCATCATACTTTTATTTTGAAATTTTTGAATGCAACACTTTGCATATTAATTGAGTACAACTGGTTTTGAATAGTCTCTAAGAAGGTGCAAATTATGGCTTCAAAGTGACCCAATTGAGGTGCAAATGAACGTTAGCACAACGTTTCTAAAATGGAATCATTTAAAATATACACATACAGTTATGAATTCAGAGTCGGTCTACTTCATTTTTGAGTTGGGAGTTTATTGCCTTAAAATGGGAAATAAATGTGTGAATGCTATCCAAGGTGTGAAATTCTCCATTTGTACCGACTGGAAACTTGGTAATAATTATGAATATAGAAATAGCAGAAATTATACAAAAGTTTAGCAAACATTTTAATTTTAAATGAAAGTATTTCAGAGGAAGAATTTAAGATCTGCTTGGAGAGATTTTTTTCTTGCAGCCTTTGATATTAAAAAGTTAGGGATTTTCATACAGCCAACAAATGCTACTTTTCTTGTCATTTTAAAAAAGAAAATTGCATTGACTAATCTTTTTTCTTTCTAAAACTGCTTATTCTAAATGTCTGAATCTGATAAACCCATGAGCCCCAACTTAACCCAAACTCAATGAAACTTAACCTTTTCTCTCTCCTCACATCTGTGGACAAAGGACCTCAGCTGCAGGGAGCATTTGAGAAGCTTGCCTAGACTCTAGGCCAGCTGGAAAGCCAGGCTGCCCTGCTTTCAGCCAAATAGACACTGGCACTGAGTTACCCAAGGGCAGAGGTTTAACACGGCTTGAATGAAGCTTGGATTTGAAAGTATCCATCCCCTTAGGTTGATGTCACTGGGAGTCCAAGACTCTTCTTTCATTAACCAGCCTCTCACATCGATAGCAATGGTGACACAAAGCAGCCAACCCCTAAAACAGTTGGTTCTTTTTTATTATTTGTAATTTTGTCTATTTGCATGAGAGCCTGGCAGCATATGGCCTGATGAATTAAAAAAAACAAAACCCTCTACCACTCTTCATCTACTGGCTAGAGCTTCCAGTTCGTGGCATCAGTACGGCCTGGTGTGGCTCCACCTGCCACTTGTCTGGAGAGTGGGGGCATAAACTGATGACCTACGAGGTTCCCACAGCCAGAGAGTGCTCGGCTAATGCCATGATTTAATTCCTAACAGTACTGTCAGAAATGGCTAGAAGTGGCAACACCCACTGTTTCAATAGTAAATCTGGTTGGCAAGCTACCCGTTCTCTGCCCTAACTAATATTCTACACTAATTACGTCGTATCAGGCCAACAGGAATAGAAAGGAGCTGAGATGCTTCAAAACCATGCACACAGGTCAGCACCGGGTAGAAATACAGAGAGAAGTGTACTCATATTATTGTTCCCCGCTAAAAGGGACCAGCGGCAAGCCAGGGGAAGAAACAGACCTCTTTTCAGGGCATTGACTTACTTTTTTATTCACTTGATCTTTCAAAGTCAAAGATTTATATGGTGCCTGGATTTTGGTTTTTCTGTATGAGCCATTTTCTTTAATAATAGTGTTTGAGAAAAAAAATTATGCTATTTTTTGAGAACTGAATCTTTCTTTGCCTGAAACAAAGAAATCACAATTTGGATTAATACTTCATAGTTAAGTGAAATCACAAACCTTTTTTTTCTGCTTAATTTTGTATGCATTTATGATTATACAATGTCAAACCATACAAACACAGAAACAATATACACATCATTAATTTAACGAATTGTCTTGAAGATAAGAAAGCAAGTAATTTTGAAATTCAAAATCATTCTACTAATTCATTTTGATGTAGTTTAGAAATCCTTCATTTCCCTTGCATTTTAAGATTGCTAATAGGGCTTCCCAGGTGGCACAGTGATAAAGAATCTGCCTGCCAATGCAAGTGACTCAAGAGACCCTGGTTCGATCCCTGGCTTGGGAAGATCCCCTGGAGAAGAAAATGGCAGCCAACTCCAGTATTCTTGCCTGGACAGGCAAAATTCCATGGACAGAGGAGCCTGGCTGGCTACAGTCCTTGAGGTAGCAGAGTCAGCCACAGCTGAGTGTGCAAGCAAGTATCAATATGTTTACACTCAAGATATGTAATCAGAATTGCCAGCCATCAAAGAAAAGAAGAAATAATTTGGGGGCAAAAGCTTCATCATCTTATGAAGTGAGAGATTTTCCTGACAAGCCCAAGTGGACACATTCAGTCCTATGACACTGAGCATATATAGGACAGTTTATAATACAGAAAATACTTTCCTGCTAAACGCTAGGCATTGCTATCTCACCAAATCCCAAGAATATCTGTGTGAGGCATTTCACATGGTGCAATTTAGGCAGCCGCTATTTATTATTGTGTGGAAGTGTTTCAACTCTTTATTAACCAGTGTGGCAACACCTCTCTGAGCTGGCTGAACATGGATCCCAAAGACAGGCAGTATTCTACAGATAGAGACACTGTTTCTTAGAGAGGTTAGTTAACTTGCTCCAAATCACACAGCTATTGGAAGGCAGAGTCAGCATTCAAGTCCATAGCTGTCTCACTCCAAAACTAAGCTCTCTCTCTTTTTTTTTTTCCCAATGGTGTGCTGCTGCTATAATGCTTCTTAGAAATTTTGCACTGAAGACTTCAATTTTTGCTAAGATTCTGTCTGTGTAATGTGGCTAAAGACATCAGAGATACTCTAACAAGTGAAGGGTAAATGTTGACTGAGAGCTGAGCAAGTCTATTTCAAACTCAAATGATTGCCTTTAGAATGGTACATGTTCCTGCATATAACTGATACACAATAGTTAGTTGAATTAAAGTAAAACATTTATTGTTGTACTTCTACCTAGAGAAGTATGTGGGATATATACTAGCTTTTTTTTTTTGTACATAAGATGCAATTCTAGGCAGGAGCAAGATATTAAAAATGCTGTTATTTTTTCTCAGATGAGGTAATTTAGTTTAAATAGAACTGAACCAAGCGAGGATATTTTGCTTAAATTCAAAATGAATATAAATAACTAAAGCTTAAATTATAGGGGATACTTTAATGTTTAAAATTTTCATATATAGAAGTGGTTTATCCTGAGCAGTAACATGTATTAAATGCTATCTGGTAGCTGGTCTCTTTCTAAGGACATAAATAGGTTTTTACAAAGAATACAGATTGATTCTGTGCTGAGTTCTGTCCCTCCTTATGGGTCCAGTCAAGGAAAGACTGTGGATATCCTTTAATGTGTTTACCATATTCAATTTATTAATAGAAAATTGAATAATTTCAAGAACATTAAGCTTACTAGATAAAATGTGGCTGCAAACAGCCCCTAATGTATGAAGAGATTTTGTTCCAAGGGTTTATTTGTAATTTGATATTCTAAGACTTTATATGTAAATTTCTACATATAGTACTGCAAAGTTAGATATCTCCTCAATCTGACTAGTGAAATTTATTTGACCTATGATGTAACTCAACTGTAGAACTAACTGCTTTAGGCCCTGCTTTTCATGGATTATATTGTTAATGAGGAAACAGCATTAAGAGTACAAACAAACCAAAAACCCAGAGTTGAAGTCATGTCCTTCCATATTCTCTTAGGATAAGGCAGAAGCTTGTCGAGGAAAGAACTGAAGGGTGAAGTTATTTGCCAGATTTGCAGTATAATGAGGAAAACATTTTGTACAATACTGCAAATTTGTGTTCCAAATTCCAACAATCATCATGGGTTATGGCACATAGAGTTTAAAACCTGGATAGAACTTTCATGATCAGCAAGTGAGGCATACTCTTCTTTTTATTAAATTATTTTAGTTAGAGGATAATTACTTTATAATATTGTGATGGTTTTTGCCATACATCAGCATGAATCAGCCATAGGCAAACACGTGACCCCCCATCCTGAGCCCCACTCCCACACTATCCTTCCAGGTTGTCACCGCACTGGCTCTGGCTGCCCTGCTTCAAGCGTCGAACCGCACTGGTTATCTATTTTATGTACATATAGGAATGTATATGTTTCAATGCCATTCTCTCAAATAATCCTGCCCTCTCCTTCTCCCACTGAATCTAAAAGTCTCTTCTTTACATCTGTGTCTTCTTTGGTGCCCTGCACATAGGATCGTCAGTACCATCTTCCTGAAATCCTTACATTTAGGCATACTCTTCTAATTTGAGTAAAGTGAAAGTGTTAGTTGCTCAGTTATGTCCGACTTTTTGTGACCCCATGGGCCCTAGCCTGCCAGGCTCCTCTGTCCATGGAATTCTCCAGCAAGAATATTGAAGTGGGTAGCCATTCCCTTCTCCAGGGGATCTTCCCAACCCAGGGATTGAACCCAGGTCTCCTGCATTGCAGACTCTTTACACTTGAGCCACCAGGGAAGCCCAAACTGCATGACAATTCTTTCTCCTCCCTCTTTGTCTAATTCTTAAACACAAGTTAGGTCCAAAGAACCTTCGTGCCTTTGCCTGGCTCACTTTTCTCTTTGCTATGTGTAAGCAAGAGAGAGAGAGAGAGAGCAAGATTTACAGAGTATTCAAAGGCCTTCATGCCAGTAAGTGTCTATCTTCTGTTACAGCCTTTCTTTCACCAAAGCATCAATTCTGCTCCCAGGGTCTGCTCATTGTGCAAATATCTCTTGCATTTGTGTCCCATGCATAGCACAGTCCTAGTTGGTGGGCAAATACAGAAACAAATGTGGTTTCTACATCAAGAAGACTGTCTTCTCAGTCAGTTCAGTCACTCACTCATGTTCGACTCTTCATGACCCTACGGACTGCAGCATGCCAGGCTTCCCTGTCCATCTCAACTCCTGGAGCTTGCTCAAACTCATGTTTATTGAGTCGGTGATGCCATCCGGCCATCTCATCCTCTGTCATCCTCTTTTCCTCCTGCCCTCAATCTTTCCCAATATGAGGGTCTTTTCCAATGAGTCAGCTCTCCACATGAGGTGGCCAAAGTATTAGAGTTTCAGCTTCAGCATCAGTCCTTCCAATGAGTATTCAGGACTGATTTCCTTTAGGAATGACAGGTTTGATCTCCTTATAGTCCAAGGGACTCTCAAGAGCCTTCTCCAACACCACAGTTTGAAATTATCAATTCTTTAGCACTCAGCTTCCTTTATGGTCCAACTCTCACATCCATACATGACTACTGGAAAAACCATAGCTTTGACTAGATGGACCTTTGTTGGCAAAGTAATGTTTCTGCTTTTTAATATGCTGTCTAGGTTGGTCATAGCTTTTCTTCCAAGGAGCAAGTGTCTTTTAATTTCATGGCCGTAGTCACCATCTGCAATGATTTTCGAGCTCAAGACAATAAAGTCTGTCACTGTTTCCATTGTTTTCCCATCTATTTGCCATGAAGGATGGGACTGGATGCCATGATCTTCATTCTTTGAATGTTGAGTTTTAAGCCGACTTTTTCACTTCCTCTTTTATCTCATCAAGAAGCTGTTTAGTTCTTTTTCACTTTCTGCCATAAGGGTGGTGTCATCTGAATATCTGAGGTTATTGATATTTCTCCTGGCAATCTTGATTCCAGCTTGTGCTTCATCTAGCCTGGCATTTCGCATGATGTACTCTGCATATAAGTTAAATAAGCAGGATGACAATATACAGCCTTGACAAACTTCTTACCCAATTTGGAACCAGTCCATTGTTCCATGTCTGGTTCTAACTGTTGCTACTTGACCTGCATACAGATTTTTCGGGAGGCAGATAAGATGGTCTGGTATTCCCATCTCTTTAAGAATTTTCCACAGTTTGTTGTGATACACACAGTCAAAGGCTTTAGTGTAGTTAATGAAGCAGAAGTTTTTCTGAAATTCTGTTGCTTTTTCTATGATCCAACAGGTGTCGGTAATTTAATCTCTGGTTCCTCTACCTTTTCTAAACCCAACTTGAACATCAGGAAGTTCATAGTTCACATACTGTTGAAGCCTGGCTTGGAGAATTTTGAACATCACTTTGCTAGCATGTGAAATGAGTGCAATTTTGCAGTGGTTTGAACATTTTTTTGGCATTGCCTTTCATTGGGATTGGAATGAAAACTATTTCCAGTGCTGTGGCCACTGCTGAGTTTTCCAAATTTGCTGGCATATTGCCTTCTAGGTAAGAAGAAAAGATACAGAGAAGTAAGTCAAGTAGCAATTCAAGAACTTAAGAAAGTAAAAACATGCTGGTGAAATAAAGTTCAGATGAGAGGTGCCATGAGTTCAGAAGAAAAGAGTACTGTACTAGAATTAAGACAGATGGATTCATGGAAGGTCAGGACAGCTGAGGTTGGAACTTGAAAGTATGTGTTTGAGTGGATGAAAATTGAAAAAAAGAACAGAGCACTGGATAAGAGGACTCAATATCAGTTGGTGATTTATTGAAAAGTGTTAATGAAACAGAAGACAGAGTCTAGGTTTGATGTGTGATACCTACCTCAAGCCATAATCGTCCAGTAACCAGTCATGTAGGAACAGTGATACCCTGACATAGTAGAATGGCCTTTGACTTGGTAAGGGCTGGAGGGAAGGGGAGGTTTTTAGGAGACAGAATTCCATCTCTGTTGCGCACTAAAGATATGGATTTGGATGAGAAGCTAGCCTTTTCCTGTCTCTTTCTTTAAGCGTGAGATGAGGGATTTGAGTTTGGTCTCTTAAAAACCCATCTAGCTAATAATTTGACTGCTTGATTCATTTTGATGAAAAGAGTACAATGAGATCATTGCAGAACAGAGTGAAGGGCTTCTCAGGAAAGGGGTCCTAAAGGGTGCCGGAGGGAGCAGAATGAAGACAGCACCCTGAGAAGAGGGGAGCTGAAGAGCGGCAGCAGTCAGCGCAGAGGGCCATTTCTGTGGTTTGCAGTGACGTCTGGGTCTGGCCCTGAGATTCTGTGTCACTGCCTTCGGCTCCCTCTGCGAAGCAGCCTTGTTCTCTGCCCACTTTCCTCTCGCTGCTGCACTTCCTTCACGGCCATCACCACCCACCCACTCACCATGTGCACCCAAATAGCAGAGCGCGGAGACAGCGCAGAGGAAGCAGGCTCCGCTTCTTGTTGCAGCAGCTCCCACGCTCTTGCCGTCCCCTTTTGCTTTGTGTTTTTTGAATTGCTACTGATGGTGGTCACTGCGACTCTGCTGCTTTGGTTTGCAGGGGCAAGACCCATGACCCAGTGACTGCCTCCTTCAAACCTGCTGAGGCTACCTTGAGACAACATTCTCAAGCATCTCCAGCTCTGTGGAAGGTAGAGGAAACGTTAGTTATGAGCAGGACTGAAAAGAAACAGAATAAATGTAACTCTTGGGACCACATGGAAAAAAGACTCTAGTTATGAAAAAACAGTGACAAGGACAAGGGGACAGCCAGGGGCAGCATCTGAAGCATTTCTTTATCTGCCAAATGCAGGCTTGTGTGGGACTTCCATCAGCAGTTATTTATTGAGTGCCCACATGTGCCAGACAGTTATAGATGCTATAATTTTCTGTTAGATCTAAATCATTATGATAAATGAAAATAAAGTGAACCAGTTTCTTCAAAAAGGAGATGATTTTATAACTCTTTCTGTTTCATGAGGTAGCACTTAGAACATTCATTGTTGTGAAAATCTGTTAGCATCTGTACTTTTTTCTGGCATGGACTCTGTTATTGAAAGCACTTCAATACACTTCATGAATATTTTTCTTTAAAGTGATCAACCTAATTAAGATTTCCTAAGTATTACATGGATATGCTAAGTGTTCTGTGAGAGAAATGTCTCCTGTCATTAAAAATCATCTTGTTGATATCTATCTCATCCCTTTTCAGGGTCCTCTACCCCCCATCAATATATTGATGAACTAGCTGTTGTGCTGTTTTGTGTCTCTAGATCTTTGCATAAGTTAAACCCCTGTCTGGAAATGCATTTCCTTGCATGGAAAGTATACATGCAATACTCTTTATCACTGTTAAAAAATCCCCATTGATCAATTTTCTCCTTGTTTGGGGTCCAATGTATTCTGTACCAACTCCTATTATTGTGCTCTCAAATGGTGTTTGTTCACAGTTATTTCCTCAGTTTCTTTTCGTGGCTAGACTTTATGAATTCATTGAAAGCAAGGGTTATGTCTTATTTGTGGTTATACTCTCACAATGTAAAGAGAAGCTCAATATATGTCTAATAAATTAGATGAATGAATAAATGGATGAATGGGTGGACAAGCAAAGGATATATATATATATACGCATACCTTCAACTTCTAGGAACACATTGTGTGAGCATTGTGAAGAATGCAAAGAAATATGAGATGGATCCCTTCCTGAGAATGCTTACAAGGTGCAACAGCGATGCGCTGTGAGGGATGCAGACAGTGGTTCCTGAATAATATATCTTAAAGGAAAATGGCTCCCCCTTCTCATAAAAATAGTCTTATAAAAGTCTTTGTAAGTTGGAAGATATAGTTTTGAAAGGCAGTGTTCTGTAGTTGAAGGAAATTCAGCAGAGTACTTCGCCTCTCCGTGTGTGGATATAGTGAAAATGTTTAGCTGCCCGCCAGCACGCTAGCACTGCCGTTGACTTCTCAGTTTTAGTATCTGGGCTGTCGTGAACTTGGCATGCTCTGTTAGATTACTCAACCTGTCTGCCCCACAGAAACTCGCCTCCCTAACCACCGCTTGCTGTTTTCTCTTTTTGAGTATGCCTACACCCAAAGCCACCGTCAGATGTCATGGAGATGAGACTTCAGAAGAGTAAACGGAAAAAACAACAACAACAAAAAAACCCAAGAACAAATGCTTCTCAAAACAGAGTTCGGTGATGGCAGTGGCCTAAGGATGATAGGAAACACTACCTCGCAGGGTTTCTCATTTGGAGTGTGGAAGGGCCACACAGCCCTCATTCATGTGGAATCGTAGATGCTGTGAGTGAAAAGAGAGAGAGCCTGGGTCCCAAGTGCCCCATGTGAAAAGGAAGCAGGCTATGTTGTCTAGACAAAAGGAAATGTTTTATTTTCGAGGGAAAATTATCAGAATTTTAAAAGCCAAATGATGGCTAGAAAATATAAGTGAAGTTTTACTGATTCCTTGTTTTTTAAAGAAGACTTTCTTTTTGTCTCATTCCAAAAGTCTATCTTTAAGCCCAAAATGCAAAGTAAAGCTGAATTAGATTAGTGATTCCAAAAAGATATAGTCCTGTTGTGTGCAGCGGACATCCTCTCTTTTTTTTTTTTTTTTAATTTCCCCTCAAGAGTTTTAAACCTGGGGTGAAACCAACGAGCTGATTAAGACTTTCCTTAGACTCCTTTCAGCAAATACAGAGTACATGGCTGTTTTAAATGGCCTTTTAACAATCAATTAAAAATACTCAATGTTTCAATGTTTGAAATAGTTCTATTCCTATATTGTAATTATTAGATTATTAAGGTCTCCTTCAACCTTCTTTTTCATGAAGAGGCAACATAGATGAGAGAGATTTGTGGTCCTCTTCAAAGAGTCATCTCCCACTGACCTTCAGGCATTTTGTGCATTTTCTGGACTGTTTCCACTCCCCCATCTTCCGCCCTCATGGAATGTAAGCTTTACCAATTAAGACATATCAGTTAAGAAATGAAACCAGAGGCTTTGAGACTAGACTGTACAGTGGCAATGAGAACAAATTGCTTTTAACTTTGATTGTTATACATTGTGTACATTTTTATTGATGTAAAATATTTTCTTATATTTGAGACTCAGCACTTGGGCATGTTTTAAAAACTTTCAACACAGAATATTATGACCTGTGTTCATAGGTATTGGGCCTTTTAGCAATGTATCTTGTCCAATAACTTTGTATTATATATTTGTGTCAATTTGAAGTCTGTGGTTCTGACAATGGCAGTTATTATCCCAGAGGACATTGGACCTGAGATCACACCTGAATCCATTTTTTTCCTCCGATGATTTATATTTTCCAATGTAAAACTGTCTTCATTTTCACTGCTGGATCTAATATCCAAACTTCTCTTTGGGTTCAACAGACATGATAAGCCAACAGGAATATCTTGCATTTGTGTAAATTTTACATATATTTATTTTATTCTCTTAATACCTACTCAGGCTATGGTTAGCTTTTATGGAATAGCAAACTCAAATGGCTGACAAAAGCTGTATAGACTCTGGAGTCGGATTGCTACACTAAACTCCTAAACCACTGCTAACTGGTTAATGTGATCTTAGACAGATGCCTTAATAGCCATCTGCCTTAGTTTCCTTGTCTGTAAAATAATGATTTCTACCACACTGAGTGGTTAAATGGGATTATTTATGAAGTGTTTAGTAGAACAGTGCATGTCACACAGTGTGTGTTTTAGTTAATTTGAAAATATACATGCACTCCAATGTTCATATCTAGAAAAGCACTAAAATCATTAATGGAGACATCTGCTCCTCATAGCTAGCAGCAACCGTCTTGTGACCTTCTTGTCGCTGCTAGTCACAAGACGGTTGCCGCTAGGCAGGAGGAACAGTCATCTCCGTTAATGATTGCAGTGCTTTCCTAGATAGAAGATGCAAGAAATTGGGCTAATTTCTTCTGGAAATATCTAACTGCAGGCCTATTCTGCCAGGTTTTCCCAGAGCACAGAGAACCTCGTTCCTGATCTCTGCCCTGAGCTCCTTTCAGGGTGTGTTGAAGGTCAGCGGCTGCAGTGACTAGTGATCTGATCCTTGTAGAGGCAGATGGCGAGTGATGCTTTCTCGTCAGCGCTGTGTGTGGCGGTCACTCAGTCGTGTCCCACTCTTTGCGACTCCACAGACTGCAACCCGCCAGACTTCTCTGTCCATGCAGTTCTCCAGGCAAGAATACTGGAGTGGATTGCTATTCCTTTCTCCAGAGGAACTTCCCAACCCGGGGATCAAACCCTGGTCTCCTGCTTCTCAGGCAGATTCCTTACTGTTTGAGCTACAGGCAAGTCCTTTCTAGTTGACACTAATTTATCACTATCTTAAAGATGAACATCAGTGGTGTAACTTAGGAAGGATGTTAAAAATTATCCTAGTACAATACGAAACTGGACCAACACATAAACCATTTTGAACAGTTTTAAATTAATTCAGAAGTTATTTTTCTAAGAGGAGAAAAATGTTTAAACCTTGAGGTTGGGAGAAAGAAATCTTGAGTAATTTTTGTCTTAGCTTTAGGTTTCCTTTGAGTAATTTCCCCATCAACATATTTACAAAACCAAACTTTCCTTTTCTCAAAAAATGTTACCTATTGTAAACAGGAGAAGTGAGGGAGTAATAGACTAATACAGAGTATGAATTTTGAGTTTCTAACACGTGAGCAATGATCACCAAACAGCAACAGATTGCAAAGGTTGGTAATTGCCTTCTTTCCCTATAAATGCCATGCTTTGATGATCACTTATTTAGACAGAAGTCTTTGGAATATGTGAGCTGGTAGAGTCTGAAGTACATAAATAAGGAAATGCAAATATCCTTGTTGAAGAAAATCATAAACAACCATTTACTTCCTGTTACTTTAACTTAACTCTTCTGAAAAAAAGAGTTTGGGGTGGGGATGTTTTCAGTGTCCTCTTCAAAATTAATGTAGACTTTTTGAATAATCAAAACACGCTGAAAACCTGTACTCGGAATCCTGTGGGAAGTTTGCATCTGTTGATAAGCTCAGAAACTTACTCTCAGTACTAACATGCAACAGTCAGTTGCCTTCTGGTAGAAGTCAGTATAGATAATTAGACATCAGCTCAATAACTCTTGACAAGACAGGTTTCCACAGAGAGGATCCCCCTAGTACCTTAGGGTTTTGCTTAATTGTAAAGTCTAACATCTTTACCCTTTTTAAGATCTTGAAACCTAAAACAATTAAATAATGTACTTCAATCTTATTAGTAGAGAAAATGAGTAGCGGAAAAAGTATTGACTAAATACAATGGCCTTTCATCCCAGACACCAAGAGTCACCCTGGAGAATCTTCATCATAATTGAAATAAAAGCCTTCGCAGACTCTTCCCTGTGTTATAAATGTGTCTGCCAAGCAAAACACTCAGAAACTTATTAGTGGACAGCTATTTAAGATAATGTTCTTTATAAATGTCTTTGAATTGCTGTCTCCAAGATGTATAATTTTCTGTTCTCATCTTTAAACTAGATGAATATAATTCACTTCTAGTAAAGTGTCATCAAAGAATAATAAACAAAATGGCTTTCTTTTAACTGTACTTATGTACTGCTATATCTGTAGTACATTAAGAGGAAAATTGTGAGAAAAACAGGTTTAAAAATAATTTCATGTGGAGAGCTCACAAAATGTTTTCAATGTGATTCAAGTATGAAAATGATCACAAAAGTAAAAAATTAAGAAAAACAGACATGTTACTGGGAACATAATGAGTGATATGTAAGTGTTTTTACATGTGAAAGTAGACATCTTTAAAACAAGTATTTAAAAATGCTTAACTAAAATCTTATGTGTAGTAAAACTTCTAATATTTTGTCTCATGTTTCTCATATACAAATTTAATAAACGTTTTGCTATATCATCTCTTAATCCCATTCTTTCCTCTCTCTCTTTGCACACACACACACACACACACACACACACCCCTGCCTCTATTTCTTTACCAAATGCACCCTTGGAATATTTTGATGGCATTAAGAGATTGGGGTCCATATAAAACTTCAGATGATAACAGCCATCAGCACAAAGATTTTATTTAGAAAACTTAAGAATTTCTAAGAAATGAAAAAAATAGTTAAGTATACAGACTAATTTTCCATGATTATAGAACACATGGATAAAAATTATATACACTCTCAGTTCAGTTCAATTGCTCAGTCGTGTCTGACTCTTTGGGATCCCATGGACTGCAGAACTCCAGGCTTCCCTGTCCATCACCAACTCCTGGAGCTTGCTCAAACCAATGTCCATCGAGTCAGTGATGCCATCCAACCATCTTGTCCTCTGTTGTCCCCTTCTCCTCCTGCCTTCAATCTTTCCCAGCATCAGGGTCTTTTCCAATGAGTCAGTTCTTTGTATCAGGTGGCCAAAATACATACACTCTATTCCTCATAAACTGTGATTTGATTAAGAATTTCTTCAGTGAGGGCTTCCCTGGTGGCTCAGCTGGTGAAGAATCTGCCTGCAATGCAGAAGACCTGGATTCGATCCTTGGGGGAAGACCCCCTAGGGAAGGGAACGGCTACCCATTCCAGTATTCTGGCCTGGAAAATTCCATGGACTAGTCCTTGGGATCTCAGAGAGTCGGACATGACTGAGCGACTTTCACTTCTTCAGTGAACAATTTGATTTAGAAATGAAGAGAAATTTGCTTTTGCAACAGTAACGCACATTCTTCTGTTGGTGTTATCTACCAGAATAAAGCCTTCCCAAATCCGCTGGGTTCCCTAACCACTAAAACGTTCCTCACTTACTTCTTATGTTTAGTCCAAAGAGGTTGATACTCAAAGTGTAGCACTTCCATTGGCTTCATGTAGAACAGTGAGGAGTGAGGCATCACAGACCCTAGGAACTGAGTTTTTCACGCTTCAGCAGAATGCTTTATCCTCTGGTTGCCAATTATACCTCAATTTATTTTGTTTACTTTCAACTAGACAGGATGTTGATGAGATTCATGTAGAATGAGCCCTGGCTCTGGGCCAAGTGGGAAGTTCCTGCCCCTTTTTAACTTTTACTTTCTACCACCTTTCCCCACAACTTTTACATACTGCTCAGTAACCAACAGCCTCAAGCTTATACTTGTTTTTGTTTGTTTATCTGAAAACTATTCCGGAAGTAATTTTGTTAAAAATTGGAACTGATGCATCCAGCCTGGGCTGGTGATCTGTTTCACCCTAGATAATATACATGTTTCGATGCTGTTCTCTCGAAACATCCCACCCTCGCCTTCTCCCACAGAGTCCAGAATTCTGTTCTGTACATCTGTGTCTCTTTTTCTGTTTTGCATATAATCCATGGCTGATTCATGTCAATGTATGACAAAAACCACTACAATATTGTAAAGTAATTAGCCTCCAACTAATAAAAATAAATGAAAAAAAAAATTGGAACTGATTAAAAAAGAGTATTGCAATATAATTATGGTAAGGTTTATTCAGACTTGCTTATTGATGGATATGGCTTCTAAGCCATTAAGAATTCATATTTTCTTTTTAAAAAAATTTATTTATAAAAAAAAATTTATTTATTTATGTGGCTGCACCAGGTCTTAGTTGTGGCAGGCAGGATCTCTAGTTGCAGTATGTGAACTCTTAGTTGCAACAAATGGGATCTAGTGTCCTGACCAGGAATCAAACCTGGGCCCCCTGCATTGGGGGAGCTGTCTCAGCCACTGGACCATTAAGGAAATACCAAGAATCACATATTTTCTTGATTTGAGTTCCAGTGTGAATAAGCCAAGAAACTAAAGTAGGCAAGTGTTTTTGACTCCAAGAGGGAGAAAAATGAAGATGCAAGTAGTTTAGGAGGCAGAAGGGGAAACCATGATGGGGATAGAATCGTCCAAGAAGAGGGAAGAGAAAGAAAAGAGGAGAAAAATGGAAGCACACAAATGTAAAATTTAAACTGAGAATGAACAACTCAGAAACAGAAAAGGATCAGTCAGCAAAGTGAGAGAATGTGGGGTCCCAGAAGGGAAAGGGGACTGTGGGAAGAATGGGGCCAACTGTAATGGCAAATCAAGTGCCAGGAGCCAGCCAGGCGCTCAGGGATGCTGGCGGCCACGGTTCCGTGGGGGACTTTGAGAGAGCGGTTTGAGAAGACCGGCTGAGAAGGGTGGGAAGTGGGGCCAGTGAGAATTAACACTAAAGGGAATGTTTGGTAATGGGGAGCGGAGTGAACAGTCAGCTGGAGCGGGGGAAGACTGAGAGAAGAGATGTGTTTGATTTTTTGGTTTTTGAAACTAAAACTCCATTTCTGATATAAATATGAGAATTCGAAAAGCTCCTGTAGTATTTAGAAGGTTTCAGGGCTGGAGCTTTAATATAACAAAATAGAAATAAACTGACAAAGTTAATTTAGTCACTTGAACTAATTTACATTAAGCATAAACGAAATTTATTTTTCTTAAACTCGAATCAGCTTTATTTAGGACACAGTGACATATCTCATAAATATCAATTAAAGTGACAATGTTCACATTTACGTTTCTGTGAATACTTTATATTCTGAATGCTATTGATGACACATGTATGATAACAACATACAATGTTGTTAGTTGAACATTAAATGAGTAAGAATGCATCTTCAGAATATGCTAGCATATTTCATAGAAATAAAAGAAATATTTTCACTATGATAGTTTGGAATGAAACCTTAAAAATAATATTAAGGAAAAAATAAAAGACAATCTCTATCAATTAAGATCAACAATGATCTTGTTGTATGGGCTAATGAATAGGAAAAAGGATATAAAGACACAATAAGTTTTGTTACAGGCTATCTTAAATGGGTCTGCATTCCTACTGATTCAGCCTATAGTGAATCAGATAATGATCAGATGCTTTAAACTTGATGTAAAAGTGCTTGATATGCCTTAAACAATTTAGGAAAACCGAGCAATGTGTCAAGATCCTCTTCATTCAAAACTTCTAAATTCTGGTGTTTCTTAAGGCAGCATCCAAGGTCCCTTTCTCTTTTCTGACTAATCTTTCCTTAGGTGACTTCATTCACTTCCAGAGTCTGACGTACCATGTTCATTCTGGTGACTTCCAAACTTCTCTCTCTAGCAAACACGACTTCTCTCAATTCATGTATCTACTTTTTCCTTCTTCCATTCTCCTGCTTTTTCTAACAGCTTACAGGAATAGTTGGACATACAGTAAACTGCACATATTTAAAATGAAGTCCTTGGTGAATTTTGATATACATGTTTGCCCATGCAATGATCACCACAAATAAAATAGGGAACATAGTGACCATTCCCAAAGTTTCCTCATGCCTTTTCTAATTCCCTCCATTTCCCTCCCCCACCTCTTTAGTCCCCAGGAAACCAAAAATCTGCTTTCTATCACTGGTCATTGGTTTACATATTCTAGAATTTTATATAAATGGGATGACCGAATATAGTGTATAAGGAATCTTCCTGTATTATTTAAAGGGTTTCAGGGCTTTAGCTTTAAGATGACAAACTACAAATAAACAAGGTTAATTTAAACAGCCATTTGCAATAAGCGTTTTCATCTTTTTTGGGGGGATGGGAAGTCTGGCCTTTTCTTCACTCATCCTAATTATTCTGTGGTTCATCCATGTTGTTGAGTTTATCAATAGTTCATTCCTTTTTCTTGCTGAATAGTGGTATTTCATTGTAACGGCATTCCATTGTATGAATATATAACAATTCATTTATCCATTCACTTACTGACGGGCGTTTGAATTCTTTCCAGTTGTGCCTGTGACAAATAAGGCTGCTATTAACATTTGCATAAGCCTTTGCATGGATGCATGTTTTAATTTATCATGGGTGAATACCTAGGAATGGAATGGCTGGATCATATGGTAGTCTTATGTTTAAATTTCCAGGAAGCTGTCAAACTGTTTTCTAATGTGGTTGTACTATTGTTATTCCCACTACCAATGTATGAGAGTTCTAGTTATTTCTCATCCTTGTTAACACTTGATATGGCCAGTAGTTTAATTTTAATAGGTATGCATTATTTTCTCACATATTTTCTTCTAGAAGTTTTATAATTCAATGCTCTACCTTAGGTGCAGAATTCATTTTTACTGAATTCTTGTGTGGTAATTATGGATTCCAGCTCATTTTACTGCATATATATATCCAATTCCTGCATGAAAGTGAAAGTGTTAGTCAGTTGTGTCCGAGTCTTTGTGACCCCATGGACTATAGCCTGCCAGGCTCCTCTGTCCATGGAGTTCTCCTGGCAAAGATAATGGGGAGGGTTGCCACTTTCTTCTGGGGATCTTCCTGACCCAGGAATCGAACATGGGTCTCTTGCACTGCAGGCATATTCTTTACCACTTGAGCCACCAGGGAAGCCCAGTTCCTGCATATGGAGAGTCAGTTGCTTCAGAATCACTTTTCAAAAGACTGTTTTCTCAACTGAATTGTCTCTCATCCTTGTTAAAACCCTAGCTATCCGTATGTGTGCAGTTCAGTTTCTGGACTGTTCTGTTTTGTTTTTCTATCTGTGTATGTTCATGTCAATGCCACAGCACTTTCATTAATGTAACTTGTATCCATTTTGAAAACGGATAGTGTTACTCTTCTTCTTTTAAAGTTATTTTTATACATTGAAGTAAAATGTATGACTACCATAGCAGAAGGCTGGGAGATGCTACAGGCAAGGCTCTACAGAAGATATGCAGAGCTGTAATAGTCCTTGAAAATAGACTGGGATAAGTTTAATAATTATAGTATATACACCTATTCACTTTGGTTTTATTTTGGAGACTATGTTGTTTTTAATAAAAAAAATATATTACTTAAAAAAAAATAAAGTTATTTTGACTAATCATTCTTGATTTCCTTTAGCAAGTCATAGATTATTCCTCCAAAGCATACCTTCAATCCAGTTATTTCTCTCCATCTTTTCCATCATCCTAGTTGAGCTGGGATTATTGTAACAGTTTTCTAATCTCTCTACTTCCTGCTTTACATTCTCCTCCAGCCCACTATAACATTCATCACATAGCAGTGTTTTTGAGCTTTAAAAACTGCAAACCAAGTCAATTTACACTTCTTAAAATCCTTTAAAATACTTCTCACTGCACATAAAAGTCCTAACTCCTTACAATGTTTTATAAGAAAAAATTTGATCAACATTATCTTAAATTATTCCCACCCTCCTTATCTATGCTTCAGTTACACTGCACCTGTCCTTTCTAGAAGATTCCAAACTCTTTCCTACCTTAGAAACTTGCCACCACATGGAATTTTTTTCTTCTGGTTTTGTGGTTTGATTATGCTCTCTCATGCTTCAAGTCTTGATCTAAATAATATCTGTGCAGACAAGCTTTCACTAACTTTCCCATTTAAGTACTCTATCGTTTGTTATCATGGAACCCTGCCTGTTATCTTTATGGAACTTGATCATCTTGTGACTATATTTTGTATTCATATAGCTATTATTTACCTATTTTATATCTGTCTCTACTAAACTGTAAACTTTGGAGCATCTGACCCATATGTCTTTGCTCACTGCTATATACCCAGCACTTAATACTGCCTATCCCATAGCAGGTATTCAATACTTTGTTGACTGAATGAAGGAAATGACTGAATTTAAGTCATATTTGATGTGATTTCCTGATGCTGGAAAAACTGTCATTGCTAATTTTTAATTGAGTGCTAAAATTCACAATTTGATAATAATCTCTTTTGGTCTAAGAGTTATTACTTTACAGAAAAATTAGACTTTAATTTATGAGGTCATTTCCTGAGGATAAAGATCAGAGGGTAGAGTGAATATGTAAATATTGGTCACATGAGAAGGATATTGAGGAGAGAAAAAAGTGATAGTGGAAGAAATGAGTGAAAAAATGAATTCTGGGATGTACAACATAAACATTTCCTGTGTCATATTTACCTGTGCTAGGTGAATCCTAATCCTTATATTATTTCTGAATCTACATTTGTATTGACTGTATGTTCCATTGCCTATAATATAGTTAACTTTTAATTGCTCAGCCCTACTGCCAGACAACTTGGAGTTCTTGAAAGCTCTTTCAAATATCTGTAAGGAATATTCAGGAAAATACAGGGACTATGAAGGACAGGTGATATTTCTGAGAGATCAGATTGTATTCTGTACATTTAAAATCATTGTTTTCATTTTCCCAGGAGGCTCTCACATTGAGAATTGTGTTCTCACACATAGAAGTTGTTTTGTGAGTTTCCAACTAACATTAGATGTTGGATGACTGATCCCACTCTCCTGTGATATTTAGAATTTCTAAAAGCACTGTTACTAAACTCATGTCAGGCTTTGTGCTGATTTTTTGTTTGTGTGCTGTTGTGTGGTTACCTGTCGGTTGGAATGTAAGTTCAGAGGTTGACCTTCTAAAACTATTGAAAAATGTGGCTTACTTTTAATATCTGAAATTCTATGCAGATGCTAGTTTGTGAAAGTTTATGACCTAAGTTCTTGGCCCTTTCCACCTTTCAGTAGATTACACTGAATAGATCAGAGGTAGCTAGGATTTATTCTTTATTCATACTGGTATACTTTATTGCCCAATAGAGCTTTAACCAGCTATCATAGGGCAGGCTGATTTTACTGCCAAGTTGAGATTGGGGTCAATGCAATAGAAAGGTATGGTTTCCACTTTCTTTCCACTCTTCCTACCACATTGACCATCAAATTCTGTCTGCTGTGTAACCTGCTTCATTTTATTGCTTTCCCATTGTTTCATTCATTCATGAATATTTATGAAGTGAATACCATGCTCCAGGCACTAATTTAGTGCTAGAAATTTAATAGTAAACTAAAGGATGAAAATATGAGCTTGAGGAGTTTATATTCTAGGAGGGAGTTAAACATTAAACAAAACAAGTAAATTGTATAGTTCGTTAGGCAATGTTATGCACTTTGAAGAAAAATAAAGCAGGAAAGGGAAAGTAGAGAGCCAAGGGTGGTTTGGGATGGGAAGAACTGAGATGGTGAATAGGGTACCAGTGAAGGCCTCGCTGAAAAGATGACCTCTGCTAAGACATGAAAGAGGTAAATGAGAGATCCATGTCGGTTTAGGGGTGTGGGGTGAGAGCTTTCTCGTTAGAACAGCAAGTGTTCCATGGTGGGAGTGTGCCTGGAATACTCTAGACAGAGCAAGGAGGTCAGAGAGGGTAGAATGAAGTAAATGAAAGGAAAGGACTGTAAGGTGAAGTAAAAGGAAAAAGGTACAGAAAAACACATCGTAGGATTTATGTAGCATTGTAAATACTTTGGCTTTTACTCTTAGAAATGAGTCCCTTGGAATGTCTTCACCAGATTACTGATATGATCTGACAAATTTTAAAGGATCATTTTGGCCTCTGTGCTAAAAATAGACTTCCCTTGCTCAGTCTTTCAGTGCTGTCTGACTCTGCAACCTCATGGACTATAGAATGCCAGGCTTCCCTGTCCTTCACCATCTCCTGGAGTTTGCTCAAACTCACGTTCATTGATTCAGTACTGCCAACCAAGCATCTCATCCTTTTGTCATCCCCAATCAACCTTTCTCAGCATCAGAGTCTTTTCCAATGAGTCGACTCTTCATATCAGGTGGCCAAAGTATTGGAGCTTTAGCTTCAGCATCAGTCCTTCCAATGAAAATTCAGGGTTGATTTCCTTAAGGATTGACTGGTTTGATTCTCCTGCAGTCCAAGGGGCTCTCAAGAGCCTTTTGCAACACCACAGTTCAAAAGCATCCGTTCTTTGGTGCTCAGCCTTCTTTATGGTCCAACTCTCACAACCACACATGACTACTGGGAAAAACCAAAGCTTTGACTAGATGGACCTTTGTCAGCAGAGTAATGTCTCTGCTTTTTAAAATGCTGTCTAGGGTTGTTATAGCTTTTCTTCCAAGGAGCAAGCATCTTTTAATTTCATGGCTGCAGTCACCATCTGCAGCAATTCTGGGGCCCAAGAAAATAAAGTCTATCACTGTTTCCATTGTTTCCCCATCTACTTGCCATGAAGTGATGACATTGGATCCATGATCTTCATTTTTTGAATGTTGAATTTTAAGCCATCACCATCGTTTTCACTCTCCTGTTTCACCCTCATTGAGAGGCTCTTCAGTTCCTCTTCACTTTCTGTCATAAGGATCATGTCATCTGCATATCTGCAAAATAGTTGTCTTAGGAGGATTTACAAATAGCTGAGAAAAGAAGATAAGTGAAAGGCAGAGGAGAAAAGGAAAGAGACACCCATTTGAATTCAGAGTTTCAAAAATAGCAAAGAGTGATAGGAAAGCTTTCCTAAGTGATCAATGCATAGAAATAGAGGAGAAAAATAGAATGGGAGAGACTAGAGATCTCTTCAAGAAAATTAAAGATACCAAGGGAATATTTCATGCAAAGATGGGCTCAATGAAGAGCAGAAATGGTATGGACCTAACAGAAGCAGAAGATATTAAGAAGAGGTGGCAAAAAAAACACAGAAGAACTGTACAAAAAAGATTTTAATGACCCAGATAACCACAAAGGTGTTGTCACTCACCTAGATCCAGAAATCTTAGAATGTGAAGTCAAGGGGGCCTTAGGAAGCATCACTATGAGCAAATCTAGTTGGGGTGATGAAATTCCAGCTGAACTATTTGAAATCCTAAAAGATGATGCTGTGAAAGTGCTGCACTCAATATGTCAGCAAGTTTGGAAAACTCAGCAGTGGCCACAGGACTGGGAAAGTCAGTTTTCATTCCAATCCCAAAGAAGGGCAATGCCAAAGAATGCTCAAACTACAACACAATTACATTTATTTCAAATGCTAGCAAGGTCATGCTCAAAATCCTCCAAGCTAGGCTTCAACAAACAATATGTGAACCAAGAACTTCCAGATGTACAGGCTGGATTTAGAAAAGACAGAGGAACCAGAGAGAGATCAAATTGCCAACATTCGTTGGATCACAGAAAAAGCAAGAGAGTTCCAGAAAAAGCATCTATTTCTGCTTTATTAACTATGCCAAAGCCTTTGACTGTGTGGATCACAACAGACTGGAAAATTCTTCAAGAGATGGGAATACCAGACCACCTTACCTGCCTCCTGAGAAACCTGTATGTAGGTCAAGAAATAATAGTTAGAACAGAACATGAAACAATAGACTGGTTCAAAATTGAGGAAAGAGTACCTCAAGGTTACATACTGTCACCCTGATTATTTAACTTCTATGCAGAGTACATCATGTGAAATGCTGGGCAGATGAAGCACAAGCTGAAATCAAGATTGTTGGGAGAAATTTCTCTTGCTAGACTTTTACTTGTTTTTTAATTCTAATTTGCCTGTCACCATAGGTCAAGGATCACATCTTTACTCATAAAGCACTTAATACTACAGAAAGTGAAAGTGAAATTTACCCAGTCATGTCAGACTCTTTTGTCCAGGCAAGAATACTGAAGTGGGTAGCTATTCCCTTCCCCAGGTGATCTTCCCAACCCAGGGATCGAACCTAGGTCTCCCTCATTGCAGGCAGATGCCTTACCAGCTGAGCCACCAGGGACCCCAAGAACATGAGTGGGTAGCCTATCCCTTCTCCAGCAGATCTTCCTGACTCAGGAATCAAACTGGGGTCTCCTGCATTGCAGGCAGATTCTTTACCAGCTGAGCAACCAGGGAAGCCCCTGGCATATTACAGATGCTCAGTAAATAAGTTTTAGCATGAATGGAATAGGTGAATAGTTTGAGAGCAACATTGTTATGTATTTAACTACAGTGGAAACCTGTTAATTTTCCTCGCCAAGTTCCTCAAGATAAGATAAAAGGAGAATGAATTTTTAAAAAGTTTCCAAATCAGGCAATAAAATTAAACAAATAAAAACTAAGATGCCCAGATGTTCAGGTTATAGTAAATATTAAAAATGAAAGGGTGTAGAGAAATGAATAAGAGACAGCACCATGGAACCAGATTATACTATACTGGTATAAATTCAAGCTACACATAAGTTTTGTGATATAACTTGTGTAAACCTCAGTGTTTTCCTTTCTAAAATGAAGATTTTCATAATCTAATGCCCAGGTTATCAGTAGGTTTTGATATGTGTAAAACTTGTATGTATAGTAGATGCTCATTAAATATTAGATACTATGCTTATCCCAATTTTCTAGTCTCATTTTTATTTGGTATAAAAATGATTGAATTTAATGAAATAAAGTCCGGGGATGTAGCTTAGTGGTGAGAGTGTGAGAAGAATTGATGTTTTTGAACTGTGGTGCTGGAGAAGATTCTTGAGAATCTCTTGGACTGCAAGGAGATCAAACCAGTCAATCCTAAAGGAAATCAACTGTGAATACATATTGGAAGGGCTGATGGCTGAAGCTCTAATACTTTACCCACCTGATGGGAAAAACTGACTTGTTGGAAAAGACCCTGATGCTGGGAAAGATTGAAGGCAAAAGAAGGGGGCAGCAAGGATGAGATGGTTCGATGGCATCACTGACTGAAAGGACATGAATTTGTGCAAACGCTGGGAGATCGTGAAGGACAGGGGAGCCTGGTGTGCTGCAGTCCATGGGGTCACAGAGTCAAATACAACTTAGTGACTGAACAACAATGAAATAAAAAAGATATTTCAAATAATACTGATAACTCGTGTACAATTGTGAACTTCTAGAAGGAAAGAAAACTGTCTTGCTTTTCAGTTTATCTCCTGTATCTGGTGCATACTATGCAGTACATATGGAATTTTGTCACCAAATAGACAATAAACATGAAAATATTCATCTTTCCTTCTAGTCTCTCCTCTGTAGTATGCTTTCATAGCTAGAAAAAATTAAACCAGAATCACGAGTGTGGTCCCTGATGAAAAACTGAAAGAGACATGTGCACCCCAATGTTCATCGCAGCACTGTTTATAATAGCCAGGACATGGAAGCAACCTAGATGCCCATCAGCAGACGAATGGATGAGGAAGCTGTGGTACATATACACCATGGAATATTACTCAGCCATTAAAAATAATTCATTTGAATCAGTTCTAATGAGATGGATGAAACTGGAGCCCATTACACAGAGCGAAGTAAGCCAGAAAGATAAAGACCATTACAGTATACTAACACATATATATGGAATTTAGAAAGATGGTAACGATAACCCTATATGCAAAACAGAAAAAGAGACTCAGATGTATAGAACAGACTTGTGGACTCTGTGGGAGAAGGCGAGGGTGGGATGTTTCGAGAGAACAGCATCGAAACATGTATATTATCTAGGGTGAAACAGATCACCAGCCCAGGTAGGGTGCATGAGACAAGTGCTCGGGCCTGGTGCACTGGGAAGACCCAGAGGGATCGGGTGGAGAGGGAGGTGGGAGGGGGGACCGGGATGGGGAATACATGTAAATCCATGGCTAATTCATTTCAATGTATGACAAAAACCACTGCAATGATGTAAAGTAATTAGCCTCCAACTAATAAAAATAAATGGAAAAAAAAATTTAAAAAAAAGTATCATATTAAAAGTATCAAGGACTTAAAACTAAAGTCATGAAACAGGCAGGTTATCAGGTGGTTGGTAAGTCTGCATGATGGATTTTGCTTGACAAAACCAATTCTGACCTGCTAGACAATCGTAGTGCAATTATCTTATCTGTCATCTAACCCTTACAGTCTCTTTTGATTATTAGATAGCTCAGGTGTCATTTTTTTTTAAATTGAAAAACAAATTGATTTTGTTTTTCTGCATTGCCACTACCAAACTGCTTTTGGTTTGCCTTTCATTAGTAGAACTGTCTGTATAATTTACACATAAGGCTATCATAGACTTATCATACGAGACAGTATGCCTGGGGATAATGTGGAAATTATGCTCTTTTGAGTAACTGGGAAGGTCTCCAAGATGAGTGCCATTTCTTGGAACAGCAGAATTCTTTTCTCACATGAGCTACATGAGAGAGGAGTGTTACACAGCTCGCCCGTGGCCGCTGGCAGCCGGGTAACACCAAGACAGAGTTCTGGTTCTGCCTTATGTAATCAGAGATCCCTGCAGCGCAATAGCTTTCCTGTGTGTATGGTAACCTAAATTACCGCCTCACTTCTGCTTGGGGAGAACTAGTCAGCCAATGATTTCCATTTTTTTTCCTTTTAGTTGAGAGAGACAATTTATCTTATAGAAAATTTTAGTAGATTTTTTTTTTTTCCGCTTGTGTTTTTTGCAAAGTGAAGATATGTACTGTGCTGCCCTTCTTGCTTTTCCGCTTAATCCTTCAAAATGTATGAGCTTAGTACATCTCAGTGTGTTTGTATGTGGTCGTGTGTGTGTGTGTGTGTGTTTGCATTCATTCGGTTGCTATGTGACACTGGGAAGATGCCTTGGCTATTGCACATATCACTTTTACGTACAAAATATCTTTGCAAAATATGGGAGATACTCTTCCTGAGGTAGCAGCAAGTCTTCTGGCAGATTCCAAAACTATGCCATTGGTTATAATTAATATCAGAGCTGTTTCCTGTGACTTTCTTTCTTTCCTGGATCTATTTGCCTTTTTTTTAACTTGAAAAGTGTTACTGCTCTTTGATCCAATTTTTAATAAATGATTGTTTACCTATGGCATTTTTGTAATAAAAACATGCTTCAATGGAAATTATTTCCTTTTTTTTCATTTTTGGTATTGTATGTTTTATAGTAAAACAGGACAAGGGCTTTCACTCGAAGGGAGATGATACTGATTATTTAGAAATTGGCATTTTGATCCCTCATTGAATTCAAGGGTGTGAAAACCCTTTACCTACCATTAACCTTTACTTGTATTCTCCAGAATATTCTAAAAGGAAAACATCTTTACATGAAAAAGTGTGTCCAGACAGAGAAAGAAAATGATGTATGTTTTATGGAAAATGAAACTCTTCCTCTGTATATCACTTGCAATCATTTCTAGCTCAGCTGCCCTAATCTATGCTTCCACATTATCTTTTTGGAACCCTGGCAATAGTCTCCTAACTGGATTCTTCATAGGTACTCTGATCCTCTATAAACTGTTCTTTGCACATAGAATTCACATTGCATCATGTCAACCCCTTCCTCTCCTCAAAACCAGTCACATACCAGGCTTAACATTCTTCAATGGATTTCCTTTGTTCTTAGGATAAGAAAACAGACTCTTATCACAGCATACAGCCCCCCCCCCCATTCACTCCCTGCTTCTCCTTCTCTGAGCTCGCATCTCACTTACCTTCCTTCATGCCCTCAAAGAGGCCAAGTTCCCTCCCACCCACACATGGGTCCTCACAGTTGAAGCACAGGAGCTCACACATTTTATCCTGTTAATGCCACTCATTCTTCTGATAGCAACCTAATTATCCTTTCCTTAGGGAAGCTTTCTTCACCAGCACATTTGTTCATTTCTTTTTAGCATTATACTCCCATAAGCACTGGGTTTTCCTCCTTTACGCCACTTTTTACAGTTGGCAATTTTACATTCATTGTGTGTAATAATTTTGATCAATGTTCATCTTCTTTAAAACATGAAAGTAAAAATTGTTATCTCTTTTTGGCTTGACCTTGTATCCCACCACCAAATACAGTGCCTGGGATATGATAGGTGTTCTATAAATACTTCTTTCTTTCATTTACGGCAAGAATTTGGAATAAAGCTTTACTAGGTTTTGTTTTGGCTACGCAGCAGTCAGACTGTTAGTTCCTGTGTCCCCTGCAGTGCAAGAGCAGAGTCTTAACCACTGGACCATCAGCAAGCTCCCTGTTGAGATTAAGATAGAAAATATGTCCAGTAAATTGTGAAAGCATATTAGAGCTGTTTTTGGTGAGATGACTTTGGTTGCCAAGTTCACCAGCTGCATTTGAAAGCAAGGATCATTTAGATTTCACATGTCTGAGATGCTCATGTAAGGACACATAATCATATTGAACAGCAAACACGTATTTGTGTTCTTACTATGTGTCAGACAGTGTGCTAAGCTCTAAACCTGTGACAACTCATTTCTATCCACAAGTCTTCTGAGGCATAGGTATTTCCACCATCTGCTTTTTGTAAGTGAAGAAACTGAAATATGTTAAGTAACTTAACCTGAGATTGTACAATTATTAGGTAAATCTCAGAGCTTTGTAGGATTCTAGAACCCAGCTCTTCCACTGCCTTATTTAAAATAACATTGCTAACATCTTTATGTTTTGTTTATCAAATAGAAGATGAACATTCTGTACTTTACCAAACAAGTAGGAGTAGGAGATGAACATACTTTTGAGGATAAGTGCAGATTTTCTGCTTTCCCTCCAGTGCAAGTATAATCTGTATTATATTTTCAAAATGTAAATAATAAAATTATCATCTATTTTCCTCCTCATACTCACTCACAAAATTTGGGGGATAGTTTGAATCAGTACTAGAATTTTAATGCTGCTTATGACTGAGTTCAGGTATTAGTAATGATAACATGATGCTTTCCATTTGGATATCATTTTACAGTTTCCTAGGTACTTTTGTTTACATACTAATTTTTTAAAGTAATTTTTATTGGAGTATAGTTGCTTTACATCATTGTGTTAGTGTTAGGAGTACATCACATTGAATCAGTTACACATATATTCACTCTTTTCTAGATTCTTTCCTCATATAGGCCATACAGAGTACTGAATAGAGTTTTCCGTGCTACATATACAAGAGGTCCTTATTAGTTATCTATGTATCTATTTTATATATAGTAGTGTGTATATTTCAATCCCAGTCTTCCAGTTTATTCCTCCCCCTGATAACCATGTTTGTTTTCTACGTCTGAAATTCTATTTCTGTTTTGTAGATAAATTTGTTTGAACCCCGCCCCACCCCACCCCCTCCACCCCCGCCCTGTTTTTAGATTCGTTGCCGGTGGACTCTTTACTAGCTGAGTCACTAGAGAAGCCCCCTTGGATTACGCATATAAGCGATGTATGATATTTTTCTTTCTGTCTGACTTACTTCACTTAAGATGACGATCTCTAGGTCCATCCATGTCACACCCTAAATTTAATTCTCTCAAATATCCTATAAGACAGAAATGAAGACCTCCATTTTAAAGATACAAAGCTGAGAACCGGCTCTCCAAGCTACAGTGGATGGTGTGGTCAGGGGGAGGCTCCAGATCTTCTGACCCCAAGACCACTTATGTGGGCTTTGTCATCAGAATGCCTCTCAGTTACCCCAACAGCACAGGATAATCTGCTTCTGGGACACATATCCACAGACAATGTCTGAATGCTATTCAATGTCTGCTGAAATATTTTATTGCCATGTGTTCTCTTTTGTTTCATCTCTACTGTGAAATTTCTTAAACATGATTTGTTGTATGGAAAAGAGAGAAATAAAGTTTGGGGTATCTTTTTTTTGAATTAAGACGTTTACCTGTCAAGCTACACACGCACATACACGCATATATATTTACTTTGTGTATACTTTATATTTAAGCATTAGTGATTATTTTACAAGACTGCAGAGGAAGTATGATTAGCAACACTTTCTTCACAGCTCATTAGTATCATGATTTCTAGTAAAAATGGTCTCAAACTGAGCTTAATGCCGCTATTTTCTTATTGTTAGCTTCTGGGAATAGCAATAAGTACAAAACACTTAAAGAGATGTTAAAACAATTAAAGCGGCATTTTTATGATAGGTTATAACATTAAGGCACAAATGATGGAGTTTTTAATGCAATAATTATTGCTTTTTTTATTTTATGAAAATCTATTTTCTAGAATCTTTCTTTTTAATCTTGCTCTGTTTACACCAAACCATTAAAAGTTTCTTCAGCGTAGCATTAGCACAGGAAACAAGGACCACAGGGCGGCCTGCCTGACCACCAGACCTCCCCTTTTTTAACTTTGAAGGCCTGAGAGCTAGTTGGCATTCTACCAGCACTTGCCAGAATGTAATAGGAAAGAAAATAACAAATTTTGAAGAATGTTTTTTTCCCTATTGAATAGCCCAAAGTAGAGTAGATTTCCAAACTAGGGTTAGATTTCCTAACAAGTTTTGACTCTCTTTCATAGTAGTTATACAGACTTCCTTCCCTGGTGGCTTAGGTGGTTAAGAATCTGCCTGCAATGCGGAAGACTTGGATTCGATCCCTGGGTTAGGAGGAGGCCCTGGAGAAGGGAATGGCAATCCACTCCGGTATTCTTGCCTGGAAAATTCCATGGACAGAGGAGACTGGTGAGCTACAGTCCACGGGGTCACAAAGAGTCACACATGACTGAGCAACTAACAGTTTCCCTTCAATTTATATCAACTTGCTGCCACATTGCCTCTTGTTGTGGCTAGGAAGATGGGAATTATATGAGTGGACAGAAGTAAGATAAACATTTAACTCACTATATTTTCATTAACACATTCCTAGATATTAACCAATCAGGTCAGCCTAGGCTTGTATCAGTAGTTACAGTTGGTTATCTAACATCAAAATTACAGCACACAGTGTTCTGAGGTTCTGAGTCAAAAGCTCAAATGTTGCAATCAGTATTTGTTTCATTTTGCAAAATACAGCAGTTCCTTTTTGAGAGTTTTTGACCTTCATAGAGAAATTTCAGTTAAGACCTAGATAACATCATGCTGCTGGGTTTCTCCCTCAAGCATAGCAGTAAATTTTATTAAACATTTATATGTCTCACTTTCCACAGTTGTGGAAAGCATTTGCCCTTTGGGAAAAACGAAAACCCTGACACTTAGAAGACACAGAGTATATAATAGCAGTGATCATGAACTCAGAAAGACCATGGATAGAGTCCTGGTCCTGCCACCTACTAGCTTTGAAGCAGTAACACTAGATGATGGAAAGCATAGCTGATGACCCCTGCCCTACCTAATTGCCAGAGTCATGAGATTCTGCAGGTGATAATTCTGTGAAGCCTCATGCCAAGTACCTCCACCATTTTTATCCTTTACACAAGGTCTAACAAATTAACAGTTCTTTTATCTTCTTTCCTAATACCAGCGTCAATGATATCCAGTCACAAAGTGAAATGAAAGGTGCAGAAAGTGTAGGGACTGGAATTACTAGATAACTGCAGAGAAGTTGGTCATGTTAGCAAGGTTGTGATGGTATTCGTGTACTTCATTAGCTGTCTGTTTTTATTCTCAGCCCTATGTAGCGCTTTAAACAGCAGGGCTTTTGAGAATGGGTATCCCACATGGAGAGTCAAGGCTGAGCTTTATATAGGGTGATAGTGATTGGTGATTGGCCCTGGCTAGTTTCCTTATCTCTTTCAGGAACTGTGAAGAGTATTTATGATGGTGATGACAATGGCGCAGATAACCAAATGTCCTGTTGCTATCATTGTAACATAAAATATGGTGTGTTTTTCAACTTCTTTTAAGTTAGAAGCCAGTGTCATTGGGGTAGTAATGGTGGTGGATTAAGCCAGTAATGAATCATCTAACTTTGGCCCCTTTTTTTCTCTTAAAGCTCATTTGTCATCACAGCTAAGTATACACTTGGTCTAGCTCACTCTCTCTTATCTACTCCATACAAGGATCAAGACTCCTTTCTTCTTTTTTAAATTGACATAATTATTGAATAGATAGTACCCCAAATGACTCAAAAAGCAGAAAGTGTGCAAATACATGAAAAGTCTTCCTTGCTTCGCTGCTCATATGCTTAATTTATATACATCCTTCTCCACCCAGCAATAAACAAGGTAACCCTGCTATAGATTTCTTGTTTATATTTACAGAAATGCTTTTCATAGCTGTAACTCAATATAAATATATATTATTTGCCTTTCTTAAAAAATTGTGAATATCTTAACATACATGGGTTGGCATTTTGATTATTTTTACTTAATATCTTAATCTTTCTTTTTAGGCAATAGTCACCCATGTAATTCTATGTATAAAATTATCCCTTTGATGGGTTGGTTCTCAGGATATACTTCTGTAACTTTCTTTCAGTTTTTCTTTCTTTTTTTTTTTTTCTTTTTCAGTTTTTCTTAAGAAACTGGGGAAAAGCACGGTAACTGGTTTGTCCAGAAATTGAGAAAAAAATGTGAAAAGAGTTAGATGTAATTCTGTTTATGTTTTGAGGGTGGGTCCTCTCAGTACATGCTGTGTGAAGCTCATGAGCATCCTGTTAAATGTCCTTCCTGTTTTTCAAAAGAAAATAGTGTCTATGAATATATGTACTCCAACTCAAGGTGTTAGTATAATGACCTGACATTTAAAGAAAGTCACAAGTATTTAGTCAATTTGCCTTTCAGAGATAGCTAAGAAAAATCTTGGTCAAATTGGTGTTTATCACAGAGTTTAAATACCTAGGCATTGTCTGCATTTCTCTGTTCTTTAAGTATACATTTTTTGGAGACAGATGAGGCTTTTTTGAGCTTCTCTGATAGCTCAGAAGTGGTAAAGAAGCTGCCTGCCAGTGAAGGAGATACGGATTTGGTCCCTGGACTGGACACATCGCCTGGAGAAGGAAAGGGCAATCCACTCCAATATTCTCGCCTGTGAAATCCCATGGACAGGGAACCTGGCAGGCTACAGACCACGGGCTTGCAAAAGAGCTGGACAGGACTTAGCGACTAAACAACAAGGTTTTTCTTAGTTGGTCCTAGTGTATCCAGCTGATGTTTTCAGCATAGTTTAGCATAGTTTTCTCTCAGTAGGGACAAAAAAAAGAAAAGTTTAAACACAGTTGATAAAATTCAGAATTTATGATCTTAACTAAAAGTATATTATTTGTAGAATTGATATTTCTTAAATATTTATCCATTAAAAAACCACACACTGGTCATGAGTACCATTTGACAGCTTTTAGATATGTAAATTATTTCTCTCCTGACTGTATAATTACATGATGGACTGGTTTCTAGAGTATCATATACTTAATGTGAGTTTGTAAAAATCCTTTAATCAGATAATTGCTAGTTTATCAAGTAGAAAATATGGGTCTGAGAACACTATCATTATGTCATTATTCTCCACAAAAGACTGGGAAACACACTGAAGAGGCCATTATGAAGCAAATAACAGTTTTCTATGTGCCTAAATTTGCAAGGATTAAAAAAAAAAAGAACAGCAAAGAAAATGCCTAAAGGTAGAGAGTTTAAGATCTAGCCATGCTCTTTATCTTGTGTCTCTATCTATGAAAATCGGTCCAGACAAAGGAAGTGAATAGTTAAGAGTGGAACAGTAAAGCTGGTGGATTATTTAACTCAATGAGTGACACTAATATTTAATAATTGATTCAGTAAATTCCATGTAGAAAGGCTAAAGGAAATAAACTTGAGACTCAGTATTTGCCTTAGGGTCTAGTTTCACTGTTTTTGTGCTTGTTATGATTGAGTGTACTATGTTCAAATGTGATAGCAAGAGATAACAGTTTAAACTCACTTTGTCTAGAGAGAGTTGGAAACAGGCATATAACCTGGAATGATTAAATGGTACATTCAAATCTAGTTTTCTAGAACTCAAAGATTAAAACTTTTTTTTTTTGGACTCAGTGGGTATCATGAGTCAGAATATTTTCAATAAAGTCTAGCAAAGTGAAAAAGTGAAATTGCAGTCACTCTGTCCTGTCTGACTATTTGTGGCTCCATGGATTGTATGTAGTCCACCCGGCTCTTCCATCCATGGGATTTTCCAGGCAAGGATACTGGAGTGTGTTGCCATGTCCTTCTCCAGGGGATTTTCCTGACCTAGGGATCAAACCTGGCTGTCCCACATTGCAGGCAGATTCTTTACTATCTCAGCCACAAGGGAAGCTCAAAGCTCAAGGTAAAACTGCTCTACCTCTGGGTTTAGTGTGAGAAGACAAGACACCTATAAGCCTCTTTTTGTCGGTATATATTTGTGTTATATATACATGTGTGTGTGTGTGTGTGTATATATATATATATATATATATATATATATATGTTTCTCTCCTCCCCCATTTAAATGGTTATACCTACAGCACTGTGCAGGAGGAAAACCAAAACCATGGTGTTAGATTTATAGATAACTGGGAAGGGTTGAAGATGTTCCTATATTGTGGCCTCAAGATTAGGTTACTGTTAACTCTATTATTGTTTAATCTGCTATCAAAATTAATAATTTTGGTATTAGTAATTTTGATTAATAATAATAATAATAAATTAATCTCTAGCTCATGATTAATATATCCAGATAATTTGTGTTTTCATGTAATAAAAGCATTTTTTCTTCAATAAAGTAGTCATTTAAAAAAATAATAGGTTGCTAAATCACTGCTAAACTTTGCTATTTAATCCTTTGATTTCCCTCTGCCTCTTAAAAAAAAACTAAAAATATTGTAAAAAAAAATTATTTTTTCAAGATGCTAGTTTGTCACCAAGTTCAAGCTCACACTGCTCACCACAGGACAGGCCAATAAATTGAGAGATGAGTTATTAGGGCAAGGAATGGTGACTTTCTTTGGAAAGTCCACAGACCAAGAAGATGGAGGACTCGTGTTCTAAAGAACCCTCTTACCCAACTTAGACTTCAGGCTTCTTTTATACTAAAAGAGGAGAGAATAAAGTCAAATATTTCCTGGTTTGGGTCAGCCTTCAGAGAGGATGTGTTAATTTCTTCCATCCTGTAGTCATTCACAGGTGGCCCTGGTCAGGATCTTTCCTGTGAGCTAAACAAATATATATATATATATATATATTTTTTTTTTTTTAATATTTTTTAACTTAATGTTGATTATCTGGGAGGCAGAGTTCCCAGAGATGGACCATTTTGTGTAAGCTTAAAGGCAGCATTTCTTTAATGACTAACTTGTAATAGAATACAAAGGTTCTTTTCTATACAAATAAGCTAAAACTAGTGAAAACTGATTCATTTCTGATTATTTAGATCGGTCAAGAAAATCTGGAGCTGGAGGCCTGTTGATTGGTGACTTCTGTGAGTCAGAAGAAATAGAGTGGAGTGGGTTTTAAAGTCTGGAGTTGATGGGTCACAAAGTGTGGGTTTCAATTCTGGCTCTGCCACCTACCTCTCTGTGACTTTGATCAACTTACTTAGCTTCCCTGTATTTCAATTTCCCCATCTGTAAAATGGAGATGGGGAAATTAGTTACCTCATAGAAGATTAAAGGCCATTTTGCATGGAAAAAGGCTGAGAACTCAGTGGGGCAGGCTGTCCACACTCGTTAAAGGTCAGGTCTTGGTTTATGTCTCAGGATTCCTTGTTTGCTGGATCTTTGGCTTTCCCGCTTCCTCCTACACCTTCTTCACAAGTCTATGATACCCCCTTTCACAAAATAAGTTGGTATTTAAAACATAACTAGAATTTGTTTAAAAAGTGTCTCTGTCACTTAATAGCTGAGCAATCTTGAGAAGGTTCTTTAATTTCCAAGTCTAATTTTTCTTATTCGTAGGTATCTGTTTTTTTGTGAGGCTCAAATGACATATTAAATGTGAAAATACAGTAAAAGCTGAAAATTATTAGAGATTATAGGTGCAAATTGTTAGCAAGCTATAGAAAGGAAAAATCATGTCCTTGCCTTTTTCTTTTTAAACAAAAGTTATTTTTTCGATTTGAATAGATCTTTAGTTTGTAAAACTGAAAAATACAGAAAAGCAGAGAGAAGAAAGAAATTTATATCTCTTCCACTCAAATATTGTTAGGACTTTGATATAGTTCTATTTACTTTCCATACATTATATTATTTAAATTATACTGTGGAAATGTAATTTGGTATTGATGTCTTTAATTAAAAAAAACCTTATTAAAGGATAGCTGATTTACAATCTTATGTCAGTTTTAGGTATACAGTAAAGTGATTCAGATATATACATACGTATATAAATACTCCAATATATTATATATATATATTATGAATATATGTATATATAATATATCTGAATATACATACATATTATTTTTCAGATTGTTTCCTTATATGGGTTATTGCAAACTATTGAATATAGTTACCTTTGTTATACAGTAGGTCCTTGCTGTTTACCTCTTTCATATATAGTAGTGAGGGTATGTTACTCCCAATTTCCCAATTTATCCCTTCCCCTTCCCCTTTCATGTGGTAACTGTAAGTTTGTCTTGTATGTCTGTGAGTCTGTTTCTGTTTCCTAAATAACTTTATTTGTATAATTTTTTTTAGATTCCACATGTAAGTGATATCATATCTCTGTCTTCTCTGACTTACCTTACTTAGAATTATAATTTTTGAATTTGCTAGCATACCAACATTAAAATGTAATTCAAAGCCATTCTTCCTTAAGTTACTATTGTCAATCTCTCTTTCTTCATATATCATATACACATGTACATGTATATGTACAAAACAATTTTTTCTTCTTCATTTATATTTTGTTTGCATTGCAGTATGATATACGTACCTCCTTTATTTTGCACTTTGGGTAGTGAATTTTACTCTCATCTGTTAAAAATATAAGAACAACCATCTTTAATTCTATCTTCAAATCAGGTACATTTTACTCAGCTACATTATAAGCAATCAAAATGTTCTGCTTTTAGGTATATTTGTCTTTACACCCTAATTGTAGCAAAATTGAAAGCAAAAAGAATTATGAAAGTTTGAGGTTGAGGGAAGGAAGTGGATAAAACCCTCAGCTTGAAGAATACAGAAATTTGAAACCCCTACGGACTAACAATCTGAACCCAATAGTCAGTAAAGCTGTTAAAGACTGAGAGTGATTTTCAATCTGCTGATGATCAAAATAGGTGTAAATACACATATATTGAAATAATTTTAATTTAGTTAAACCATAGTTTATTAAACATCATAGCACTTACAGTTACTTAAGGACAATTTTTAAAAAACACACATTGTAGTTTAATTTTTACCAACCACTTTACTTATTCAGTTCAGTTCAGTCGCTCAGTCGTGTCCGACTTTTTGTGACCCCATGAATTGCAGCGCGCCTTACTATATAATATGATTTGAGAACTTAGAAAAAGAAAAAAAACAGACAATGAGTAAGGGTAAAAAAAAAAAGTACAATTATATATATATAAAAAAAACCCCCACGCATATTAAAAGTGATGCTCAGGTAAAAGGGCAGTTATAGGACTAGATTTGAGGCAAGCAGCTTCCCCAGAGATGCACACCAGCAGACTTGAATCAGACCTTACATTTGGATAATTTAGCTGAGCTTACTTTTTTTAGGCAGTTTCAAACTTGTTTCTCTTAAAAGTAGGTCATCAAATAAGTAGGTATTTTCAGAGCAATCACCACACCGTCCTTTATGGCTGTCTCACATCGTTGTGTCACAGTTTACAGAGCGCTTTCTGGTCGCCCTCAATAACAATGTAACAGCTGAACTTACTTACAATACATATGTTTAGTTTTTTCCAGGAAAATAGCCAGGAAATATTTACTGAATGTCTGCTACATGCTAGACCATCCGCTAAGACACTGGGATTTAAAATTAAAAGAATTGATCAAGTCTCTGCCCTCCAGGTCACAGTGTAATGGTGAAGACAGACCCATACACGGTAATTTAAAATGCAACATGGCAAAAACAGGGATGGTGTTATGCCAGGTTATTATAACATCCAGGAGAAAGAACATGTAGTCTTACCTGAGTGAGGGTGGGGGAATACAGTTTCAGGGAAGGATTCTTGGGGTGGTAACACTGAATTATATGATGATGTGGAGTTAAGCATAGTGTAAAATAGAAGACATATAAACCAAGCCCTGGAAGTGACAAAGTGCCCAGTGTGTTAGCTGTGTATTGTTGGTGCATAATCAGTGAGGCTGGGAGACTGGCTAGGTAGGCAAGAGCTAGATCATGAAAGAGCATGGTTAGCTATGTGAGCAGGCATTATTCTGACGGGGAAGGAGGAATCATTGGAGAGTTTTAAAGCTTCAAACTTAGATTGGTTATCCTGCTATCTCCATGGTGGATGAGGGAAATGAAAGATGCATAAAGCAGAGAGAATGTTGATGCTCTATGACTTTTTTTTTAATGAGTTTATTTTATTTACTCATTTTTGGTTGCAGTGGGTCTGTATTGTGGTGCACAGGCTTTCTCTCGTCGTGGCAGCCGCTCTCCAGCCGCGGTACACCGGCTTGTCCTTGTGGAGGCTTCCCTCGCTGCTGAGCACCAGCTCTCGGGCGCACACACTTGAGTAGTTTTGGCGCATGGGCTCTAAAGCCCAGGCTCAGTAGCTGTGGCACTCGGGCTTACTTGCTCCACGGGATATGGGATCTTCCCGGACCAGGGATCAAACCCATGTCTCCTGCGTTGGCAGGTGGATTTTTAACCACTGAGTCACCAAGGAAGCCCTGCCCTTTGACATTTTAGAATTTCTTCATAGAATCTTCAGAAAGTTAACAAAAAAGCTCAAAATCATTGGGTGGGATTTGTGTGACAATTTTGCTCCCCTCTGTGGACAGAGAAGCTTATGGACGAAAAGCACACTGGGTAGATGGATTGCCGGAAAAAAAAAAGAATGAGATTTTCCTACCAGCCTCCCCTGCAACTGGGGGAGAATGGAAGCTATGCTCCTTGCAGACCCATATAGGTGAAAACTACTTAACAGTGACCACTGGAGAACGGCTTTCTTAGAAGCAACATGTTGATTTGAGGAAGTTATTTAGAAGTCATTAGTTTAATTGATTTGGCAATCCAGGTTTTTACTATATTTCAGATTCCATTTCTATTTCCAATATCTATTTTGAAGAAATAGACTAAATGTATGGAGTGGAAAAATTAAGACAGGAAAGTCTAAGATAACAAATAATTATTTTGTTGATCATAAAGGGTTATAAGCTAAAGAAAGGATTTTAGTAAAAATAAATTAGGTAATTGTGTTACCGCAAGTATGAATTTTGTTAATACTGTACAATATTTTTCATTATGAACAAATCAATATCTAGAGAGTCCTAAATCAGGTGAAACATCCTTTACAATCCCTCCAGCTTTCTCATTACCCTTTTCAATGGCAGTCTCAAAATATTCCCTAACTCTCATTCTCTCCCCCTTACTCTTCTGATCTTATGTTGGCACGCAAAGCTGCCACATAAGTTGGAGAAGATGGTTTAGAAGTGGTTGGGGTTGGCTTTAGAAAAGAAAGGAATAATTAGAGATAAACTGTTATTTTTTCACCATATAGACGAAGGTCTACCACTAGTGTCCATTGTGAATTAGTTGTGACATTGTTTTATTGACTATTTTAATTAATAGTGGAGCAAAGAAGGCAGAGAGACACGTCAAATTTCCTTATGATACAGTTTTTTCCGGCCAGTGAAATCTCAGAGAGTATAAACTGCAAGGTCTGCAAGTGAGCAGAAAATAGCCAGTAACTTTGATACAGACAACTGTAAGACAGTCTTTATGGAAAATAATTAGAACCTTAAGAACTAATGGACATTTGTTTCTTTTTTGCTGCATTGAGTCTTTGTTGCTGCATGGAGACCTTCTCTGGTTGCAGTGAGCAGGAGCTGCTTTTCGTTGTGGTGTGTGGATTTATTGTGGTGGCTTATTTTTGAGAAGCACAGACTCTAGATGTGTGGGCTTAGTTAGTTGTGGTGTGTGGGTTTAGTTGCTCCTTGGCCTGTATGGTCTTTCTGGAACAGGAATTGAATGCATGTCCCCTGCATTGGCAGACGATTCTTAACCACTTGACTACCAGGGAAATCCCTGAGCTAATGGATATATTGTAGTTTTTTTTTTTGTCAACATCAGCTTGACATTCTTTTATGACCAAATAGGAAATCATACAAAGTTATCAAAAATGCTCTTTGAAACCAACTGAAGTATAACAAAGCCATTTTAAAAATAGAATTTTGAAATACATTATTAGCTATTATTGTTTTGTATGTTTTGTGTCAAGAAAGCCAATAAATTGAAGAGAATGAGTGGTCACTTCTTATAGCTTTAAGCAGGAAACTTGAAAACATATAAAGAAGTTAGTAAATGTTCGAGGCTGAGGTAGTCCAAATTGAACCTATACATATTGTCAGAATTAGATTCTGGTTAGATTCTTCAAGGAATCCAAGACAACAAAATCTTCCTGTACAATGGACGTAGGCATGAGACTGAAAGTCAGAAGGAAATGTTTGAGCAAGTTATTTGAGTTAGAATCTCCTTTTTTTTAAATAGAAAGAAAACCCTTTTTATTTTGTATTGGAGTATAGCTGATTAAGAAACAATGTTGTGATCGTTTCAGCTGATCGGAGAAGGGACTCAGTCCTACCTATACATGTATAGTTTCTCCCCCCAAAGCCCTCTCTTCAAAGACTAAACATTAAAATTAAAAAATACATGTAAAGCTGACGTTGGTGCTTTGAATTTAACACAGTGCTTGGCACATAGTAAGCACTTTATAGGATGGTTGCTATTGTTTACCTTTGTAATATACCCCTGTGTGAGTGACTGGAACAGGTGTCTGAGCTAAAGCAGCCACAGACAGGATTTTATAAACCATCTCTTAGGTACAACCTTGCATGATTCAAGGCAGACTGACTGCTTTATGACTTACTCTGAAATCTCAGTGGCTTAATACAACAAAAGGTGTATGGCACAAATTACAGGCCAGTGTGGATCGGCGGAGTTTGGGTGACGTTGGGAGCTCTACTTCATGTAGTTACGTAAGGACATGATTCCCCTTGTCTAGTGGCTCCGCTATGCCCTGGGATTTGAGTCCTCCCCTGGATACTTGGCATTGGACCAGTCGATGAGAGAAGAAAGGAAGATTGGAAAGGTTTATGGACCAACTCTGCAAGCTTTGTATATTACTTCTGCTCACGGTTCATCCTCTGGAACTTCAATGCCCGGCCCACTCTAACTGCATTGGATGCTGGGAATTGTAGTCCAGCTGTGGTCCCAGGACAAGGATCTGTCATAGACCTCTTCCCGAGCTTTCATCTACATGTCAACCAGGATATTGTCATTGTTGTTTAGTTGCTAAGTTGTTTCTGACTCTGTTTGCAACTGCATGAGCTGTAGCCCACCAGGCTTCTCTGTCCATGGGATATCTCAGGCAAGAATACTGGAGTGGGTTACCATTTCCTTCTCCAGCGGGTCTTCCCAACCCAGGTGTCAAGCCCTCATCTCCAGCATTGGCAGGCAGGTTCTTTACCACTGATCCACCAGGGATGCCTGTCAACCGGAATAGAAAGTGGAAACAAGAAATTCCTAGTGTATCACATCCTACTCAGAATATGAAGCAAAGAGTTAATCAACTCTATTAGATAATTATTCTAATCATTAATCCTTGTTTTCAATAATAATAATAATAATACTTAATAAATTTTTCAATTTACAAAATACAGTCCTAGTCTTTAGGTAGGTGGGGTGGAGTAGTGACAAGAGTTTGGTCTTTGAGATGAGAAAGGTTAGGATATAACCTGTGGCTCCCATAATTGCTCTGTTTGTCAGCTGAGTCTAGTTAGCTACCTCTTTTTGCCTTTATTTTTCATCTGAAAAGTGAAATAAAGAATCCTTTCCCTGAGAATTATGAAGATTAAATGAATTACAGTAAGTAAAGCATCTAGATTAGTACTCTTTTTTTTTTTTTTTTTGATAGTGATTATCATTCAACTGACTTATTCAACACTTTACAGACATTGCTAGCTCTGGGAAACTGGCTTAGATAAACAAATTTTTCAAGTTCAGCTAAGACTAAACCTACTTTTTCTGATTTCAAACTCCATGATCATTATTTCCCCAAGAAAATACATCAGAAATGTTTCAGTTAAGATGGTATAAGAGAACTTCAAAGGCAAGCACTAAAATATATATGGGAGTATATCTAATTGTGGCTTACTTAAGAGATTACAAGGCAAATCCATACTAAAGAAAAGAAAATCTTCAAAAATTTCAAATATTTACCAACCTTTAAATTCTGTGTGCCATACTCCTTCCAGATTAAAAATTAAGCTATGCCTTCCCGCTTAGACCTACTTTCTATCTCTTGGGAACAAAATATGTAGTGTTATTCTTTGTGTGATTCTTTGTGGTTCAGCTGTAAGTCAAACAAACAGCAGAGTTCTAAGACACCACAACTGCCTAATTGGAAACTCTTAAGTTGTCCTTCATAAGTAACCCAGTGTAGATGTGTATTGTATAGACTTTCAAGGGTTACTATTATTCTGCGCCGCTATGGAAATGACGTAATTTCTGAGTAGGCAGCATTTTTAAGGTCCCAGGACCCTTACTTAGGCTGGTTGGTGAGAATTCTTTTAGGAATCACAGTTGTAAACATGGACTTAATTACTTTTACATACTATTTTATACTTTTTTTTCTCTGCAAGCATTTTAAGTTATATTCACACCTGTTAGTAAACTAATGACTGCAGATCTTTTCATGCTTGCCCTTGTTTTTTTGTGTACATTTTTCTCACTTACTTCTAACTTGGCTTCACACTTTTTTTTATATCAGAGCTCATTAGTTTTACTTCCTTTCTACTCAGCCTGTATCACTCTCTGCTTACGCTTGGTGAAATAATCTGCTTGCCAAAAAGTAATGCCAAAAACAATATTCATATTTGAAATTATTGATAAAAAATACCGTATTATTAAGGAATGGTAAAGATAAAAAAAGGAGCTAATTTCTGGCAAGTTAAGATCTTAGCTAAAAAAAAAGCCCAAGCAGCACTTTATCCCATAAAAGTTTCAAATTGTCAAATCTACATTTTAAATCCTTTTTGTCTATTGCAGAAAATGGAGACCTCCTTATTAAAACCCTATATATGTGCATCCAAGTTGGCACATGACTATTAAAAATCAAATAATCTTTTTCAAGCTGATCTTAGTCCTTTGAAATTTTGTTCTTGAATAAAAAAATTTGGTTCCTTCAGTCTTCTTTATTTGAATACTGTTTCTTTAGACTATACACTTTTATCTGACAGAAAGAAGTTTATCCAGCTGAAACATTCAGTTAAATTGATGTATTTTGAAAATGGGTTAAAGGAACCATAAAGAAAATATATACTGCTATTTCTAAACCAAATGCCTAAAATATGAGTGTTAGGGCTATTTCTGCTTACCATACAATCACAGGAAAGTTCAAGATGCATGTATTTATGCAACTAGGGTTACTACAGGAGAAGGAAATGGCACCCCTCTTCAGTACTCTTGCCTGGGAAATCCCGTGGATGGAGGAGCCTGGTGGGCTGCAGTCCACGGGGCTACTAAGAGTCAGACACGACTGAGCGACTTCACTTTCATGCATTGGGGAAGGAAATGGCAACCCACTCCAGTGTTCTTGCCTGGAGAATCCCAGGGACGGGGGAGCCTGGTGGGCTGCCGTCTATGGGGCCTCATAGAGTCGAACACGACTGAAGCGACTTAGCAGCAGCAGCAGCAGAGTTACTATTAAATATTTTACAAGTAACATAGCAACTAATCATAACAGACACATATTATTTTGCTGTATACTGTTTGGGTGCATACAGTTAGAGTCCCGTCAACATCAAAAAGTAATAATATATTTTCCAGAAGGTTATTACATTTCTATGTTATAAAACTGTTGTTTTTAATAAAATAAAAATTTTAAATTTTTATTAAAATTTTTCATTGTAATCAGTACTAGTTGCTTTAACAAAAATTACTGTCACATATACTATTGGGTTGACCCAAAGCTTCACTCATGTTTTTCCATAACTCTTTGCAGAGAAACCCAAACAAGCTTTTTGGCAACCCAACAGTTTTGAAATAATTAGTTGTAATTTTTCTAGAGTGGCATAATTAGCAAAGCCACTATTAGTCAGACTAACTTGAGGGGAGAAACAACCAAAACTAGAGGTGCTACATAGATCTGGTACAAGAGTGTTTTTTTGGTTTTTTTTTTCATTTATTTTTATTAGTTGGAGGCTAATTACTTCACAACATTTCAGTGTGTTTTGTCATACATTGACATGAATCAACCATGGAGTTACATGTATTCCCCATCCCGGTCCCCCCTCCCACCTCCCTCTCCACCCGATTCCTCTGGATCTTCCCAGTGCACCAGGCCCGAGCACTTGTCTCATGCATCCAACCTGGACTGGTGATCTGTTTCACTATAGATAATATACATGGAGTGTTTTTGAAGTGTGAGATATCACTAAAATATACCACCTCATAATATTCAGTAATAACTAAGCTACAGAACATTTTGCTTCCTCAACTTTCTACTTTCAGATTATTACAAATTGTTTAGAACTCAGGTACTATAATTACATATTCATTAGATATAGAATATATTAGTATTTATATAATTTTATAATAAATATATATATTAATTTATGCTATATATGATTTATATATAAATTGTTGTTGTTTACTAAGTCGTATCTCATTCTTTTGCAACTCCATAAACTGTAGCCCACCAGGTTCCTCTGTCCCTGGGATTTCCCAGGCAAGAATACTGGAGTGAGTTGCCATTTCCTTCTCCAGGGGATCTTCCCAACCCAGGCATCAAACTTGTATCTCCCACATTGGCAGGCAGATTCTTTACCACTAAATTACCAGGGAAGCACATCTATTTAAATATACAGCACTACATTTTATATGCTATATAAGTATATTATATATTATATAAACATATATAGTTATATAGTTTTATACCATGTATAATTTGATTGACTATTGTATATTACCTCACTCTGTTGAAAGAGATACAATAGGGAGGCGGTTGATAATGGAATCAGTTCCACACATTTTAGATTTTAGTTCTGCCCTTATTAACTATGCAATTTAGGATATTTAATTTCTGTAACTAGTTATGACCAACCTAGACAACATATTAAAAAGCAGAGACATTACTTTGACAACAAAGGTCCATCTAGTCAAAGCTATGGTTTTTCCAGTAGTCACGTATAGATATGAGAGTTGGACTATAAAGAAAGCTGAGTGCCAAAGAATTGATGCTTTTAAACTGTGGTGTTGGAGAAGACTCTTGAGTCCTTTGGACTGCAAGGAGATCCAACCAGTCCATCCTAAAGAAAATCAGTCCTGAATATTCATTGGAAGGACTGATGTTGAAGCTGAAACTCCAATACTTTGGCCACCTGATGTGAAGAACTGACTCATTTGAAAAGACCATGATGCTGGGAAGGATTGAAGGAGGGAGGAGAAGGTGATGGCAGAGGATGAGATGGTTGAATGGCATCACCAACTCAATGGACATGACTTTGAGAAAGCTCCGGAAGTCGGTGATGGACAGGGAAGCCTGGCGTGCTGCAGTCCGTGGGGTTGCCAAGAGTGGGGCACAATGGATGACTGAAATGAACTGAATTTTTGTGTCTTAGTGTTTTCCATTTTAAATGGGGAAAATTAACATCCTCAGAATTTTTGTGAGAATGAAGTAAGGGGATGTATGCAAAATACTTACTGAAGTAGCCGGCAATTGGAAAACATAAAATAAATTGCAGACAAGGGAGAAAACAAGAGGGGGAAGTTCACAGAAGCAAGAAGTTTTGTAAGTGTTAATATAGTCACTCATTCATCCCAATTCTAGTGATCATACTGAACTACTTTATAATATGTAATGTGACTTTCAAAAACAAAGTATGGATTTAAAATCTCTAAAACAAGGGAAAATAATTTGATGTTCTCAAACAAGTGGTGGGCTGTTTATTTTTTGAATGACTCAGAAGGGTGAGATTTTTGAGGATGAAAATGACCAATATGAAGGATGATTTGCGAATGTATCAGTTTTACTATGTGGTTTGTGATTACAGAATTCTTAACAGAATACTTCGTGTGGTGGGAAAATAACTTATTTAAAATTACTCTTCAATTTGGAAGACTCCATATCAGGGTTAAGACTAGTGTATGTAACATGAGAAGGTTGATGTATAAAACCAAGCCACAAAGTCAATACTCCCCCAAACATTGCTTGGCTCAGGGCCTCTCAGTTAACAATAGAATTCCCCGTGTGGCTTACCTCAATTCTGCACTCAGTACTCCTACCAGAAATGCTAATGGAGATTCTCTGAAACAGGAATCACTGTGAAAATTTTTCTGCTTACTTTTCTTCTCAGAAATCAGCATTTCTGTTTTCATAACCAGATGTTTAAGGAAGGAAAATGGTCTTCAGGAATCTTAGCAAATACTCCAGGCATAAACAACTCTCAGTGGTTTTGTTTCATTAAGGGTTAATGGTTTTGTAAAGAGAAAACAGTCAAAAAGAAAAATTTCTGTGAGTTATATTTCTCAAAAGAAGATTTTATTCTTGGTAGATTTAGAGAAGGGAAAGAGAAAAATGGATATAGCAATGTTCTTACTTATTAATTTTATTATCATATTAAAGTTTTCTAGGCTATTTGATTATACAAGATATATGGGATATTTATATGATTATTTTGCCCAAGGAATTCAAATTACTTTATGTAAATTTGAATCTCTATGTTTACATCTGAGTGCAGCTTGATCTTTTAACTTTGATACGAACAACATTCTGATAACTTTCTGCATAAGGCTTTCAAAATATTGAGGTAACCCAAGCCCTTGCTTGCCCTACCCTATAAAGGAAGTATTATCAGCTTTCTTGTTGATGGGAAATTAGAACATAACTGAAGTTTTAATAGCAAGTCTCACATTTATAAAGGCAATGGCATAACTGAGGGAGATATAAAGATACAGAAAGTATGTCCCTAATCCCTGCAAAGTTTACAAACTTTTTGATATAATGGGTAAATCAGCAAGGAAAACTGACTGTACTAAGTGGAGGGTGGAGGATGCTTTGTGTGAATGGTTATAAATCTTGAATTTTTGAGGCAGGTTAGGAAAAAAATTTCTGAGGGAATCAAAGAAGCAGGGGTAAAATAGCAAATGATTCTGAATTTACTGGCACATGTCTCCAAGTATATATTTTGTCTTCATTTTAAAATATATTTTCACAACATACAGAATTTGGGGTTGACAGAGTTTTTTCCCTTCATCCCATGAAGGAGTTTTCTTGGCGGTCTAGCTCTCATTGTTTCTGAGGAGATATCAACAGTCATTTGAATTGCTGTTCCCCTATATGAAGTATACCATTTTTATTTGACCTCTGTCAACATTTGACTCTCTTCATTTATTTTTTAATTTCATGGCTGCGAACCACCTTCAGTGATTTTGGAACCCCCCAAAATAAAGTCAGCTACTCTTCCCACTCTTTCCCCATTTATTTGCTAAGAAGTGACAGGACCAGATGCCATGATCTTCGTTTTTTGTATGTTGAGCTTTAAGCCAACTTTTTCACTCTCATCTTTCACTTTCATCAAGAGGCTCTTTAGTTCTGCTTCACTTTCTGCCATAAGAGTGGTGTCATCTGCATATCTGAGGTTATTGATATTTCTCCTGGCAATCTTGATTCCAGCTTGTGCTTCCTCCAGCCCAGCGTTTCACATGATGTACTCTGCATATAAGTTAAATAAGCAGGGTGACAATATACAACCTTGACACCCTCCTTTTCCTATTTGGAACCAGTCTGTTGTTCCATGTCCAGTTCTAACTGTTGCTTCCTGACCCGCACAAAGGTTTCTCAAGAGGCAGGCCAGATGGTCTGGTATTCCCATCTGTTTCAGAATTTTCCACAGTTTATTAATTTTCCACACAGTCAAAGGCTTTGGCATAGCCAATAAAGCAGAAATAGATGTTTTTCTGGAACTCTGTTGCTTTTTAGATGATCCAGCGGATATTGGCAATTTGATCTCTGGTTCCTCTGCCTTTTCTAAAATCAGCTTGAACATCTGGAAGTTCACGGTTCACGTATTGCTGAAGCCTGGCTTGGAGAATTTTGAGCATTATTTTACTAGCGTGTGAGATGAGTGCAATTGTGCAGTAGTTTGAGCATTCTTTGGCATTGCCTTTCTTTGGGATTGGAATGAAAACTGATCTTTTCCAGTCCTGTGGCCACTGCTGAGTTTTCCAAATTTGCTGGCATACTGAGTGCAGCACTTTCACAGCATCATCTTTTAGAATTTGAAATAGCTCAGTGGAATTTCATTACCCCCACTAGCTTTGCTCATAGTGATGCTTCCTAAAGGCCCCCTTGGTTTTACACTCCAGGATATCTGGCTGTAGATGAGTGATCACACCATTGTGATTATCTGGGTCATGAAGATCATTTTTGTACAGTGCTTCTGTGTATTCTTGTCACCTCTTCTTAATATCTTCTGCTTCTGTTAGGTCCATACCATTTCTGTCCTTTATTGAGCCCATCTTTGCATGAAATGTTCCCTTGGGATCTCTAATTTTCTTGAAGAGATCTCTAGTCTTTCCCATTCTATTGTTTTCCATTATTTCTTTGCACTGATCTCTGAGGAAGGCTTTCTTATCTCTCCTTGCTATTCTCTGGAACTCTACTCAAATGAGTATATCTTTCCTTTTCTCCTTTGCTTTTCACTTCTCTTTTTTTCAGGCTATTTATAAGGGCTCCTCAGACAGCCATTTTGCTTTTTTGCATTTCTTTTTCTTGGGGATGGTCTTGATCCCTGTCTCCTGTACAATGTCACGAACCTCTGTCCATAGTTCATTAGGCACTCTGTCTATCCTACCCAGTCCCTTAAATCTATTTCTCACTTCCACTGTATAATCATAAGGGATTTGATTTAGGTCATACCTGAATGGTCTAGTGGTTTTCCCTACTTTCTTCAATTTAAGTCTGAATTTGGCAATAAGGAGCTCATGATCTGAGCTACAGTCAGCTCCTAGTCTTGTTTTTGCTGACTGTATAAAGCTTCTCCATCTTTGGCTGCAAAGAATAGAATCAGTCTGATTTTGGTGTTGGCCATCTGGTGATGTCCATGTGTAGAGTCTTCTCATGTGTTGTTGGAAGAGGGTGTTTGCTATGACCAGTGCATTCTCTTGGCAAAACCTTGTTAGCCTTTGCCCTGCTTCATTCTGTACTCCAAGGCCAAATTTGCTTGTTACTCCAAGTGTCTTGACTTTCTACTCTGGCATTCCAGTCCCCTATAATGAAAAGAACATCTTTTTTGGGTGTTAGTTCTAGAAGGTCTCGTAGGTCTTCATAGAACCGTTCAACTTCAGCTTCTTCAGTGTTACTGATCAGGGCATAGACTTGGACTACCATGATATTGAGTGGTTTGCCTTGGAAACAAACAGAGATCATTCTGTCGTTTTTGAGATTGCATCCAAGTACTGCATTTCAGACTCTTCTGTTGACTATGATGGCACTCCATTTCTTCTAAGGGATTCCTGCCCACAGTAGTAGATATAATGGTCATCTGAGTTAAATTCACCCATTGCAGTCCATTTTAGTTCGCTGACTCCTAGAATGTCGATGTTCACTCTTGCCATCTCCTGTTTGACCACTTCCAATTTGCCTTGGTTCGTGGACCTAACATTCCAGGTTCCTATGCAATATTGCTCTTTACAGCATCGGACCTTGCTTCTATCACCAGTCGCATCCACAACTGGGTATTGTTTTTGCTTTGGCTCCATCCCTTCATTCTTTCTGGAGTTATTTCTCCACTGATCTCCAGTAGCATATTGGGCACCTACCAACCTGGGGAGTTCATCTTTCAGTGTCCTATCTTTCTGCCTTTTCATACTGTTCATTCTCAAGGGAAGAATACTGAAGTAGCTTGCCACTCCCTTCTCTAGTGGACCACATTCTTTCAGAAGGAAGGAAACTTATGACCAACCTAGAAAGCATATTGAGAAGCAGAGACATTACTTGTCAACAAAGGCCCGCCTAGTCAAGGCTATGATTTTTCCAGTAGTCATGTATGGATGTGAAAGTTGGACTATAAAGAAAGCTGAGCACCAAAGAATTGATGATTTTTTGATCTGTGGTGTTGGAGAAGACTCTTGAGAGTCCTTTGGACTGCAAGGAGATCCAACCAGTCCATCCTAAAGGAAATCAGTCCTGAGATGTTCATTGGAAGGACTGATATTGAAGCTGAAACTCCAATACTTTGGCCACCTGTTTCGAAGAGCTGACTCATTTGAAAAGACCCTGATGCTGGGAAAGATTAAGGGCAGGAGGAGAAAGGGTCAACAGAGGGTGAGATGGCTGGATGGCATCACTGACTCAATGGACATGAGTTTGTGTAAACTCTGGGAGCTGGTGATGGACAGGGAGGCCTGATGTGCTGCAGTTCATGGGGTCGCAAAGAGTTGGACATGACTGAGCAACTGAACCTAACTGAACTGAATTTTGTTTTTAGATGTATGTGTATGTGGATTTGCAGAGATATTTATTCTGTTTGGGTTTTGTTGAGCTTGAATCTGTACATTTATGTCTTTTTTAAAACCAACTTTGGGGAAATTTTGACCATTATTTCTTCTGATATTTTTTTAAATGTAGTGTCTCTTCTATCATCCAGGGACTCCAGTTATACCCATGTTTGAAAATATCCTTCAAATCCTTGAGACTCTTTATTTCTTCTAACGATTTCTTCTGCTTTGGATTGGATTATTTATATTGATCTATCTCTAAGTCCACTGATTTTCTGCTTTTTAAGTTCTGCTCGTAAGCTCATCCAGTAAATTGTTAAATTTCAAGTATTGCATATTCAAATCTAAAATTTCCATTTGATTCTTTTTTAGCCTCTGTTTCTCTGGTGAGATTTTATATCTTTTTATTCATTGAACACATGTTTTCATTGAACACATGTCTTTAAGAGTGATTTTAGTGGTTGTTTTAAAATTCTTATTTGTTGATTTCAACTTCCATGTCATTTCAAATGGTCTCAGTTGAATATCTTTTGTCTTGAGAATGGCTCCTATTTTCCTGTTATTTTGTTTATCAAAGAGTTTTAGATTTTATCATCATTGTGAATGATACATTGTAGAGACTCTGGTTTATGTTATTTATCTAAAGAATATTGAGTTTTGTAAATTTTTCAGCAGGAAGTGAGCTTGATAGAAGTCAAATTATAAACTCTTTCTTCTCCATCAATGGGCAGCAGCTCAAATTTAACTTCAGTTACTTTAATTTCAGTTAGGCTACTTGTAGTTGCCCCACACATGCATAATTAAAGGGCTGAAGATTTGGGCTTCCCTTCTCAATCCTTCCTGACTTTCCAACTGAGTCTATCAATTATGAAGTATGTGACCTTGGAAGTATATTACTCTCTCAAAGCCTCAGTTTCATCATAAAGAGGTAGTGGTAATGGCAACCTCAGGATTTTAATTTAATGATAGTGTACAGGTGAGTAGAGTATAAAAATGAAGAACCAATTAAGTTTTAAAACTTATAGAAAAATAGAGTAAACTAGTCTGAAAAATTTATTTTAATTCTTTCAATTAACAGAGGAGTAATTTGACGCTTAGGAAGATGCAGGGACTTGAGCGACTTGTCCAAGGCTGTTAATCATTAACCCCTTTAGGGCAGATTCTGGAGATAAGTTTCCAGAATTCTATTCAGCATTCTTTCCACTATAACCTACTTATAAGGCAGCACAGTGAACTCAGTTGGAGACCCTGGAGATGCAGAGAAAACAAATGGACTTATGAAAGTTTGTGGAGGAAGATTTGATCAGTGATCAATCAAGTGATGGCTTGGAAGTCCTAGAAGATAGATATCTATAATGTAAATCACTAATAACTAAAAGAAAATTGCCATCAACTGAAATAAGCAATGGAAGTTGGTAGGAAAATATTGTGTTAGCAAAGGATTAGAGTAGAAAAAAATACACTCAAGCTAGAATGTGAAGGATTTAGATAGTGTGTGAGGAAGAATTGTTTGTGAACAAAGTCTGCCAGGGGTTTGTAATAGGATATTTGGGCAGACTGGGAAAATCTTTCTATGACAGCTTTAAAACTAGGATAGTTTTCTGTCACAGCTGAAGTGTAACATTGCTTGTAAGCAAGAAGTCGTATTTGCTGAATTCTCAAAGTTCTTCTGGAGTCTGTGATTCTTTGAAGTTCTTAGATTTAGTACTTGGCTTGGAAAATGGATGTTGGGTATGGGACATAAAAATAGAAAGGATTTGAAATGACCTTTTAAATGTGAGGTGAGTTAACCATTCCATATCAGAAGGTTTACTATGGTATAACCTTTCCAGATCCTGCAGAATGTAGTGCTTCTAAAGACTCAAGAATCTGAAACCTGGTCCACACACTAGCCACATGGAGCCAGCATGTCTGCCAAGGCAGTTACAGAGAAGGAAGACTGCCTTATCAAGAAACAGCATCTGTACCAGATATAGGAGAGAGCCCTAGAGCTGAATTTCATCAACACAAAAGGGATGATGAGTATGACCAAGTTTTCCCAACAGTTTCCTGTTGAAGGTGATTTTGTAACTTAAAGAAGTTACATTTAACATCATTTTCCTTTTCTGGCTCAATTGGTAAATAGTTTTGCTTTTGTCAGTGTTGGTTTTCTTCAAGCATAAACATGGATTCCAAACAAGTCTAAGAACAAGTGTTTTTAGTTGTTGTTGTTTTGTTTTGTTTTTTTGAGGAAAATCCTATATTTCAACCCATACTATTGTGAGAAAAATCAGAATGATCAAAAATGATGTTTCAAAATCCTGCTTTGAACTTGTCTTAGTCTGGGACCCAGAAAAGCTGTTTCTGTTGTGGACGTATGTGGATCTTGGTGATCTAGACCCAATAAATTGTCTTCATTTCAGTGAAGTAGTTTATTTACAGCATCTTGATGGGAGAAAATGTGGAGGCTAGTAGTGCATCTAACTATAGTGGTGAGTACCATTCATAAAGATAGATGTGTTCAAAATTTGGTCTCTTTCTTTACAGTTCATAGATTTTATTTCATGATAATTATAGTCAGAGGAACATGGGATAGAAATTATTAACATTATTAATTTAGGCAAACTAGAGAAAAATTGATAGTCATTATGTCTGTAGATGTGTAGCAGAGCGCTCTCACTAAAGCATGCATTGAAGTTGACCATTTGGGCATGGTGACTGCTCTCAATACCCATCTATAGTATTCATGTATAATGGAGAGGGTCTACAGGGATGAAGTTTTGTGCACTGGATCTTGGGGCCATAGAGAAAGATGATGCTGAAATGATAAAGACATAATGGGGGTGTATTTACAAGCCTAATCTATGAGTAAGAATCATTCTCTCCAGCTTTGGGGACTGAAGGGAAATACAGAGCTATTTTGGTATCTGAGAGGTCTTGCAGCTTTGGAAGCAGTTGGAGGGAGGTTTGGTATACAGAAGTCTCTTAACCACATGGCAGCATGTGGCAAATGAATTAGAACTATTCTTAGACTTTTCCTTGTAGCATTAACTAGATTATATTCTTGTTCTGCAGTCTATGACTATGGAGAAATAGGGAATCAAATTCTTGATTAAAAGTTATTTGATCTTCATATTTGTCACAGCCTTGCTTTTAGCAGTGTTTTGGGGAAAAAAGGCATTTATTATTTATTCCTTCATCGTGAATTGTCAGCTGGATTCTAAAGTGTCAATGAGGGACAATAGGAAATGAAGACAGAGTGACAATCTAAATTATGATGGACCCTCAAGGGGCATGGCAGTGAGATAGGGTTTTATTTGTAACACAATGGGCAACAATTGAGGATCAAGAGAAGCCATGAGAGCAAAGGTCAAACAGTAGAGCTTTTCACTGCCTTTTGGTTACATCTAGATAGTGTTTCAAACTGTAAAACTCATGTCAAGAGTGACATTGGGTTGGGGTACAGACCGTATCTACTGTGTTATACTTTGAGCTCTACACATATTTATGTGTATTGCATGCCCCCCTCAACCATCACAGACATTACTGTTGGCAATTCTTGATCTAGAGTAGGTCTTCAAGCACCAGATAGAAGCACTGTATCTCCATATTTAACATGCATACCACCAGGTCTGACCAACCTATCTGTTCAAGTAGTCTCATTAATGTTAATGCGAAATGATTATGGCTATTCACATGTATGACTATTGGACTTCGGCACCATCTATTTTTGCAAATTTTCAGTGATGTCTCACATACAAGAGAAAAAATTTCACTCATGTTTTCCCCTAGGCTACCAACAAGTCTTTTGAGGGAGTTTTCACATCACAACCCCTGTAGTTGATGCCTTCTTGGGGAAAGCATCTTCCCTGCTGCTCAGCTGGCCCCATGGGTGGCTAACACTGCTTGGCGACAACTCTGCAGGTGCCACCAGATGTTACCACCCTCTCCAGTCCTGAGTTGGAGATGTTTCTGTTTCCATATTAGTTTTAAACTTCTCTTTAGGTGCCAGGCACTATCAGATTTTTACTGGAAAATAGCAACTTCAGCTCTGAATCTAATCCTTCTTCTTTTTATGTGACAAAATCCATCCTTAGGACTGTTTGGCAGAATGACATCAGGACATCCCTTTATTTGCCATTTTCCCTTTATTTTCCCTAGATTCCTCCAATCTCCATCTCCCACATACTTTATTTCCTTCTTTCAGCAAAAAAAGTACAAAACCTCAACTCTATCTCATTTCATCCAAATGGACACTCAGTTTGGAAGATGACCTTCAGATTCTCAGATAAGGAAGCCTAGTTTTGGACTAAGTTCAGTTCAGTCACTCAGTTGTGTCTGATTCTTTGCGACCCTATGGACTGCAGCATGCCAGGCCTCCCTGTCCATCACCAACTCCTGGAGTTTACCCAAACTCATGTCCATTGAGTCAGTGATGCCATCCAACAATCTCATCCTCTGTTGTCCCCTTCTCCTCCCTCCTTCAATCTTTCCCAGCATCAGGGTCTTTTCACATGAGTCAGCTCTTCACATCAGGTGACCAAAGTATTGGAGTTTCAGCTTCAACATCAGTCCTTTCAATGAACACCCAGGACTGATCTCCTTTAAGATGGACTGGTTGGATCTCCTTGCAGTCCAAGGGACTCTCAAGAGTCTTCTCCAACACCACAGTTCAAAAGCATCAATTCTTTGGTCCTCAACTTTCTTTATATTCCAACTCTCACATCTATATGTGACTACTGGAAAAACCATAGCCTTAACTAGATGGATCTTTGTTGGCAAAGTAATGTCTCTGCTTTTTAATTGCTGTCTAGGTTGGTCATAACTTTCCTTCCAAGGAGTAAGCATCTTTTAATTTCATGGCTGCAATCACCATCTGTAGTGATTTTGGAACCCAAAAAATAAAGTCAGACACTGTTCCCACTGTTTCCCCATCTATTTCCCATGAAGTGATGGGATCAGATGCCATGATCTTTGTTTTCTGAATGTTGAGCTTTAAGCCAACTTTTTCACTCTCATCTTTCACTTTCATCAAGAGGCTCTTTAGTTCTGCTTCACTTTCTGCCATAAGGGTGGTGTCATCTACATATCTGAGGTTATTGATATTTCTCCTGGCAATCTTGATTCCAGCTTGTGCTTCCTCCAGCCCAGCATTTCTCATGATGTACTCTGCATTTAAGTTAGGTGAGCAGGGTGACAATATACAGCCTTGACGTACTCCTTTTCTGATTTGGAACGAGTCTGTTGTTCCATATCCAGTTCTAACTGTTGCTTCCTGACCTGCATACAGGTTTCTCAAGAGCCTGGCAGGATACAATAAATACTAGACTAATATTATTTAGTGTAGGTAACAAACTGCATTTACTTTCATGTTTTCATGGTTTGAAGGAGTACTCATGATCACATCAATACAGATATACCTACAAACACAATCTTTGAAAGCTTTGGCTTAAAAGTTGGAACTGTTCTTTGTCTATTCTAGTAAATTTTATTTAAATTCTCCTTTCTTTTCACCTTTAGTTTATTTATACCACTACAGTTAAGCTGAAGAGTATTCAGTTCTTTACATTTCTTCTAAATGAGGGTTGAAAAACTTTTGTTAGTCTTGCCTTGTTACAACTTTCCCCGTATTCTCCAAATATGTCATCCTCAAAACTCAGTTTAGGACTTCTGTCTTTGAATCTTTTCTTGATTAATCATATTTTGTTTTAGCTGCCATCATGTTAGTTCTCATTTTCTGAAACTTTTTTTTTTTAAAGGAGCACTGCTTTCTTGAAAATATTTTACCATATATTTTTACTTGACATTGGAGAAGTATATAGCCAGTTAACAATGTTGTGATAGTTTCAGGTGGACAGCAAAAGGACTTGGCTATACATATACATGTATCCATTCTTCCCCAAACTCCCTTCCCGTCGGGGCTGCCACATAATATTGAGTAGAGTTTCCTATGCTCTATAGTATGTCCTTGTTGGCTATCCATTTTAACAGGTACCCATAGCAATATGTTCATATCAATCCCAGACTTCTGCCTATCCTTCCCTCCTAGTAACCATAAGTTCATTCTCTAAGTCTGTGAATATATTTCTGTTTTGTAAATAAATTTATTTGTATCATTTCTTTTTAGATTCTGCATAAAAGGGATGTCATACAATATTTGTCTTTCTCTGTCTGATTTACTCCACTCAGTATGATAATCTTTAGGTCCATTTGTGTTTTATGAAGCTGATTTCTAATACTTGGAAATTAGTAGATTTTGGACCCAAGAGGTAGACATTCAGAGTTCAAAGGGATCTCCTATTACTTAAGAATTTGCATTAGAAAAAAAAAGAATTTGCATTAGTGTTCTACTATACTGGATTATAATCCATATGGAGCTAAAAGAATTTGGGCCACAAAAAGAATGGTTTTTGGCTCATTTGGTAATTCAACAAAAATTTATTGGATCCGTATTTGATGCCACAGATATATTACACTCAGTGGTGGCAATGTGGTTATGGTTTTCGTTAAAATTCAGTGTCTTCTGAGGAGAATACAACCTTTAGGGAGAGATAGAAAGTTTAAAGATATATGGAAAGCTTAAAAATATAACACAAAAGAAGTTTGTAAAAATGTTACTATAACCTGGTAGAGGAAAGAAAGTGAAAGTGAAGTCACTCGGTCTTTTCTGACTCTTTGCGACCCCATGGACTGTAGCCTACCAGTTTCCTCCATCCATGGGATTTTCCAGGCAAGAGTACTGGCGTGGGTTGCCGTTTCCTTCTCCAGGAGATCTTCCCAACCCAGGGACTGAACCTGGGTCTCCCGCATTGTAGGGAGATGCTTTGCTGTCTGGGCCACCAGGAAAGTCCTGGTGGAGGAACACACAACAAAACTTGGAAAAAGCTCTTGAGAAGTTTTTGGTTTTGTTCCAGTTAATTTAGGAGGATGAAAAGCTTCGACATGAAATGTTGTGTGCTCGGTCACTCAACATGTCCAATTCTTTGCGACCCCATGGACTGTAGCCCACCAGGAACCTCTGTCCATGGAATTTTCCAGGCAAGAATACTGGAGTAGCTTGCTATTTCCTAAAGATGCATAAAACAGGAACAAAACAAAATAGCTTGAGGAGGTGTAGGAAAACAAATATTAGGGTGAAATTCGGGTAAGTGAATACGCATGTTATGTCACAGAGAAAAAATTGAAGAAACTGCTTATGGAGTTAGATAAGGCTCATCTAGTAAAATAAAAGTCTCTTCTCTCAAAACTCTGACCTTTGAAGCATAACCTTCCCACATTCTGTGAAACAGTAGTGATCTTTGGCATCAGCCTTAGAGGAAAAATCATGTTGGTGTGAGGAGACTACTTGCTGTGGTGTAATTTCCATGGCACATCTCAAGGTATCAAGATTCTCATAGTCCATCAACTTCTACACACTTCTGCTATTACACCAAGAAAAAAAAATATATCACTTAGAAAAATATCTAGAATATTTAATTTTGTAAATTTTATTTCTAATACAGAAACTGAATGTTTGGGTTAACAGCTAGAATTTAAAAATCAAACAAAAAGCCAAATGGAAACAACAACAGCAGCAAAAACTCTTCCTGTATTTGTAAGTTAAGAGTTTGGAACAGAAAGAAGAAGGGAAGTAAAACACTGACTTCAAAAATAATGAAGTTTTTGTACCATTTTTTTGATACCACTGCTTATGATTGAAAACACCATGGGTCTGAAAAGTAGAGGAAACATCTTATAGCAAGTGAGTCTGTCAAGATAGTCTCAGATTTGAGAAGCGAATTTAAAGTGAAATTGGAGAATTTTGGCACAAGGTAAGCAAAAGGAGGAACTGTGCCAAGTATTTCTTAGCAGAAAGAGTGATCAAAAGCTGTTTTCGAGGCTTTAGTTATCTATGTTCCAATTTCCAAAACACTATCTTTTATCAAAGAAAGAGAAAGAGTTTGGATGTCCTCAAGGACTGTCCCTGCTGGCAGCTCCCGTTGTTGCCCCACAGGTTTGGATTCCTTTGCTTGTGGAGGCTAAAACGGACCAGGGATGAACTGGTCTCTCCATGCCCTATTTGGAGGGCCTAGTTTACACTTCTGCCGCATTCTCTTGAACCCCGATGAAGTTAATTTCATTGCTTAGCCCTAAGTTTGCCTTTTTCCAGTATTTTCCTTTTCTCAGGCAATTTAGGTCTTGGCAAGCCTAATGCTGAATCACTCTTGTGTTTAAAGTCCCAACATATTGGATAGGCATGTATCCTAATAAAGACTTTTGTTTTTGTTTAGTTGCTAAGCCAATAAAAGTCAAGGCTATCATTTTTCCAGTAGTCATGTATGGATGTGAGAGTTGGACTATAAAGAAAGCTGAGCACCAAAGAATTGATGCTTTTGAACTGTAGTGCTGGAAAAGACTCTTGAGAGTCCCATGGACTGCAAGGAGATCTAACCAGTCCATCCTAAAGGAGATCAGTCCTGGGTGTTCATTGGAAGGATTGATGTTGAAGCTGAAACTCCAATACTTTGGCCACCTGATTCAGAGTGCTGACTCATTTGAAAAGACCCTGATGCTGGGAAAGATGAAGGCAGGAGGAGAAGGGGACGACAGAGGATGAGATGGTTGGATGGCATCACTGACTCAATGGACATGAGTTTGAGAAAACTCCAGGAGTTGGTGATGGACAGGGAGGCCTGGCATGCCACAGTCCATGGGGTTGCAAAGAGTTGGACATGACTGAGTGAGTGAACTGAACTGAACTGAACTGAGTCATTAAGCTGTGTCTGACTCTTTGTGACCCCGTGGACTGTAGCCCTCCAGGCTCCTCTGTCCATGGGATTTCCCAGGAATACTGGAGTGGGTTGCCATTTCCTTCTCCAGGGCATCTTCCTGACCCAGGGATCAAACCCGCATCACCTGGCAGGTGGACTCTTTACCACTGAGCCTCCAGGGAAGCTAATAAAGAATTCGTGTGCCTGCTCTGTTGCTTCAGTCGTGTCTGACTCTTTGCAATCCCATGGACTGTAGCCCACCAGGCTCCTTTGTCCATGGGATTCTCCAGGCAAGAATACCAGAGTGGACTGCCATGCCCTCCTCTAGGGGATCTTCCCAACCCAGGGATCGAACCCCTGTTTCCTGAGAGATCTCCTGCATTGCAGGTAGATTCTTTACCCACTGAGCCACCAGCGAAGCCCAATAAAGACTTTAAGGAGGGTACTTAACTACTCAGATCATATCGGTGATTTTATGTTCTGTGTTAAAAGCATGAATATGATTAATTTAAAACTGAGACTACCAAATGTCTCTGACTTTAGTGACAGTCCCTAGGCTGTCTGGAAAATTATGGGAACAGTTTCTGAAGATGTTTCTTTACTTTCCCTAGCTGATGAGGACAGTTTTTTGATCTGTGAACAAAGAAGTGTAGGAGCTGATGGTGACAGTGCAGGGAGAGGAGAGAAGGAAGAGGATTGGGACTTGTGTCACTTTCATTATCCCGACACCTCGACCCTAGAACTCACCATGTCCAATATCTGGGTCTGTCCCTTTAACCACAGCCAAAGCCCAACTCTCCTCTGGTTCATCAGACCCTCTCATTTCTGCCCTACCAAATTGCAGTTTTCAGAATGAACTTAGTTTTTTGAGTTCAGATGAAGCTTTTTTAGTAAAAGTGGTAAATTTGGGCAGATCTGTTGAATATTCTGTGGATTCATAAACACATTCATGACATACATATCCTAACCCGGACGAGAGATCATATATATACTTATCATTGCTAGAATCAAAATGTATGTAAAAACAAATAGTTTATTATTAACTATTATTATTATTTTACTAAATATTTGGTGGCTCAGATGGTAAAGAATCTGCCTGCAATGTGGGAGACTGGGTTCGATCCCTGGGTTGGAAGATTCCCTGGAGAAGGAAATGGCAACCCACTCCAGTATTCTTGCCTGAAAAATTCCATGGACAGGGGAGCCTGGCAGGCTACAGTCCATGGGGTCACAAAGAGTTGGACTTGACGAAGCGATTAACACTTCAACATTTTAAATAAATTTAAAAGCCAGAGTATAGTCCACTAAAACGCAAAATAGTTAATGTAATAGAAAGAAAAGCACTTTAACCTTCTCATATATCTTCAATTAAAATTATTTTGCAGATATGAAGAAATAAAAGGTTAAAGATTAAATCTATATTTCCTCTGTAAGAAATGATTATGGAAGATGCTATGAAATTTGTACTTAATTGTTTTTATAATAGTCTGGGTCGGAGTATGCTAATGGTAGTATTTTCATTTATTCTATTTAATATTTTGTTCTAATATTTATTCTTTCTTCACTCTTTCTTGATAAGATATAGAGACATGGATGAATCTGTTAATTATCATGAAAATGTAAAATGTCTTTCTTTTCTACCTGAGACTTCTAATTGATTTCCAGAAATCAAAGGTTCTAACTCCCACTTCAGTGCTTTAGTTAACACTTCCAAATAAGTTAACTTTAATTTTAAAAGAGAGCAGCTAATGTGACTAGTCTTTAAACCCAAGATTTATATTGAAAAGATTATTAAATCAAATGTATCAATGAGCATATATATCATTCAAAAATGGTTAAGTGAAATCTGATTCTCTAATCAGAAGAAACAATGTTACGAGAGATGTGGCAAAGCAATAAAATTGTATAAGATCCATGTAGAGATGGAAGAAAGCTGAAGACAGTGCTTCTCAAACTATAATAGGCAAAAGGGAAACAGCTGAAGATCTTCTTAAAATAAATATTCTGCCTTAGGAGAACTGGGTGAAGACTTAGATTCTGCATTTCTAACGAGTTTCAGGCAAAGCCTAAGTTCCTGATCTTTGTACCTTATGTGGATGAGGAACTGGAGTACATACTATGATTCTACTTCATTTTTTTAATCTCCTTTTTCTCCCGCAGTTGACCTAGCTTTTAACTGAGGCAGGTCAGAGTGGATTGTGATGTTAAGGGGGTGGGTTTAAGGATAACTTTTATAAAACTTTGCTGCTTCCGTATCAACTGAAAAGAAGCTACATGTTTTTTCAGTCAAGATGGCTCATGGGCCACAGCAGAAATCACAAAATCATTGTTAATATGCACTGAGTTTTTTTTTTTTTTTTAAAGCTTCATGTAGTTTTGCTGATAAAGGTAGGAAACTTGGAATTTTCCACCAACCTGTAAGTTTATCCTTAATATGTCTCTTAGTTTGAAAACAAGTGCAATTATTACTTGGTTTGGAAAAAAAAAGTATATAGGATACAAATAAATGATTCAACACAATTGTAATGACATTTCTGGATTATCAGATTAAATGTATACACTGTTTTCCTGGTAATTATGTGGTTTATCATCCCCTACAAATCTGTGCATTCCTTGATGGCAAAGACTTTGCTTCACATTTACCCTGTGCACTCTACAGGGTCCAGCAATTTCTGAGTGCATGGTAGCACTCTGGACATCTGGTGCAAACTTGTCTGCTCTTAACTCTGCATTCTTCTGCTTTATTTTGTAAACAAGATACTTAAGTATAAGGCCTGTCCTGCATGGAGAGTTGTAGTTAAGGGTGCACATGTGGTTCCAGTTTTCACTTCCTAAGAGTCATTTGTTTTGAGGTGACTCTTGTCCTGTTTACTTTTGCACAGAGCCTTGTCTAGTGCTTGAAAGGGAGCCTGATAAGAACTGTTGTACAGTGCTTTAGAAACAAATTATGTCACTTTTAGGATTGTAAACATTGGCTAAATAATTTGTTGAGGTTTGGGGATGAGTTTATTATACTATTCTCCTTCTGTGTACATTTGAAATTTTGCAAAATTAATCTAAAAGAAATAGAGAATCAAAACAAGAGAAAACACTATTTACAAGGTTGAGTGAGTATAAAACCAGAGAAACTAAAATGGAAACACAGATACACATCAATGTATCTATTAATAAATTAAAGTATATGTGTGTAATTTGGGAGTTTAAAATCTTACAAAAATATCTACTTGAAAAATTATTCCTTGAGACTAAACAGGTCAAGCTTTTATAGATTTTTATCACTGTCTTGATCTATTCAAATAGGTTTAAAATGGTTAAATAAATGTGAGGGGATATTTCAAAATGTTATTTGGGGTTTGGCTATTATATGGACCCATCAGTTCTGGCATTGCTCACATATTGAATCTGATCTGTCATTTAACATTGTCCACCAAGAAAGACTACCTGAAGGCTTGGAATGATCAGTGCAAATGTAATACTAGTGTTTGTGAAACGATGGGTTAGTCATTCATGCCCTTATTTCAACAACAAACATTAAGGGCATATTTTATATAAGACACTATTCTAAGGACTTCAGGAAAAGCAAGATATATTAAGTTTGTTCTTTCCTCAGCATCTTGGCATTTAAGAAGATTTCACTTGTGTATTTAACGTAACACAAAGAGACTTCCTTTTCCAACAGGCCGTTATAAAGGAAGACTAGGGTGTGGGCAAAGAACTTTTGCCTAGATAGAAATGATGCTCAATTGATGATGGGCCAATGAATGTATCTTCACGTTAAAAAAACTTGTAGACATGCCAGTGTGAGAAATGTTATTTTCTTTCTTTTTTTAACTACTTGGTATAACAACAACTTTTATTTATTTGTTGAAGTATAGTTGGCTTACAATATTATGTGTACAGCAAAGTGATTCAGCTGTACATATATCTATATCTATTCTTTTCCAGATTCTTTTCCATTATAGGTTATTACAAGATACTGAGATTTATTATTTTCTGACCTGAACACATCTTACCCTTTAGGTTTTACTCATTTAGATAGACATTAATAAACATAAGCAGGTCAATACTGTGATTTAACATTGTAATACCAGCTGTAGATGATAAACTATTGAATATACAAATTCAGTTACAGACTTTTATGTACAGTATAATTCAGATTTATAATAATTCATGTATTTCTATACATGCCAATGTAGATTTGGGAAATTTTAAGCAAGATATACACCAAACTATAAGAGTAAGTCTAGGGGAAGGAATTAGATGAAATAGGGAAGGGGATTCTTCTTAGGTCAACTTTGGAAGATTTTTACTTTTCTTTTTAGTATTTTACAGATTAAAGAGTTATGATTTTAATTCCAATATAGAATGATTTTTACAAAGTATTTAGTCCATGTCTTTGTCTTCAGAAAAAATAATAAAATCATGTGGAGAGGCTTTTCTTATTTTGGGGTTTAGATTTTCCTCTTATCTAAGCAGAGCACTATAGTATGTTTGCATATTGTTGCTGATATAACAATACTGGAAGGAAAATACACCAAAACTAATAGTGAGTTGTGTAAAACTGGAGAGATTATAGGTGACCTGTTTTATTTTCCTCGTAGTCTAAATTTTTTATAATGTTATTTTTTATGTTTTGATAAAAATTTATTTAAAGAATAAGACAAAAATCATTTAAAATATATTGGCTTATATAATGCCATGCTTATACATTTCAAGACTGTTACAGGATGACATTTACAAAGCATTTCAAGACTATTACAAGAATAAACTCACAATTAGCTATGTCTTCTAAAATATAAATCACTTTTATGCTTTATACCATACATGAGTAACTAACAAGTTAATGATAACCAACTTGGAGAAGACGCTTATTCTACTAAGTAAGCACTGCATTCTCATTAAAACCGTAACACACAAAGGATATTTCCTAAACATCTGCTAGAAGAGCCAAGGTATTTAGGTTATTTTTTTTTTTTTCACTAAAAGTCAGTGGTAAATAGGGTTCTAACACTGTCAGATATAAACATATTTTATTAGAAAGTGTTCATTATGCATTTCCCACTCTAGTTTCCTGACAGATGCACACAATAGAAAGGTCAACGACCGTGGTTTTAGATCTAGGTTCACAGACAAACATATCAGGTGGATTATCTCTTAGCATGTCACCTAAGTTCTGTGTCAGTTTCCTAATTTGTTTTAAAAAAAATGCCATGGGGGAAAAAGGTTCTTATCGACCCTTGGCGAAAATATATCTATATCTGCTATATTTTTGTCACAGAAACCTTCTATTGCCTGGGTGGGAGGGGGTGGTCAGTGTTATTAGAGGGAAAGGTTGACGGCCAGAAAGGAACTAACATTTGACTGTCTTCTCAGTGACAGCAGCTCTAGGCTTCACGGACACGTGACCAGCACAGTCATGCAGGGCTTCGCCTTCGGCAGGGTCCTGGGCCTGGTGTAGGGTCCTCATGGTGGTCACCGTTCTAACACCCTTAATCACGTTATCTTTGATCTCGCGGTCTGTAAGTGAAGCTGGATATGGGGATGGAGACGTACTTGAACCTCTGCGCTGCCTTCCCACCAGTCTGAGATGGTTTCACAGGTCCCGCCGTGGCCCCTGCCTTCCTGGGCCCTCGCTAGCCTCCCTCTCTAGCTCCGTGAGCGACAGTGGGGACCTCCTCCGTTGGCAGGCGTCGGGGCGCAGGTATTTCAGAGCGGGGCATTGCAGGGCTGAGGGTGGGGCAAGCCTTTCACCCCCTGGGCATCCAGGTGACAAGTGCATCCCTGAGGACTTGGGCTGGAGTGTTGGGCTAGGAGGAGGGCAAGATGCCTGGCTCAACACCCCAGCTCCTAACATAGGCCTGGTGTGTGGGCTGAGCGGCTCTGAGAGTGGCTGCCCACCTGAGGGCTATAAGCGTCCACTTGCAGGCACGCATGCACCCCGTGAGAAGTGCCAGGTGAGGCGGGGCGGGGCGGATGCCCACCTGGCAGCTATAAGCGTCCACAGGCAGGTACGCATGCACCCCGTGAGAAGTGCCAGGTGAGGCGGGGCGGGGCGGATGCCCACCTGGGGGCTATAAGCGTCCACTTGCAGGTACGCATGCACCCCGTGAGAAGTGCCAGGTGAGGCGGGGAGGGGCGGATGCTCACCTGGCAGCTATAAGCGTCCACATGCAGGCACGCATGCGCCGCGTGAGAAGTGACAGGTGAGGCGGGGCGGGGCGGATGCCCACCTGGCAGCTATAAGCGTTCACATGCAGGCACGCATGCGCCGCGTGAGAAGTGACAGGTGAGGCGGGGCGGGGCGGATGCCCACCTGGCAGCTATAAGCGTCCACATGCAGGTATGCTTGCACCCCGTGAGAAGTGCCAGGTGAGGCGGGGCGGCTAGTGGCTGCGCGTTTACTCCTGCGCTTCAGGGAGCTCAAAGGAAAAATACCCGGAGAGAGAGCCCAAGAAAGAAAGGTAACAGTTTTGTATGTTAGTATCTATAATGACACATTGTACCGGCTTTTGGAACTAGGTACCCCCATATTTTCATTAGGTACTGAGCCCTGCAAATTATTTAGCCTATTGGGTGTGTCAAGACATGCATTAGATTGTTGAAGAGGTTAGGTATAGGAAGCGTCTAGCAAAGCGTCTGGTAACGTGGTGGGTTCTGATAAACAAAGGGATTAGGAAGGAAACTGGGCCCTTTCAAAGTACAAAAACATTAGGAGGGAAGTTTTGGAAGGGACTGCTAGTCCTGCCAGAATCTTGAGTGCAAGAGTCTTCTCATTTTACTTTTGCTTTTCTTTCCCCATCTTGAGTACCCCTGGCTAATTCTAGGGAGTGGTTTGTTCCTTTGATCTTAGAGATTTTTTTTTTGAGGATTCTTTCGCCAAGTTCTTGGAAAGTGGTATGGCGATGCAAGAGCAGTCAGAGAAAAAGACACTGAATCTAGGAAATCTTTTGCAGTGCTCCATCCGTGTGGTCAGCTGAGCAGTGTTTCGATACACATTAAAAAGGTGGCTGTGAAATGTTAGAACTGAAAGGCGGCTTAAAGCGCCTTTACCCCAGCGTCCCTTTTCCCAGGTAGATTTCTTGTTCACGGTGTGTGTTTGAATTTCAAAGTAGAACAGGGCAAGAGTGGCATGAGCCTGTGAAAGGCTTAAGGCTCTCAGTAGAAGGAGAAAAAAATAGTAAGCTTAGCCTCGGGGGACGGCGAGGGGAGCCCTATTTTGTGTAGGTGGTTGGATGGCATCACCGACTGAATGGGCATGTGTTTGAGTAGGCTTCGGGAGTTGGTCATGGACAGGGAAGCCTGGTGTGCGCAGTCCATGGGGTCGCAGAGTCGCACACGACTGAGCAACTTAACTGAACTGAACTGATTGGCTTAACTAAAGGATTCTACACAGCTTATTGAGAAACATTTTCCAGATAAGCCGCTGTTTTCTCTTATCTCGTTTTTACCTTTGCCACTAACCCATGAGCAGTAAACTCAGAAATTTTATGAAGTTTTACAGCTAACAAGATAATTCATGAATGTAATATGTTTGGTCTGGGGAAATCTATTTTTATTCATTACAATGTACATAGAGTGCACTGTACTTTCTTCCAAGTAACTTTTGGAAGATATCTGGCAAAATAACTCAATATGACTAGCAGTTATTTTTTGGAGACTGGTATTGTTTTGACATGGAGAGCATTGAAAACATATGGTCTTTCATGTCTCTTGCCTTGTGCTTTCCTTAAAAATGTTTATATTTGCTTATGGTAAAATGCATTAAGTTTCATAATCCCGAACAACCTTCTGGTACACAGATTCACTTTCAAGCAGTGCAACTGGGGAAACAGAAGTTTTTACAAAAAAGATGAGATTTTCTTATGTAGCTATGCATTTTATACAGTACAGGTGCCAATTTTGATCTTTATTTTTTTCCCCTAATGTTCCAATTCTAAAGCAACTGTATAAATTATCTCTATGCCACCTCTCCAATAGCTTATATTCTCCATCAGTGAAAGTTTGGCCAGAATCTGTTGGCTCCAAAGTTAGGATGAAGTCTGAGCTCATTTATAGGGTTTCTACCATAGCCATTGACCCTTGTGATTTTGATGGTGAACATTTCCTGGGCATACCGTAGAGTGAGATGGCTCGATTGAATGGTTTTCCTTGACACAGTGAAGTGAAGTCACTCAGTTGTGTAATCAGTAATCTTTCTTTTTAGCATGTGCCATATTTCAATCAAGGAAGTAAGAGGTAGTTTTGATTGTGCTCACCAACAGTGGAAATCTAAAGTAAATTTTGAAAACATCTTAATGTACATATTTTAAAAAGAGGGATTGTTTTTGGGTATACTGAAATCAAATCTCAGATTTCATGTTAGTTGGGCAAGCTTTACATTTTGATTTATTTTGTTATGCATTATAATTTAATAGAACACATGTCATCTTTTTAAGCCATATAGACACGTTTACTTTGTTGGCCTTTATTTTAGTTGATGACAAATTCAGCCTAAAGCAGTAATTAGCACTAAATTTAGAACAGTCATATCATGGTGGTGATGATTTTATACCAAAGGAGAATTCTGAGACCTCACTATAAGATTGGAAAATACCTTACTGTATTCAGGGTTTGCAGCTTGAAAGTTTGCAGCTTGTCTTTTTAAAGCCCTTTATATTCCAGCTATGTCTTAATTTCTTGATTTATTAGAATTGTGTTTCTTTTAGAGAATTTAGGCATACCAAAGAAGGATTTTAAGAGATATCCCCTACCCCCAAATTTATGAAAATACCAGTTAAAATATCAGTGTAACTGTAATGCCCAAATGCTCATCTTATAATGAATGTGGTTTTATAAGCACAATTTTCCAGTACTTTGGGTCAATTTTCAACAAAAAAATATTTAATTTTTATTTGAGGTATTAGTTTAAGGCAAAACAGCTTCACTCTTAGTACTTTGGGATTCATTCAAGAATCAAATTGTTACACTGTGATTCAAGTGATTCAATCTGTTCACTGTCTTGGGTTTTTCAGAGATTATCCACCTGTAGTAAATTGAAGAACCAAGAAAGGCTGCATTGTTAGAACATTTTCCAATTGGACCATTAAGTACTTTCTGGAGATTTTTTCTCTGAAAATGATGGGCATGATATGCACTGTTCCATTTGTTTTGAGAAGATAATAATAGCAGCAAAGAAACAATCATCAGGATGTACAGATATTCCCATATAGACAGCATATGAATTCTCAAGGTTAAAGCACTTTAAAAAGGGTTTCACTTTTTGGAAGTTACATGGGCATAGAGATGGGAGAATCAGGCCAATACTTATTAGTGTGATTAAACCATTCTTACAAAGGGTCTGACTACAATAGAAACAAGTCATCCAGAACCTGACTGAAGTGAGGTAATGAATATAATAAGCTTCAGAAGCAAGAGAAAACAAAGTACTTCCAAATGGTTCAGTTTGATTAGTATTAAAATTAGAGGGCGCTCATCTTGAAATATTTAGTAACATCACCATTTTCAGATGTTACTCTAAAAATTCTGAAAGTATTGTGGGACCTAGGTAGAGAGTAATTCTGATTATCCAGTTTCATTGTGAACATTTCATTCCCAAGGAAGAAATAATAGAACTTGTGAAAAGTACATGCCATAAAGTCATCAGAAAGAGTATGCCTCTCTGCTTTGCAAATTTTTGATATTCTGGATGTGCTTCTTATGATCTTAATTGCCTGAAATCTGTTTGGCATGCTTTGTAATCTCTCCAAGTCAATAAAATGTTTTGTCTTTTGAACATACTTCTGTTTCAGCAGTCAGATCCAGCTAGTACAGCAGATTTCTGAGTCTGATATTGAATGGTTTTAGTTCAGAGCTTTGCAGACTGGGAATATTTTTGTAGTGAAAGCTACAAAAAAAGAAGAGAGATTTGTCCTATAATTGTATATTCTAAAAAATCAGTCAAAACTTAACAAATTTAGGTCAAATATCTCAAAGTGCATGTTCCTCAGTTTTAGAAATTATAAAAATATTGTTAAAAATATTTTTTCTTACTACAAACCTCTTTTCAGTATATCAGGATGAACAGAATTCAGCTGAAGAAGAATCAGTGTATCTTTTGAGGAAAAGCAGTCCTGATGATTTTGTTTTATTTAGACCTCTTCCAGCAGAATGCAGGTATGAGTTTGGATTCTAGACGCTGGCCCATATAATGTGTGTCCTTCCTCTAAGGAGGTTTGGTTAAGAACAGTACCTGAGCCACAAAAAGAGATTATTCCATTTTAAGGCAGTTTTGAGTTTTGGAGAAACTTTGTGTCACTGCCTCTTGCTTGAATAAGGGAATTTGACAAACACAGCAAAATCCATGGAAATGCTGGTCCCTCTTGAGAAACCAGTAGGAGGCAATGGGCCTAAAATTCTGTGCAGGGAGCAACTGAAAGATGTCCCTGGTGATTTCTCTTGACTAGTTAGAAATTCTTCAAAGTCATATCTTGTTCCTAAGAACAATCTCTATGCATAGCCTGATGAGAAACCTTGGAAGATGGCCTTCACCTGGGGGCTTATTTTTATATCAGTCATTCTGGAACCTAGTACGGGGGAAATGAACAGAAATCAAGGTCTTCTGTGAAGTCAGACAAGACTCTTATTCATCCCAAACATACAATTTAGAGAAGCATAAAAAAAAGTGGACCATTTCTATAGAGTATCTTTTAAAAAATTGTCAGATCTGGAAATTTCACAAAACTGGAAATTATTTAATCTAATCCAATCACCTCCTTTTCTTATGCCTTAAGTACTGGACTGATTTAGTGAGGTTATTGCCAAGGCTTGTTTATGTAGCAGGGTGAAGTAAGTGGCCATCTGGCAAACTGCAACTTAAATTCCCATTTCCCTGCCTAATGATCAATTGTCCTTTGAAGATTATTTCCTTCTAATAGACCTATTAAAGACATGCCCATAACCCAGTATTATGCACCCTTCACACATGACATCTTATGAATTCCTAAATTAACAAGTGAGATGTTTTTGCAATGTTCTACATTTTTAGCAATCTTCAACTTTCAATAAAGTTTTCTAAGTGACCAGTTTTTACTCTGACTGGAGTATAGGTGAAAACTGTTTATTCCTTGTGTTTATTTCTGTATAAAATATTTATATCATTCTAAAACACTGAGTCCCAGCTAAGTTGAACATTCTCATCTTACAGACAAGCTGTGCTTTCATTGGCTTCTTCTATTTCCAACTCCAGGGTTAAGTATCTTGGAGAAGAGAGATTGGGAATGGAGATATATACATACATATGTGTGTGTGTGTGTGTGTATTTTTTTTAATAAGAGGAATGTTTACAAAATGCTGACACTTTGCCAGGCCTACTCACTAGCTAGTTTTCTCTTTGGTCTGAGTACCACTGAATTTTGTGAGAGGTTGAAAATACAAATGTTAAATTTACAAATACCAGGTGTCTACTGTGTCTCTAAATTAGCCTAGTGTAAAATATTTTGGGCTTCTTGGGTGGCTCAGTGGTAAAGAGTCTGCCTGCCAATACAGGAGACGTAGGTTCGATCTCTGGTTTGGGAAGATCCTCTGGAGGTGAAAATGGTAACCCACTCCAGTATTCTTGCCTGGAACATCTCATGGACAGAAGAGTATGGTGGGCTACAGTCCATGGTGTTGCAAAGACTCAGACATTACTGAGCACACACACATAAGGTATTTTGACAAAATATTTTTTAATTTCAGGAAGTACTTCACAATATACTATCTCCTCTGTCTAATCTAATCTGTTCATCCAGAATTGCCAAATGGTTGACTTAGTCATCACTGCATTTCTAGTTGTCCTTTTAGTGGCATCCATGTCACATGTTCTCCTGTTGTCTATTTCTTTCATTCTCACAGCTTCCATGAGCTAATGTGGCTAATTCTCAATTCAAATACATACATTTTTTGGTAAGCAGTCACTGTACACTGGGCTTCCCTTGTGGCTCAGCTGGTAAAGAATCCACCTGAAATTCAGGAGACCCAGGGTTTGATCCCTGGGTTGGGAAGATCCCCTGGAGAAGGGGAAGGCTATCCACTCCAGTATTCTGGCCTAGAGAATTCCATGGACCATATAGTCCACAGGGTTGCAAAGAGTCGGACACGACTGAGCGACTTTCACTTCACTTCACTGTACATTACACATTTCCTCAGTTAGGCCTCTCAAGGGATGTAAGATCTAGCATTACCCTCGTTCTATAGATAATTAATCTGAGGTCTATCTGATTCCAAAACCCAAGCTATGTTGGCTTTCAGAAACCACTGCACCTCTAGGATACTTAGCAGGCAACACAAACCCACCATACTCCAAAGCGAATGATAATCTCCCTTGGGAAAATCAGCAACAGTTCCAGACTTTACTCAACTCTGCTTCTTTTAGTGGAACCACCATCCTGGTCTGGCCTGAGATCTCAGTGTCATTTTTAATGGCTTGCTGTTTCTCCATCTCTTTTTCCAGTTCAGTAGTTGCTTGGTCCTTTCTCTGCACTATCTCTGTCAGGTGTCTTTTTCTTTCCATTGCCACTCATGCCCCCAAACCCCAACTATCTTTACCTCTTACTTGAATGCTGAATTGGTCTCTAATTTAGTGTTATTTTTTCCCATCTCTCTCTTTCCTCTGCAATTAATTTTATTTTCCTTTTCTAGTTTAAACTTAAATCACAACTCCAATTAGCCATTTAAATCCTCACAGTATTTCATAGGTTCGTCACTGGCTACCAGATGAAGAACAAACGCTTCTAGCTAATATTCAGTGTCTTCCTTTATTGTTGTTCAGTTGCTAAGTCATGTCTGACTCTTTGAGACCCCATAGCCTGCAGCACACCAGGCTTCCCTGTCCTTTTTTTAATCTCCTGGAGTCTGCTCAAACTCCTGTCCATTGAGTTGATGATGCCATCCAACCATCTCATTCTCTGTTGCCCCCTTCTCCCCCTGCCCTCAATCTTTCCCAGAATCAGAGTTTTTTCCCCAGTGAGTCAGCTCTTCACATTAGGTGGCCAGAGTATTGGAGCTTCAGCGTCAGTATTAGTTCTTCCAGTGAATGTTCAGAGTTGATTTTCTTTAGGATCTAACCAGTCTTCCTTTATGGTGGAGATTAAAAAGGAAACAAACCCAAAGACCTGCCCTCATCAGACATATATGAGGCTAGGTTGGAGCAAAGCTTTCTCCTTTACTACAAACAACAACCACACGCCAGCCTGGGCATAATAAATGGTAACTGACACTTGCAGAGACAACAGGAGTATGAGGACCTGAAGGCATCAGGAAATTTACACCCTGTCCAGGGGTCCACTTTCTGCTCTGCTCTCTCCACTGACCTGTGGGAAGGCAGGCCCAGGGTTGTTGCCAGAACTTTAGATTTTTTCAAGAGAAGCCAAACTCTTAGACTTTTGTATGTAATTCTCCCATTTTAAAAATACTGGTAGCTACTTCAAATATAGCTAGCTTTCACTCCCTTTCCCTCTTTCTGTGTGTTTCCATGTCTGCAGTTAGAAAATAAAGCTAACACTGACCAGGTCAAGTAAGTCATGGGGTAGCTGCATTCGGTTTGTGGTCTGAAAATGTGCTCCTGCTGTAAGTAGCCTGCTTCTCTCACCCCCTCTGTGGGCTTTATGTCCTGCTCCCAACCTTTCTCCCGGCCTGACTTCCGTGGTCTTGTCTCTCTGCCTTTGTTTTTGTGGTTCCAATCTGCAGAAAAACCTCCTCTATATCCAGTCTATTGAAGCCTTTCCTACGATTGCAGTCTGCCTCAAATGCTATGTCCTCCACAAAGTCTCTCCTGATTCTCTCAGCCAGGCATCTTCCTTTCTTACAAACTTGAGTCCTCTCTTCTGTGGTCCATTTCCTCACTCTGCCTTGCATATGGGCTGTTGTCACTGACCTCCTACGTGACTGGAAGATGCATGAGGTAAGGACATCTCTGAAACCTCACAGTCTTTGGCAATAGCTTCTACATATAGCTGAACTTCAATAAATCTTGTTTTGAACTGGGAGGAAGTCTGTTTTTGGATATTTTTGTTTCAATTTAGAAATTGCAGGTCACCTGCTTCTTATCTAAAGAAGATGGGTTCATCTAGTCATCTTCTTTCTTGCACAGCCCAGATAGTATTTCATCATGTCTATGAAAACTCACCTTTGTAACCCAAAGTGTAACATGGCATCTGCTTGCTTTAAGGAGAGAAAACATCACTGTGCAGGAACATCTTCTGGTATGTGGAAAGTTGATCCGACCCAGGATCCTTTCTCAGTAATAGGATCCTAGCCCACTCCTGTCTCAATAATAAGGCTTCAGATTTGCTCATTCTTGTTCTTATTTAGAGAACTTGTATTCTCTCAGACCCTATGAGGTACCACTCCATCTTCAGAATCAGTGCTCTGAACCTGAAGTTTCCCTGCTATGCCACATCAAGTTCCGGACTGCTTCTGCTGATCAGATAACAGAGCATCAGGCAGCTACCACATAGCCAGTGAATGACCACAGGGTACATAGGGAACTTAGTCGTGCATATTTAAAATCACCCAGCCTGAGCATTTTTATCGATAAATAGGTGCTTTTACGTACCTATATCACCATACTGCAGTTTAAAAACAAACGTGCTGCAGCAGTTGGATCCTCAACTTTTGGGTGTAGATAAGCCTTTACAGAAAGCAGTGCTCCTGTATGATCCTAATTCTTGCACTCTAATCAGCTTGAGGGTTTTAGTTTAAGAAATTTTGCTCAAGCCAGGACATGCCCTAAACTATCTTCTCATGAGCAGAGTTGTAGTTCTGTTGGTATCTAGCATAATACACATCAAAAACTGTTAAAAATATTCAGTGTTACAGTATTCAAGAAACCCTAAAAGAAAGATACCGATTTCCCAACCACCTAACGTGGAATCATTAATTTGATTCCTTGTTTCCTTTCAGTATTTCTTCAAATCTGCAAATATATTGTAACTAGTGTCAAGCATACTTTGTGTGATAAGCACACATTATGAACTGCAACTTTGTTTTATATTAAATATTTTTAACCCAACAAAAATGATTCTGGTATATGCCAGTATATTGTTGTATTTTTTAATGGAAAGTGATCTAGAGCTATAATAGGACCTGCATATGTATATTCTGAGGTTTTTAGTTCCTTGAGGGATTAGAAAAAAGTCATAAAGTAACAACCTCACCAACCATGTGTGTTTAGCCTCACACTTCAGTAGCATATTATTTGCCAGCGCTAGAAACACAGCCCTGTGATGAGTATGCACCATAGAGGTTCATATATAAACTAAAATAACTGTGAGACGGATGCTGGCCAGTATTCATCTTTAAATGGGTTTAACTTGGATCTATGAAGAATGTCAGCCTTAAGAAATGGCTGACACTGATGCCTTATCAGCCAGTCCTGAGTCCCACGTGGTCCAGGTGGCATTTCCTGAGGAAATACTGGGGCGTCTCTGCAGTGGAGGGGCTCACAGGGCTATGTCCCTTCCTTCTTGACTTTCAGTGTATTGAACAGTATTGCATTCTGTGCACTCAGTTAAGTAGGCTTATGGATTATATTTTTTATTTAAAAAAATAACTCACAATGGACAATTAACTTAAAATTTCACAAAAGTAAAGTGTTGAAGATAATACTGATAATAACAAGCACATTGTAACAAACATAAAAATTCTTTTGCATAATTAGTGGAGGAGAAATACATGACAATTCATTTTAATGTATTATTAAACAGCATTTTTCATTCTCAGTAATTCTTTTCTACAGGAATTACTGTTTTTTAAAGGCTACTGCTCCAACACAAGCTTCACTGTGATGTGGGGCAGCACAGAATGTCCGCCTTTATGGCCAGGAGCGCTGAGGCTGTGAGCGATGAATCTGGGGACCACAAAGCCCCTTGGATGGGGTGCAGCAGCTGCACTGGGGACCTTGAGGATTCCAAGGAGCAGGCATGGGGCCATCTGCTGGGGATAGGATGGATGCTCAACCCGCTAGCCCCTCTCTTTTTTGGCCCTGGCACTTTATATCCCTCCCCCGACCCCCAGCCCCAGTGAAGGAGCAGCGGAGGGAAGATGAGAGAAACTCTGGGACTAGGAGCAAACTTGCAGCTACTCTGTGGAACTGGGGGCCTAAAAGAGAAATCTGAGACATTTATAAAAAAATAAAGATTTTGAAATATAGATCAGATCTGAGTTTGTAGCCCGAAAATTATACCAGGTCTTTATGCCGAGAGCAGTTTCAGTTCCCCTTTATTTATCTTCCTGTTCTGACTAGTGGTTCCCAAACTCGTCTGCATCTTGGCTCCACCTGGGCAGTTTAGACAACCATCTGTGCTTGTGGCCCATCCCTACTGATTGTCGTTTCAGCTGATCCAGGCTGTAACCTGTGCTTTGCGATTTTGCTTTTTTTAACATTTTTATTTTATATTGGAGTAGAGTTGATTAACAGTGTTGGGTTAGTTTCAAGTGTACAACAGTGTGATTCAGTTATGCATATATGTGTTTTGTTTTTTAAATTCTTTTCTCATTTAGATTATTATAGAGCATTGAGCTGAGTTCCCTGTGCTGTACAGTAGGTCCTTGTTGGTTATCTATTTTTTTCTGAGTTAATCTCTTTTTAAATTTTTAATTGGAGGACAATTGCATTACAATATTGTGTTGGTTTCTGCTCTGTAATTTTTAAAAGATCCCAGGTGATCCTAATTTGCAGGCAGGATTGGGAATCGCTGCTTTAGAACAATTCCAGTGTTCTGTCAGTATATAAAACACATAGCTCATTTCTGTGCCTTTTCAAACAGGAAGCTCACTTACTCCTAATGACTAATTTTGAACTACAAATATCAAAATACATTTTGAAATTAAAATTTACTTTGTGTTGCAAGTAATTGTGTTCCAATACCAAACAAAAGGCAAACAGAACTGGAGAACTTTTAATAGAAACATTTCTAATAGAAGCAATGTAATCTCCTTGCTCTGGGATTTATGGCTAAAGATATTTAAGTAAATTTTTCAGTCACACCAAATCTGGTAAGACAAGTATCATTTCCATGATCGTCAAGAATCACCAGTCCAGGTTCGATGCATGATACAGGATTCTCAGGGCTGGTGCACTGGGATGACCCAGAGGGATGGGATGGGGAGGGAGGTGGGAGGGGGGTTCAGGATGGGGAACGCATGTACACCCGTGGCGGATTCAAGTCAATGTATGGCAAAACCAATACAATGTTGTAAAGTAAAATAACTAATTAATTAAAAGTATTGTAGTAAATCGAAGATAAAACCTTGTCCTGATCTTTGATGAAGACTGCATATGTCTGCTCTGAAACATTTAGTGTAGTTCTGGCCAATAGACTTTAAGAAAGACAGAGAAAATCCAGAAAATAGAAAAAGGAAATCATAAACTATTGAAGCAAAGTAGATGGTAGGTAGTGGGTAGGAGGAGATCTCATTTTTGAGAGAAAAGAAAATCTAGTCTTTTGCAATCTGAAAGTCAGTGTGATAGTTTATTTAAAACCTCTTAAAACTCACTAAGGGCTTCCCTTGTGGCTCAGCTGGTAAAGAATCTGCCTGGAATGTGGGAGACCTGGGTTTGCTCCCTGGGTTAGTAAGATCCCCTGGAGAAGGGAATGGCTACCCATTCCAGTATTCTTTCCTGGAGAATTCCATGGGCTGTATAGTCCATGGGGTCACAAAGAGTCAGACACGAGTGAGTGACTTTCACTTCTCCTTTTTTCATGTCTGTCCATAGGCATCAGATGGAGAAATATCTGAATATCTTTCTTTTCTTTACTATATAACACATTAGTGTCTTGGGCAGCACATCCTTTCTCACTATTCCCATAAGTAGAAGATACCCAGAGTAAAGATTAAAATATCACTTCCTCAAGAGTAAACCTTTATTTTCTTTTTCAGTTACCTAATCCAACTGATTCTACCTTATAAAGGCCTTTGAATATCACTCTTCTCCCCGTGCTTCTAGTTCAGGCCAGCGTGTCCTTCCTGGATTACTGCAGTAGTTTCCTAACTGGTCTTCATGCATCCTGACTCGTTCTCTTCCAGTCTATTCCAGTATCAGGACACACACCACTCTGTAATCTGGTCCTCCATTTTTATCACATTTTTCCCCACCATCCAACATAGTACATGGCATGTAGAGGACAGAGAATAAATATTTCTTGTGTAAATTGAGGAATATAGGTCTTTGCCCTCTTTCCTCCTCGTTATACACCACCCCAAGCATCTCTTGAATGAGGAAGCTCTCCGGCTAAAACAGATGAGTTATGAAGCATGGCTGCAAGAGCAACCATGTGAGGAAACAGATACACATATGCTCCTCAGCTAAACTTCTTGACATCACCAATTTGCAGATTATGATCAAATGCCAAGTCTGTTGTCATTACCTTCTAAAAGCTCTAGGAGAGAACGTTTCTGCCTTTTCATTTCTCGAATTAGTCAATGCTATACTATGTAGGGGGCTCCCCTGGTGGCTCAGACAGAAAAGAATCAGCCTGTAATACAGGAGACATGGGTTCAATCCCCAGGTCAGGAAGATTCCCTGGAGAAGGGAATGGCTGCCCCTTCCAGTATTCTTGCCCGGTTAATTCCATGGACAGAGGAGCCTGGCAGGCTATGGTCCATGGGGTTGCAAACAGACACAACTAAGCAACTATGTAGAGTGAATAATTAGCTACAGGTTTATGAATGGTTCTTGTTAGGTTGATTCAAATTTATAGCGTTATGTCTTTATGTTCTGTATATTAGTCTGTCCATGATACTTCATTAACTTTTACTTAATTCTAAATTAAATATTTCTTGTTCAATTTCCAGGAATTTGGTTGGTCACAGCAGTAATTTTAAACTTAAAATTGCCAAGTGCAGAGCATAGTGTGTCTAAAGCTGTGCTTTTCTATAAAATTTTAATTTCAGTATGGATAATCATAATTCCATAATTGCCATAAGATCATGGCATCCAGTCCCATCAATTCATGGCAAATAGATGGAGAAACAGTGGAAACAGTGGCAGACTTTATATTTGGGGGCTCCAAAATCACTGCAGATGGTGACTGCAGCCTTGAAATTAAAAGACGCTTACTCCTTGGAAGGAAAGTTATGACCAACCTAGACAGCATATTAAAAAGCAGAGACATTACTTTGCCAACAAAGATCCATCTAGTCAAGGCTATGGTTTTTCCAGTAGTCATGTATGGATGACTATAAAGAAAGCTATAAAGCTTTCTATAATGAAAGCTGAGCGCAGAAGAATTGATGGTTTTGAACTGTGGTGTTGGAGAAGACTCTTGAGTCCCTTGGACTGCAAGGAGATCCAACCAGTCCATCCTAAAGGAATTCAGTCCTGAATATTCATTGGAAGGACTGATGTTGAAGCTGAAACTCCAATACTTTGGCCACCTGATGTGAAGAACTGACTCATTTGAAAAGACCCTGATGCTGGGAAAGATTGAAGGCGGGAGGAGAAGGGGACAGCAGAGGATGAGATGGCTGGATGGCATCACCAACTCAATGGGCATGAGTTTGAGTAAACTCTGGGAGTTGGTGATGGACATGGAGGCCTGGCGTGCTGCAGTCCATGGGGTCGCAAAGAGTCAGACATGACTGAGCTACTGAACTGAACTGAATCATAATTAGATTAACAAATTTCAATATTTCTTGAGTCTTTTAAAAAGCAATTTTGCGCATACATTTTCTGATTATTTATACAAATGGAAATGTACTTGTATTTTAAAATTTGACATTATACTTCACCTGATGTTACTTTGTCATGAGGAACATGGAGCACATGGCATGTGCAGAACTTCAGTTCAGTCGCTCAGTCCTGTCTGGCTGTTTGTGACTCCATGGACTGCAGCAGGCCAGGCTTCCCTGTCCATCACCAACCCCCAGAGCTTTCTCAAACACATGTCCATTGAATCAGTGATGCTATCCAACCACCTCATCCTCTGTTGTCTCCTTCTCCTCCTGCCTTCAATCTTTCCCAGCATCAGGGTCTTTTCAAATGAGTCAGCTCTTCACATCAAGTAGCCAAATATTGGAGTTTCAGCTTCAGCATCAGTCCTTCCAATAAATATTTAGGACTGATTTCCTTTAGGATGAACTGGTTGGATCTCCTTGCTGCCCAAGGGACTCTCAAGAGTCTTCTCCAACACCATAGTTCAAAAGCATCAATTCTTTGGCCTCAGCTTTCTGTATAGTCCAACTCTCACATTCATACATGACCACTGGAAAAACCATAGCTTTGACTAGACAGTTGTCTGCAAAGTAATTTGTAAATAAAGTAATTTGTAATTTGTAAACAAAGTAATTTGTAAAGCAAAGTAATTGTGCAGCAGTTAGTGACCCACACAATAAAGGTTGTTGGCAAGAAGGAAAATAACCTCTCTAGATTTTTAAAAAATAAGTGTTTGTTATTTCTGTTAACTTCCCAAGCCCTTGGTGAATCGTTGAAGGCATCAGCAATACTTTCAAAACAAATTTTGAAAAATGATATTGTGATCTGATACGCATTGTCAAGATTTTCCTGAGATTAACTTCATCTGTTTATTGTCCAAATGTATTTCTTTTGTATAAAATAATTATTCCTTTATCCCATTTTTCTACTTTTTCCTTGTTGATTTGTATGACTTTGTGTGTTCTTTATACTGTCACCTTCCATGTCTTCTGTCATTTTGTGGCTAGTTTTGCCATTTCCTTTAAGTGTCTTTTAATTTTAATATGAGTTTAACTGTCAATATCTTTCTTTACAAATTAAGCCATTTATACATAAACATGCACATACATATTAAAACCTGATATTTAACATGTGAGTGAAGTCGCTCAGTCATGTCTGACTCTTAGCGACCCCATGGACTGTAGCCCACAAGGCTCCTCCATCCATGGAATTTTCCAGGCAAGAGTACTGGAGTGGGTTGCCATTTCATTCTCCAGGGGATCTTCCCAATCCAGGGATCGAACCTGGGTCTCCCGCATTGCAGGCAGATGCTTTACCATCTGTCACCTGGGAATATACATGTGAGTTATATGCATATTTCTAAATGTCATTTTTATGATTCTAAACCTCATTATTTGAAAAGCCTATTATTTGTGGGGCGGGAGAAAGCAGAACATTTATACCACATTGATTGCAGGTGCTCTTCTGAGTAGAGATTTGTCCAATAAAAAATAATCTTCATATTGAATAAATAGTGCATTTTACATTTATTTATTATATGCAAAACTCCAACTACAACGATTATCCTGATATTTTCCTATTTATCCCAGGCCAAAAAATTATACCGTATACACAGTGACAATGTATATTCTCTATAGAGATAATATCTTCTGATAATTACTTGACATTTATAGGCAGATGACTAGTGATGGATCCAAAATGTAAGAAATCACTTCATAATATCTTTTGAGTCGCATCATAAATGCCAGAACATAAAATCATAGCTAACGCTTATTGTGTGAGCACTTGATAATTACCAGACACTGTTCTAAGCATCTCATAGACATTAATCTATATAGTTCTCACAGCCTCTCTCTGAGGTGATCACCACCATCCCCACTTATGTATGATAAAACTGACAGAAGTCAAACAACTCACCCCAGTTGTGCTGAAAAAATACTGGAGCTAGAATCTGAATACAGGCTTACTGGGACACTTTTGAAAACAAAAGCTGCTGCTGCTAAGTTGCTTCAGTCGTGTCTGACTCTGGGAGACCCCATAGATGGCAGCCCACCAGACTCCTCCGTCCCTGGGATTCTCCAGGCAAGAACACTGGCGTGGGTTGCCATTTCCTTCAATGCATGAAAGTGAAAAGTGAAAGTGAAGTTGCTTAGTTGTGTCTGACTTTTAGCAACCCCATGGAATGCAGCCCACCAGGCTCCTCCATCCATGGGATTTTCCAGGCAAGAGTACTGAAGTGGGGTGCCGTTGCCTTCTATGAAAACAAAAGCTACTGCTGCTCAAAATACCTTGGACCATAGGTGTAACCAGGCAGGGTGTTGGTACCAACCAATATGTGTGGCCACCTAGCCGTGAAACATCTTCCATGGATTTTTATCCCTTTGGAAGCATAATCTTTGTGAGTCTTGGCATCCTTTAATATATGAACATAGCTAGTCCTTTTCCTTTTTGCTTTGAGGAGTCATTCACACCTTGAGGCCTCAACCACAAGCGAGACTCAGCATCTGGAGTCCTGCCAGAGTGGGCCTCTTAGATTCCTTGCTCTGCCTTCTCCATGACGGCCTGGACCTCAGTCAGAGATGCCTCCATGCTAAATCTGTGTGTCATAAGGTTTGGTCCTCACACTCTAACCTCTTTTAGATAGAAACAAAGATGACACATCTAGGCCTTCATGCTGTGTAAGAGGAAGGAAATAAATACTGTGTTTTTGAAATATAGCTCAAGAGTGAGAGAACAGTGAAGCTGAGACTGTAGGGCTTCCAAGGCCTTATTTGGCTTTTCTGCTGATTTATCATCCTATATATTGTTGCTGTGTAAAAAAAATCTGTGACGAGGCACGAATCAGCATCAGTCTTCTTACAGCATCCTGAAAAGCGACCATCGTTTACTACTGTTTTTGTATAAAGATAAATTAAGGTTTCTCTTTCTTTGTCTCTTTCTTATTTAATTGGGCTCATTTCAAGGTCAGGTATTGTATATATTTTAAATTTTTCTATATATTATTATACTTTGACACATTAAAAAAAAAATCTTTCCAGCTGTGAAGAAATGGCCCCTTCTGAGGCAAGCCAATTCTTAGAAATAGCAGAGGTTCCAATGCAAGCATGCCTTTGTTATGTAAGTGAAAGTTGCTCGGTCATGTCCGACTCTTTGAGACCCCATGGACTGTACAGTTCATGGAGTTCTTCAGCCAGAATACCAGAGTTGGTAGCTCCTCTCTTCTCCAGGGATCTTCTCAACCCAGAGGTCAAACCCCACAGGTCCCCCACATCGCAAGCGGGCTCTTCACCAGCTGAATCATCAGGGAAGCCCTCACCAGTTAAGGCAGCCCTCCTCATCTGGTCGGTACACCCCAGGCACAATATACCCCTACTTCTCTCATCCCAAGGCCAGGTGCCAGGCAACTAGAGGGCCATCCCTGTTAGTCCAAGGCCCTTTGAAATAATTCCAATTAGCCAATCCTGACCCTTTACCTGCCCTATCTTGCTTTTCCCACAGAAACCCTGACAAAGATAGAGGCCCAAGCTTTCTTCCTCCTCTCTTCTGCCTGTGATCACCTGGGTGATCTTCCATGTGCCTCCTCCCAAGACCTGTGAGTGTAAGAACTTGGTCTTTCTGAATGTCTTCTCTGGCCTGCTCTTATGGCCAATCAGCAAAGTGCCCTGGGCGTCGCTCTTTACCCAGCAGCAGCAGTGCCCTTCTGAGACGTTTGCTCATCTGACTGTCAGCTGCTCCACCTGGGCCCAGCTGAGAGCTCCTCGGCTGCCTGGATGCCTCACGCTGTTGTCTGAGGATGAGGCATGACAGCTGTGAGGTCACAGTACTGCATCAAAGCCGCACTTCACTGTTAGGGCTGGTCCTGATTCAAGTGCTTCTCATTCACAGAGAAGCTCCGCAACTGAAAGGGGAAACTTGAAAACACTTTCTTGATTTAATAGGTTTCTCGGTTTGATGAAGGGCTTTTATTGACTCAACAATGTTAGTCTTGTTGAATAAAGTATCTACACAGATGAGAAAAACCTGATCATTATCTTGTAATGAGCTGTGAGTGATTTTTTTTGGTGTTCCCTTATTGGCCTCATACAGAAGCTCAGTACATTTGGTTTGATATTTGGCTTAATTTCCCTTAGCTATGTCCAGAAACAGAAGCTCTTAAACTGAGCCACAGCTATTAATCATATAACAGGTGATTACTAAATGTGGAAGGAACAATAAAGGGAGTCACTGGTTATTTTTAGACTGTGATGTGATCCTTATTTTACCATGTTTTTCTGAATATTGGCATGCTTAAAATTCAAATGGGAAAGTGGTTTCTCCATTGTACAATAGAGTGACAGTTATAGGTCAAGTTTATCTTAAAGCTACTTAATAGTTTGGTTTTACTAATAAGTAATATATTTTTAATATGTTATCAATAATGGTAAACACTTTGGGGAGAAGAACACCTGCTCTTATATTTTCATTTCATGGAGTCTTAGCTATTCAGGATGGTATTCCAAAACTTTCATGTTTGTTGTAAATTATAAATTTATTTGATTATTCACTTGAGGTATTCAAGAGATTAGAGATTCTTTTTCTGTTTGTTTTTTGTAATTTTTTAAATGTAATTCAAATTAAATTCTATTCATTTAATAAAGGCATTTGGGAATTTTAAGAACTGCAAGTCAGATAAAAAGCCACATTTATTAGCCCAAGGAGATCACTATAAAGCTCAGATGTAAAACCAATTTCTCACAACACACAAAAGGTAGAACTCCCTTTAGTTTGTGGCAGCCATCAGAAAACAGTGATATATTGTTCTTCCGCACTAAGTTGCTTCACTACCAGCAGATTTTAGTTAACATTATTATGATAGTGAATGACCCTAGAGAGGGCTTCGTTCCTTTAAGGCTCCTTCCTAACAGCCTGCAGCTGTGTGAAGGCCGTCAGCTGTGGGTGTCTCTGATGGGCGTGTTAAGTGTTGGAATGTCGCTGCATATGGTTCTGTGGGCTGCCTCTGACGACTCATATTCTGTCAGGCCAGCTGTCAATGGCGTTTCTCAGCTGGGCTGAGGACTTGAAAAGCTGCTCTGTAGTCTTTGTTGCTATTGAAAAGCTCAGCGCTCTTTGCAGTGCGTAGAAGATGGAGAGACACTCCTGTTGGATTAACGCAGCCAAGGTTCTGAATAGGACAGTCTCCTGAACTCTCTGTAAACTTTTTTTTTTTTTAACATACTAAAGTCCACTTGGTTGGGGAGATACAGAGTAACTTGGACAGAAATTATTATTGTTTCAATTGCATGAAAATATAACCACACATTTGCAAAAGAGGACCACAGATTTAAGAAGTGATTATTTTGTTGGCTTGTAATGGATGTATTAACTTTAAAACTTGTTTGCTGAAGAAAAGCAAAGAACATAAAAAGGTAATGTCAGTTTTACTGTAAAACGTTAATTTAGAAAGAATTAATGGCATCATTATGTTTTTCATTTGGGAAAACAAAGAGGGATGTTATTGACAGAGAGCATAAAACCTGCAAACTACATATAAAATTAAATAGAATTTAAAGGGGACAAGAGGTAAACATACAAAGCCTAAATCTGTAAAGAGGTTAAAGTTTTATTTTTTACTCTTTTATTTAGGATCAGTTGTGTAGAGTGTCTGAAGAAAATAATGTGTTTATGTTTATATGTTACCCTTTGTTGATTTTTAGACATTTGTCTCTTTTTTTGGGGGGGGGTTATTTTGTTTTAAGAAGATAGGTAAGAAGGAGACAGTTTCTAGGGAAAAGAATTTCAGATGATTGCCTTCCTAACTTTTGACTTGCCTTTAAACATTCATTTAATTTCTCTGTGTTTCCGTTTACCTGTTTTCATAGAAGGCAAGAAAATTCCAGGATATGAGGAATGTCTTTATAAATACTTATACTTTCCCAATAGTCCTAATGTCTGTACAAGTGATGTTGTAACAGAAAGGGATAATAATGATTATTCCTATTTCATTAGGTGTTAGAGTAAAAATGTTCCTGCATTGCCAGGATCAATTGAAGAATGTTTCGATAGAAACTCAAAGCTAAAGGCTCTAGAGAACTTCAGTGGAACTTCATTTACCCAAAATTAATGGGTTCCAGTGCAGTTGGAATTCCAAGAAAAGGGCTATCACTGTATGATCCTCACCTCTCTAATTACATAGCTACTTTGCTTTTGATTTAACACTATCCTCACATTTTCTGAGTTTGTGTATATTGTGACAGCCATTTATTACTGTCCACACACCCACTACTTTATCTTTCCTCATACATTTCATGTCTTCATCATAAAGACATGTTTTATAGGCAACTTTTCTATTATGTCTTCCAAACAAATATCAATAGCTGGCCCCTTAAGTCTTTTCTTATATAGTGTAAGAAATGTAATAATTATTCCTTGATGCTTCCTTGGAAAGCAAGTGCAAGTGTGGAAATAAAGCGCTTTATTCACTTAAACTGTTTTCTAGAATGTGTTAGCTTACATAAGATACATGTTAGAAAACAGGGTGCTGAGAATTAGAAGAGTGAACGTTTGAAATGTGGAGGGTTTGTTAAATATTGGCAAACAAGTACTTAGGTTTAAAATATAGAGATCATATATATACAGTAAGCTTGTTTCTTAAATGCTTCAACCAGAATTGTTATCAAGCCTATTTGTGGTTTTATTTCACAAAACATTAAGAAGAAAAAGAAAGATAAAGAAAAAGCACAAGATAAAAATTGCAAAGATGTCCAGCACAAAAATTGATTACTGCGTCTGTTTTATCTGCATTTGGAGTAAAATTATGGCAGAGTCAGCAAGCACCCCCCTCCCACCCAGATGTCCCCTTTCATGTTCTCACCAAGGACACACAGGTAGGGAGCATCTCGCTTATTCAGATACACCTTAATCAGTTAGTTAAATTATAAAAATTAGGCCCTGTGTGGAAACTGAGAATATGAAGAATAGGAACATTATTTCCCAAGCAAAAGTCAACTGGAATTTGGGGAGCTCAGGGAATGTGGAAAGTTAATTATAGAAAAAATGAGAGTGCTAGAACAATTAAACATCCACAGGCAAAAAAGTAAATCTAGACACAAGCTTTTCACACACTCACCAAAACTGACTCAGAACAGATCCTTGACCTAAATGCAAAAGGTGAAACTAGAAAATAACATAGGAAAGAAGTCTAAATGACCTGGGGCATGACAGTGACTTTAGATATAACATCAAGGTACCATCCATGAAAAACATATTTGATAAACTGGCCTTCATTAAAACTAAAATCCTACTCTATGAAGGACAATGTCAAGAGAATGAAAAGATGTTATATATCAATGTCATTGGGAAACTGCAAATTAAAGAACAATAAGATGTTAGAATGGTCACAATCCCAAACATTGACAACATCAAAACCTGGGGAGGATAAAGAGCAACAGGAACTCTCATTCATTGCTAGTGGAATGCAAAGCACCGGGTTGGTTAAAAGTTTGTCCCGGTTTTTCTGTTACATCTTATGAAAAACCTGAATGAACTTATTGACAACCCAATAGTACAACCACTCTGAAAGATGATTTGACAGTTTTTTACAAAGCTAAACACTCTTACCATCTGAACTAGCAGTTGTGTCCCTTGGATTTTACTTAAAGAATGGAAAACTTATGTCTACAGAGAACCTGTTCAGGGATGTTGATAGCATCTTTATGCATAATGACCCCAACCTGGAAGCAACCAAGGTGTCCTTCAGTAGGTGAGTGAATAAATGAACTGCGGTACCTCCAGAGAATGTTTTGTCACTCAGCAACTAAAAAGGAAGAAGCTATCAAGTCATGAAAAGATATGGAAAGACCTCAAATTAGCATCACCAAGTGAAAGAAACCAAACTGAAAAGGCTACCTACTGTATGATTCCATCTATATGACATTCTGGAAAAGGCAAAACTAGGGAGACCGAGATCAGTGTTGCTGGGGGTTAAGGGAAGGGAAGGAGAAACAGGCAGAGTACACAGGCCTTTTAGTGCAGTGAAATTTTTCTATGTGATACTATAGTGGTGGATATGTGTCATTAAATATTTGTCAACATTTATATAATATGCAACACCAAGAGTGAACACTAATGAAAACTATGGATTTGGGGAGTAGATAATGATGTGTCGATTTAGGTTCATCAATTTTAACACGTATCCCCTTGTGGTGCCTGGATGTTGCTTGTGGGAGAGATCATGCATGTGTTGGGGGCAGGGGGTATGTGGGAACTCTCTGTACTTTCTGCTTAATTTTACTGTGAAATTAGAACTGCGCCAAAAAATTAAGTGCATTTAAATGGCTGAGGACATTTAAAGACTAGGACTGATATTTTATCTCAAGATACCTCAAGCAGCTGCAAGCGCTCTACATCTCCCTCTGTGGCCACAGACCTCCGATGGAGGCGATGCTGCGTGTCCTTGAGCTTAGTCGTAATCTGGGGGAGTGAAGAACTTGGGATGGTGGCCGCAGAGAAGCATGGCAAAAGCTCAGAAGAAAAATCAGGGCGTGGGGAGAATTCCTGTCAGAGAAGCAGCTGCCAGGTGGCTTGTTCTGGAGTGAGCCAACTCACCTTTTCCCTAGAGAGATACTAAGGAAGATAAATGTTGGGTGGGGTTGCACGTGGGGGCTGGATGATAGCCCACATCTGCTTTCATCCCTGTGCAAAGGAACTTATTTTATTTTGTGTTTTTGGTTCTTCTTTTGGGGTATGTAGGGGATAAAAGAGTGAGGAAATGAGTGTTCCAGCACAGAATAGATACTGTTTAAAGTTGTAAGTGAATGGAGAAAAAAATGTAAGACACAAACTGAACACGAGATGGGTAAGAATAAAGGTGCTGAATATAAATATTACATGAAAGTAGTTCATTAATTTTCCATTTTTAAAAGCACCATGGCAAGTTTATAAGGAAACATAAAAATGAGTATATTTTAAGTTAATGTTTATGGGTACATGAAGAAATAAAGAATATTGAGGGAAATGAAAAGGTTTTTTTTTTTTTAAATTCTAAACTGTAACATAAGGAAATCGCATAGTTCAGTCAACTAGAAGGGAGATAAAATAATGTCCAGGCATTTCTTAATTGGAAATTTCTTTTTCTCAGCCCAAAAAGAAGTTTTCCATCTGTTCGAGCATCTGCTTACTGTGGTTCAAGAATTTCTCCACTTTAACAAGTAGGTGTGACAGTTGTGATATCTGGGAATTTTTATGAGGGCGCACAAAAGAGTTGAGCTAGCTGGTAACTGGTTTCATAAGCTTTTTCCACAGATTCCTTACATATACACAAAATTAAAATAGTTGATCACATGGCGTGTTCAAATAAACTTTCTTAAAAAGAAGCGTTAAATTGATGCGATGCTGGAGTTGTACATGTTTTCTAACCTCTTACCGTGAGAAGAGCAGAAAGTGGTTTGCCCAGTCACAGGCCATAGGAGGACTTAGGAGATGGGACTTCTTGGTCTCTTGGCAAGACCTACCCCTTCGAAGCTTTCAGAAAGTTGCCTTATTTCTAAAACCACCACCATATTGTAAAGTAACTATCCTCCAATTAAAATAAATTAATGTTTTTTTAAAAAAGAAAGTTGCCTCATTTCTCTTGGTCTCAATTTGTCCACTGGTTAAAATGCAAATTTAAATACCAGTGTATCCTGAATACACTGGAATGTTGAGGAAGAAAATATGCTCGGGATACAGTTGCTATAGATGAATGTTTGTGTTCCTCCTTGTGTTTCTGTGTTGAAATCCTAATGCCCAGTGTGATGGTATTAACAGGTGGGGCCTTTGAGAAGTAAGCCATGAAGGTGGAGTCCTCATTAATGGGCTCAGTGCCTTATGAAAGTGGCTCCAGAGAGGTTCTTCACTCTCCCGCTATGTGAGGATATGGGCTATGTACTAGGAGGCAGGCCTTCACCATAACACAACCATGCTGGCACCTTGATTTGGACTTTCTAGCCTCCAAAACTATAAGAAGTAAATTTGTATGATTTTTAAGTTACCCAGTCCATCACATTTTGTTATAGCAGTCTGAACGTATTAAGAGAAGAGTCTATAAATGCGAATGAAGATCATTATAGTTGAGTCTTCTCCTACCTCTTATGTTTACTTAGAAACTCTGGATTCTGAAATTTTGTAATTTCTCATTTTCATTTGAGGGGAAAAAACCGTGGCCTTAAAAAATTTAGAAGTTCTGAATATGTCTTGAATATATAAATTTTTCTTTCCACCTTTTAAAAGCTGAAAAAGTTATCTTGTTAAATTATTTTTGGTTTGTCTTTATAGCTGCATAATGTCACCAGGTTTTCATTGACTGGCAAGCACCCAGTAAAGCAAATGATTTTGTGCAGTCATTATCTCTCTATCTTTCCTGTTTGGAAATAAAAAGATGCAAGAGTACTAGTTTAGTTGGTAATCTGGCGTGTGCTCAAAGCAATTATCTCTTTCCCTTCTGAATTTAATGTATATTCCAGTTCAACTTTTGTTTGCATGGATTTTCTGTGGTCTCACAGTACAGTACATCTGGCTGCAGTCATCAGGTGACCTGAGGGTTCTGTGTTCCTGGCCAGTCAGCTAGTCTTTAGACCGTGACTAGAACTCATGAGATATCCCATTTGAGAAGGTCTTGGTTTTGGGTCACTCAGATATATTCTGTGTAAAAGGGACCTTTCCTGTCCACAATCTTATCTTTGGATTTGATTGGAATTCTGTGGGAGTGAAATGATGTGTGAGAAAGGCTAGAAACTGAGGAATTCTGATGCAAAACCTGCCTGATGTTATGGAAGGTAAATTATGTAAGTCGGGAGTTAATATTTCCTTTAATTGCTATGCCAAAGTACATCTTTTCTCCCACAAGAAGTGCATATTTTCTCTCAACATCCCCCAAGAATCAAAGAGTATGAGAGATTTGACCTCTTAAGTGATCCTTTGTATTTTGTTGAATTGCTAGAATCTTGTATTTGCTATTCTATTATCTATGTCTATATCTGTACCTATAACATTAAGAAAATTGACAGAGTCAAAAATAGAGAAAGAATGAGTATATTACTGCAGAATATATGAAAAGGTGCTCAGCCTGAAATGAATTAGGGAAACAGGACCACAATGAGATACCATTTTTGCATACAACAGGCTGGAAAAAATTAAACAGTCTAGCAATATACCAAGTATTGGTGTGGATGTAGATAACTGAATTTCTTATTTATTTCTGGTAGGAATATAAATAGGTTCAACTTCTTTAGACTATAATTTGGCATTATCTTGTGAACTAGAGCATTTGTAAACCATTTGACTCAGCATTTCTACTCCCTTATGTATATTGGTGAATGTGTGTCTATAAGAGCTATCTCCACAACTGGAGACAGCCCAGCTGTGGTCCGTGAATGAAGCAATGATAGTGTCATGAACTAAGGATAACAATTCTGCCCAACTGTGTGCATCCAAAACAAGACTAAAGTAAGAAGGGCCAAGAGGAGCACCTAGTACAGCATCTAATGCTTAGAATGTATAGAATCATTTCTTGGATAGATGAATGATAAAAGTCATTCATTTGGGGGACTGTGTGAGCCTTCAGGTATGACTGGTGAATGTTTAAAGAGCCCCTCCTTTTTATCCTGTTTCTCTCTGATGAGGCCACAGATATCAAGAGCCTCTTTACCAACTATTTTCACATCACTTAATGATTCTATATTATATCCACTTGTATTTTAATGAGTAAATTTTTCACTCTGCTCTTTTTGTTACTAAAACCAGTTTATGAACTTCTGGAAGGCAAAGGCCATATTCTGAATTTCATTTTTCTTTTATTACAGAACCACATGGAGTAAGTAATCAGTAACTGCTTAGGACCTAGTGGTGAAACAAAATCTACTCAAATTTTCCTCTTTTTTTTTTAAAAAAAAAAAAAAAAAGTATTTTGAAAGGAACAAATCATGGTCAAAAGTAAAATCTTTCAACCAGGTTAGGTGCTCCATGACTTCAAGTGGATACTCTCATTAAAGAAATATTTAATATAGAGATAGTGAAGTTGTAGCTACTAACTTTATGTGTAGGAATATGTTCATGACAAATACAAGGAAATTTTTATGTGGTGATTCTAGGATGCAATAAAATTCTTAGCACACAATGCATCAATGAGAGAAAAACATTGTCTGTCTGATATTCACCCAATTAAAAACATCTAAACAATGTGCTATGCTCATTATCTTGCTAAGAAGAATGGAATCCAGAAAGCTGTTGTTGTTTCTAAGAGGTTATTTTTGTTGTTGTTGTTTAATCAAGTACTAATCAGGAGAGAGGTACTTTATATAGCCGGAGAGCCAATTTATCTGACATCAAGACTGCCCAGGCAGTTAGCCTTAGATGATTATTCTTAGAATTATGTTAGACTATTTCCAATTAAACTGTACTTCCTGTTGTTACAGTGGTTGTAAGAGGCAAAAATTTAAATAGAAAAAATGTATTTCCCTACTCTTCCCCTTCTACCATCTCCTGTTGTAACTTTCTAATGTTAATTAATTCATGTGTATCATATGAGGTTCTTTTGATAGACAGCAGTAGAAATCCCAAACTGAAATAACTCAACCAAAAATGAAGCTCATTGTTTCATTAATTGAGCATTCTGGATCTGTTATGACTAGGATTTATTACTACTTCTACTTACTCTGGGTTGGCTCCATTTTAAGACAGGGTTTTTAGTGGCATCTACTGACATAACAGGAAAGAGAACTTCTGGCTTCAAGAGTAGAGCTAACGCTTGGTTCTCGTAAGCTGATATTGAGCCATGGACCCATCCTTGAATCAATCAGTGTGAGCAGGGAAATAGAATTAGTTTAGACCTACAGTGCAAGTCGTCTTCTTTGGATGTGGGCCTGGAGAGCCAATTGCTTCTGAACACATTCATATATGCCTGCTCAGCCCTGTCTGACCCTTTGTGACCCTATGAACTGTAGCTTGCCAGGCTTCTCTGTCCTTGGGATTTTTCAGGCAAGAATACTGCCATTTCCTCCTCCAGGGGATCTTCCTGACTTGGGATCAAACCCTCTTCTCTTGTGTCTGTTGCAAGGGCAGGCAGGTTCTTTACCACTGAGCCACTCGGAAAGTCCCACAGGCTGCATCTGGAAGGAATAAATACTTGAACAAAATTTAGGGCACTGTTACCAAGGTTAGCTGTGTTTGTGACAAATACAAGGAAATTTTTATGTGGCAATTCTAGGATGCAATGAAATTCTTAGCATACAAGGCATCAATGATAGAAAAACATTGTCTGTCTGATATTCACCCAATTAAAAACATCTAAACAATGTGCTATGCTCATTATCTCAGTAAGAAGAATAGAATCCAGAAAGCTGTTGTTATTTCTAAGATATTATTTTTGTTGTTGTTGTTTAATCAAGTACTAATCAGGAGAGAGGTGCTTTATATAGCAGGAGGGCCAATTAGCATTAATGCCATTTAGCCTCCCTGTGCTAAATGGTCCAGTTATCTGCTATATTATACCTTTCAACTCAGTTTCACATTTTCTCATAGTATCTCTCGTGACTATGGGCTGTACTTTTATTTTACATTATTTTATTTTTTTATATAGAAGTATGAGGGATACCTGGCAAAACAATTTTTTGTTTCTTGATTGGTGAAAAAAGGTGCATGCCACTTTTTTGCTAGGTGACTACAAAGGGTCAATTTGGACCAGACTTTCTTAATTCTAAGAATTTCTTGAAGGTTATTCATTATTCAGATGGAAGAAGTTGGATCCCTTGACTCAGGGACAGGGAAAGTATATATAAGAATATTTTGTGATTCCTTAAAAGTTTTCTTCATGTTTCTTTTGCTATGTGAGCATGGAGAAAAATGAAGTAAGTTTGCATTGTCAAGGACTTCTAGGAGGACATAGAATGTTCCCAGTGCATTTGAGACCCCCTTTATCATAGGTGGCTCAGCTGGAAAGGAATCTGTCTGCAATGCGGGAGACCTGGATTTGATCCCTGGGTTGGGAAGATCCCCTGTAGAAAGAAAAGACTACCCACTCCAGTATTCTAGCCTGGAGAATTTCATGGACTGTATAGTCCATGGGGTCGCAAAGATTCAGACGCAACTAAGTGACTTTCATTTAATTTCATTTTCCTTATTTTAACATAGAAGAGATTGAGATGACTTCAAACAAGTTCACCTGTGTCCCCAGAGAAACATTTGTTCCAAAGGAAGGCAGATATTTGACGAGTGAATTGCAGGAAATCATGAAGATTCATTCTGTGACAGTCTGTGCCTAAAAGACATCTCTGTCACAAGAGGACATTGTGAGAATAGTGACTTAGACAGAAGGGTAAAAGGAGATCTGGGACTTCGGTGAACCTCTGCATCTTGTGCTGCCTCACTGGGGAGGGTAGTCATCATCACAAAGGTTCAGATGAATGAACTGGACCAGATCAGTCAAGGGTGGTGAATTTACATGGCAGTGACAGCAGAAATGACAATTGAATATTGGGGCTAGTCTGAAACTAGTCAGCCAGCTCAAGTGCCTTCTCTTCCTCCCCCTTTAGTTTTCCTCTTCCTGCCAGCTCCATCTCTCCTACTGCCTCCTCCTGTTCTGCTAAAGATGAGGGGCTGGGAAACAGAGATGATCCCTTTGGACTTGTGTAAGCATCCCTGGTCCATGGTTCTTGACAACTTGGTTAAGGGAGAATTTTCAAGACGTAGTCTCTGAACTTCATTTGAAATTGGTCCTGTGGGGGATTGACTGATTAATTTGAATATGCAAAAGATATACTATCTTGATTATACCTCAAGCTGTTGATGCATCAATGGGAAGGGTAGTCATCACAAATGATGGATCAACTTAAAAAAAAAAAGAATCATTCTTAAGGATTTTGCATCTCTTCCTCCTGCGTTCTATCTTCCAAACCTGATCAGGCAAATCTGACCTTTAAAACTCTTCCACACCATCACATGGGGGCTTGGATAGTAATAGCATATCTAAAGAATGGGACACTTGGAAGAGAAGAGGGGTTAACAGTGAATACAAGGACCAGCAAGGCGAGTATTGGTACTCCCCATTCCTGCAGAAGGAACGCTGGTTCAGGACCTGTCAGACATCTTGGCATGGACATCTCAGTTCTCAGTCAAGTCCCTCAGCCACTTGCCATTGAATAGTCAAATCAAGTAATTAACTCCCTTCATTTTCAAATTCCATGTTCATGAAGCAAACGTCTAATTACATTTTGGCCTCCCTATAGGGAAAGAACTGGCTAAATAAAGTATATATTAAACTAGAATCTTTGGTGATAGAGAATGACAATATCAGACAGCTTTAAAAACACCAATTTCCAAAGAGGGCACAAATAGATGGAGAAATATACCGTGTTCATGGATTGGAAGAATCAATATTGTGAAAATGGCTATACTACCCAAAGCAATCTACAGATTCAATGCAATCCCTATCAAGCTACCAACAGTATTTTTCACAGAACTAGGACAAATAATTTCACAATTTGTATGGAAATACAAAAAAACCTTGAATAGCCAAAGCAATCTTGAGAAAGAAGAATGGAACTGGAGGAATCAACCTGCCTGACTTCAGGCTCTACTACAAAGCCACAGTCATCAAGACAGTATGGTACTGGCACAAAGACAGAAATATAGATCAATGGAACAGAATTGAAAGCCCAGAGGTAAATTCATGTACCTACAGGCACCTTATCTTCAACAAAGGAGGCAAGGATATACAATGGAAAAAGGACAACCTCTTTAACAAGTGGTGCTGGGAAAACTGGTCAACCACTTGTGAAAGAATGAAACTAGAACACTTTCTAACACCATACACAAAAATAAACTCAAAATAGGTTAAAGATCTAAATGTAAGACCAGAAACTATAAAACTCCTACAGGAGAATATAGGCAAAACACTCTCTGACATAAATCACAGCAGGATCCACTATGACCCACCTCCCAGAATATTGGAAATAAAAGCAAAAATACACAAATGGGACCTAATTAAACTTAAAAGTTTTTGCACAACAAAGGACACTATAAGCAAGGTGAAAAGACAGCTCTCAGATTGGGAGAAAATAATAGCAAACGAAGCAACAGACAAAGGATTAATCTCAAAAATATACAAGCAACTCCTCCAGCTCAACTCCAGAAAAATAAATGACCCAATCAAAAAATGGGCCAAAGAACTAAACAGACATTTCTCCAAGGAAGGCATACAGATGGCTAACAAACACATGAAAAGATGCGCAACATCTCTAATTATCAGAGAAATGCAATTCAAAACCACAATGAGGTACCATTACATGCCAGTCAAGATGGCTGCTATCCAAAAGTCTACAAGCAATAAATGCTGGAGAGGGTGTGGACAAAAGGGAACCCTCTTACACTGTTGGTGGGAATGCAAACTAGTACAGCCACTATGGAGAACAGTGTGGAGATTTCTCAAAAAACTGGAAATAAAACTGCCATATGACCCAGCAATCCCACTTCTGGGCATACACACCAAGGAAACCAGATCTGAAAGAGATGTGCACCCCAATGTTCATCGCAGCACTGTTTATAATAGCCAGGACATGGAAGCAACCTAGATGCCCATCAGCAGATGAATGGATAAGGAAGCTGTGGTACATATACACCATGGAATATTACTCAGCCATTAAAAAGAATTCATTTGAATCAGTTCTAATGAGATGGATGAAACTGGAGCCCATTATACAGAGTGAAGTAAGCCAGAAAGATAAAGACCAATACAGTATACTAACGCATATATATGGAATTTAGAAAGATGGTAACAATAACCCAATATGCAAAACAGAAAAAGAGACACAGATGTACAGAACAGACTTTGGGACTCTGTGGGAGAAGGCAAGGGTGGGATGTTCTGAGAGAACAGCATTGAAACAAGTATACTATCAAGGGTGAAACAGACCACCAGCCCAGGTGGGATGCATGAGACAAGTACTCAGGGCTGGTGCACTGGGAAGACCCAGAGGGATGGGATGGAGAGGGAGGTGGGAGGGGGGATCGGGATGGGGAACACATGTAAATCCATGGCTGATTCATGTCAATGTATGGCAAAAACCACTACAATATTGTAAAGTAATTAGCCTCCAACTAATAAAAATAAATGAAAAAAAAACCCAAAAAACAAAAAACACTGATTTCAAAATTAATAGAAAAAAATACACTAGAAAATGTAAAAATAAATCACAACATCATTTACAGGTCAGACTAAAATGGATGATCAAGGATGTTAACTCATCAACAAGGACAATAAATAGTTTGTGTTTGACTTTTAGTCTTCATTTTTTGAGAGACTGTGTGAGTTCACTCTCGATAGGTTTTCTTCCTCCATGGAGAAAAACTCTACTGGAGGAAAACTGATTATATAACACTAGTTAATAATTAATTATAACTTTTAGTAGCAGAGGTGAAAAATGAGAAAAAGTACTATTGGAACATGGAGTGAGGTGTCTGTCCTGGTTTGAGGGGTTAGAGATGGCTTTCTTGAGGAAATAATGTATGACCTGGGACATGAAGTCTGAGGTATGAGGAAGATGAATAGTAGCAGAGGGCAGATGGGGGATATTCTAGATTGTATCAGTTAAGGTTCATGGTTACAATTAATACAAGCCAACTGACTAGCTGGAGAAGGCAATGGCAACCCATTCCAGTATTCTTACCCAGAGAATCCTGTGGACAGAGGAGCCTGGTGGGCTGCTGTCCATGGGGTCACACAGAGTCAGACATGACTGAAGTGACTTAGCATGCTTGCATGCATGAACCTGGTGGGCTGCTGTTCATGGGGTTGCACAGAGTCAGACATGACTGAAGTGACTTAGCATGCTTGCATGCATTGGAGAAGGAAATGGCAACCCACTCCAGTATTCTTGCCTGGAGATTCCCAGGGACAGGGGAGCCTGGTGGGCTGCTGTCTGTGAGGTCGCACAGAGTCAGACACGTCTGAAGCGACTTAGCAGCAGGAGCAGCAACTGACTAGCTAGCTAGCAGATTATTGAAAAAAACATTGGATGTATCACAGAGTCAATTGGAAGACTGGGAAATAGGTCCAGAGAATGAGATAAAACAAAACAAAAAATACTAACACAATGGGAAGCACAGTTCAGAGCACACTGGGGTGGTTGTCTGCTTAAGGTGCTATGACTGCTGCCGTCTCCACCTGGTATCTGTGCTGAGGTATAAGGAGTCTTCAGCTGTCACTGTGTCCTTGTTTCATGTTCATGTTTCCCGGTCCTGGGAGGAACATCCAATTGGCCAAGTGTGGCAGCCACTCTCTAAGATGGCGCCTATTCAGGATGCTGCTTGGTGTTCATGCCCTGTGTAGTCTCCTCTCATATCGTTCAGGGTTGACCTTCATGACCAGAGGAATATAGCAGATGTGATAACATGTACCTTTTGAGGCCAGATCATTAAAGACATTGTCACTCGCCTTACTCTCTCTTGGACCCCTGGCTTCTGAGGAAGCCTGCTGCCTCATTGTGAGGGTGCTTCACCAGCCTTTTGACTGACTGACAGGGCGAGGAATGGAAGCCTCCTGTCAGTCATGTGAGTGAACCCTCTTGGGAGTGGATCCTCCAGCCACAGTCACGCCTTCAGATAACATCTCCACTACAACCTCATGAGATACTGAACCAGAATGACTTGGCAAAGCTGCTTTCTGAATTCCTGTCCTACAGAAACTGTGAGATAGCAAATGTTTGTTTTTGTTTTAAGACTTCTAAATTTTAGGGTGATTTGTCATGCAGAAAGAGATAACTGATACACATGCCTGATTCCTAATCTGCCAAAAAGACAGAGAAGTCCTACCATATTAACTCAGATTTTAAAAGTCTTTAATTTTTTTCCCATATCACTTAATGAACATTTGCATGACTTTCCTTTATGCCAGCCACTGTTCTAAATACTTTACAAATATTAACTCACCTAATCCTCCTAGCAATCCTATGAGGTAGGCACTATTCATTTCTCTTTTGGACTTAATTTTATTCTTCCAAAATCAGTATGTCAAAGCCCCAATGCCCAGTGTGACTAAATTTGGAAATGAGGCCTTTAAAGAGGTCATTAAGATTAAATGAAGTCATAAGTGCAGAGACCCTAATCCAGTATGATTGATGTCAGAGAAGAGGGCAAGGTGCCAGACATGTGCGTGCACAGAGAAAGTATCTGCCAGCAAAGGAGAGAGGCCTCAGGAGAAACCATACCTATCAAAACTCTGACTGTAGACTCCCAAGCTATGGAATGTGGGAAGATAGCTTTCTGTTGTGTAGGCCACCCAGTCTGTGGTGTTTTGTTGTGGAAGTCCTCACGGAGTCAGCACCATGCGTCTGGGTGAGTCAGCCTCTTCTGACTTTCCTGTCCATTGTGGTAATTACCCCCATCTTGCCTTTGGTGGTTGAGGCTAGAGATAAACTGAGCACAGAGAAGTTAAGCAGCTTGTTCAGGGTCACACACCTGCTAGGTGGTAAGTCAGGATTCGAACTCTCTAAATGAATCCACTATGCTTCACCTTAATAAACACAGTTATACCTCCTTGTTAGGTAGTTACAATAGGGGAAAGGAGTCCAAAATGGCGGTGGCTAAAAGACAAAGAAGGGAAAAGTCCGTGAAAATAGAACAGAAGAAGGTCAAACGTAGGTCTGAGGACCAGAGTGAGGACTTCAGGTAGAACAGCGCTCCTGGCCAAGCCAAATTTGCATAGGGCAGGTCCAGGGGGAAGAAAAAAGATAAAAAGAGGAGCCAAAGGGCTCTCTCCCTCTCTCCCCCTCCCCCACACGTGCATACGCTCTATCTCTCCCTCCCTCCCTCACGTGTGTATGTTCTTTCTGTCTCTCTCTCTCTCCCACGCGTGCGTACCCTCTTTCTCTCTCTCTCTCTCCCCCCTGCCCACCCTGCGCGCTGGCGCGCTGCTCTACACTCTTCTCTTCTTTAAGGATGGATTTTCCTGCTATCTTCTAAATAAAATAGAACTGTAACACTGATTTGTCTAAGAGCTATAACAGGGTCTGTCCAAGACCCAACAGCTGTGACGTGCTGAAGGCTTTAATGTCCGTCACTCCAAATCTTTGTTGTGATGAGACAAAGAACCGAGGAGCATACACTAGCCTGACATCCTCAAGGACTTTATATTCTGTACATATTTTAAAATTGAGATTGTTGACATAGGTTCTAAATGGATTTAACGAGAAGTTTTAAAATGATTTTGGACTCTGGTAGAACAGAGTAACTGAAAGAGCCCTTATGAAAACCCTCAACTATTTGAGTTATTTCACTTTAGACTAAATGTGTGCTGGGATGCACTGGACTGTAAATAATCTCTGTCACTGTGTCTGTCCTTTCACTCAAGTTTCCAAGTGCAGGCAGAAGCATCTGATTGCAGAGCTCAACTCCTTTCTGCCAGCTAGATGCAGTCCTTGGCTATATAACAGGAAACTCTCACATGGTAATTGGATGGAGACAGAAGCCCCAATTCAAGGGTTTACCCTTCTGTGTTAACACAGCCCACACGTGGTCCAGGATATCTTCAGCCCTTGCCTTGCACTAAGACACTTATCACTTGATTGGTTCCTCAGAACACATCCAGTTTGATAACACTTTCCTGAGAAATTACTATTTCACTGAAACTCTTCTATTCGGAGGGTAGGATTTCCATTACACAGTCTGCCCAGCAGACTTCTGAAATGATTCTCTAGTAGATCATTTGGTTTTCATTCTCAAAATTTCTCTTCTTGTTGTTAGCCTCGGCTGTCATCTTTCTCCTTCCCTTACACAGTCCCTAAAAGCCCCCTTTCCTGTGTTGATTATTTTAGTTCTGTGCAAACTCCACACGGAGAAACAAGTACTCTCCCTTTAGTGGCGTGGTAACTATCTATGACAAACTCTGCTCTCAGTAAGTACCGTTGAGGTGAGCTGAGGCTTTGTGCAAGGACAGGGGTAGTAGAACAAACTGTTGACGAACTCCGAAGCTGCATGCCTTTCTTTAAAGATGCCCAGATTCAATGAAAAACAAGCACCCAAACAAATAAAACCCAATGAACACCTGAGCTAGCTAGACAAAAGGTTTCTGTGGCTGCGTTTGGTTGATTTGCTGTTCTTTCTTCAGTGTTTCTTAGTCTACTGTAAGTGCCTTTTCACAGTATTTAAGTAATGCAGAGCTGTTTCACAGCAGGAATTCTAGGCTAAGAAAATAGCGGTATATAGTGACTTGTCGGGGTGGGGAGAAAGAGTGCTGGACAAATACTCCACCAGTGGACTCAGGGCTTGTAGGTAGGATGATGGATTAATCCATACTGAAATCAAGCAGACAAATCTCATTCCAAATCTTTAAAACAACTGTCTATTTTATAATTATGATAACAGGCTTCATCCTCATTCTGCACTTATTTTGCCATGTGATATTGAGGAGGTAGTTTGGTTTTCTACTCTAGACAAAATATGTTTTCCACTCTGAGTTCTGGCCCAGTCCCAGCTGATGGAGAGGCTTAAATTATAAGCATAGATATTGATGCAGATTGGTAGGCATCTGGAATTTTGGCAGTTTTCTTTGTTTCTTTTCTTTTCTTTCTTTTTTTTTGCTAATTGTAACATTGCCTTTATTTGAATCACTTTAGGGCTGAGGTATATCTGTTTCACATATGTGTTAAACAAAGCAATCAAATCTTGGTAGGAAAGGGTACAAATTGTTCTAATTTTTCTCAAGAATTAGATTTTCAGCCAGGGATTTTTGTAGCATCTCAGAGAATGCTATAACTGAGTAGAGTAGTAATGCACCTAAAAGTTAAACATTGATAATGTATAATGAACAATCTGCTAAATGTTAATACAATTTATCCTTTTAAAAATTTATAAACATGACATATTGCATGCACTTAGTGCTAATCTGTTTTAGACATTCATTTGGTTTGACCTATGACCATAATATATTATGTTCCTTGAGATATTTGTCTTGTCTTTTGGAAACAAGATTACAACTAATGCGACACATATGACTTTAAATTACTACCTCAACTAGAGATGTGTCAGTAATGAATTAGCCATGGCTTTGAACCCTCTGCTTATAATTTAAATTACCACCCTTTTGCTGATGTATCATTGTAATTCATTAAATAAATTGCAGAATCAAAGAACCACATATTGTTCTTAGAGCTATTGGTGACATTTTCCCCTTTAATTTACCTAACTCTAGGCTAATGTATCCAAATTTATGTAATAAAAACAATCATGAGAGAGGGCAATTGTACGCTTATGTTAATATTAGAATAAAATCCTAGCCAGACTTCATATAAACTAGATGTACAGAAACATTATCCTTTTTTGCTACTTTCACTTTTAAGGGGAAAAAAATTACGATACTGGAAAAACTGAGCTCACACTAATGACTTGGTAAGACATTTTTCAGGAGAGAGCCCTGTAAGATAAAGTTTAATTTGTAATGTTTTTTACACTTTCTCAGCATTGACTTTGCCACACTGTATGTTCTGGAAAGGCACAGAGTAGAAACACATTAAATATTTGTTGAATGATGTCTGTGGTAATAAATGATAACCATTTATTATGAATAGCAACAGATTAAATTTTGCTTACCATTTTCCATTTGCTCTGATGGGATAGATACATTTTTAAGCTCTTACTGTATACTAGGCACTGTTGTTTAGGGGCCCAGTCATGTTCAACTCTTTGCAACCCCATGGAATGCAGCATGCCAGGCCTCTCGTCCCTCACCATCTCCCAAAGTTTGCCCAAGTTCATGTCTGTTGCATTAGTGATGCCATCCAGCCATCTCATCCTCTGATGCCCTCTTCTCCTGCTCTCAATCTTTCCCAGAATCAGGAACTTTTCCAATGAGTTGGCTATTTGCATTAGATGACCAAAATATTGGAGTTTCAGCTTCAGCATCAGTTCTTCCAATGAGTATTCAAGGCTAATTTCCCTTAAGACTGGTTTGATCTCCTTGCTGTCCAAGGGACTCTCAGGAGTCTTCTCCAGCACCACAGTTTAAAGGTGTCAATTCTTTGGCATTCTGCCTTCTTTATAGTCCAGTTCTCACAACCATTCTTTATAGTCCAGTTCTCACAACCATATGTGACCACTGGCTAGACCATAGCCTTGACTATGTAAGACCTTTTCCAGCAGAGTAATGTCTCTGCTTTTCAACACACTGTCTAGGTTTGTCATAGCTTTCCTGCCAAGAAGCCAACATCTTCTGATTTCATGACCTCAGTCACCATCCACAGTGATTTTAGAGCCCAAGAGGAGGAAATATGTCACTACTTCCACTTTTCCCCCGTCTATTTGCCATGAAGTAACAGGGCCAGATGCCATGATCTTAACCTTTTTTTAACCTTTACTGTTGACTCTTTCACTCTCCTCCTTCACCCTCATCATGAAGCTCTTTAGTTCCTCTTCACTTTCTTCTGTTAGAGTGCTATCATCCACATATCTGAGGTTGTTGATGTCTCTCCCACCTATCTTGATTCCCGCTTTTAACTCATCCAGCCTGGCATTTCTCATAATGTGCTCAGTGTATTAATTAAACAGACAGGGTGACAGCAGACAGTCCTGTCATACTTCTTTTCCAATCTTGAACTGATTGAAGAACCCTGAACTCCATACAGGGTTCTTTCTGTTGCTTATTGAGCTGCATACAGATTTCTCAGGAAACAGGAAAGATAGTCTGTTGTTTCCTTCTCTTTAATTCCACAGTTTTTTTATGATCCACATAGTCAAAGGTTTGGCGTAGTTGATGAAACAGAGGTAGATGTTTTGCTAGAATTCCCTAGCTTTCTCTGTGATCCATTGAATGTTGGCAATTTGATCTCTGGTTCCTCTTCCTTTTCTAAACCCAGCTTGGACATCTGGAAGTTCTTGGTTTGCATAATGCTGAGGCCTAGCATGCAAGATTTTAAGCATGACCTTACTTGCGTGGGAGAGTGCAATTGTCCAATGGTTAGCACATTCTGTAGTACTACCCTTCTTGGGAACTGGGGTGAGGATTGACCTTTTCCAGTCCTGTGGCCACCACCGAATCTTCCAGATTAGATGCCATACTGAGTGCAACACCTTGATGGCATCATCCTTTAGGGTTTTTAATAGTTCTACTGGAATTCTGTCATATCCACTAGCTTTATTAACAGCAGTGCTTTCTAAGGCCCACTTGAGTCTGCTCTCCAGAACGTTTGGTTCTGGGTGGTTGACCACACCATAGTAGCAATCTAGTTCATTTGGATCTTTTTTGTATAGTTCTTCTGTCTATTCTTTCCACTAGGCACTGTACTAAAGCATATTTCATGTGTAAACTCATGTTATGTATACTAACTCACACATATATATTATGTATCATATGCTTGTTCAGTCACTAAGTCATGTCCTATTCTTTGCAACCCCATGGACTGCAGCCCACCAGGCTTCCTTGTTCTTCACTATCATATACTTAATGTAACATATTTAATATACATTGTGCATATAAAATGTTTATAGGTAAAATCTGTCTTTATAAAAATAAGGTTCTAAAGAGCAGAGATGGTCTTAAGTCTCTTTAGTGTTTCCCCCCATATGCCTGGCAAAATGCTATTATGTAATTGTCACTCAGCAAAGACTTGTTGAGTAAAAATTAAGATGTTCTTTTGTGACCTGGCATTTCATAGTGCCCTAGAAGACAAATGGGTTTCCCTGGTAGCTCAGTTTTAAAGATCTGCTTGCCAATGCAGGAGGCATGGGTTTGAGCCCTGGGTTGGGAAGATCCCCTGGAGGAGGGCATGGCAACCCACTCCAGTATTCTTGCCTGGAGAATCCCCATGGACAGAGGAGTCTTGCAGGCCACAGTCCATGGGGTCACAAAGAGTCGGACATGACTGAAGGACTGAGCAACATCAAAAACAAGACAAATAGTTCCCCAGGGCAATATAGAACTAAATTGAGTAACCTAAACCAGAGGTAAAATAGCAAAAGCCAGTGAAGCCTAGCTTTCTTATATATTAAAATGCCATTGATTTACTAGATTCAGTCCTTCAGCAAGTTAAATGCCTGGTATTAGGCTGGAGAGGGAGGATAAACTTCTACTCACTTAGAGTCTAAATGTAGAGCCCAAAGTAGTATATGTGAATATGAGAACCATTAAATGGTGGATCAACTGGTACTGTTAAGAACATGAGCTCAGAAAAGGAAGGATTAGGGGTCAAAATAATAGTTTCCCTAACTATACAGGCCTTTGAGTCAGACAGGTGGAGCATGAGTCTGGTTTTTTTTGCTGTGTTTTGAGGCAAATTGGTTAACTGCTATAAGCTTTTTGCATCTCTAAAAATGGAGTTCTACCTCCCTGTGGAGTTGTGACAGTTAAAGATCATATATGTTAAACCCTTAGACTTTGCTTTACAAAGGTAAACAGTCATTTGGATTAGTCAAAAAAAGTTTTGAGATGAAGCGGTAACTTAGCTAGACCTTAAAGGATATTTGAGAGAGGGACGGATCAAGGGCAAGCGAAGGCAGGAATGGGAATAGCGCACATGAGCAAGAGTGAGAAAGGGAGTTCTTTAAGCAGATTGGGAGAAGCGGGCAGCAGGGACAAATTAAATTTGTTCAGTGAAATGAATTCATATGATTGGGAGCCTGATTAGCATGGCAGAGGTGCCTCAGTTGTAAATGACATGGGGCTAGAGGATCCTCAGTTGTTCCATTCTCTGTCTGGAGCACTCTGAACCTAACTTCTAGATAGCATATTATTGTGACTAAAGAGGTGGCAAGAATACACAGAAGAACTGTACATCAAAGATCTTCATGACCCAGATAATAACGATGGTGTGATCACTCACCTAGAGCCAGATATCCTGGAATGTGAAGTCAAGTGGGCCTTAGGAAGCATCACTATGAACAAAGCTAGTGGAGGTGATAGAATTCTAATTGAGATGTTTCAAATCCTAAAAGATGATGCTGTGAAAGTGCTGCACTCAATATGCCAGCAAATTTGGAAAACTCAGCAGTGACCACAGGACTGGAAAAGGTCAGTTTTCATTCCAATCCTTAAGAAAGGCAATGCCAAAGAATGCTCAAACTACTGTACAATTGCACTCATCTCACACACCAGTAAAGTAATGCTGAAAATTCTCCAAGCCAGGCTTCAGCAATACATGAACCGTGAACTTCCGGATGTTCAAGCTGGTTTTCGAAAAGACAGAGGAACCAGAGATTGAACTGCCAACATCTACTGGATCATCAAAAAAACCAGAGAGTTCCAGAAAAATATCTATTTTTGCTTCATTGACTTTGCCAAAGCCTTTGACTGTGTGGATCACAATAAACTGTGGAAAATTCTGAAAGAGACGAGAATACAGACCACCTGACCTGCCTCTTGAGAAATCTGTGGCAGGTCAGGAAGCAACAGTTAGAACCAGACATGGAACAACAGACTGGCTCCAAAGAGGAAAAGGAGTACATCAAGGCTGTATAGTGTCACCCTGCTTATTTAACTTATATGCAGAGTACATCATGAGAAATGCTGGGTTGGAGGAAGCACAAGCTGGAATCAAGATTGCTGGGAGAAACTTCAATAACCTCAGATATGGAGATGACACCACCCTATGGCAGAAAGTGAAGCAGAACTAAAGAGCCTCTTGATGAAAGTGAAAGAGGAGAGTGAAAAATTTGGCTTAAAGCTCAACATTCAAAAAACTAAGATCATGGCATCTGGTCCCATCACTTCATGGCAAATATATGGGGAAACAGTGGAAACAGTGACAGACTTTATTTTGGGGGGCTCCAAAATCACTGCAGATGGTGACTGTAGCCATGAAATTAAAAGACGCTTGCTCCTTGGAAGGAACGTTATGACCAACCTACAGATGCTAAGTCGCTTCAGTCGTGTCTGGCTCTGTGTGACCGCATAGACGGCAGCCCACCAGGCTCCCCCATCCCTGGGATTCTCCAGGCAAGAACACTGGAGTAGTTTGCCACTTCCTTCTCCAGTGCATGAAAATGAAAGTGAAGTCGCTCAGTCATGTCCCACTCTTAGTGACCCCATGGACTGCAGCCCACCAGTCTCCTCCGTCCATGGGATTTTCCAGGCAAGAGTACTGGCATGGGTTGCCATTGCCTTCTCCTGACAAACCTGGACAGTATATTGAAAAGCAGAGACATTACTTTGCCAACAAAGTCCATCTAGTCAAGGCTATGGTTTTTCCAGTAGTCGTGTATGGATGTGAGTGTTGAACTAAAAAGCAAGCTGATCACAGAAGAATTGATGCTTTTGAACTGTGGCGTTGGTGAAGACCCTTGAGAGTCCCTTGGACTGCAAGGAGATCCAACCAGTACATCCTAAGGGAAATCAGTCCTGAATTTTCATTGGAAGGACTAATGTTGAATCTGAAACTCCAATACTTTGGTCACCTGATGCGAAGAACTGATTCATTAGGAAAGACCCTGGTGCTGGGAAAGATTGAAGGCGGGAGAGGAAAGGGACAACAGAGGATGAGATGGTTGGATGGCATCACCAACTCAATGGAGATGAGTTTGGGTAAACTCTGGGAGTTGGTGATGGACATGGAGGCCTGGCCTGCTGCAGTCCATGGGGTCGCAAAGAGTCAGACATGACTGAGCAATTGAACTGAACTGAAATACCCCTTTATATTTGCTTTTCCTTCTAGCACTTGGCATGTTGTTTTGTGTACTATGGGCAGTAAATGTGTTGTTTTTATATAAATTAATGGTTTGCATGCTGACAGTCTTACACTTTGCTTTTTATTGCACAGATTTAATGTGTGTATATATGTGGCTGTCCCTCCATGAAAGAGGAAAGGTGTGTGTGTGTGATCATAAAAAGATGATTGGCATGTGCTTAGGAATCTTAGAATTAAAGTTCTATAGAAGTTTAATATGAAATCAATTTTCTGTAGAGTGTGTATATATATATATATATATATATGAATGTTTTCTGTTTTGCTAAATTATTTGTTATCACATAGTATATTCTCTTAAGGAAGTACTTCAAAATGTCAGATTTTAATAAGAGAAGTAATTATAATGCATTGAATATCAACATCAAGACTTTTTTCTGAGTTTTAAAATAAATAAATGGATATCTTTTGGCATATTAAATTTTAATTCATTGAGCTTACTGTGATGTTAATAAATTAAGTCCATCAGTCAGTAACTTGACCTATAGAATTACTGAATATGACTCAGTAAAAAGAAAAGACATTTTCTAAAACACCAGACTTAATTTTAGGTGAAATTAGTCTATTAGCTAGCTACGTGCTAGATACCTTGGTTTTCCCAGGCCCAAAGACCTAGGAATAATTTGTCCTTACTGAACTTGAATATTGTACTCTAAGGAAAATGTGTTTGAAAAATGAATTTTTATTTTCTGTGCTTTAGAAATAGCTATTTGAGGCGTTTATAGGCTTTTCCCAGGTGTCTGACTGAAGCTGTCTAATTCTTATGTAGATTTTCTCCAACATACAACACTTAGTTTGCAAAACGGTGGCTCACAGGAAAATGGCTGCCTAGCAGAGGCAGAAGTATAATTATGACATCATTAGAAATATTTGAATATAAATAACATTCTATATTTGTCCTTGTCACTTGTCTGGGTTTTGACAGGAGGAGCCAGTTTTGATGGGATTCCTGTGGCCCCATAGATTTTTATCCTGTTATCCAATTTTCCGCTGCACTGCTCTCCTTCTGTCAAACTGACTGCCAGCCAGCCTTACATTTTCCCGGGAGGAGGAGCAGCGCTTTGTGTTATAGTGGACAGAGTAAGGAGAACAAAACACTGATTTCTCCCCTCCAAGGGCTGCACTGTCTCTTTCTAATGGAAAATTCCATTGTCTAGGGGTTGAGAGGATAGGGGAATTGGGAAGAGGAAAGACCTCATGTTTCCATTCAATGGTGCAAGGAGATATTGCAAAGCAGACCCAGAGACCAAGCTGAGCAGCATACAGATCAGCACGCAGTTTTCCAGGATGTTCAGTCACAGGAGTGGCTGAAATGCTGCCAAAACTGGTTTGTGCTGAGTATTCCCTAGCATTTCAAATACTGGCTTGCTGTTGTATAAAATAAAAGGATGCTTATCCATCATGGTGTGTGGGAAAAGAGAAGGAGCATTTTCCTTCCAGATGAAGATATCGCAGTGGATGCTATTTTATTTGGGGGTTTTCCATCGACATTGGCTCATAATTCAGGGATTAGAACAGAGATCAGACAAGTAGCAAAAATGAGTGCATTTGACAGTGCTAAAGAATAAGGAAAAGGGAGAAGTAGGGTGCGATGGCAAACAGGCCACATCTAAAGGCCTTCAAAGTGTTAGATTGCAAAAACCAAACCAAAACATGGTTTTGTATGATCCAACATCCGCTGGATCATAGAAAAAGCAAGAGAGTTCCAGAAAAACATCTATTTCTGCTTTATTGACTGTGCCAAAGCCTTTGACTGTGTGGATCACAATAAACTGTGGAAAATTCTGAAAGAGACGAGAATACCAGACCACCTGACCTGCCTCTTGAGAAATCTGTGTGCAGGTCAGGAAGCAACAGTTAGAACTGAACATAGAACAACAGACTGGTTCCAAATAGGAAAAGGAGTATGTCAAGGCTGTATATTGTCACCCTGCTTATTTAACTTATATGCAGAGTACATCATGAGAAATGCTGGGCTGGAGGAAGCACAAGCTGGAATTAAGATCGCTGGGAGAAATATCAATAACCTCAGATATGCAGATGACACCATCTGCATATACCCTATGGCAGAAAGCGAAGGAGAACTAAAGAGCCTCTTGATGAAAGTGAAAGATGAGAGTGAAAAAATGGGCTTAAACCTCAAGATTCAGAAAACTAAGGTCATGGCATCTGGTCCCATCACTTCATGGCAAATAGATGGGGAAACAGTGGAAACAGTGACAGACTTTATTTTGGGGGGCTCCAAAATCACTGTAGATGGTGACTGTAGCCATGAAATTAAAAGACGCTTGCTCCTTGGAAGGAACGTTATGACCAACCTAGACAGCATATTAAAAAGCAGAGACATTACTTTGCCAACAAAGGTCCATCTAGTCAAGGCTACAGTTTTTCCAGCAGTCATGTATGGATGTGAGAGTTCGACTGTGAAGAAAGCTGAGTGCTGAAGAATTGATTCCTTATGAACTGTGGTGTTGGAGAAGACTCTTGAGAGGCCCTGGGATTGCAAGGAGATTAGTCCTGGGTGTTCATTGGAAGGACTGATGTTGAAGCTGAAACTCCAATACTTTGGCCACCTGATGTGAAGAGCTGACTCATTGGAAAAGACCCTGATGCTGGGAGGGATTGGGGCAGGAGGAGAAGGGGGCGACAGAGGATGAGATGGTTGGATGGCATCACCAACTCAATGGAGATGAGTTTGGGTCAACTCCGGGAGTTGGTGTTGGACGGGGAGACCTGGCATGCTGCGGTTCATGGGGTCGCAAAGAGTCAGACATGACTGAGTGACTGAACTGAAACCAAAACATACTCTTCAGGCCACACATGTTATTAAGCTGAATGTTGCCCATGGTCTCTCAGATATAATTTCTGGGTTGGGGAAGGACAAGTCCTATAGGCCTGCCAAGAAGCCAGTGATATGTGAGGTAACTGAGAGGGCAGTTTTTAAATAACTGTGATCTCTTATTTTTAAGATTAAGGCCTTATTGTATCTCAGGAACTGTATTTTGTTTACATTATTTAAGCCATGTAATAATCTTTGGAAAACCAATTCATTACATATATAAAAGGCAGGGAGTTCAGCAAATATTTTCCTTCTTATTTACATTATAAGTAAACCATGTAAGTTTTTCTTAGTCGCTTGGGAATATATTTAGCATCTTACATTATAGGTCAGTCTCTATACTTGGCAATACAAATGCATTATATGAAATTGAAAATGTTGAATTATACAAGAAATTCTGTCAGCTGGTTAAGTTCCATTCTGAGTGTAGTGAGATGTCTTAGTGAGTAGGCTATGATTTTCTTATAAGCGTGTGAGTAATTAAGGTATTAGGAACAAATGTGAAAGAAATTCATCTTTCCTACTTTCTGGGGAGTCTGTGCTTTAAAACGGAGGTTGTACCACCTTATGGATTAGAGATATTTGTCTTTACCCTTGGTCACATAGCAAATGAAAAAGATTAATCTGTCTTTTGACATCAAAAAGAGTGGTGATGATTATTAAAGTTCTGGGCTTTGGGGAATTGCTTAATCAATGCTTGAGTGAATATATTTGCTAATTTAATGTATAAGATACTCATATACTATACAGTACAGTATCCTTGACTATATTTTGAAATATTTTGAGCCCTTTCAATCAATTTAGTTTTTGGTGGGTTCAATGTGTATGAGGTAATGTTTTGAGCAGAGATAAACACTTGAAACCCCACTTGATTTGTTTTTTGACTCACGTAAGTGTGTCTAATCAGTCATGTACTTTTGCCCCATCCATCTTAAGAGACATGGGTATGAGACAAATAAGAAAACGGCAGTAGTCCTTAATAATAGCATTTACTGTTCACTAGCTTTTAACAGGAGAAGGCAATGGCACCCCCTCCAGTACTCTTGCCTGAAAATCCCATGGACGGAGGAGACTTGTAGGCTACAGTCCATGGTGTTGCTAAGAGTAGGACACGACTGAGCGACTTCACTTTCACTTTTCATTTTGATGCATTGGAGAAGGAAATGACAGTCCACTCCAGTGTTCTTGCCTGGAGAATCCCAGGGACGGGGGAGCCTGGTGGGCTGCCATCTATGGGGTCGCACAGAGTCGGACACGACTGAAGTGACTTAGCAGCAGCAGCAGCTTTTAACAAAGCTAAAATTAGGTAAGTTTGTACAGCTGTAGTGTAAGCATTGAAAAAAAATCAATAAAACAAAAAATTTTGTTGCTGTCAAATCTACATGTTAATTTTATCTCCTGAAATTCTATTTTAATATGAAATTAAAAACACATGTATTCTACTCTTTTTCTTAATAAAGTATTCTCCTTGACCATCTATATAGTTCATCAGAATTATACATTAACCAGAAAAATAAGAGAAATTAAATAGTATAGTCTTGAGTAACTAGCAGGTAGAATTACCTGATTACCTACTTAAGGTTGTACTAAAAATATGTAGACAAATAGAGATCAACAGTTAGTAGTTATATGTTTTAACTTGCATTTTCCTATCTCTTTTAAGAAGAGCCAGATACGAGTATTTTCTGACTTTGTTCACAGGGACAAGTTTATCCCAGGTTTTACCATGTTTTAGTGAATCAAGGTTGTAATACATGAACCCAGCTATGCAGTGTCAGAATCTCTTGAGATAGATTTTCCTGCTCTTCACTAGAATGAATTTAAAACTAGAAATAGGAAATCATAAGAAACTATTTCCATGTGTATTTACGTCCTTTTTTAATAGAGTTGAGGCCATGGAAGATCTACTTAAGCTTTCCTGGCTTCCTGTTAGTGTCCTGCTTGTATCATTACACTTAGTCTGCACATTTTTCAATTCATGGTTTCCAATAGCATTTTAATGGTGTCTTTTTTGCTGGTCATCTGGAGGACATTGATTCCGTTGTTCCAATAACAGATGAAATATAGTTTGTAGTTGCTTTGGGGACTAAAAGAAACTCATTACAGCTTCCTGTTCCTCTGTGTGTTGCCAAAAATGTTATTGTTGGTCAGGTCTGGAGATATCTTCTGAATCTGTGACTAGTTTTTAGATTTTCACAATAGCACATTTCGTAAATACTGCAAAATTTGCTGCAAGAGTTGGTCTTTAAATAATCAGGGCTCTCTATCTCTGTTCCAGAAACAGAGAAACAAACAAAATGAACCTTTTGGAGTGAGTAATTCTTACAGATTTCTAAGGGAAATTCCAGATGTACAACATTTTTTATGTACTAAGGAATATAAAAGGAACACTTGGCTATTCTAAAGGTTAAAATTCTAAATGAAACAGTCAAAAATTGTGAAGTAAAAAGGGAAATATTTAAAGAAAACTTACGGTTCTCTAAACCTTTGCTATTCAGAATGTGACCTGCTGGCCTGCAATTTCAGCATCACCTGGATGTCTGAAGTGGTAAAACCTTCTCTTTATTCCAGACCTTCAAAATCAGAATCTGTATCTTAACAAGATCATGGGTGATTTCTGTGAACATTCAAGTCATAGAAGCATATAGTTTGTTTATATGCAATCAACACACTAATTTCAAACATCACTAGATGGTATTTTTATAAAGCATTGATGTTTACAGAGGCAAACGCTTTATAAATACAGTCTGAATTATTTCTCTTTCAATCTGCATCACAGGTAAATTATCTCTCCAATATGGCCAATTTAATTTTTAATTGCTATTGTAAGCTTAAAGATAGATAAACTTAGAGAACATAAAATGAAATCAAACCCTAAGGTCACATTTGAAAAACCAAAATACCTGCAAACATGCTATGAAATATCCATGTGTGTTTAAATGTATGAATCTTCAAAATTACCCATTTTTTTTATTACTTGAGTTTTTGACAGAATAGTTACTTTTGACTTATTTGACTGTAAAAATGCCACTGGGGAAGGAAGCATATGTTTTCCTCTTCTCAAAATTCAAACTGGCTGAATGAATTAAACTCAAACCTAGGAAAATAATTTACCTTCAGGCTGCGCCTTTCTCATCATAGTGACAACCAGAGTTTAAGAGTGACATGAGGGGTATTTATGGACACCTGTAATCATAAGTTTTAATAAGGATGTTTTCTTAGGTAGCAGTCACAGTTGGTCGTTATGTCAGAATTGGTGGTAAAAGTAATCACTGATATTTGCGCTATTATTTGGATACCTAATGATCTGATGGTACAGAATTATTTTCTTGAATATTCTCATTTTACCTCCTTTCCTCTGTAAATTCTCCCCTCTCCTCCTCCTTCCTCCCTCCCCCACCCTAGTAAGTATTTGAGTGCCTATTGTGTGTGTGGCTTTGTTTCAGACTGTAGAAAGATTAAAAAGGAACCAAAGGCTTGACTCTGGTCTTCCAGAATCTTCTAAGTTCCTAGTAATTTCCTGGGATAAACGCCCTTACTGCCATATCCTGTCTTAGTGATTTTCTTGTCGTCATTATGATCTCAGGGTCAGTTACTTCTATTTTTCACTTTAGTTTCTTTGTTCTCTTTCCATATTACCCCTGTTTCTTTATAAGTAGATCAGTTACTCTGGAAACATTACTGTTTTGGGTGTGGTGACCACCACAATTTATGTATGAGTCTTCAAATTTGAGTTCGTGAAACTAAGATCACACATCACCCTTGTAATAATCTTCATGCTTTTTTTTTCTAGACATACTGTACTTTAACTGAGATGTTTTCTTATGAAACAGGTTTTACTTGTTCAGTGCATTTTAAATTTTAACTTAGGTGTATTTAGCAAAAAAACATGTTTGTGTTAACCGTAACATGCTCACTTGGTCCTAAAATAGAGAAGTAGCATTCAACTCTATAACAAAGTTTTCCAAACCCCATAAATTCTGGGGAAAAAAAATCAAGACAAATTAATATAAATTAAAAAATTACTCTTTAAAATCTAGCTTTTAGGTCTATAGTAGGTTGCCACTAAAGAGAAGGTGGTAAATTTTTGCCCTTCATCTCATGTCCCAGAGTGAAAGCTTCCAACTTAAATTCCAGTGGTGGGGCACACAAATTAATTGACAACAGACAGAGTAACACGAAGAAAAGTTTATCATGTGTGTGGGAGTACTCAGTAATTAGCAGAATAGCCAGAGGCAGAGGTTTATGTAACAGTTTAACCAAAACCAGGGTGAGGGGTGTGGGTGTGGTTAGCTCTTCAATGTGAAAGCCCAGAAGGTTCCCTTGGGCAGTCTCCTTGGAAAGAGGCTGGAAGCTGCCCCAGAAGGGGGTTAAAGTGAAAAAGTGAAGTTGCTCAGTTGTATCCGTCTCTTTGCGACCCCATAGACTGTAGCCCACCAGGCTCCTCCATCCATGGAATTTTCCAGGCAAGAGTGCTGGAGTGGGTTGCCATTTCCTTAAAGGCACTATATATTGGGAAGGCTTTCCTGTCATCGCATAAGAACATTTTAGATAAGATTTCTTTCTTCTGACCTCTTCAACAGCTTTTCCAACAGTTTTTGGAAAAAACTTCAAAAACTTATGCTTTGCATTTGTAATATGCATTAATGCGCCACTGATTCATAGGAGAGTCCCATTTAATGCTGCAGAAACTCCAAACAGCTTTTGTCCCTTTAATAGAAGCACCGAGATCCCAAACAGGATTTTATTGTCATTTTCTTTAAACGAAAATGTCATTTTCTTCAGGCAAAACAGGATATTTCACTAAAACATGTACCTTTGACCCATTTTATCTAAAAGTTGCTTAAACTGTAGATTTCTAGATTAGCTTTATTGTAAATTATCTGACAACAGTGATAATGCTAAAATTAGTGCAGTGTTTGGAAAGTGAAATTGGAATGACTTGGAAGTAACTTGTGAGGTTTTATGTTTAAGAGCAACAGATCATGAATGTTCTAAGTATATTTTTTTTTCTTTGCTAAAGTTTCATGACTTAAAAAATATACAGTTTAAAAATCAAGTGATTGGTTATAAGATTACTACCAAATATTGTTGTTCTCTTCTTACTTTTGATGTCTGATTTGGAATCTAAATCTCCAGGATTCTATATCAATAAATTTTCTAAGAGTTAATCAATATTAAACTCTTTCTTCTTCCTCCCTCCCTCCCTTCCTTCCTTTCTGTCTTTTTTTTTTTTTTTAAATAAAGATGCCTTCTTTATTGGAGTAAAATTCTCAAAAAGTCACAAGTGGTTAACATTAACAAGAAATGATGACCACAGGTTTCCATCTGAAACCATTATCAAGTGCATGGAGGCACACCAGTGTACCCGTATACTGGTACGGTGTTACAGTGGACTGCTGGAGAGGGGAGACAATTCTGCTACTCTTACTTCCTCCTTTAAAACACTCCCTCTATAAGCCTGGCCACAGGACTTGGAACTGGGCTTCTCCACTGACAGTGACAAAAAGTCCTTTGTCCCCTATTATGAGTCATTTGCCTTTTAACTCCAGTATATGATTTCATTCTGTGGAACCTAGAAAGTTTTCTTGGGTTCCAAGAGTCCCTTTATTTAAAAATGCAAATTCTCATGAGATGGCTTAGTTATCACTACTGCCGTAGTAGGATACAGTTGACAGTAACAGGATACATGGTACTTGGAACAGACTGAACAGTTGGGAGGTCACCCAAAGTGTTGGGAAGGTGGTGGATGGAAACTCATTCAGGTAATTCTATGTTGTAAGTCAGCACTTTTCATGCAGAATATTGATTTCATCTATAAGATGGGCTTCCCCTGTGGCTCAGCTGGTAAAGAATCTGCCTGTAATGTAGACCTGGGTTCGATCCCTGGGTTTGGAAGATCCCCTGGAGAAGGGAAAGGCTACCCACTCCAGTATTCTGGCCTGGAGAATTCCATGAACTGTATAGTCCATGGGGTCACAAAGAGTCAGACACGACTGAGTGACTTTCACTTCACTGTGATTTGGACTTCCCTGGTGGCTTAGATGGTAAAGCGTCTGCCTACAATGCAGGAGACCTGGGTTCAATTCCTGGGTCGGGAAGATCTCCTGGAGAAGGAAATGGCAACCCACTCCAGTACTCTTGCCTGGAAAACCCCATGGACAGAGAAGCCTGGTAGGCTACAGTCCATGGGGTCACAAAGAGTCAGACATGACTGGGCGACCTTACTTTAACTCTTTATGATATTGAAGAGGACCCTTTTGTATTTGAAATCATTGTCTTAGAAATCATTTCATGGGACTCTTCTGGCATGGAACTGATGTCATAGGTACATGGGTCATACTGCTTAGGATAATAATACATGCCCAGCACCTAGGGACACCGCAGACCTACTATAAGGATATTGTGGTTTATCAAGGCCTTCATTTGGGGAGTTTCCTGGGTCTGTTGACTGTTGTCCTGTCCTTGTGCCAGAACCAGATGTAGCTCTAAATTATCTGATCAGTTTAATCTTAAAAAAGATTAAGCAGATACCTGCCTTTTGCTACCTTCACAGATCTCCCCACCCCTGCCAACTCTCCACTCCTACTTTGCAGGGGGTGTCTGTGTCTCAGTGCTACTATTCAAAAATGTTAAGATATAGTACATCTGCTTGTATGGATTCCTGAGACTCAAAAAGTTCCCAGCAATTAAAATTATATATATATATATATATGTATTAATATTTACAAAAGTTCTTGAAGTATTGTTATAGCTTAGATTCCTCAGACTTTGAGATGCAAGAGGTTTATTAACACACTATTGATGGGGATTTTTGCAAAAACTAACAACTATGGCTGGCAGTTTTTTATGTAAGTGAACATTGAAACACTCTGGTCAATAATGTTTGGGTAACAAAGACTTACTAATACATTTCTGGTCAATAAATTGTTAGGGATTAACACCTGTGTGGGGGGGGAAGGAGGTGAAACTAAGATTGGGTAGAAGAGGAAGTGAAACTGTGAAGGAGACCTGGTAAAGCCTTGGCCAATCTGGTGAGCACCTCTGGAGAGACCGTTGTCTGTCAGGGTCTTGGACCAAAATGCCTAACTTAGAGGATACAGGCTGGCCCAGGTAGCATAAGACTATAAACATGGTGGCTGTCTGCAGTTAAAGCTGATCCTGAAAGAGCTGACTGCACAAGCCTTGCTTTTCATGATGCCTATTCACTACCTGATATCTCTTCAAATGATTGAATAGTAACTTTTTAGTTTTCTTTATCATTTACTATACTGGTTTATTTCCCAGTGTGTTAGAGCTTATAACTGCAACCATTTGAGTGTTGCATAATGATTAAGTGTAGGGGTTTGGCACTCTACTGTGAAGAAGGAATTCATAGGGCCTGGACTCCATCTCAGGTCTGTCCATGCTAATCGGGCTAGGCCGCCTCTCCAATGGACTCTGAACTCTGTGCTTAGGCCTGTGGGAATGACAATGGAAGGATAAGACCCCCTCTGGGCAGGGGAATCTTGAAGATCATATCCAGGTTACTCATTGCCTAAGAGAAAACAGACACTAATGACCCCTGCCTCCAGACAGTATCTATCGAATGTAACCACAGGCTTAGTGATTATTAACTGTTTGAACACATAACACGTGAATGATGGGGTTATTGTGATTGTATTTACCCTTCCTTTGTAAGCCTCAAGGGATTTGGGCTGGTGGGTTTGGATACAATCGGTATAAAAGATTTTCACAAATGCTGGTAGGGGCCCTTGGCTAAGAGGAGACTCTGCCTTGGGCCCACCGGTGTAATAAACTGCACTCCACTATCTGCATTGTCCTTCTGAGTGAGTTTGTTTCCCAGAAAGCATGGCTATAACAACTGAACATAGTATTGGAAGTCCTAGTTAGAGTAATTAGGCAAGAAAGAAAAATAAAATGTATACAGATTGGAAAGGAAGAAGTAAAACTGTCACTATTTGCAGAGGACATAATTTTATACATTAAAAAGCCCTAAAGGCTCCACCAAAAACTATTGGCAATAACAAATAAAATTTTACTAAATTGGAGGATACAAAATCAGCATACAAATTTATATAGTGTTTCTATATGCTAACAGTGAGCTAGCAGAAAGAAAAATTAAGAAAATCCCACTCGTGATCACAGCAAAAAGAATAAAATACCCAGGAATAAATTTAACCAAGAAGTTAAAAGACCTATGTACTGAAAACTAAGGACATTATTGAAAGAAATTAAGGAAGACACAAATAAATAGATTATTCTCTTCTCTCTGGAAGAAATAATGTTACTAAAATGTCCATATTACCTAAAGCAGTCCACAGATTCAGTGGAATCCCTATCAAAATCCAAATGACATTTTTTCACAGAAATAGGAAAAAAGTTCTAAAATTTATATGGAACCACAGAAGGCCCTAAATAGTCAAACATTTCTGAGGAAAAAGAACAACGCTGGAGATGTCACATTCCCTGATTTCAAGCTACATGATAAGGCTATAGTAATCAAAACAGCATGGTATCAGCAGAAAAACAAACATTTAGATCAATGAAATAATTGAGAGCCCAGAAATAAATGCACACATATATGGACAATTAAATTACAACAAAGAAGCAAAGAACATACAATGGAGAAAGAATCTGGTCAGTAAATAGTACTGGAAAAACAACCACATGGAAAAAATGAAACTAGGACCACTATCTTACAGCATACACAAGAATCAACACAAAATGGCTTAAGAATTTGTAAGACCTAAAAACATAAAACTCAGAAGAAAACATTGTATGCTTTCTGCCATTGATTTAGCAAGATCTTTCTAGATAGGTCTCCTTAAGCAAGGGAAACAAAAGCAAAAATAAGCAAATAGGACTAAATCAAACTATAAAGCTTCTCTGCACAGCAAAGGAAACTATCACAAAATTGAAAGACAATATTCCAAACATGAAAGTCATATATCCAATAAGGGGTGGATATAAGAAACATATAAAGAACTCATACAACTCAACAATGAAAAAACAAATAACCCAACTTAAACAATGGACAGAGGAGTTGAATAGGCATTTTTCTCCAAAGAAGACATATAGTTGGTGAACAAGCACATGAAAAGACATTCAGCATGATTAATTATTGAAAGTGAAAGTGAAGTTGCTCAGTGGTGTCCAACTTTTTGCGACCCCAGGGACTGTAGCCTACCAGGCTCCTCTGTCCATGGGATTTTTAGGGAAGTGCAAATCAAAGTTGTAGTGTAACATTACCTCTAGCCTGTTAAAAAAGATGTTATCAAAAAGTCAAGAAATAACAAATTTTGGCAAGAATGTGGGAAAAAGAGAACATTTGTTCATTGCTGGTAGGAATGCAAATTACTGCAGCTACTGTGGAAAATAGTATGGAGAGTCCTCCAAAAAAAAAAAAAAAAAACAACTAGAATAGATCTACCAAATGATCCAGCTATCCCACTTATGGCTATTTATTCAAAGAATACAAAATTATTAATTCAGAAAATATATCCACAACTATGATCATTGCTGTGTTATTTACAATAGCCAAGATTTGCAAACAAACCTGGGTGCCCATCAACCAATGAATGGATGATATAGTATATTATATATATACATAATGGGATACTACTCAGCCCTAAAAAGAAACTTTTCCATTTTCAGCAACATGGATGAACCTTGAGAATATTACACTGTGAAATAAATGAGACAAATACTATATTTTATACATATGTGGAATATAATAAATATATAACAAACTAGATGAAAAAAGCACTCACCTGTAGATACAGAGAACAGAGTAGTGTTAACTAAGGAGAAGAAGCTGAAGGAGGGGGAGGGTAAATGGGTAAAGAGGGTCAACTGTATAGTGATGGAAACTAAATGTTTGGTGGTGAGTACACCATAGTGTACACAGAGGTAGCAATATAATGTACACATGAGGCAGTGTATAAACCAGTGTTATCTCAAAAAAAAAAAAATTAAGAAAGTAGGCGCTTGGTTCAGATTCTCTGTCTCCACTTATTAGCTGTAGAAGTAGGTTTCTTAACCTCTCTAAACACCAGCCTCCCCATTTTTGGGTCTTTGGATGATTAAATGAATTCATGAAAATTTATTGGCTTTTGTATCTGGCATACTATAATGTGCCCAGTAAGTGTTACTTGTTATTAATAGTAAGTTTTTATCATCCTTATTCTCTGCCCTTACTTGATCCGGAATTTAGACCCTAAGAAAATTTCCAAATGCCCTGTTCAGTATTAGAGGTAGAAACCAACTCCCAAAATATATCTGCCTATTAGGCGTCATGGTGACAGAACAAAAACTAAGTTAAAATAATTAAATAAGTGCAAGGCAAGGGGTGAGAGAAAACACCATCTGCCGGCTCTCCGTGAGTCATTTAGGAGGAGTTGGAGGATAATGAAGGCCGTTGCATTCTGGTCATGGATGGGTCCTTCTGCTTGGCTGGTGTCATCGCCTTTCTCTGAATAAAAATAGCCCATGCATCCTTTACCACAGCTCAGTAAACACGGATTATGTGATAAAAATAAAAGGATGCACAACAAAAATCTTTGGGGAGGTTTGCTGCAATTTATTTTGTTTCTTAGTGTACCAGGGAATTTCAGTAAAATCAGCAATTTAATCAACAGCCAGGCATTCGATTTTTGGCTGTTTATAGTCAGTCTTATACTATTTTCCTAGCAGGACTGTCGTACAAAATGCTTATCACGAAACCATATTTCGACTTAAAGCAGTGTGGCAGAGGGAATGCAGCACTGCGCGTGTCACGAAGGCTCAGATTGGGGTTTGGTCTCTTCTACCTGTGAAGATGCTGGGTATTTTCCAAGCCTTGGTTTCTTTCAACCAAATGGCGATGTCAGTCAATCTTGTAAAATTTAATTGAGATTGTATGAGAGACGAGTAATAAAAATGCTCTGTAAATATTAGCTGATCATGATTGGAAAGCTACTTTTGAAGGACAGTTTCACATTGTGATTTTTGAGGTTAAACTGAGTGGCTACCGGTCCATAGCCATGCAAAATTACTAAAACTGGGGGACTCTGCCTGGGGAAATGACTCAAATTTTGGTGGCTCAGTTTTCTTGTTTGTATATACTGACCTCAGAAAGCTGTTACGAGGACTCAGTGAGATGATGCAGGCCAGACGCTCTGAGAACAGAATCTGGCTCTGCTTATTTGGCTGCTATTGTTACGATTTTATTACTGAAGCCAATAGGAGGTATTTCTTTGTGGTTTGCACTGTTAAAAGTAGTACTTTGGGGGGCGATTCTGGAATGGCTTACTAATATTTTCATTTTAAATCTGGAGTTATATAGTGACATCAATTTATAGCTGGCTTTCGAGAGAGATTGCAATAACAGAAAAATAGAAGAAAAGGAAGAGGCCTTTGAAAAGGGGAGAGTAGGAGAGTAGATCTAGGTTTTGTCTTGGTTTTTAAAGTTATTTCTATCATCAAATTGATTTCAACTTCTAAAAAGCACGGATTATAAGAGGTATATAGTATAATGTAGAAGGAAACAACAGGTGTGGAGGTTCGGAGCTTGAGGTTATAGTTCGTCCTCTGCCACTGACAACTGTATATGGTCACTAAATGAATATTTCATATTACTGGCCCCAAAGAGGTGGGTAGACAAGGTCACAGCTCCTGGTGCTTGGCTGTTAGAATCTCTGAGAGTGCTGTAGAGAAATAATGTATCAGGTTCCATCAGGTTCACCTGGGGTCAATTGTATTATAATCTCTCTGGGGAAGAACCAGTCTCCAGGCTCACCAGGGGTTTTTGGTATACAGAGAGGCTCACCGACACCTGACTCAGTGACCACGAGGGTCTCTTCTAACTCTGAAGTCTCATAGATCTATACATCTCTCTTTCCTCCAGTCATGCATAAAGGGTAAAAGCTGCTTCTTAAAGTGAAAACAGAGCAGTAGCTGGAGAAGGTCAAGGAATTCAATTTAAACTATTAGCTTCTGGAAAAAAGCAAATCATTTCCTCATCCTCACCATTAGCCATCAACTTCTCTCCTTATGAGAGGTGTGACGTCTGTTCTTCAACTGTGCAGGCTATATATTGGACGCAGCTTTCCCCTTTTCAGTTTAAATTTACCTGTTTTTCATGCAGAAAGTTCTACCCTTGCAGAGGCTTGTTTCTAATACAGGCAAAGTGCTTCATGCAGCATTTAAAAATCACACATAGACCTCACCTCTGCATATGGGTAATAAGAGAAAAAAAAAGTGAGAAACTGTTTTCAGAGAGGGATTTTCTTATCCACTGATTTCAGCACAGAGCATCAGCCTGGAAAGAGCATTTTTGTAGCAGAAATATTCAGTGAAAAACAACAATTTCCATTTATATCGTTAAGATGATGGAAGGAACATATGGCTAGATTAGGAAAGTGAATCTTAGCTATGAGGGTGCATTTGCAGGAGACATTAATTAGGGCTGAGAGTACCTCAAGTACTTGGAAAGCAAATTTGTTTAATAAGCTTCATGGTTGGCAGATGCCATTTCCCCTCCTTTCACCGTGACTCCAAACAGGGCAGTTGTGTCTGTGCAGAGCCGGGCACACTTGAGAAGTCACGTGATGTTTGTGCTTTGCTCCATTCATGCCTGAAAGCAGTTGACAGGACCTTCGCATGAGTAAGATATCTCTTGTAGCAGTACCCACACCCAAGTGAGGGCATCATCGTGCTAAACCGGGATCTGACATCTCAGCTTGATGCATTCAGGGCTTTGCCTTCGAAGAGACCCCCATCCTTTGCTCTGCTTCAGCTGTCTGCTGATGTGCTGTCTCTATTCCTGGAGACATGACCCTGGGGTGTGCTTGAGTGGCAGGTACTGCATGCATCCTGACGTGTTTGTGTCAGTCCCTACTGCTTCCTTTGATCAGTTGCTGATAAAATATCTCTAGAGTTTTGTGGAGCTGATGAAAGCCATGGGTCTGGGCTAAATATTTGGAACTTGATTTTTGGCATTATCATGATGTTACTGTCAGTACATTTGAAAACATGAGTACGAGGCCTTAGACACCTGGAATTGTCTGGTGAATACTGGCTAGGGCAGCTAGTATGTTGAACCCTCAAGCATATACTGTATCACTTTCTTAAGTTCTGAGTCTGTAAAGACTCTCTTGGGACAAATAAACATTTCCTGTGAGGTCTCCCACTTGCATAATTGCTAGCCTTGAGTTTTAGGGTCCTTGCTACCCTAAGTGAACTCATTTTAAGAAAAATTTTTCAGCTGTTTGAGTGGTCCTTGATAAAGAAGGCAAAGATCAAATGGATATCAAGAAAGAACTTGTTCTCTCATTAAGGTAACATTTGTGGGGTGAATTAGAAAGGTAGGGTCTGTGGACAAGCAGACCAGGGTAGTGATCAAGACTAAGAATTCTGGAGCCAGATGTCCTGGCTTTAAGTCTTATCTCTACTGCTTGCTAGAGAGATAGCAAATTAGAGATACGAAGGGAACATTTCATGCAAAGATGGGCACAATAAAGGACAGGAACAGTATGGACCTAACAGAAGCAGAAGATATTATGAAGAGGTGGCAAGAATACACAGAAGAACTATACAAAAAAGATCTTTATGACCCAGGTAACCATGATGATGTGGTCACTCACCTAGAGTCAGACATCCTGGATTGCAAATGGGCCTTAGGAAGCATCACTATGAACAAAGCTAGTGGAGGTGATGGAATTCCAGTTGAGCTATTTCAAATACTAAAAGATGATCTGTGAATGTGCTGCACTCAATATGTCAGCAAATTTGGGAACTCAGCAGTGGCCACAAGACTGGAAAAGGTCAGTTTTCATTCCAACTTCAAAGAAAGGCAACCCCAAAGAATGCTCAAGCTACCGCACAATTGCGCTCATCTCACAGGCTAGTAAAGTAATGCTCAAAGTTCTCCAAGCCAGGCTTTAACAGTACGTGAACCATGAAATTCCAGATGTTCAAGTTGGATTTAGAAAAGGCAGAGGAACTAGAGGTCAAATTGCTGAAATCTGTTGGATCATAGAAAAAGCAAGAGAGTTCTAGAAAAACATCTATTTCTGCTTTATTGACTATGCCAAAGCCTTTGACTGTGTGGATCACAACAAACTGTGGAAAATTCTTAAAGAGATGGGAATACTAGACCACCTGACCTGCCTCTTGAGAAATCTGTATGCCAGTCAGGAAGCAACAGTTAAAACTGGACATGGAACAACAGACTGGTTCCAAATCAGAAAAGAAGTATGTCAAGGCTGTATATTGTCACCCTGCTTGTTTAACTTATATGCAGAGTACATCATGAGAAATGCTGGGTTGGAGGAAGCACAAGCTAGAATCAAGATTGCTGGGAGAAATATCAATAACCTCAGATATGCAGATGACACCACCCTTATGGCAGAAAGTAAAGAAGAACTAAAGAGCCTTTTGAGGAAAGGAAAGTGAAAGAGGAGAGTGAAAAAGCCGGCTTAAAACACAGCATTCAGAGAACTAAGATCATGACATCCAGTCCTATCACTTCATGGAAAATAGACGAGGAAACAGTGGAAACAGTGACAGACTTTATTTTGGGGGGCTCCAAAATCACTGCAGATGGTGAATGCTGCCATGAAATTAAAAGATGCTTACTCCTTGAAAGGAAAGTTATGACCAACCTAGACAGCATATTAAAAAGCAGAGACATTACTTTGCCAACAAAGATCCATCTAGTCAAGGCTATGGTTTTTCCAGTAGTCATGTATGGATGTGAGAGTTGAACTTTAAAGAAAGCTTAGCACTGAAGAATTGATGCTTTTGAACTGTAGTTTTGGAGAAAACTCTTGAGAGTCCCTTGGACTGCAAGGAGATCCAACCAGTCCATCCTAAAGGAAATCAGTCCTGAATATTCATTGGAAGGACTGATGCTGAAACTGAAACTACAATACTTTGGCCACCTGATGCAAAGAACTGACTCATTTGAAAAGACCCTGATGCTGGGAAAGATTGGAGGCTGGAGGAGAAGGGGATAACAGAGGATGAGATGGTTGGATGGCATCACTGACTCTATGGACATGTGTTTGAGTAAACTCTGGGAGTTGGTGAGGGACAGGGAGGCCTGGTGTGCTGCAGTCCTTGGGGTTGCAGAGAGTTGGACACGATGAGCGACTGAACTGAACTGTAAATCTCAGGCAAACAACTCAACTGTTTGCACTTTAATGTCTTCACCTATAAGACAAGGATGACAACAAATTGATTGAGTTAATGCTTGTCAAGTGATTAGTTTTTGTACTTCAAAAGCACTTAATAAATACTACTGTCCTTTGGGCAGGGCCCTATGTTGGCATTTCCTATAAATTTCAAGTGAATGTCTGATTTCAGAACCAGGTTGATGCTATGATCCTGATCTAAGTTTCCACTTCTGAAGGAAGTGGAATTGTTAGTTGCTCAATCATATCTGACTTTTTGTGACCAGATGGACTGTAGCCCACCAGGCTCCTCTGTCCATAGATTTTCCACTTCTGAGTCGTGTGCTGAATAATTTTGTGATGCTAGGTAGAGTGTGAACCCCCACATATCTAACTGTCCATGTTTATAAAGTGTAGGTTAATTCAATGCTGCTTATAAGTATGTGGTAACCCACTCTTGTATTCTTGCCTGGAGAACCCCATGGACAGAAGAGCCTGTCGGCTACAGTCAGTGGGGATGCAAAGAACTAGACATGACTTAGTGACTGCACATCAACAGCAATAAAAGAAATATCTTGGGAGAAAAATATAAGAACATTCCACTCCACTGGAAGAGTATACAGCAGGACCAGAAAGCATGTATAATAACTTATTAGTCAAAACTTTTCCAGAAGTAACATAAATGCCATGATATGAGACATCTTCTAATAGAAAACAATTTTAAAGCATCTAAATCCCTGAGTTAGAAAAATAAGAAATGTTATTGAAACATAACTGATTCTTAGATTATGTCCACTCAGGTATTTTTATTTCAGCAGTCATTTACTAAAAACAGAACAAAAACTCACATTTTTATTTCTATGTTGCCCCACCTCACTCCAAAATGGACTTAAGACCAGTGAAAAGCACGTGTTGAACACGTTCAGAAAATAGGAGTCACTAACGTTTATCATCTTGTGGCTTTCAGTATCACTACTTGGTGGAAAGAGGTCAATGATATTTTTCTTCCCAGTTTCATTTAAACATGTCTTTGACTGCCACATGTGTTATTCATTAAAATCCAATAGAAGCCAAGTAACAAACTCTGTTTTAAGGAAAAGTCACATGTTAGACAGCTCAGGATTAAATATCCATATTGTTTATTATTAGATTATGAACTGACTATAAGTTGACAGTGAGTGGTCAGGTTATCATAGTCCTTGACACCTCCAAAGAGGCCCTTCTGTCTGACTCCACCCAATCTTCAGTTCCTTGACTGTGTTTTTGGTGACTTTTTTTCATAGCTATCTAACTGGGTCTTAAGATAAGAGACCAACCTGTACTGTGGAAGGAGTTGTTTCCCTTAACACATGCCAGGACTTTAGTAAATGCTGGTAATGGTCAATGTACCTTTCATACAGAACATAATAAATTTGAAGACAGTTGAGGGGCTATAAAAGAGCTGGTTTATAGTGCTACCTTTGATTAACTGTGGAAATCCAGACAATCACTTGATTTCCTTCAAACTCAGATTTCCACCTATGGAATGAAGAGGATGAGATATTTCTAAACTCTCCTTCCTAACTAACATGCAGTGTTAAGTAAGATACTAGGAATCAGCCTAACTGTAGAGACTTTAGTGGTTACATTACAGCTTGAATGGCTAATTCCTTAAAATTGAGTTTACTTTGTACATGTAACACAAAACCAAAATATTGGGGTTTTCATATATTCAGGTATCTGACACAGATATAACCAAGGCTTTTCCTTCTGTTTTGTATAATTAAAATTTTTTTTAAAATTTTGTATAATTTTAGTGTCATGCCTTTTTAAATATGTTTCCCTTCTCCTGTTTTTCTTACTCTTGGAGTGAAGTGTATTTGTGTTTTAATTTGTTTATTGCACAGTATGGAGACATATAATTGATTGAGAAGCAATATTCTTGTCAAGCAAATTGCTAAATCCCACTGTGCATTAATTTCAAGAAATATTTATTCAGTAATCTAATGACTAGGAAGAAGAAACACTAAATAGCACATGGGGTTTGCCCCCAAGAGGCTTATTGTATAGTGAGAGTATAGAAAAGTAAACAGATAATCATAAAACTGAGAAATACAGATGATGATTGGGAAAAGTGGGGTGTGAAAAATGAGTACATATGGAACACTTAATTCAGCCCAGTGAAGTCACTGGAGACATGACGTGTGAGTGGGTGATTAGAATTAGTCAGAATATGGGACTGGTCCCGGCATGGTAAAGCAGCATGTGCAAGAGCCTGGAGGTGAGGCAGAACTATGAATGTACAGGAACTGAAGGTAACTTAAAATATATGTTGCAGGGGTGGGAGGTGAGGAGATATGAGTCTGCAAAGGAGCACAGGGAGTTTGAGTTTGATCCTGAGGACAATGAGAAGGAAGCCCCAGATTCTCGCAGGCTTTCTCGAAAACAAGTTTCGAGACTATCGTGTAAGGAGAGAGAACCCAAGTAGAGAGCATCAGTTTTGCCAAATGAAGGATGAGTTTGTACCTGCTAAGCTGGTTGATGTTTGGGTTCAGGACAGTTGAAATGGAAGACCTGTATCTGAGTGGAAATTTTTCTTAGGTCTTTGGTAAACTCTTGGACTACACATATATGGGATGAAATTCCCCAGGATGTCCTGCTCTATTGAATTGATCACACACTGAATTAGATACTAATTCAGCCATAAATAAGACAAAAAAAAGTCTCTGAACTCATGGAACTTATGCTTTAGAGAAAGAAAATGGATGATAGACAAGATGAATCCATTAATATTTGATGTGTTAGATGCTACAAACTGCTGTTGAGGAAAGGAAAGAACAGAAATAAGTTAGGACATTTTAAGAGGGTGAGATTTTAAGTAGGAGGCCAGAAAAATATGTGTCTTATGGGCCTTGTGGGGAATCAAGTAAAAGACTGAATTCAGGTTATGAACTTGTGCTTTTCTACTGCCTTGAGATAGGCAATATAAGGGGAGGAACAGAATTATTTGTACAGAGATGATATTTTGGGAATGTATATGAGGTGTCTGTGAGACTTTAATTGCAATTTCAGAGTAGGCACTTGAACACATATATCTGGAGAGCAGAAGATGTTAATTTGGAAGTGTTCAGCATATGATAAAAACTGTGACTAACAGTGGGCTTCCCAGGTGGCACAGTCGTAAAGAATGTACCTGGCAATGCAGGAGACACAAGAGATGTAAGCTAGATCCCTGGGTCAGAAGATCCCCTGGAGGAGGAAATGGCAACCGTCTCCAGTATTCTCACCTGGAAAATCCCATAGACAGAAGAGCCTGGCACACTACAGCCCGTGGGGTTGCAAAGAGTCATACATGATTGAGCACACACATACGCAACAGGGTAAAATGAGAAGGAAAAAATAATGAGGTACTTCAGGATTTCACATACAGACATGAGACATAGAAGTGTATCAGCGAGACTGAAATAACTGGAGAGAGAGGATAATCCAGTAGAGTATGTGGTCATGTAAGTCTAGTGTTTAGTGGGAGGAAGTGGTCAGTGGTGCCAAACACTGAGAAATCAGATACGCACTAAAGTATTTTCTTGAAGGTAGAAACAAAGAGCTTTTTAAAAATTGGTGAGAATTATGATTAAAATGTGGGGGAGAATTCATATTGCCTTCTGCTGAAGAGAAAAGAAGAGGTAAATTGGTTAAGATTTCACACCTCTAATTCTGGCTATTGTTGTACAGTCACTTAGTCATGTCTGACTCTGAGACCCCATGGACTGCCGCACACCAGGCTTCGCTGTCCTTCACCATCTTCCAGAGCCTGCTCAAACTCATGTCCACTGAGATGGTGATGCCATCCAACCATCTAGTCCTCTGTCATCCCCTTCTCCTCCTGCCTTTCATGTTCCCCAGCATCAGGGTCTTTTCTAATGAGTCTGCTTCTGGCTGTAAAGCGCAGTAATAGAAGAGGAGGGCTTCCTTGGTGGCTCAGTGATTAAAAAAAAAAAATCCCACTTGCTGATGCAGGAGACACGAGTTCAGTCCCTGGGTTGGGAAGGTTCCGTGGAGAAGGAACTGGCAACCCACTCCAGTATTCTTGTCTGGGAAATCCTGTTGACAGAGGAGGCTGTGGGCTAAGTCCATGGAGTTGCAAAAGAGTTAGGCATGGCTTAGTGACTAAATAACAGCAGCAGCAAATTGATGAGGATTGTCGGGTTATGGGACTGTGAAGAGGGGGTGATATATGTGTGTATTTTCAGAATGAAGACAACACATACAAGTATACTTACAAATACTTTGTGAAGGACTATTTAACTGTGCCGTCTCTACTGGGAAGGGATGAGAGCCTGATATGATAACACCTCAGCACATGGTATACTAATTTGGGAATGATTCTTCAGTGCTACTCTGGTGGAAATTTTCACTCTTTTTATACCATTATATGGAGTGTTATATGAATGCCAAATCTGGCACACAAGAACATCTAGCTTTATCTCAGATTCTTCCTCATTTCACTTGTTATAAGTAATTTTCCTTTTTTTTTTTTACTTCAAAACATGACATGGAGAAAGACTTCTTGGCAATTGTTCTTATTCAGTTTATTTAACATTGACTCAAGTGAAGTTTTAGCCTAGCTCAATTTATATAGACCTCAAATTAAAAGAAACTCAAAAATTACTGCAATCACTATTGTTGACATTGGGATCCAAAAATTATTTAAAATAGATGCACCTTTTGTTATCTACATAGACAAACTTTGCTTTGTGTTTATACACATTATTCCTTAAACAGGGAGAATCCTTTATAGTGTTTATTACAATCTTAGCCATTGAGTCCCAATTATAATTGATATTTTTGTCAGTGATGTGTTCAGTTACTGTCCAACTTTAAAGGAAGAATACTGTGCAAAGAGACTTTCTTCTATTAATGGAAATATACTATAAAAAAATGTAATTGCTCTTAGAAATCTATTATCTTCTTCATTCAAGTTTAAGATAAGAAATATTAGTTTTAGATGGTCTTGATTAAAGTTCTAAGAATAAAGTGATAAAATTAGAGTATTTCTGAGAACTTGTGCCATATTATTCCAAGAAAAAAAATAAGAGGAAATTTTGAAGTGCATGTTTATGCCAGTGAAAATGAATTGTAACAAAAACATTATGTCCATTGAATGCATAAGAATTGAGGCTATGAGCTTGCTTCTGAGAAGATTGAAAGACTTCACATCTGAATTATTTTAATGACTGTCTTTTGACTTGCAAAGTAAAAGTTATTACCTACTAGAGATACATATTTTTCCCAAGAATCACCAACAGATTTTGAGACATTCCAATTTTTAGACTAATATAGGAATTTTTTTGAAAACTGTTGCTTTGTTATTCATCTTGACATCATTTGCCTTAAAAACATCTAGTTATCCTACAGTATCTCTTTTTTCATGAATGGAGGTCATCAAGATAGATAAGCTATTTCAATAAATCATTTTGAAGAACTAATTGCTGTTTTATTATACTGCTAATGCTCAAAGTGTTCATATAACACTTATGCTATCTTGGTTCTGATAAACTTGAGAACAAGGAATGTAGTGAAGGTAATGACACTCTTTTATGTTGCTTAAAGGCATATATTGAAGAGGATGACCTGTTGTGCTCTTCAAAGCCAGGGGGAAAGATTGTTCTTAACCTGGTGTGAAACCAGAAACTGATCTGTGTTCAATTAGCATTTCCAAAAGTCTAGAAACATCTCTAAATATGTCGTTAAGTATGTGGTTTATATTTAGTAAAGTTCACATTCATATTCTAAAGATGAATATAATTTATTACTCAGAACTTAAAGTCAAATTCTCATGTCAGTAAAGTTATGGAAGTGAGCAATTCATATTTTGCCAAACTTACCCCATCTAAAAGAACTATGTAATTGACCTGGTGTATTATAATGTTTGGGTGTGAGGTCCGAATATTAGTCTTTTCTTGATGTGGATGAAGGCAGAAGGAAAGAAACACACGCCTTTTTCAGTCTCTTTCCTGGTGGTTGTCCACTGTCTGAAGCATGCTGCCTTCTAGCCCCAGATGGTCTGCAACAGTGGCCCCACTTAGCTGTATGTCGCATAAACCAAGACTACTCAAAGGAGAGCTTCATCCCTGGCCTCTCCTCCTCCCCCTCACTTTTTTTCTTTTCAAGTTCTTGAATGCTACTAGGTACTTTGTCTTGAACTTTCAGGCCTTTTGGAAGACAATGAAGCGCCATGCTCTCAGACATTGTGGGTGTCTAATTTCCATGTAAGGATTAACTCTGGTTTGAGAGTGAGGAGTCAGCAAATCACTTTATCTCTCATCAGTAAGACTACTTACACTAGAGGTTATAATTTATCCCTGATACTTAGGATGGGTACCTGAGTGTTTCAATTCACCTCCAATTTCCATGGTTCTCTGAATTTTCCTGAAGTCTGTGCCAAGACAGAGTAAAGAAAATTTACTACAGCTCTTTAGGACTTCTCTGTGTATGAAGGTAGTGAAATATGTCATTTGTAAATGTGTACATGAAAGTGACTGATTGATCCTCTTAGGTGTTTGGTGGGCCTAAGAGAATGAGTCTACTAACCAGTTATCCAGTCAGATATCTTCAGTGATAAAGGAAGCAGAAATTTGTTCTTGAGGTTTAAAGTCAAACCTGATTTCAGTTTAAAGGCAACTCCTAACCTAGTTGGTGACCATGCTTGCAGTGGTTAATTTTATGTATCAACTTGACTACACCATGTTACCCAGACATTTGTTCAAACGTTATTCTGAATGTTTCTATGAAGGTTTTTTTCCTTCTTTAGATGAGTGAGATTAACATCTAAATTTGTGGACTTTCAGTAGATTACTCTCCATAATGTGGATGAGTGTCCTCCAATCACCTGAAAGCCTTAAAAAGAGTGACCTCCTGGAACAAGAGGGAAATCTGCCAGCAGACTAGCAGTGGACTTGAATTGCAACCCTTCCCTGAGTCTCCTACTGCATCACATTTAGAAAGTGTCAAACCTCTGAAGATGTATGAACAAATTCCTTAAAGTAAATCTATGTATACAAACATCCTGTTAGTTCTGTTTCTCTGAAGAACCCTGATCCATTGCTTAAACATGTATCAAACTAATGTCTGGCCCATGAGAAGAACCAAGATTATTGAGTGATTCAATTAATATAAATATATACCAAGAATTTTGTTTGGAAAAAAATCACTTAATAAGTGAAATCTTAAGGGAAAGAAGAATTCTTAGTACCTTTGAAGCCAGTAAAGGGCTCTCTTCCTTGCATCTTATTAAACTCAAAGGTTTAGAAAAGATGTCCCTAGTTTAGAAAGCAGAAGGTCTGCATTCTAGTCTTAGCATTGCTTATCATTAGCTTTGTGACCTCTGAACTGTCAGAGTCCCCAACTGTTTCTTCAACTTTAAAATGACAGATGTGAGTTAGTTCACCTTTCAAGTCTCTTTGACTGTGTAATGTCTTAATTCTGGAATTCCCTCTGAAAACCCATTCCTGTGGTTCTTCTGAATGTATCACTAATCTTATGGATTCCACTAACCAGTTCCCAAGGCAGTGATACTGTAGGATACATCAAGTCCTGATAGTTATATGGTTAAAAGGGAAATAAAAGAATCTACTTTTTTCTTATCTTCATACAAAGCTTATGTTTCTTTGAGTATCACAGGTGTCTCCTTTCCCCAGTAGACATTGCAGAGAAAACTTGGAGACAATAGAAGTTCACTATATTTACAGTTGATGAATGATAAAAATATTTTTCACATTTTTCTTTGGGAATAAAGGAAAGAAGGCCTCATCACTAAATTGGGTCATGAATAAAATTTCTCTCATTTATATTCATTGCTTTGCCTGTATAGGAATTTGGTTGTTTGCCAACAACTTAATGTCTTGAGAAAGCAATAGGTCATCTTGCAGCCCAGCATTTAATGCTACTGTCTCACAAATCTGATTTAATCTTTCTATTTTGTCACCTGTTTGGGAGTATAATATAAGCTCCAAATCATAAAACTCTAATGACCTGAGCAATATTTCATGTTTCGTCTCCAAGATATTTCTTCTACAGAAAATTCTGTAAATTTTCTCTACCATATTCTTTGAATGGAGATATTCATCTGAGCTGAAGAATAACGTATCATTGCAATTATGCATCCTGTCAAAGAATAAATTAAAATGTGTTCATTTTGGATAAGGCATGAGTTACCAAGTGCCTGCTTTTATTAAATATCATGGGAAAAAATGAAATATCAGCAAGATCAACATTAACTGGAATTTCAGTTAAGATTATTTTTCCTAAAATAAAGTTGCTTTTTTTTTGCTGTTGAAAACTCAGTATTTGGTGTCAGAAAATATAGACAAAAGAAGAACATTTAAAAGAAGAATACAACCCACCCAACAACAACTATGCTTAGTGCATTGGTGTGTCTCCTTTCATACAGGTTTTTATACTCACCAATAGATAGCCTCCAGTTTACCCTCCAACCCCACCTCTCATCTAACATGCAGCTATACACTTAAACCAAATATCTTCACGACTGACTAGTCTGTGGCATCAAAGTGAGGCCATGTTTTCTCCAAGACTAAATTCATAACACTTTCTGTCCCCCATGTGCCTGTAATTATGGAACACTGGCCTTTATTCTTCCCTTAGTATTTTATTTAAATATTTTTGCGAAGATAGGTCCTTAAAAACTGGACAGATTAATAATATAACAAATATCAAAATCAGATGAAAAATACATTATTGCTCTCATTCACTCTGTCCTAATGTTAAAGATATTACAAAGATACACAGATTATCATCATGCTGTTCTTTTGGGAGGCTATATTCAAACTGACAAAAAGGTGTTGTCAAAGGGATCTTTCTCTGATTTTTGCAAAGAAAAACAGTCCAAATTGTATTCTTAATGCTACGTTATTTAACTGTATCATACTTAGCACATGGTATTATTATTTCTCCTACTGGAGCAAGTTCTCATTTTCTCAAAGCCTTTCCCCCAGCTCTTCGAGAAATAAAGCTTAAACATCTTGTTTTCAAGCCTTCAAAATAAAGTTAACCTCATTTATACAGGTACCAGGTTGGTATACTCATATATACATTTTCCAAATTGCAGGCTAAGCAAAGGCATGCATTTAGAGCTGTATTAATATACTGAAGCAAAAGACAATCCAACTTAATATCAAGAGAAATTGTGACCTTCCATGTAGTGTTTGATAGAGAAAACACTGATTCTGACACATTGTCTTATTTTATTCAAATAGCAGTCTATTCACACATGGTCCAAGAACACTTGAATAATAAAGCAAATATAATCACATGTTAAAAATTGGTCTTCAAACATCATAGCCAATGATGCCACGCTTGCCTATGATCTCGCCAACATTAAACCACATCCACACCTCAGTGGCCACCAAACCATTCAGTAGAGCTTCCTTAACAGTGAGCTGTTTGAAGCTACCGGTTTTAGCACTGTTAATAATTTTTTTCAAGCTCTGAATTGCTGTAGGGATCTCAGCAGGGGTTGGAGGAACCAGCTCAACCTTGGCATAGTACCAAAACGTGGCCAATCGAGGCTTCGAGTAAGTCACAGCAGCGTTGACCAGCGCCGGGGCCTTCTCCGCGAGGTTACGGACAAACTGGGCCATGGTACTAGGACGGATTTTAAATGATGTGGCCAAGAATCCAAAGTGTTCTGACTCAAGCCAGAGGATTCCTCTCGTGTACCTCACCTTCATGCAGGGCTGGACCATTTCCCGTATGCCCCATCTACCTCACTGCATTTACTTCGCAGAGCAGTTCCTTGGCATACAGGAGAGGAGGTGCCTTTCCCAGATGTTAAGTTCAGTCACAGATACACTTCTTCCAACTGTTAAGGTCCAGAATTAGAGCTCTCAGTAATCAGATTTTGGATCAGGCATTAACGTCCTGCCACCTTCAAAACCAACTCTCCTATAATGGCTTAGGTCAGATGCTGACAGAGGACCACCAGTTCAGATTTGCTTGTTGTGGCTGTTGCTTAGGCTTTTATTTTTACCCTAGATTCCAATTTTCTTTCCTTTAGTCAGGTCTCAGTCAGGGTTCCCCTGGATCAGAAGAGCTGATCTTTGAGTCTCAGAAAAAAAAAAATTGAGTTTTGATCTTGATGCTTTTTTATTCTAGAAGTCATCTTGAGCCCTATGTAAATTTCGAGATGTAGTTGAGTATATGGGGGAAGGGGCTCACCCATCAAAAGCACCGAAAAGATGGGCCTTGCTGTGCCAGATATAACTAATTATCATCCTTTTCTCTGAACATGGAGCAGGTACTGGTCTTGAAGTGACCTTCCTGCTAGGGAAGATCTGTGGCATAATGGTTAAATAAACAGCCACTCTGTTTAGATAACTCACATTTAAACCTCTGTCCTGTCATTTTCTGGCTGATGATAATGTGAAATTTACCTGAGAGCTCTGTGCCTTAGTTTCCCCATCAGTAATACAGGAAACTGATAATAATTGTACCTTTCTCATGAGGACTACAGACATAAATTCATGCTTAGTATTGTTCCTGGTACATAACGACTACTCAGTTGATGTTAACCACTACTGTTTCAGTGATTCTCATAAGGAGAGCTTCCCAAAGTGGTTCCCTCCAGAATAATCAAAGGAAAACTATCATCACTAAAATTAAAAAATTTCTAGTAAAGTTGGACTATCACTTCTCCCATTTTATAAAAACCCTTAATCCATTAATAATTCATTTTGCATTACCTCAGCCTATCCATCCATACATCCATTTATCTGTCTGGATTTAAATGTTGTTTTCTCTAGGTGCACACTTTTCTGTAACTTACTTCTTATGACAATATGTTATGAAATTGTTCTCCTTGCCAATAGCTATAGTTCCATGATATTTTAATCTTAATTATCTTATTTCTTGAGCTGTATTTCACCAGTTACTTCTTGTTTCCATGTTTTTATTACTAATGGATGGCAGAGGAAGGTCTCATGAGCAGGGGCTCATACGGCTCCTTAGGTATTTTGGGGGGCAAACACCAGAAAAGGAATTTTAAATCTTTCAAAATACACTGGTAAGTTGTCTCCGGAAACACTTGCCAGTTTATACCAGAGTCAGTGGCCCTGCACCATCCCCAATCAAGAGCATTAGAAAAAACTAGATGTAGTTTGATAGACGTAAAAGGCATATTGCTTTAATGTATATTCTCTTCTTAATTATTAGTGAGAGTAAATGTTTTCTTATGGTAGGCTTTTTAAATATATAGACTTCATTTTTTAAGAGAAATTTTAGGTTCACAGTGAAATTGAGAGGAAGAGGTCCTCTGTGTACCCCCTGACCCCGCGCATGTGAAATCTTTCACGATCAACATCTCTGACTAGAGTGGTATATTTGTTACATTTGTTACAATTGATAAATCTACACTGACACATCATTATTACTCAGAGTCCACAATTTACCCTAGAATTCATTCATGGTATCATGGTAAGTTTTTAATTTCTTCTTTTGTGAATTATGATCTTAGCTGTTTTTTTTTTTTTATTGCTTTAAAAGAGACTTTTATATATGTAAGAGAGTCATAGATTTACTTAGGTTATCCAGAAAGAAAAGAAATTTAGTTTCTGTAATAGCGCAATCTTTTTTCATGAGCCCCAATCCTGGGGGAGGGTGTTGGTGGAAGTGGTGGAAAGGAAGAACTTAACCTTCTCAATGAATATATCGCAGGTAGGTCAGACCTGTTCTTTAGATATAATGCACTCCTAAGTAAATATTCAGACTTTAAGATGTACTTTCCTTTACCTCGTCTTTCACCAAATGGTATATCTAATCGTATTTATGTATTGGCGAGAGCTGGTATTCGGTGGTCCCCTGCAGCGTGGGGTCCTCTGATAAAGGCACAGAGGCGTCTGATTAAGTCTCCGTGTACCTTATTCTCTCTCTTGTTGTTTAGCTGTCTGGTGGCATCTGCTACCGAGACTGGTCCCTCTGTCTAGTCAGGGCCTGGTGACGCACTTGTCTGCCTCAGCGAGGCCTTGTCGCCTCCAGCTAGCTCTGGGTTAGCTTCTCCACTCTTCAGCCTCAGAAACATTTCGTACTCAGAGAGAGCCAAAGGAGGCTGATACTATTAACTCAGGCCCTTTCTCTTTCTAATGACTTCAGGTGGACATTTTACCTTCTTCTTCAAAGCTTCACATTGGGAGTAGGGCATGGGTCTCTCCTGCCTACAGCTTTTTTTCTCTTCATTTTCCTGAATTCCTTCTGCTATCTTGGATTTGGCTCAGGAAGGGAGAGCTCAGATACTTTTATCTGAGTCTTCTGCTTTTCTCTACTAGAGTAGAATTGGTGTGTTTTCTTCTTCCTCGTCCTGTCTAGCTGGAACTCCTCATAAGCATTCTGTTCCTGTGGACAGTGAGTTTCAAGCATGGGAAAGAAGCCCTAGGCTGAATCCGCTAGTCTTGGCACTCAGAACAGGGACCCCAGGGCAACTACAAATCAGAGATGACGCAGGGCAAAGTGCATGGTTTTGATATTCCCTAGATGTTACTTGTTTCATAAATATATATGGACATACAGATTCAGACAGAATTGAGATCTGTCCCATATACGTTACAAAAGCTTATGCCCCAATTTTTCCTTTTTAAAAAAATTGTTATGGTCCTTGTAGTAGAAAAGTGATATATTTTCATGTCAGTCAGTCAATCAGTTCAGTTGCTCAGTCATGCCTGACTCTTTGCAACCCCATGGACTGCAGCACGACAGGCTTCCCTGTCCATCAGCACTTCCTGGAGCTTGCTCAAAACTCATGTCCATTGAGACAGTGATGCCATCCAACCATCTCATCCTGTGTTGTCCCCTTCTCCTGCTTTCAATCTTTCCCAGCATCAGGGGCTTTTCTAAGGAGTCAGTTCTTCACATCAAGTGGCCAAAGTATTGGAGCTTCAGCTTCAACATCAGTCCTTCCAATGAATATTCAGGACTGATTTCCTTTAGGATTGACTGATTTGATCTCCTTGTAATCCAAGGGACTCTCTAGTGTCTTCACCAACACCACAGCTCAAAAGCATCAATTCTTTAGTGCTCAGCTTTATTTATGGTCTCTCTCTCACATCCATACATGATTACTAAGCCATGGAAAAACCATGGCTTTAACTGGACAGACTTTTGTCAGCAAAGTAATGTCTCTGCTTTCTAATATGCTGACTAGGTTTGTCAGAGCTTTTCTTCCAAGGGGCAAGCATCTTTTATTTCATGGCTGCAGTCACCATCTGCAGTGATTTTGGAACCAGGAAAATCAAGTCTGTCACTGTTTCCATTGTTTGCCCATTTATTTGTCTTGAAGTGATGGGACTGGATGCCATGATCTTAGTTTTTTAAATGTTGAAAATGAATCAGGGCAAAGGGTAATAGTGTTTTGCCAAGAGAACACACTGGTCATAGCAAACACCCTCTTCCAACAACACAAGAGAAAAGTCTACACATGGACATCACCAGATGGTCAGTACCAAAATCAGATTGATTATAATCTTTGCAGCCAAAGATGGAGAAGCTCTATACAGTCAGCCAAAACAAGACCAGGAGCTGACTGTGGCTCAGATCATGAACTCCTTACTGCCAAATTCAGACTTAAATTAAAAAAGGAGTGAAAACCACCAGACCATTCAGGTATGACTTAAATCAAATCCCTTAGGAATATAGGGTAGAAGTGGCAAATAGATTCAAGGAATTAGATATGACAGACAGAGTGCCTGAAGACCTATGGAAGGAGGCTTGTAATATTGTACAGGACTTCCCTGGTGGCTCAGAGGGTAAAGCATCTGCCTGCAATGTGGGAGACCCAGGTTCAATCCCTGGATCGGGAAGATCTCCTGGAGAAGGAAATGGCAACCCACTCCAGTACTGCTGCCTAGAAAATCCCATGGATGGAGGAACCTGTAGGGTACAGTCCATGGGGTCCCAAAGAGTCGGACATGACTGAGAAACTTCACTTTCTTTCAGTATTGTACAGGAGCCAGTGATCAAAACCATCTCTAAGAAAGAGAAATGCAAAAAGTCAAAATAGTTGTCTGAGGAGGCCTTACAAATAGCTGAGAAAAGAGAAGAGAAAAGCAAAGGAGAAAAGGAAAGATATACCCATCTGAATGCAGAGTTCCAAAGAATAGTAAGGAGCTATAAGAAAGCCTTCCTAAATGATCAATGCAAAGAAATAGAGGAAAACAACAGAATGGGAAAGACTAGAGATCTCTTCAAGAAAATGAGAGATACCAAGGGAACATTTCATGCAAAGATGGGCACCATAAAGGACAGAAATGGTATGGACCTAACAGAAGCAGAAGATATTAAGAAGAGATGGCAGGAATACACATAAGAACTATACAAAAAAAACCTTAATGACTCAGGTAACCACAATGGTGTGATCAGTCACCTAGAGACAGTCATCCTGGAATGTGAAGTCAAGTGGGCCTTAGGAAGCATTACTATGAACAAGACCAGTGGAGGTGATGGAATTCCAGGTGAGCTATTTCAAATCATAAAAGTTGATACTGTGAAAGTGCTGCAGTCAATATGCCAGCAAATTTGCAATAGTTAGTGGTGGCCACAGGACTGGAAAAGGTAAGGTTTCATTCCAATCCCAAAGAAAGGCAATACCAAAGAATGTTCAAACTACCATACAATTGCACCCATCTCACACGCTAGCAAAGTAATGCTCAAAATTCTCCAATTAAGGTTTCAACAGTATGTGAACTGAGAACTTTCAGATGTTCAAGCTGGATTTAGACAAAGCCAAGGAACCAGAGATCAAATTGCTAACATCCATTGGATCATAGAAAAAACAAGAGAATTCCAGAAAAATATCTACTTCTGCTTTATTGACTATGCCAAAGCCTTTGGCTGTGTGGATCAAAAAAATAACTGTGGAAAATTCTTAAAGAGATGGGAATACCAGACCATCTGACCTTCCTCCTGAGAAATCTATATGCAGGTCAAGAAGCAATAGTTAGAATGGGACATGGAGCATGGAACAAGACTGGTTCCAAATTGGGAAAGGAGTACATCAAAGCTATATATTGTCACCCTGCTTATTTAACTTATATGCATAGTACATCATGCGAAATGCCAGGCTGGATGAGGCACAAGCTGAAATCAAGATTGCCGGGAGAAATATCAATAACTTCAGATATTCAGATGACACCAGCCTTATGACAGAAAGTGAAAAGGAACTAAAGACCTCTTGATGAAGGTAAAAGAGGAGAGTGGGAAAGTTGGCTTAAAACTCAACATTTTCATGTAGTCAAATCCAAAAGTAACAAAAACACTAACTTGAAAATGTATCTGTACCCTTATGTCCATCATAGCACTATTTACAATAGCCAAGATCTGGAAACAACCTGAGTGTCCATCAGTGGATGAATGGATAAAGAAGTGGTGTACAAACACATTAGAATATTATTCAGCCATAAAAGACAGGAAATGTTACTGTTTTCCACATCATGGATGAAGCTTTAAGGCATTATGCTAAATGAAATAACTCAGAGAAAGAAAAATAGTGTATGATATCACATATATGTGAATTCTTAAAGAAAAGCAAATAAACAGAACCCACCAAACTCATAGAAAAAGAGATCAGACTTGTGGTTACCAGATACAGACTACAGTGGGAGAGGCGTTCAAGGAAGGTCATTAAAAGGTACACACTTCTAGTTACAAAGATTAGGGATATAATGTACAACATTAGTTGACATTGCTATATGATTTATAAAAGGTAAGACAATAAATAATGAGTTCTCATCAGAAGAAGAAAGTGTTTTTGTTTCTTTTCACTTGTTGTATTTGTAGAAAGTGGATTTTGCTTGAACCTAAGTGGTGGGTGATTCCTGCTTGTTTGTTTCCGTACCTTCTACTCTGCTCCGTTGATACCTGCCTTTTCCTTTACTAGCTCAATATATATTTTAAAGGCTAGCTCTGCAATATTTTAATATCTTTTTAGGTTATTTGCCTCATTGTTCTTATTTTTAAGCATCTTCTTGGACCTTTTCATGAATTTCACTCAAATGATTCCTAGAATAGTTTTTATCCTCTCCAAATTGATTGTCATTATCTTTGTCATGCATTAAAATTTAAGATGATAATCAATAACCTTTAAAAAAAAAAACCCCTAATATGCAATCTATTTCTTCCACAGAGCTTGTTAACACTCATTAATTTAGGGCATGGCAATAATTGCCTCTATCTTCACCCTCCTCCTCATCCTATTAAAACTAAAGTACAATTAAAAATTGCAAAGTAGAATGAAGTGTCAAGGCTTAACTAAATAACAAGAGCCAGGAAAACACAGCTTAAATAATTGGTAGTTTTGAAAAAGAGTTGTTTTGCTTAATATTATCTAGATGAGTAATGTACATTTTATGCAAGTTTCTTTTATTATAATTTTCAAATTCCAAGACTTTAATCTTACATTTTTTTAGCCATTTCAATGACTGAACAAATGCAGTGTAGAAGTTGAATATCAATTTTATCCTTGTTTCTCCTTTATTTTTCAATGTTTTAATTATATCAAAGTTTCTTTGTGTAAACTTTAAATACTAGGGATTTTTGTCTTATTTCTTCTCCCTCATTTCTTATGTTTTAATTATATTAACTTGTTTTTATGCTCTCTAAATTGTAGAATTCTGTTTTGGTCAATATTCATTGTTCTCTCAGGCCTAAATTTATAAAAATGACCATTAATCAGTAGATTCTACTCCTGTGAGAATGGATGAATGGATGGGTAGATCAGTAGATTCCTTTTGAACTTAATCTTTTCTTTCAAGAACTATCTTTGGTTGTAACTTGACAATGAAGATTGAATATTGTGGTTCCTGGAAGGACCCTGGTGTCTTGGATTTTGTGGAGGTTCCTCTAGTGAATTTCTATACCATGAAGAATCCAGGTCATCACACTTGTTACTTTACCATCCTCATCCTGCTTGATCTCCAAAAGGCATATACAGAGTTGAGTGAATTCAGAGAGACAGTGGAGGGGCAGATGATATGAATGGTGTGTTGTAAACTCATTGTAAGGACCATAAAAGTTTATAACCATTCTGCCTCAAGTTCATAAGCAAAGGAGAGAATCCAGATGTTTGCTATTTATATCACTTTACTGCTCTAGACTCCTGGCTTAGTACTGGGAGATGAAGGAACAGTTACTAACTCAAACTGGAAGGGGGAAAAAATGAACACCAAAGAGTAATTTCACCTAAAGAGAACCAGATTTGGTTGTGCCACCTTTAGGTGCCATTGATTGCAGGAAAATGATTTCAGGTTTCAAGCATCTATAAGAACTTCTATGACTTTTTTCATCTAGAATATTTTCACACTAATCCTCAGAATATTGAATTTCACAAAAAAAGAAAATATAACATTCTGCATATAAGGTTATGTTCTGTGGTTTTAACACCCTCAGTTATTTTTAATGAGAAAATTGTGTTATAAATTTTAACTCATGGCAGTAAATTAGCAAAAGCTGCATTTATCTGCTATTATCATAACCACCCACATCTAACACAGATGTTCAGCAAAAGGTTTAGAAACTGTTTTGAAGGTTCTCATGAGTTGAGATAAATTAGCAGGATATTTATGGATAATATTAAACTGTTCAAGTACATATTTTCTTCTTGATCATTTTATAGAGGTCTCATAAATATCAACAGCTGGCTTGCTTTTTCTTTGGGAAGTTCTTATGGGTATCAGTAACACCAAAGTCCAATATTTTAATGCTTCTCAATGTCAGAATAGTTAACTGGCCAGATGGTGTTCAGAGCAATCAGGAACTCCAACCCATCAGATGAGCCTCATCTCATCTCCAGTGTCCTCTTGTTCTTGGAGGAGCTCATGGGGTTTTTATAGACTAGAGTGACTTTTCCCAAGGGATGTAATTTTTTATAGGCTATCTCCTGTGTAAAGAGCCTCTCAGAGCTCAATTAATATTTAGAAGTCAGGGAATATAAAGAAAGTGAATAATTGAGAGGGTACTTAGAAAGGACTGTTATGTGTACCATGGATTCTTTTAATCCAAATCCATTCCCTAGTAAGCATACCTCCTCCTTCATCATTCCTGGCTTGTTCTCTCAGGAACCCAGAAGATTCAAGAAAGGGCATGGTTAGATTCTAAATCTGCTGGTAGCTACAGAACACTGCAACTGTTTTTAGAACTTGTAAACACTCTGTGAGTGGAGTGTGAGCACTCAAAAGTTGAGTATATTTTTCACTGCCATGTCTCCTTGGGGACCATCTTGCAGAAAAACAAATCATAAACTTGAGATATTCAAAATGACAGATGAGGTTTTACATATTGGGAAGTGTAAGAACTACTTATGGGGAGTATGTAGTTTGATCTTGGGGATCATGAATGCCAGGCTAAATTTGACTTGTCTTACAAGTAATATAAGGAGACCAATGGAAGCTTGTGATAAAGAACTAATGGTAAATTGTTGCTGGGGGGATGGAAAGGGGCAAGAGATAGGGAGTTTGGAATGGACATATGTTTAAAATGGATAACCAACAAAGACCTACTATATAGCACATGGAACTCTGCTCAATGTTATGTGACAGCTTGGATGGGAGGGGAATTTGGGGATAAGGGAAACATGTATATGTATGACTGTGTCCCTTCGCTGTTCACCAGAAACTGTCACAACATTGTTAATTAGCTATACCCCAATACAAAATAAAAAGTTTTAAAAAGAACTAACGGAAGATGGTAAAACAGTGGATTAAACTTTACATGGGACTGATGAGAGCTGGCAGCACTTAGACGCAGACAACCAAGTCCAGGTAAAACTCCAGAATCATTCAGGTAAAGGTGATGTGTGTCTGAAGGAGACATAGAAACCCAGGGATTATTATGAAGATTAACTAGAGGCAGCAACTAATTGTTTATGAGGGTGGACATGAGCTGTACCATGACATTTTGAGTAAGGGAAATTAAGATAGTGAAAATGCTACTGAAAATAATAGGCTAACTGGAAGGGTTCTGTCTTTAGTCGAAAGTGGTGATTTTAAGCAGATAACCCTGGAAAGAGTTCCACATCAAGATGTCAGATATTAAGATAGTGGATTAACTTTCTGATCACTTACCAGTATGTCATTCTGAGAAGGCACAGGCTAGAAAAGGAAGGGGAATGATGAGTCTTCATGTGATGACACTCTGGAGTCGTTGGGACCCTGAAAGAAAGCATTGAGTTAGGATGTAGATGTAGAATGAAAGGTTCCACCTCATTACCACTGACTCAAATCCATTCTTTTTTATGGCTGAGTAATATTCCATTGGTATCTTTATCCATTCCTCTGTTAGTGGACATCTAGGTTGCCTGATATACAGAATGAAGTAAGTCAGAAAGAGAAAAACAAATATTGTATATTATTCATATATATAGAGGCTATAAAGATAGTACTGATGAACCTATTTACTGGGAAGAAATGGAGATGCAGACATAGAGAACGGACTTGTAAACCCAGTGGGTGAAAGAGAGGCTAGGAGAAACCGAGAAAGTATCATTGATATATGTACACTGTCTTGTGTGAAATAGATAACTAGTTAGGAAGCTGGTGCATAACACAGGAAGCCCAGCCCGGTGCTCTGTGATGACCTCGAGAAGTGGGATGGGAGGGGGCAGGGAATATTAGGAGGGACGGAATGTGTGTGTAGTTGCTCAGTTGTGTAACCCCATGGACTGTGCCTGCCACTCTCCTCTGTCCGCAGGGATTCTCCAGGCAAGAATACTGGAGTGAGTTGCCATGCCTCCTCCAGAGGATCTTCCCAACCCAGAGATTGAACCCGTCTCACTCACTGCAGGCAGATTCTTTACTGTCTGAGCCACTATTATAATTGATTCGCATTGTTACATGACAGAAACCAACACAACATTGTAAAGCAATTATTCTCCAATTTAAAAATAAATAAATAAAATACTTTTTTAAAAAAAGTGAAAGGGAGGACATTTTAGGAAGCAAAGTGTCACTTCACGCTTGTGGCAAGAGAAATCCTGACCAATCACATTGAAATTGAAGGTTTACACAGGGTTTTCAGAGTCAGAGGCCACAGGAGCCAGTGTGATTATTTCAGACAGGGAATTTGATACTGGACACTGTTTACACAGGTGATATAAGGGCCCAGGAGACCAACAGGAAATGGTGAGCAAACCCAGAGAGTACCCACAGCAGGAAGCCACCAGACCCCGAGGGATGGAAGGACTTAAGAGGAGGTAGTGGTACCAGAGCTTAGAAGCTGGGACTGCATCTGTATTCCTGTTGTGCAAGTAGGTCCATCAGTACCATTTTTCTAGATTCCATACAGATGGGTTAATAGACAATATTTCCGGAGATATAGAGAATGCATTTGTGGACTTTTAAAAACATAATTATGCTCTTCCTCTTTTATAATTACAGCTGAACTTCATTTTGTATTTTGCAAATGGTTTATGATCTCCTGGCTATTGGACTGAAAAAAGTTCATGTTTTCAGATGGCTAGGCTTTAGCTTTCTGTGGGTCTCTTGAAAAGTCATTTGTTTGATGTGGGACTGTACTTTCATAGAAAAAAGGAACAGGAAGTCAAAAGCAGAGAAAGGCGGGATACAAACAGGAGCGCCATGTGCTGAAAGGTTGCTGCTGAACCATGAAAGATGCCGGGATTCTTGGCCTCCAGAGGAGAAGAATTTAATCCAGGGCCACAGACGAGGCTTGATTGCTCTGAGCTTTTGTGTAATAAAGTTTTATTGAAGTATAAAAGGGATAAAGAAAACTTCTGACATAGACATCAGAAGGGGGCAGAAAGAGTACCCCCTCTCTACTCTTAGTGTTATATACCTTTTAATTAGTTAATACAGTGAATCAAAAGAACGTCTGGAGGTTGTAAAGACCTTGCTAGACCTACTCCCATAATATACACCTTAAGATAACAGGATTAGCCAAAGGTTTTTTTTCCAGAGAATGTCCTCAAGCAGGATACATTATTGTTATATAATCCTAAAGAATGTAGAAGGAAAATAAGTTTGTCCTTTCCTCCTCCTTGAGAATTCCAGACCTCTCTCTCCTTGGGGACCCCTGGACTTCTTATCAATCTGCCGAGGAATTGACTCTCACAGCACCTCCAGTAAAGGAATCAGGGTTCCCTGTGTTACTTGCCACTTTTTGCAGCACCATGGGACTGAGTCTGGTGTTTGGTGGAAAATAATAATTAATGTTTATGGAATACATGCTATTTGTCAGATAAACTTTAAATATTTCACGTGTGTTACTTCATTTAATCCTTAAACCCAACCTGTGAGGGTGATATCCTTATAACCCTGTTTCTGAATGAAGTAAACCAAGGAGCAGAGGGGAATCTGCCCATAGTCACATACTTGGTATGTGACAGGCGTAGCATTTGAGCTTTGTAACTTGTCCTGAGAGCCCACGCTGTACCCAGCTCAGGTTGTCTTAGACGTGGAGACCTAGAATGCTAGTAACACACGCTCTGCCTCGTCAGAGCCATGGTGCTGGTGTCGGGAGGAAGTGGGTTAGTGAAGCCCATCTAAGGTTCTGAGTGGACAGATGTGCTTGAGCAGCTGCCGGCAGTGAGGGAAGAAGATTTCTGGTGTCCAGGTGGGAGGCAGGAGAGAGGAATGCTCAAGGACACGGAGTCTGGTCAGTCTGACCAGGCTTCTTGGTTATTTTACATAGACTTGGGGGGTTTGTTACCATATCTATAAAATAGTCATACGTATCTACTTCATAAGGTGGTTGTAAGAATTGAATGAAAGAATGTAAGTAAAGTAAAGTCCTTGTCACATAGTAAGTACTCAATGAAGGGTTGTTCTAATTATTGCTATTAGTGTTATTGTCAAATAGAGGAGGGGTTCAAATTTGGAACTCAATTAGTTAAATTTGGGATTGATTTGGAATTTGACCCAATTAGGCTAAATCCTAATTAACCACTGATTCATCCCCCAAATCCATTCCATTATGTATATTGTGCGTGTATGTGTATATACACTTATGTATTTTTTTCACATCTTCTTTGTCCATTCACTCATTGGTGGACACAGGCTATTTCCCTCTTGGCTGTTGGGGCTGCAATAAAGCTCTCCATGTCCACACCGCCTCTGTTTTACAGTTGACTGAAGTGTTTCAGTGCAGCTGGTTTTCCTGACCTATGTTCATTGTTCATATACGAGGTAGATAAATAAGGATGCCACAAAGGAGGTTGTAAAAACAAAATACTGAGTAAACCTGGGAATGCAGAGCTCTCTTCTTGAGAAATTCAATTTCTGCTTTGCTTCTCTCCATCTCTGGCCTGCTCCTCAGTTCTGTTGAATTCTGGCTGGAGGCTTTCTTCCTTGGTTTCAGGTTAATCAGTGTCCAAATAACCTATGCATTGCAGAAGCCTTCAGTGAGAAGTCCTCAGTGAGGAACTTGAACCTGGGAAGCTGCTCAGTCATGTCTGACTCTTTGCAATCCCATGGACTGTAGCCTACCAGGCTCCTCCATCCATGGAATTTTCCAGGCAAGAATACTGGAATGAGTTGCCATTTCCTTCTCCAGGGGATCTGCCCCACCCAAGGGTCAAACCAGGTCTCCCACATTTGCAGGCAGATGCTTTACCATCTGAACCACCAGGGAAGCCCAGTTGACGGACTTACTGCCATTCATTTTGATGTTAAATAAGGGCAGAAGAGTTTTGAATTTATACCCAACCTGCCATAGTCTTTGGAATGGCTCTTTAATTGACCATTAAGTATTTGCATGTAAATATAAACCCTCTTTAGTGAGTTGGAAAACATGCTACCAAACAATGCTGGCTTTTCCCAGTCACCAAGGGAATAAGCACATTTTGAGTGGGTCAAAATCTTTATTAAATCCTTCCCTCTGTAGGAGATCCTGTTACCTCAAAGGAGGTGGACACCCAAAACTCTTAGCTCAGAACACACATACAGACACAAATCAGATTTCACCTTTTTATTTCTTTTCTAATCCATTGATATTATGGAAATTAGAAAAACGATTTCAAGGGAAAAAATTCTGATTTCTTGAATTTTGTGTTTCCATCCTGATGAAATGAATGTGTTGGGAAGTGAACACGTTTTGAATCAATGGGCCATAAAGACTCTCTAGCTGCTGTCACTTGGCAGTAGGGTTTGGTGAGAGTGTGTGAGTATATTTTAAATAGTGTGGTGAGAACCATCCCAAGGGGGGAAACACAATGAAATGCAAAGCCCTAGCCTTTCGATTTGTGTCTACCGAGGGTCTCTGTGATAATGTGGCAAGGTTCCAGGCTTTAAGCTCTTGGCCATTGCAACTGGATTCTAAAAGAGTCCAAGCCATAAATTCTGGTTACAATTAGAGCTAGTGAAAAGAAAAATACCCTAGGAGTTATTAATATGTAAATCTAGTAATTTGGAAAATTGAATGATCTCAGGTTAGGGTTTCTGAATTTATGCAATCTAATTTTGACCAAAATGACATCACACTTCAGTAGTTGCGCATAAATTGACAGCAAATTGCATAACGTTTCTTGAAAATTTCTTTCAGAAAGAGTGCTTAGAGAGGGCAGAAGACAGGAACCCACATGTGACTACAATGCATCATGCCCATGACCCACATAGCCTGAACTCATTCCCACAGTAGCCAGTATCATATGTTTTTGTAGGAAAAAAAATAACAAAGGAAATTTTGTCTTTACAAATGGGGCAGAATGATCCCTTTAGATATGTTCTCTTCTATTTTTGTCAAACTTAGGATATTTTCTCTCTCTCAATACTAGTATAAGCAGAATAACCAGCTTTTCTTATCTTTGTCAGTAGTCCTGCTGTTGAGAGGGATAGTGTTGATAGTTGGAAATGTTTCTTGGAAATGCTCAGGGGCCAAGCCTTAGACACAGCTGGAATCAATCGTGAAATGGGATACATGGCTAATCAGCTTACAGTATGGACATGAGATCTGACCACTGTTGCTCTGCTTACAAACGCTTAAAACAATCTCAAGTAACCTGAAATAATCGATTTGTTTTGAAACCTCGTCACACAGTTCTTTTGCTTGACTGAAATAATTTGGGATAGTTAGCAGGCTGCATTAATCAATTCATATCCTCTTAGTACTATAAATATTGAGAGGCAATCCATATTCTTTTCTCATGCTGAAAACTGTTTGAATCAAATATTCATTCATACCCTGATTTATCAGGTCCAGTTACCTATTTTCGACAGTCACGTGAAAGCAAATTTGTGAAGAAGAGCATGGCTTTCTCAAAGTTAAGAATTGTTTCAGTATATCTTGCTTTACCTTAATGATCTTTTGTGGATGTGCCATATACATAAATGTAATTGCTTTTATGCAGCTATTTATATTATTACAGTCTAGGTAAAGAAGGGTGCCTCTTGATTTTTAAAAACCTCACTAGTTTAAAGCTCCAAGAGTGTCATCTGATTTGAATATTTAATATTTGGCAAACAAGTTCCTGAGTCAATTTAGGAAAAAAGCATTGACCCGTAGTAAGAAAACTTGCATTTGAATCTTAGCTTTGTCACCATCAGTTGGCTGATTAGGAGCAAGTAATTCAAATTCTGAGCCTCATTTTCTTTTGACACTTGAGGTTGGTAATCCCTACCATATCTAGATTCATTTTTTCTTTCATCTCTCTGATATTTAATGAACTCTTTTTACATGTTAGGCCCTTAGGGGATTCTAGTGATTTAAAAAGCTTCGTACCTATAATCCAGGGACTCATTCATACGTAGAGGTATATTGTAAAAAAATTATCAGGGCACTATTATGAAGAGTATCATAATTGAGATAGGACCAAAATACCAGGAAATTGAAAGCAAAGGTGAATTTATCTCTCTGCTGTGTGGGGAGGCTTCAAAAAAGAGGTAACATTTAATGTATCTCAAAGCACCAAGAGGAGGATGAATAAGCATGGAAATATGAAAGGGCATGGCTTATTGAGAGAATTGTGAAAACACTGTGTGATTGTTATAGCATGCGGGTGATGGGTGATAGAGTGAGGGGAAACAGACATCCCTTTACCACAGAAGTCTAACAATCATATCCATTGTGTCCCACATCACTTTTAGGCTTATCTGTCTTTTCAAAGAAATCCAGTGGGTTTTTCAATTTTTTCTTCCTTTAAAAATATGTTTCCACTTTTCATATATGTATGTGAGTGCTTAAGTATTCAGTTGTGCTGCTTTCTATTATGGATTCAACCAGAATTTCAGATGTGGGGAGAAGACTCACCAATTTTTATTTACCAGAGTTTTCCTTGGAAACTATCTTAGGTTTAGGAGTTGTACTGGCCATTTATCATTTTTTCTAACACAGTGTTCTAAACTGCAAGGATACATAGATTGTCCAACGATTCTACAGTTTCATTATCTACTCATAATGTTCTTAGGTGGATGCCTTTCAGTCTCATTCTGTGAACATCCAGGTGGCAAAAAATTATTCACAGTTGTGTGACCCAAGGCAATTCTGTGTAGATGAAAAATTTTATCTAGGCCCTAAAGGATAAACAGAAAGTAAATGGGCGTTCCAGACAGAGGAAACCTCATAAATGGGTACAGAGGCAAGCAAAACAAACACACACACACACAACCTCGGAGCAGAGAGCAGGAAGGTGGATAGAGTAAACACAGCCATTGAATGAGAAATCGGTATGGTCTACTCAAGTAGACTTGGGCTTTATTCAATAGGTAGTTTGGGGTAAGCAAAGATTTTACATCATAGACATAGGACCAGAATTAATCTCTAGGAAAATAAATCATAAATCTGACCATAGAGGGAATACTGGGGATAGGGAATCCAGCTAGTGAATATTTTAACATGGTAAGAAGGAAGGCTTGAATTGTGATTGCAGTGTTGAAAACAAAGAGAAAGAAACAAATCAGAGATAAATTCCGGAAGTGGAGTCAATTGCCAAGTAACCAGCAGTGGAAAGAGGGGGCGACTAAAATGATTCCAAGCTTCAGAACTGAAGTGATGCTAGTTCCATGAATAGATAGAAACAACACAGAAGGAGGAGGAATAGAATGTCTCAGGGAGAATATGACAAATTGATCAGCTACACATTTGTCGTATAAGTAGAGATCACAGATTACCTATAAAATTAGACATGTGGGCTGGAGGAAATAAAACCTTTCCAATTCCCTGATATTTTGTCTGCTACTGTTCTGGTTTTGGACTATAGTTGATGAAAATGAAAGGTGAATTATGATTGCAAACCTATCCCCCCAAGTTTACTAAGAATTTAGTACAATATTGTCTTCATCACACGGTACTCTCATCTATGCAGCCTCTTCCCATCCACATGTGTTTCCTCACCTGCGTCTCTAACTCAGCAGTCTCAGATCCTCAGCAAACAAAGAACCTCTGTCTCTCCCCGTCACCAACATGTGACAGCTGGAAAAGCTTCTGAACCCAGAGAGCTGCTTTGTCTTTCTGAACTCTGATAATTCACCTTTTGCCGGCTGACGATAATTCTACTGTCTTCATTTCACAGACCCAAACTCACGTGGTTTTGCAGCACTTCAGATAACGTATTGCCAAGCTGGAAAGGAGTGGAGGTCCTCCTTCAGGCTCCCTGGTTTCGCTGTGTGCTGGCAGCTCAGCATCTTCACCACAGCTAAGCAGGGGCAGCCGGAGCCCACTCCCTCAGTGACAGACTCATCCCGCAGCGTCAAAGGCATTTACACTTGTGAGGCAGAGAGAGATGCTTTATGACTAAAAGTTTCCCACCACGTGTACTCCAGAATACAGAAACGAAATTCTGAAAACAATTCATGTCCGGTTGTTAAACTTTAATTATGCGAACATTTAGAAATAAACTCAGTCTGTTTTATTATTAAGTGTCCAAGGACACTTTCTAGAAGAACATTAGTGTGCTTGACTTGAAGATGTCTATACTACTGCTTATGCAAAATTCAAAATTGGATACTGTGTCCTATAATAAGCCTTACGTATTTTAAACCTCTGTATTAAAACTGAAAAAGGAAAAGTGAAATACTGTTAAGGAAAAACTTCACTAATTTGGATAACATAACATATATCTTGTATTTTATTAATTTTCATATCCTTTGTTTTACATATTACTATAATTAATTTGTTGATTGTTTCTACACATGTGGCTTTAAATCACCTGCTTAAGTAACATATAAGTTTGATATTAAAGACATTTGAAACTTTCTTCAACCTATCCATTTCCTTCTCTGATTCAAGGATAGCTAGTATTAATTTTTAAAATATAATTTGAAACTCTTGAAGAATCTAGTGGCCTGAATTTTAGTTGTAATTCTGAAATTATTTGTATAATCTTTGCCAGCTTAATTTTCTCTGAATATCAGATTCCTCATATATAAAGGGCAAAGGTTATTAAGCTAAGCTCTCCCCATTTTTGAAATTTTATTGCTAAAAAATTCTATTGGTGATCAGATGAAAATAGTAAACATATAATGATATAATAAAATAAAGCTTAATTACATATAAAATTTTATTTTTCTCCATTAAAGTTATATTATTTTTTGGTTTAAAATATAAAGTGAAAAAACCTGTCAAGTTGGAAATGAAAATATTTTAATCTTGAAAATACCAGACATCTCCATATAGTTTATATTTTTTCTCTCTCTGGACATTTCTACCCACAGGGGTTGTATACACTGCACATATTTCCTTCATTGTGCCATGTGCTCAATTATGTCCAACTCTTTGCAAACCCATGCAAGCCCACTAGTCTTCCTCTGTCCATGAAGTTTTCCAGGCAAGAATACTAGAGTAGGTTGCCATTTCCTCCTCTAGGGGATCTTCTTATCCCAGGGATCAATCCCAATGTCTCCTGTGTCTTTTTCATTGCAGTCATATTCTTTACCCTCTGAGCCATCAGGGAAACCCCATTTCCTTCACTAGTTGAACTATAATTCTGTTGAAGGGAAACTCATGTGCATTTAGTGTATTCATTTATTCTTTGTTGATTTTATCATCATAAGTATGTTTAAAGTATTAAGGAGTGAACAGGAGCAAAACAGCAGCTCTTTAAACCCGCAAGACACTGAGAGAAGTTAGGAGAAAGTCAGTTACTTATTCAATAACAGATTTATGCCCCACCATATTGGAATAGGTCACCATTTTGCTCCATTCTCCCCGAGTCCCTCTACAATTAAGTCTATCATGTAGTCTAACATCTTGAAAAATTCACCTAGCTTAAGGATTGTGGTCATATAATGAAGTCTGTAAAAGCCAAAACTTAGAACATGGAACTGTTATGTCATAAATGTTTTTATAACATAAATCAGAGGTCGTTGAACTATAGAGACACTGAAAATATATTTTTGAAAACATTTTCTAGTGCATAAAGGCCTCTAGTAACTTTTCTTTTTTTCTCTGTAAGGTATAATTTACAAATACTGTAGTAAATTCCACAATTTTTAGTGAGTTTTGATAAGCTTATACAGTTGTATAACCATCACTAAAATTGAGATATAGAATAGTTCCATCACTCTGATCCCCAATTTCTTCATCTTCATTTCAGTTCAGTTGCTCAGTCATGTATGGCTCTTTGTGACCCCATGAACTGCAGCACTCCAGGCCTCCCTGTCCATCATCAACTCCCAGAGCTTGCTCAAAACTCATATCCATCAAGTTGGTGATGCCATCCAACCATATCATCCTCTGTCATCCCCTTCTCCTCCCACCTTCAATCTCTTCCATCATCAGGGTCTTTTCAAATGAGTCAGCTCTTTACATCAGGGGGCCAAAGTTTTGGAGCTTCAGCTTCATCATCAGTCCTTCCAGTGAATATTCAGGACTGATTTCCTTTAGGATGAACTGGTTGGGTCTCCTTGCTGTCCAAGAGACTCTCAAGAGCCTTCTCCAACACCACAGTTTAAAAGCATCAATTCTTTGGGGCTCAGCTTTCTCTATAGTCCAACTCTTACATCCATACATGACAACATGAAAAGCCACAGCTTTGACTAGATGGACCTTTGTTGGCAAAGCAATATCTCTGCTTTTTAATATGCTATCTAGGCTGGTCATAACTTTCCTTTCAAGGAGAAAGCATCTTTTAATTTCATGACTGCAGTCATCATCTGCAGTGATTTTGGAACCCCCCAAAATAGTCTCTGTTTCCAGTGTTTCTCCATCTATTTGCCATGAAGTGATGGGACCGGATGCCATGATCTAAGTTTTCTGAATGTTGAGTTTTAAGCCAACTTTTTCTCCTCTTTCACTTTCATCAAGAAGTTCTTTAGTTCTTCACTTTGTGCCATAAGGGTGGTGTCATCTGCATATCTGAGGTTATTGATATTTCTCCCAGCAATCTTGATTCTAGCTTGAGCTTCAGCTAGCCCAGCATTTCTCATTATGTACCTGCATATAAGTTAAATAAGCAGGGTGACAATATACAGCCTTGACGTACTCCTTTTCCTATTTGGAACCAGTCTGTTGTTCCATGTCCAGTTCTAACTGTTGCTTCCTGACCTGCATACAGATTTCTCAGGAGGCAGGTCAGGTGGTGTGGTATTCCCATCTCTTGAAGAATTTTCCAGTTTGTTGTGATTCACAGTCAAAGGCTTTGGTGTAGTCAATGAAGCAGAAGTGGATGTTGTTCTTGAATTCTCTTGCTTTTTCAATGATCCAGTGGATGTTGGCAATTTGATGTCTGGTTCCTCTGCCTTTTCTAAATCCAGGTTGAACTGGTGGAAGTTCATGGTTCACATACTTTCCCTTGCATTGTGAATTTAATGTTCTCCATGTTATTGCACTTATACCTTCCTTCTTGCTGTTGAACAGTATTTCATCACATAGAGGTAACCTCCTTTCTGTGCATTTATAATGATTCTAGTTTTGCTGATTACTAATAAAGTCAATGTAAGCATTTGATCCAGGTTTTTGTGTGATCATAGGTTTTTATTTCACTTGTTGAATGTCTAAGAGTGGATGGTATGGTAGGTTAACATAGCTATATCATTTTGAGTTTCCACCACCAATCTATGAGATTTCCACTTATTTTGCTTCATTGCCAGCAACTGGTATTGTCATTTCTTTTAAGCCATTCTAATGGGTATGTAGTGATATATTATTGTAGTTTTAATTTGCCTTAGCCTAGTGTGTAGTGGTGTTGAGTAACTTAGGTCTTCATTCGCCACTTGTGTATTTTTTTGGTGAAATTATCTGCTCAGATCTTTTATATCTGGTGTGAGACACAGAATGAGATTTGTTTATGGTAAAGGAATATCCAATTTCTTCAGCACTTTGTTGAAAAGACTCTCTCCTCTGCTGATGTTTTGCAGCTTTTTGAAGAATCAGTTGACCGTGTAAATGGAAGTCCCCTTCTGGATACTTTATTCAGTTCCGTGGGCCTCAGTGTCTCTCCACAACACCACACTGTCGTGATTTCTGTAGCTTTATGGTCGGTCTGGAATAAAGTAGTATGAGGACATTGTCTTTGTTCTTCTTCAAACTAGCTTTGACTCTTCTAATTCCTTTATATTTTCACATAAACTTGGAATCAGCTTGTTGATTTCCTAAAAAACAAGTGCTGGGATGTTGATGGGAATTGTTCTTAATCTACAAATCAGTTTTTAAGAATAGTTTTATTGAGGTATATTATACATATCACACCATTTGCCCATTTGAAGTATCAATTCAGTATGTTCAGAATTAGATGACCATCACCATAATACATTTTAGAACTTTTTATACCCTGCAAAGAAATTGGACACCCTTTAGTCAACACTCCCACTCCCTAACTCTGTGTAACCACTAACCTGCCTTCTATAAATTTTCCTCTTCTAGATATTTCCTATAAGTAGAGTAATATAAGAGATGGTCCATTGTTAGGGATTTCTCTCACTTTGCATGGTTTCAAGATTCATCTGTGTGGTGCTTGTGCGCTCAGTTGTGTCTGACTCTTTGCAGCCTCGTGGGCTGTATAGCCTGCCAGACTCCTTCCATGGGGTTTTTTCCCAGCAAGAATACTAGAACGGGTTGCCTTTCCTTTTCCAGGGGATCTTTTCAGCCCAGGGATTGAACTCTAGTCTCTTGTGTGTCCTTCATTGGCAGGCAGATTCTTTACACTGCAGCACCTGGGTTGTGCTTAGCATGTTTTCAGCGTTCATCTGTGTTGTAGAATGCATCAATACTTCATTTTGTTATTGCCAAAAGATTTGACTTTAAGGACATACCGTGTTTTATTCATTTATTCATCAATTGATAGACACTGGGTTGCTTCCACTTTTTAGTTGTAATGAATAAAGTTTCTGTGAACATCACGTACAAGTTTTGTGTGGATATATATTTTTGTTTCTCTTGGGTATATACCAAAGATTGGAATTGCTTGGTCATTTAATAACTGTACTTACCCTTTTGAGAAATCACAAGATTGTTTTCCAAAGCAGCTGCCTCATTTTACAATCCTATCTATGTTTGAGGTTCCAATTTTCTCCACATTCTCATCAACACTCATTTTTTTCCACTTATTGATTTTAGCTAGTCTAGGAGTTATAAAATTATATCTTGTTGTGTTGATTTGTATTTACTTGATGGCTAATGAGGTTGAACACCTTTCCATGTGTTTATTGGCCAGCTGCATGTTTTCTTTGGAGAAGTGTCTATTCAGATTCTTTTCCCATTTTTTACATTCGGTCATTTTTCTTTTTATCATATAATTGTAATAGTTCTTTATATATTCTGGATACAAGCCTCTTGTCACATAAATGATTTGAAAAACTTTCTCCTATTTTGGGTGTTGGGTTGTCTTTTCATTTCATTCTTGGTATTTTTTGAAAGACAAAAGTTTAAGATTTTGATGATGTCCAATTTACCTTTTTGTTGTTACTTGTCATTTTTGTTTCATATCTAAGAAAGTTGATATGAAACAACTCTCTGATATGAAACTTTTGCATAACTCAAGGTCATAAACATGCATATCTATAAGTTTCATTGTTTTAGCTCTTACATTTAGGTCTTTGATACATTTTGAGTAAATATTTGTAGATAGTATGATGTTAGGATCAGACTTCCTTTTTTGAGGGGGTTTATAATTGTCCCAGCACTATTTGTTGAAAAGACTATTTTTTCTCCATTAAATTATTTTGAAACACTTGCTGAAAATCAGTTGATCATAAATATAAAGGCTTGTTTCTGGACTCTAAATTTTATTCCATTTATCCATAAGTCTTTATGCCAGTTTTGATCCTTTATCCTTATGCCAGTTTTGATTACTTTAGTAGTATTTTGATTACATAGTATTGATTACTTTAGCTTTGTAGTATGTTTTAAAAGTGGGAAATATGCATCCTCCAATTTTGATCTTTTCCACAATTGTTTTGCCTATTCTGGTCCCTTCAATTTTAGACCAGAGGGATTTTATAATTAACTTGTCAATTTCTGCAAAAAACATAATTTGGCATTTTCATAAGGACTGCATTATTATAGATTATTTTGGGGAGTATTGCCATCTTAACATTTTTGCCTTCTGATCCACAATAATAGAATATCTTTTTATTTATTTAAATCTTCTTTAATTTCCTTCAACAATGTTTTGTAGTTTTCAGAGTATAATTTTCATTCCCTTTGTTAAATTTATATTTAAATATTTTATTTTCTTTGATGTGCATGTAAATAAAATTGTTTTCTTAGCTTCATTTTCAGAATGTTCATTGACAGCATATAGAAATGCAGTTGATTTCTATTTATGAGTCTTATATTCTGCAATTTTACTGAGCCTATTTAGTAGCTCTAATAGTTGTCTGTGTATGTATATATGTGTTGTGTGTGTGTTCATTAGGATTCTCTATCTAAAAGATAATATTATCTGGAAGAAGAGATAGTTTCACTTCTTTCTCGTAAATTTAGATGACTTTTATTTTTCTTTCTTGCATAGTTTCCCTGGCTAGCACCTCAAGCATAATACTGAATAGAAGTTGTAACATCAGCCATCCATGTCTTGTTCCTGATTTTAGGGGTAAGAATTCAGTCTTTCACTATTACATATGATATTAACTGTAGGTTTTATTTATTTTTTGTAGATGTTCTTTATGAGGTTGAGGTAATTTCCTTCTATACTTACGTATGTAGTGTTTTTTATCATGGAAATGGTGTTGAGTTTTATCAAGTGCAATTTTGCCTCTTTTTGAGATAATGAAGTGTGTTTTTTTACCTTTATTCTATTGATAATACCATATTACATTAATTGATTTTTGAATATAGAAACAGCCTTGCATCCCCTAGATAGATTTCATTATATATATATATATTTGCCAGTATTTTGTTGAGGGTTTTTTGTCTATAATGATAAGAGATGAAGTGAAGTGAAAGTCACTCAGTTGTGTCTGACTCTTTGCGACCCTATGGACTATACAGTCCATGGAATTCTCTAGGCCAAACTACTAGAGTGGGTAGCCTTTCCCTTCTCCAAGGGATCTTCCCAACACAGGGATTGAACCCAGGTCTCCCACATTGCAGGGTGGATTCTTTGACATTGATCTTTAATTTTCATTCCTTATGATGTCTTTGTCTGGTTTTGTTATCAAGGTAATGCTGAACACATTAAATGAGTTGCAAAGTGTTCTCTCCTCTTTTATTTTTTGGGACAGTTTGTGAAGAATTTGTTAAATTTTTTAAATGTTTAGTATAATTCACTGGTGAAGCTGTTTGGGTCTGGAGTTTTCATTGTATATAGTTTTAAAAGTCCTAATTAAATCTCTTATTATGAATCTATTTAGATTCTATTTCTTCTTGAGTCACTTTTTATAATTTTTATGCTTTAAATAGTTTTTCCCATTTCATCTAAATGGTTTAATTTATCATACATTTGCCTTTAGTATTCCCTTTAAAACTTGATTTCTGTAAAATCAGTGGTAATGTCCTTTCTTTCATTCTCAATTTTAATAATTTGAATTTTCTCTCTTTTTTACCCCTAATCAGTTGGGCTAGAGTTTTATCAATTTTATTGATCTTTTCAAAGACTAAGTTTGGGTTTTATTGAGTTTCTCCATTGTTTTTATATTTTCTACTTCATTAATTTCCACTCTAATTGTTATCATTTCCTTTCTTCCGATCTGGATTTAAATTCCTTCTATTTCCAGTACCTTAACATGGAATATTATATTCTTGAGATTGTTCTTCTTTTTTGATGTTTGTACTATAGATTTCCCTCTAAGCAGCTTTTAAGTTAAACCTCATAAGTTTTTGTATGCTATATATTCATTTACATTCATCTCAAAGTATTTTTTAATTGCACTTATCATGTATTCTTTGACCTATTGGTTATTTTGCACTGTGTTATTTAATTTAAGCCTATTTGTAGATTTCTGTAGATGAGCTTTGAGAGAATTGATGCCTTAAATATCTTGAGCTTTACAATCCACTAAAATGGTAATTCTTTCAATTTATTTATGTCTCCTTTGATTTCTTCCATCAGTGTTTTGTAGTTTTCAATGGACAGGTCTAATGTATATTTTGTAAGATTTGCGTAAAAGTATTTTGTATTTTTGGAGCTATTGTAAGTTGTCTTTTTATTTAAATTTTTAATTATTCATAGCTAGTATAAAAACTTGTGATTTATTTTTGGATATTTAGCCTATATCCTGCAACTTTGCTAAATCTGCATAATCATTGTGGTGACTTTTTAATAGATGCTGTAGAATTCTTTATGAAGACAATCATGTGAACTGGAAAGAGACTGCTTTATTTCTTCCTTTCAATTATGGGCACCTTTTCTTACCTTTTTTTGCACTAGCTAAGGCTACCAGTATTGTCATTGTTCAGTCACTCAGTCAGGTCTGACTCTTTGTGACCCCATGGACTGCGGCATGCCAGGCTTCCCTGTCTATCACCATCTCCCAAAGCTTACTCAAACTCATGTCCATCAGGTCGGTGATTCCATCCAACTATCTCATCCTCTGTCATCCCTTTCTCCTCCTGCCTTCAGTCTTTCCCAGCTTCAGGGACTTTTCTAATGAGTCAGCTCTTCGTATCAGGTGGCCAAAATATTGGAGCTCCAGATTCAGCATCAGTCATTCCAATGAATATTCAGGACTGATTTCCCTTAGGATTGACTGGTTTGATCTCCTTGAAGTCCATAGGACTGTCAAGAGTCTTCTCCAACACCACACTTCAAAAGCATCAATTCTTCATCATTCAGCCTTCTTTATGGTCCAACTCTTACAACCACACATGACTACTAGAAAAACCATAGCTGTGATTACATGGACTTTTGTCAGTAAAGAAATGTCTCTGGTTTTTGATTGTTGTCTATGTCTGTCATAGTTTTCTTCTAAGGAGCAAGCATCTTTTAATTTCGTGGCTTCAGTCACCATCTGCAGTGATTTTGGAGCTCAAGAAAATAAAGTCTGTCACTGTTTCCATTGTTTCCCCATCTATTTGTCATGAAGTGATGGGGTTGGATGTCATGATCTTAGTTCTCTGAATGTTGAGTTTTAAGCCAGCTTTTTCACTCTCCTCTTTTACCTTCATCAAGAGTCTCTTTAGTTCCTCTTCACTTTCTGCCATAAGGGTGGTGTCATCCACATATCTGAAGTTACTGATATTTCTCCTGGCAACCTTGATTCCAGCTTGTGCTTCATCCAGCCTGACATTTTGCATGATGTACTCTGCGTAGAAGTTAAATAAGCAGGGCAACGATACAAACCTTGATGTACTCCTTTCCCTATTTGGAACTAGTCTGTTGTTCCATGTCCAGTTCTAACTGTTGCTTCTTGACCTGCATACAGATTTCTCAGGAGGCAGGTAATGTGGTCTGGTATTCTCACCTCTTTAAGAATTTTCCACAGTTTTTTGTGATCCACACAGTCAAAGATTTTAGTGTAGTCAATGAAGCAGAAGTAGATGTTCTTCTGGAATTCTCTTGTTTTTTCTATGATCCAATGGATGTTGGCAATTTAATCTCTGGTGCCTCTATCTTTTCTAAAACCAGCTCGAATGTCTGGAAGTTCTTGGTTCATTAACTGTTGTAACCTAGCTTGGAGAATTTTGAGCATTACTTTGCTAGAGTGTGAGATGAATACAGTTGTGCAGTAGTTTTAACATTCTTTTGGCATTACCTTCTTTAGGATCAGCACGAAAACTGTGCAGATCACCAGCCCAGGTTGGATGCATGAGACAAGTGCTCGGGCCTGGTGCACTGGGAAGACCCAGAGGGATGGGGTGGAGAGGGAGGTGGGGGGGGGGACCGGGATGGGGAATACATGTAAATCCATGGCTAATTCATTTCAATGTATGACAAAAACCACTGCAATGTTGTAAAGTAATTAGCCTCCAACTAATAAAAATAAATGGAAAAAAAAAAAAAAAAGAAAACTGACCTTTTCTAGTTCTGTGGCCACTGCTGAGTTTTCCAAATTTGCTGGCATATTGGGTGCAGCATTGTCACAGCATCATCTTTTAGGATTTGAAATAGCTCACCTGGAATTCCATCACCTCCACTAGCTTTGCTGCAGTGATGCTTCCCAAGGCCCATTTAACTTGGCATTCCAGGATGTCTGACTCTAGGTGAGTGATCACACCTTCATGGTTATCTGGGACATTAAAATCTTTTTTGTATAGTTCTTCTGTGTATTCCTGCCTTCTTCTGCTCTAGGTCTGTATATTTCTGTCCTTTATTGTGCCCATCTTTGCATGAAATGTTCCCTTGGTATCTCTAATTTTCTTGAAGAGATCTCTAGTTTTTCCCATTCTGTTATTTTCCTCTATTTCTTTGCATTGATCACTTAGGAAGGCTTTCTTTTCTCTCCTTGCTGTTCTTTGGAACTCTGCATTTAGATGGTGTATCTTTCCTTTTCTTTTTGGCCTTTCTCTTCTCTTCTTTTCTCAGCTATTTGTAAGGCCTCCTCAGACAACCATTTTGCCTTTTTGCATTTCTTTTTCTTGGGGATGGTTTTGATCACTGCCTCCTATAAAAGGTTATGAACCTCCATGCATAGTTCTTCAGGCACCCTATCAGCTCTAATCCCTTGACTCTATTTGTTCTGTATCTTAGGGGGAAAACTCTTTCTCTCACTAGGTATAATGTTGATTATACTTTTTTTCCTAGATATTCTTTATCACATTGATGATTCTTCCATTCATTCGTATTTTGTGAAGAATTTATATCATGAACAGATGTTGAATTTTGTGAATGACTTTTTCTATGTCTCTTGAGATGATTATATGATTTTCATCTTTAGTCTGTAGATATAGTGAATTTTGATAATTGATTTTTGAACCAATCTTGCATTTTTTGATAATGCTTCACTTGGTCAAGATTTATTCTCTCTTTTACATATTGTTGCATTAGATTTAGTATTATTTTTAAAGTTTTTGTGTCTATATTTATAAAATATCTATACTTTTCTTGTAGTGTCTTTTTCAGTTTGAATGTCATGGGGATGTTAACCTCATAGAATAAGTTTAAATTTTCTGAAAGAATTTGCTTAGAATTGGTATAAAATTTTTGTTGGAATTCAACAGTGGGCTCATCTAACCCTAAAGTTTTCTTTGTGGTGAGATTTTTAAAGTATAAGATCATTTCATTAAAAAATATATATGTGTATATATAGCTATTCAGGTTAGCATTTCTTCAGTGATTTTTAATTGTGTCTATAAAGGGATTTATCCAGTTCATTTAGATTCTCAATTTTATTGACTTAAAATTTTCATTATCTACATAATCCTTCTAATAACCTAGAATCTGTAGAGGTGCTCCTTTGCTTAGTCCTATTATTGGTAATGTATGTCTTCTCTACGTTTTTTTTTCCATGACAGTCTAGCTAGAGGTTAATCATTTTGACAGATCTTGCAGAAGAATTATCTTTGGGGGTCGTAGAAAAGCATGCTTTAGGTATTGGAGAGAAAAGAGAATGGCCTTGCTGCAAATTTGCATGCTTTCACGCTTAGGGTATTAATGATATATGAGGGGAGTGCTCTGAAAGAAAAGCTTCTGCTCACATTACTCTATCTGGAGTCAATTATTTTTGCTTTTTAATATGGAAGAAAAATACATCACTGTGTAATCAAAAGGCAAAGAGGATTCTATCTTCCTTTAAAAACAATAGCAATGTCACCATAATATAATCTCCTTGAGAAGGTGATTTGTTGTAAACAGCAATTAAACACAAACTACCTATGGCCTTCTTTAAATCTAATTGCTAATAATAACTCCAAGGGGGAAATGTTGATTGTGTTATTTCAGAACTCCTCAGATTCAGATGTATTCCTTTTATTCAGGGAACCATGGTGTCTTGATAACTGTCAATTCTCTAAAAATATTATCATACAAAGGGCTTCCCTGGTGGCTCAGAGGTTAAAGCTCTGCCTGCAGTGTGGGAGACCTGGGTTTGACCCCTGGATTGGGACGATCCCCTGGAGAAGGAAATGGCAACCCACTCCAGTATTCTTGCCTGGAGAACCCCATGGACAGAGGAGCCTGGTGGGCCACAGTCCACGGGGTCACAAAAAGTCAGCGCGACTGAGTGACTTCACCTTCACTTTCTTTCATTATCATACAAAGTACTTACCATACTGGAGATTAGGAAACATAACCATAATTTAATATAAGAAAATTTACAATTAAACTATAACAATGGAAGAAATATTAGAATCATACTTGTAAAACACATGCAAATTATTTTAAAATGAGGATGAATAGAGTCCCTTTTCTCTAGGGAGGGTATGGAATCTGTAGCTTCTTCTTTGCTCAGTCCCTCACTAAAGGAGGTACATTTTCTGGCTTGTCTGGAAGGCTGATTGTTTGACCTGATGAGCAAGCAGGCATAGAACCAGCTTTTCTAGAGCAGTCCTGGGGACTGAGAGTTTGTACAGAGGCTGAGAATAAATAGTAAAAGCGAGCATTTCTAAGCATCTGAGTGCTTCTCACCCCAGTCAGGTGCTATTGTGCATCCTCTGGGGCTCTGAAGCTTGTTATTGCACTAGAATCGCCTACTCTGTCCCTAGCTCCGAGGAGCTGCTTATTCAGAGATGAATTCTTATGTTCTTAGACTGTAGCTTTTGCTCTTGGCGTCCTTTCATCAGTCACTACCCACCTTGTGACAGATAGATATTGACACAGACAACATACTCAGATATTTGTGAACTGACCAGTGGTGAAGAAGGTTTCTTTAAAATGGAATCACAGAGTACTGTAGAGATTGCAGCTGAGGTTGGATAGACCTGTCTTTTTGGAGAAGGCAATGGCAGTCCACTCCAGTACTCTTGCCTGGAGAATCCCATGGACGGAGGAGCCTGGTAGGCTGCAGTACATTGGGTTGCTGAGAGTCAGACACGACTGAGCTACTTCACTTTCACTTTTCATTTTCATGCATTGGAGAAGGAAATGGCAACCTTATTTTTAGACTTTCATCATGAACAAATTTAAACACAAAAATGGAAAAATTGGTGTAGTAGGCATCCATATACACACCAGTTGGGTTCATTAGCTGCTAACATTTTGCCACATGTGTTAGTCACTCAATCATGTCCCACTCCAGTGTTCTTGCCTGGAGAATCCCAGGGATGGGGGAGCCTGGTGGGCTGCTGTCTATGGGGTAGCATAGAGTTGGACGTGACTGAAGCGATTTAGCAGCAGCAGCAGCATATCTGACTCTGTGACTCCATGGGCTATAGCCCGCCAGACTCCTCTATCCTTAGAATTCTCCAGGCAAGAATACTGGACTGGGTTGCCATTTCCTTCTCCAGGGATCTTCCTGACCCAGGGATCAAACCTGTGTCTCTTATATCTCCTGCATTAGCAGGTGTGTTCTTTACTGTCTGGGTCATCAGGGAACCCCACTGTATATATATATCTCTCTATACTTTTGCTAAGTCATTTAAAAGTGAATTATCGATGTAAGGATATTTCATGCTTAAATACTTCAGTGTGTATACTCAGAAATTAATGACATATTCCTCCATCATCATATACCGAGTCAGAATGATTCTGTGAGTCCCAGAGCTCCAAGCTCTGGGAGCCTTGGACTTGGCTTTCATCAGAAGCATATGAGAGAACAACTAGGAGCAGAGACAGATGTACCGTGAAGTACATGCAACTCCAACTTTGGACTTTCTCATTTATGCAGGTTCCTTTTAATACCATTTATATTAAATTTGCCAAAGAAAATTATATTAGCCATAATTCCTTAAGACCATTATTTATTTTCAATCCATCTTCTATTCCCTTACAAATTTCTTCTTCTTCCTCCAAACATAAACACACACACACACACACACACACATTCTCTCTCTCTCATATGAAGTAAGATTGGAATGGCTGTAAACATTTTAGAGATTGCATTTTAAAAATTGGATGATTAATCTTGCTTGCAGTCACTGCCGTGCAAAGTGAAGATTTTACCAGCTCTCCAGAGGTACAAATGACTTCTAGGAATACTGTGACTGTCCACGGGTAGAAATATTAAAGTAATATGAACTACAGTAAGTATAGGAGGAAAGGAGGGAAAATTTGGGACAAAATGACTGGAGTCACAGATTCCCAGATTTCCCAGATTGCCTTTAATCTGGGAAAAGGCATCCAATCAGAGTATGTGTAAGTTAAGAAGCTGAGAATTTGAATCTCATGCACAGCCCATCAAAACGCAAATCATCTCTTGCCAAGAATTATGGTTAAATACACAGTATATGCACCATATATGGGAATTACACAAAGTAGAATTTATCAGAAAACCTGTTGCTGTGTTATGCCATGAATACTTTTGGGTGAGAAATTGCAGGTTTTATGCATCTAACCATGTCATCTCACATCTTAGAGAATCTCACTCATCTTTACCTAAGGAAATCTGGCAAGATCAGATTTAGAATGGTGCAAAATTGTGACCAATATTATGAAATGACAAACATAATACACAAATGGAGTACATTTGGCAAAATGTTAATAGATGTTGAATCCAGGTAATGGGAACATGGATGATTATTGTACTCTTATTGAGTGTTTGAAAGTTTTCATAATGAAAAGAAAAAGCACCCTATAAAATCTACTTAGCTTATAAGAGAAGAAATTGACACGAACCTATGAGGAAATGGATGTATATGATAGAGGAGGAACTTGATTATACTGTTCAGTATGGAAACAGTGGAAACAGTGTCAGAATTTATTTTTGGGGGCTCCAAAATCACTGCAGATGATGATTGCAGCCATGAAATTAAAAGACGCTTACTCCTTGCAAGGAAAGTTATGACCAATCTAGATAGCATATTAAAAAGCAGAGACATTACTTTGCAACAAAGGTCTGTCTAGTCAAGGCTATGGTTTTTCCAGTGGTCATGTATGGATGTGAGAGTTGGACTGTGAAAAAAGCTGAGGACCAAAGAACTGATGCTTTTGAACTGTGGTGTTGGAGAAGACTCTTGAGAGTCCCTTGGACTGCAAGGAGATCCAACCAGTCCATCCTAAAGGAGATCAGTTCTGGGTGTTCATTGGAAGGACTGATGTTGAAGCTGAAACTCCAATACTTTGGCCACCTCATGCGAAGAGTTGACTCATTGGAAAAGACCATGATGCTGGGAGGGATTGGGGGCAGGAGGAGAAGGACAGAGGATGAGATGGCTGGATGGCATCACTGACTCGATGGACATGAGTTTGAGTAAACTCTGGGAGTTGGTGATGGACAGGGAGGCCTGGCGTGCTGTGATTCACGGGGTCGCAAAGAGTCGGACATGACTGAGCGACTGAACTGAACTGAATGGTGGATCATTAATTTTAAAATGCATTTTGGCTTATCATGTATGATTTAATTTCAGCATAATTTTGTATATTTTTCATAATTGTTAATCAGACCAATGTTCAAATATAACTGGAATGAAGTATGTTTGTAGAAGCCCAAAAAAGTAAAAGACAGGAGAGTAGCAGAAGCTTCAAAATGTCAAAACCCTCCTTAGCATGTCATAGTTAAATTAAAACTTTGATGTCCAAATCAATGAACGTTTTTCTAGAATATCAATAAAAATTATTTTCCCATCATGCAAAAGCAAGACAAATTATATTTTGTTCTCTCTAGACACTGCAAAATTATTATCATATGGAGGAAGAGCACATACAGCCAAAGATTTCAGGAATATAGAGTTGTGTCAGGTGGTTAATAAAAATATATTATTTTCAGATTTTTGATATGTGTACTATTTGTTAACTTTTTAACTTTGTAATTTGTTGTGACTTTTTTCTCATTTAAAATAATATAGTACCTAGTATTTGTACCTAGCTTTGAATTTAATTTTGTAATCTTAAAGAGGACTTTAAAATGTACATGCCTCAGGTCTCTGGGTTGGTCACTAGCATCACTCTGAAGTTTATAGTGTTCAGACAGAAAATTTGTGTTTTCTATTCTTGTCAACCTGATTTTTTTCTGGTAGCAAACTGCAATGTTAAAACTAACATTATGTTAGAAACTCAGACATTTTAAAATGTTGGTGAAGATATTGAAGCTCAGAAAGAAAGATGGAAACTTGTCCCAACTCAAATATATATATTAATATGTAGTGACAACACAGTGGTTAAGATTCAGGGCTCCTGATTCCTACCCTCTGTTCTTCTCCTCCGGCTGTACAGTTAAAGAAACATGTATGTTAAATATCATGCTCAAAATATGACATTGATGAGATGATTCTGAAGTTCATTCTGTTGATTTACTCAGCCAATAATTTATGCAATACATATTCAGTGAGCACTGGATATTCACAGGTGGCCCCTGACCACATGGACCTTGACTTTAAACAGCTCACAATAGCAGGATTCTAGACTAGTACAAAGAAATATTGCAAAATAGTCAGTAACTATACTTGCTGGCATTCAAGTGGGGAAGGAATGTATCTTCTATTCCATATTTTTTGTGCCCCCCCCCCATATATTCCTCTGGAAAAGCGAGGGGAAGGTTGGTCCTGGCTTCATCAACTACCACAGAAATACTCTCTCCATTCAATCTTATTGCCTCCCATTCCCCATTCTTACTCTTTTTTTAAAATTTGTTTTATCTTTTTGGAGTACAGTTGATAAACAATGCTGTATTATTAATGTACAGGTATACAACAAACTGATTCAGTTATCCATCTATTCTTTTTCAAATTCTTTTCCCAATTAGGTTGTTATAGAATATTGAGCTAAGTTCCCTGTGCTATACAGTAGGGAAGTGAAGAATGTTAGATGCTTTTTTACTTAGGAATAGTTAGGAATCGTCTTCTGAACTTGTCAGGGTTCTCTAGAGAAGCAGAACCAATAAAAGTTATATGTGTGTGTGTGTGTATCCTCTCTGTATATGTGTGTGCTAAGTCTCTTCAGTCATGTACAACTCTTTGTGACACTATGGGCCATAGCCCGCCAGGCTTCTTTGTCCTTGGGATTCTCCAGGCAAGAATACTGGAGTGGATTTCTGTGCCCTCCTTCAGGGGATCTTCCCCACCCAGGGATCGAACCCACATCTCTTATGTCTCCTGCATTGGCAGGCAGGTTCTTTACCACTAGCACCACCTGGGAAGCCCACCACTCCCCCCTCACATATATGCACCCGTGCATGCTCAGTTGTGCCAGACTCTTTGCGAACCAACCCCAAGAACTGTAACCCACCAGGTTCCTCTGTCCATGGGATTTTCCAGACAAGAATGCTGAAATGGGTTGCCATTGGCTCCTCCAGGGATATTCCCATCCCAGGGATTGAACCTGCGTCTCCTGTATCTGCAGGTAGACTCTTTACCACTGAGCTACCTGGGAAGCTCATACAAACATATATGTGTGTGTATGTGTGTATGTGTGTGTTTATGAGAGAGATCAATATTGAGATATGTGTGTATGCATACATATAAATAGGATTTATTGTGAAGAATAGTCTAATACATTTATGGAGACTGAGACATTTATGCAGAGTCAGAATCTGCAGCCTAAATGTCCAAGAACTAGGCGGGCCACTGGTGTAAGTTCCCAGTCCAAGTCTAAAGGCAGGAAGAGGCTGATATCCTAGCTTGGAAACTGGCAGGTAGAGGGTGCATTCTCCCTTGCTCAGTGTTCTGTTCTGTTCAGAGCTCAACAGCTTGGATGAGGCCCACCTACACAGGGGACGTCAATCTACTTTATTCAGTCTGCTGATTCAAATGTGAACCTCTTCCAGAAGCACCCTTACAGACACATGCAGAAGTAATTTAACCAAATACCGGGCACTCATGACCTGTTTAAGTTGACACATAAAATTAAGCATCACTTCAATATTTCTCTCTTCCTCTCTCTCCTTTTTCATTACTACTTTAGATTGGGGTTCCCTAGAAGCAGACCCTCAGATGAAAGTTTGTGGAAAAATTGTTTACTAAGCAATGCCCCCAAGAAAAAAACAGAAAAGGGACAGACAGAGGGACTGGGATGGGGAGGAGGCCAAGTGATGGTTCAGTAATAAGCGAAGTTCCAGGGAAGTTAACTTTGTCTTAGTCCTGTGGATAAGCTCTGAAAACATGTGGGCTACACCTCAGATTGCCATGGCCTGGGTGTTGGGAACTGGGGTATTTATACCAACACAAAGTTAGTCAGTGGCCATAGACTGTACCTGGAGGCCATAAATTGCCAGGTACTACACACTGTCTGTCCAGGCAAGAAAAGTAGGCTCTGGCAACCCATGGGCAGCCCTCACTGAAGTGTCACAGATGTGGCTTTTGGAAGTGTATTCAGGTAAAACAAAAGAGATCTGAGAGGGTTGGGCAGAACACAGACATGTGCCCCAATGCTTATCAGCCTCTTAGCAGTGATGACAATAATGTCAGTGTTATCAAGGACTTATGTGCATGGTACTGGACTTTGGCTTTCTAGGCATAATTGTATTCAATCTTCATGTCAAATTTATGGTAATTAATATAATTATACTACTGAGGCTCAGAATGAGTAAGCTGACTGTGGGAACAGTAAGGGCTGCAAGTACACAGTCCTCCTTTGTTCTGTGTCCTTCTTTACCACGCCAAATTAACTGGTGGAAATATTATTAATTTCTATGCAAGTTATAGTGGGTAGAATGTCAACATTCCCATTTGTGGTAGAGAAAATCTCTTTCATTCTTTATAGACATACTCTTATGTATCTTGATAACTTCACAGGACACAAGTCTCTATTAATTCAAAACAAAACTTTCTGATATTGATGAAAGGATTGTAGGGATAAGCTGCAAAGAAAAATATCTGCCATTTCTCTGAAAGTTTGCTTTTTTGAACTACTCAAAAAGGTACGATTCTTGGCTGTCACGGAATTTTTTTACACCCATGTTTACACTCAGAGTTTCAGAAATTTGCTGAATATGAAAGAAGTCTTTGGAAAGATAGAACCTTTCCAAATTTAGCCTTTTGCTACTAAATGTAAAGAACAAGTGGTGAAGATAATTATGTGTGTAAGCCTTAAAGGCTGGGAACTTCCTGCATTGGTGAGTAGTATAAGTTCACCTCCTGAAGGCTCTCAGAGGGACAGTTGTGTGTTTTATAATAAAAAATAAATTGGTTTATGTATACCACTGTTCCAGAGTTAGCAATTACTTTGAGTTCTTCATTAAAAATGCATATAAGTGAAGATATAATTAGGCAGGTTTAGAAAGCTTTATGTTTCCTATAGTTACTTATTACTTTGCAAAAAGAATATTATCTTAACAGTTTACCCCTCTTAAATGTTAATTTTGAAAGTAGCTTAGCAAAGAGTAGTTCAACCAAATTACAGCATTGTTTATAATGGATTTCAGGATGTTTTTTCTTTATGAGTAATTTCCTCACCCACCATATATATTAATATATAGTTAATATTTTTAGTTACAGGAATTTCTCAAAGAATTGACAATTTAAAAATTGTTTAAGGTGACATTTGCTGAATTAGAGCTTTCCAGTTAGGTATGTAGAGAGAAAGTAGAAGTTTGATAAATTTGCATTATATTGAATATGTTAAAAATATACTCTGAAAAAAAAAAAAAGATACTCTGAGAATTCTTTCTTATTAATTTTCACCTTGTATTTTAACACATGTTGGCATCTTGTATTGTGGCATCTAGCATTATTTTACATAGAAAATTGCACTTCAACGAATGCTTTAGCATGTGTGGGTTTATTTAAAGTTACCATGTAATGGTGTTGAGATGAAATCTTGCAGTAATTAGAAGAAAGACAGCTTGAGGCATCTAAATTATGTGGCTCCAACTGGCCCTCTTCTAATCATCCTTATTTTGAAAAACAGAACTAAAAGGGGTTATCATCTTTGTTTTGTTAACATGTATTTTTTAAATTAAAAAACAAAATCAATTCTTATAAAAATCTCAGTAATACGAGTTAGTAGACGAGCAGGCCCCCCTCGCCCGACCCCCCACACTCCTGAGGGACCCAAACACTTCTCTCCATCCAAGAATCTCCCCTTCCCACTTCGGTTTTCTCAGAGCCACCCTCTTCCTCCTCTCCCAGTCATTCAGCAGAATCTCTTCTCGGAGTGAAGGAAATGGCTTCAAGAATCTTTGAGACAAAGAATTGTGAAAAGCTGTTTACCAGCTAGAAATCTGACAGCAGAAGGGAGGGAAAAACAAAGATTTAGTAAATTATGTAGCCTGTACTATCCTCTGTCCCTACCATAGCATCATATTCTAAGATCTTCACTTTCTGGTTGCAGCCTCTCAGTACCAATCCCTCAACCCATTCTCCCTCTTTCTGCTCTTCTGGATGGAGTTCAAGGAGACAGAGCTCTGGCTGACCCCTGAAACTGTGTCCATGCAGAAAGTCAGGGTGCTCATGTAGCCTGATCTGTACAAATGCCATGCGGCAGGACCACAACTCTCAGGAGGGTATAATAGTACTTTAGCGATAATTTATATCTTAACTCCCTAGCTTGCTAAAGAGAAGCAGTTTTAGACAAAGAGCCATATAAATTCTTCTTTCTAATCCATGGGTTTCCTCACCTTGATACTGTAACATTCTTATTGAGTCTTAAGCACAGTAAAGTGATTTTTAGAGATTCCTTATCTTGAAGAACATTGGATCAAAATTTCAAAACATTTACAATTGGAAGCTCTGGGTAGAAAAACTGTGATAATGACCAAAAGGGGTAAAATGGTGAAGCATGTGCAAAACAGGTGTTGCACTCAATTTCATGCCAGAGTAAATTAAAAAATTAGAACCTTGCTTTGTGATTTAGATGGTTGGACAATCTATACAGATGTGTGTAGGCTGAAAAAAATTCTCCATGTGAAAGTGGACATTTTAAAAATTGTGGGAACCTACTTTCCATATGCAGCCAGGCTCAGTTATGAAAACAGAAATCTCTTGTTTGGCAATTGGCTGCAGTGTCCAAACATGGATATTAGATCAGCACCACATGGGAATGAAAACAATTTTGATGCTTCTGCATCAAATGGAAAATTATGATTAGAAAATTTGAGAACATTTTCATAAAGAAGAATAAAATATCCATGTACTATTTGGCAATTTAAAATGTACTAATATTAAAATGCATGAGTTGGGCATCTATTAAGTCCTAAGCACTTTGTTAGAACACCAGGTGGGTGGTCAAATGGTAATGAAAATATAAAAGACACAGTTCTGTTGGAGGTGGTCAGACTTTAAACTGCAAAACAAATTTCAGAATTATGATCATTGCCTAGCATATGCTCATAGGTCTTTTTAAAATGTAATATAAGCATCCCTCTGAAAGGGTATTTAAATGTAATATGATTTATCTGAAGTAATATCCTAGAAATTTCAAGCATTCTGTTTCATAACTATCATCATTAAGTAAGAATAGAATTTCCTAGTTTAGGATCTGTGAGTATTTCAGAGGATCTGTAGATGGGCTCCAGAGGGTCCTCTCTAGCTCTGCTAAAATTGTATACAGTGTATATTTATTTGTATTTTTATCAGGAGAGAGTGGATAGCTTTCATATGTTCTGCTGAGGGTCCATGGCTTCTCAAATATTAAGAAACTGTGTTTGACAAGCAGAGCTCTACTAATAGTAGGAGACAATTTGGTTTATCTTACATAAAAAACTTTGCAAATAGCCAAAGTGTAAAACAAATTTAAGTGTTATGTTTACTCCTTCAAATACGACAACTCTGGTAACATAGTTTCCATTTAAATGTGTATTTTAGAAGTAAGTCCAAGCTCTTTGTCATCAGACATCTCTTCCCTCTCTTTACAGTATGAACAATTTGAAGAGTCATGAGAAGTACCCATAAGGTTGCACTATGTTGTGCATTGTTGGTAATTACTCAGGAAATATGTGGGAAGAAAAAGGAAATGAGAAATAAGTATGGATTCAAACCTATGATCAAGGGATACTCACACAGATAAACAGAAAAGTTTGGATCAAGTGCCAGGTCATGGGTTACAGAGCACCTAATTCAATCAACTTAATTGATTCAGCAATACTAATTATTGGCATTAATTATTGATATCGACATAGGTCAATATTCTTTGATTAAAAAGTGGAAACCTGAAACTTGGTCATAATATTTCTTGTTTCAACAAAAGAATAACTTGTCAGATAAATGAAGCAGTCAAGATTTGAGCTTTGTTTGTTTCTCTTTATTGATAAGAGAATGTTAGCCAGTAATGAGTTGTGGTGGATTTGCATTATGTCAATTTAGTTAAGCTGGAAATGAACTTCCCAGAGTTTCGTGCCTATCAACTTCCAGGTTAATATGGAATGCACAATACATTGTGTATGAGATCTGGTAGGTGGAAGCGAGATTAAAGGCATATTATTTTATGCTTGGAAGGTCACCTCGGGGTACCTTCTGCTGGCAGCTCTCGAATACTGCTGTTCCTTTGCCGGTGCATCTTGTTGGCCTGGAACTGTGGTGGGCCTGCAGCTTCTTTAGCTGTTGCCAGATCTTCAGCTTCTTTGGCTCCCTGGTCAGGTGCATGTTGAGCTCTGTGATGAAGAGGACTAGCTTCTTGTGCTGGCCACTCACATCATCAAACTTAGAGGCTCTGGGAGACTGACTTTGGTTTCACCTTGTCCTTCCTATTGCAGGTCCATCTTTCCTTCCTTACTTCTTGTCCTGCCTACTTCAGGGTCAGCACTGGATGTAGAAGCAACAGTCTTGCAAGGACTATTTAACTCACTTCCAAGAACTGTGCAAGAGCAAACATCCATTGTAATCCATTTTCTATATCATTCATGTTGGTTCTGCTTTTCTGGTTGATGTCATATATCCATATGTCCCCATATAAATAAAGCGACATACACTGAAAAAGGATTTAAATTAGGGAATTGATTGTTGGAGCCAGAAGTAATATCCTATACTTTTTCAAAACTGATGCAAGTTAAACCATTTTTTATGCTAACTTGTTAATATTTATTAAGCAAAAAGCATTTTCAAAGTAGTTCTGTGCTCTCCTGAGCTTAGGAAATACTTAGAAATAACAAAAACTCTTATGAATCAGTTCTAGTTTCCATCTTTTTTTCATGATTGATACTGTTAGGTAGTTAGAATAGGGAAAAGGAGTCCAGAATGGCGGCGGCTAAAAGACAAGGAAGGGAAAAGCCCGCAAAAATATAACAAAGGAAGGTCAGAGGCCCTGAGTGAGGACCTCAGGTAGAACAAATAGTACTCCTGGCTAGCCCAATTTACATAGGGCAGGCTCGGGGGAAGGAGAAAAAACACATAAAAAGAGTAGCCAAAGGGCCAGAGATCTCTCTCTCTCTTCTCTTTGTGTCTTTTGGGTCAGCACACCCTCACACCTCGAAGATGTATTTTCCTTTATTTTCAAAATGAAACTGAGTCATGTGAATGTATGACAAAAACCACTACAATATTGTGAAGTAGTTAGCCTCCAACTAATAAATGAAAAAAAAAAAATTTTTTTTAAAGGAAAAAAAACAAAACAAAACTGAGCTCTAACATTGGTCCATCTGAGAGCACACATCCATCATTTGGGACATTGGGTGGCACTCTGCCCTCAAGGTCAAGTGCCAAGGCTTCTCTCATGTTGGTTCAACAGGACTGAAGCGGCACACTCCAACCAGCCTGCCTGTCACAGATAACCATCATAGGGCTGGAGCCAAGTGCAACTGGATGTGGCAGGTAGGTCTGAGAATTTCTTGTTTGACACAGGGGCTACTGACTCTGTCCTGACCACCTACTCCAGAGCCTCCTCCTCCCAAACCTGTACCATTTTGGGTGCTACGGGAAAAACAATTACAAAAGATTCACCTAAGCACTTCTTCATTGCTGACAAATATTTTCCCACCAGTTTCTGGTGGTCCCTGAGTGTCCTACTCCCTTATTGGGAAGAGATCTTTCCTGCCTTTGAAATCTTGCAGCTATTGCAGTCCTGATAGAAGATGCTTTAAAACTCTTTCTTGGGGGCAAACTAACTATTTTTACCAGCCACCAAGTGAAACAACTCCTAAATGGGAGAGGCCACTTATGGATATCTGATCAAAGAATTCCCAAATATCAAGTAGTGCTGATGGAAAATCCAGGCCTCACTATATCCCCTTGTGAGGTTCTTAACCCAGCCACCCTCCTGCCTACCCCCGAGGGCTCTCTCCCCTTTCACTCTTGTCTAGAAACCTTGGACCACTGGACAAAACCCCGATAGGGACTGTTGGAAGATCCTCTGGCCAATCCTGAGGAAATCTGGTACACTGATGGAAGCAGCTTTTTCTTGGATGGAAGAGCTGGATATGCAGCAGTCTCCAATTTTGAGACCATAGAGGCTAAGCCTCTGCCACCAGGTACTTCAGCCCAGGTAGCTGAGCTCATAGCCCTGACTCGAGCTTTAGAGCTGGGAAAAGGAAAAATAATAGCCATTTATACTGACTCCAAGTATGCCTTTCTGGTGCTACATGCACATGCTGCTATTTGGTCACTTGACCACCTGAGGGTCCCCAATCAAATATGGTGATCAAATTCTTAGGCTGTTGAAGGCAGTCCATCTGCCTGCTGAGATTTCAGTCTCCTGCTGTAAAGAACACCAAAAAGGGAGCACAGGAAGTGGCACAAGGGAGCCAAGCAGCCGATCAGGCAGCTAAGAAAGCAGTATTACAGAACCATGACCTAATAGGGGTTGCCACCCTAGATCCACAGACTGATTTGCCAGAAACTCCTTCATATACTGAAGGTGAGACTCTTAAAGCTAAGAGTGAGAACTTTCAAGAAGATCATATAGGGTGGTTCCAAAAGAAGTAGAGCCAGAACTCACTTTCTGCAGAGAAAATGGAGAAAGGCAACATCTAGGATCCACACAGAGTCACTCTCTGGACACTTTATTCCTCAAAGTGGACTAGGAAGGACATTGATCTTTTTCAGAAAAAAACTACATCTTATTAAATGTAATTGGTCAGAGTTACATTTATGGGACTTGATGACTGTTTTACACCCTTATCTGCTTTTTCAAATGTTGGTAGGAGTCCCTAGATACCAGTAATAGAGAGTTTAAGGAAAGAATCACAGAATGAGTTGAGAGTCAGTAGGTCTTAGGGAAGGATTTGTTAGAAGTAATGATTAACTCAAATTTGATTGTGTTAAAGAGAACTTGCTGGTGATGGTAGTTTTATTTATTTATTTAAGTCAACCTAAAGGGTAGAAATATAGCACTCCTTCCCTCCTTCATCTCTTGATACATTAGGGTGCGTATGGCACTCACTCCTAGGTTATATGTCCTTTCAGCTTGAATGTCACTGACCAAATAGCTAGTGTCTTTTGATCTAGTTATTGAGAGTAATTGATTGCAACAGCTCCGCCAGTGGGTTTACTATGCTCTGTGAGGGTTTCTAGTCTTGATCTAATCAGCTGAGGGCAGGGAGCCAAGCACAAAAATTACTGCGAAGTAATAGTGGAGAGTCTTCTCAAAGAAGATTTGGGTTGGGCAGACATCCTGAAGAGTTTCTACTAGACAGTATTCTCTTCATTACCCAGTAAGAAGCAGTTGTATTCAATTGCTGTTTTTAAGTGTTGAATCAGTAGAATCAGTAGCGCTCTCGCTGCGTTAGTGCTATCATATCCATATATACAAGAAACCTATTCCTACTCTAGATATGAAAATTTCTTAGGTCATATTTTTTTAAAGCACTGAATCTTTTGGTAATAAATACTGCAGAAATATTTGGCCATTTTACGTCTTTAAATATTTTTACTGTCTTGAAAGGCTAATTTAAAAAATAATCTTTAGAAAGTTGGTCTCCTTATCAATCACTAATAGAGTATTCAGATCTGTATACTACTCAAAAATCTATAGATTCAGTGCAATTCCTGTCAAACTACCAATGGTATTTTTCATAGAACTAGAACAGGTAATTTCACAATTTGTATGGAAACACAGAAAACCTCAAATAACCAAAGTAATCTTGAGAAAGAAGAATGGAACTGGAGGAATCAACCTTCCTGACTTCAGACTATACTACAAAGCTATAGTCATCAAGACAGTATGGTGCTGCACAAAGACAGAAATATAGATCAGTGGAACAAAATAGAAAACCCAGAGATAAATCCACATGTCTATGGACACCTTACCTTTGACAAAGAAGGCAAAAATATACAATGGAAAAAAGAATTTCTTTAACAAGTGGTGCTGGCAAAACTGGTCAACCACATGTAAAAGAATGAAAATAGAGCACTTTCTAACACCATACACAAAAATAAACTCAAAATGGATTAAAGATCTAAACATAAGACCAGAAACTATAAAACTCTTAGAGGAAAACATAGGCAGAACACTCTCTGACATAAATCACAGCAGGATCCTCTATGACCCACCTCCAAGGGTAATGGAAATAAAAACAAAAATAAATAAATGGGACCTAATTAAATTTAAAAGCTTTTGCATAATGAAGGAAACTATAAACAATGTGAAAAGGCAACCTTCAGAATGGGAGAAGATAATAGCAACTGAAACAACTGACAAAGAATTAATCTCCAAAATATACAAGCAACTGATGCAACTCAATACCAGAAACATGAACAACCCAATCAAAAAGTGGGCCAAAGAACTAAACAGACGTTTCTCCAAAGAAGACATACAGATGGCTAATAAACACATGAGAAGATGCTCAACATAACTCATAATTAGACAAATGCAAGTCAAAATCACAATGAGGTACCATCTCATGCCAGTCAGAATGGCTGCCATCAAAAAGTCCCCAAACAGTAAGTGCTGAGAAGGGTGTGGAGAAGAGAGAATCCCCTTACACTGTTGGTGAGAATGCAAACTGGTACCACCACTACAGAGAACAGTGCAGAGATTCCTTAAAAAAACTGGAAATAGAACTGCCATATGAGCCAGCAATCCCACTTCTGGGCATACACACTGAGGAAACCAGATCTGAAAGAGACACGTGCACCCCAGTGTTCATTGCAGCACTGTTTACAATAGCCAGGATATGGAAGCACCTAGATGTCCATCAGCAGATGAATGGATAAGGAAGCTGTGGTACATATACACAATGGAATATTACTCAGCTATAAAAAGAAACACATTTGAGTCAGTTCTAATGAGGTGGATGAAACTGGAGCCTATTATACAGAGAAGTAAGTCAGAAAGAGAAACACCAGTACAGTATCTTACTGTATATATATGTAATTTAGAAAAATGATAATGACAATGCTATATGCAAGGCAGCAAAAGAGACACAGATGTAAAGAATAGACTTTTGGTCTATGTGGGTAAAGGCAAAGATGGGATGATTTGAGAGAATAGCGTTGAAACGTGTATATTACCATATGTAAAATAGATGACCAGTGCAGGTTCGATGCATGAAGCAGGGCACTCAGAGCTAGTGCTCTGGGACAACCCAGAGGGATGGGGTGGGGAGGGAGGTGGGGTTTAGGATGGGGGGCACATGTACACCCATGGCTGACTCATGTCAATGTATGGCAAAAGCCATCACAATATTGTAAAGTAATTATCCTCCAATTAAAATAAATTAATTAATCTAAAAATATTGAGTATTCAGATCCCTCATTCTCAAGACATGGATGGGCGTAATAAATATGTGACAAGAATTCTAAGAGTTTTTATGATGCATCTTGTCTCTCTGGGGTTGTGCTTCATCCTCCTGAATAATAGGAAAATGTTATATTCCCTCAATGCTCATGCAAAGAAAATATTCCTTTTCACATTGAACTATAAGTAAAATAAAGAAGACATTCCTGAGCTAGCATAAAAATTAGCACAGTGGGATTGATAAATTACACTGTTCAAGGGGAATAATGAAATTGCAAATGCTAAAGCCCCTATAGAAGGGGCTTTAGACAATATTTAGAGATTAAATGGTCCAGTCCAACCTTATTAATTTTCAGATTCAGAAGTTAAAGATTAGTGGAGATTAGGTAGCTTTCTGAGAAATAGTTTGTATTTAAACCAGGACTGGGTCTTGCCATCCCAAATACAACCAAAATAGCAAAATCTTGACTTAAAAAGTATTTTAGGAAAATGAAAACTTTTCTCCATATTCTCTCTCTCTTCATTAAGCATTAATGTCCACTCAGTAATAACAAGTATGATTACATCATTTAGTGATGTGAAAGAGAAAATTGGTTTGAATCTCTTCTGTTCATAGAATTAGAGATAATTACTCTCTTTTGTTCACAGTGACTTTATTTTTACCACAAAGTGCTGCATAGTGTATGCTTTTTGATAAAATTAATTCAAAGTGATATCCTCAAGGATACTCTCAATACCTACTGACATAATTAGCTGTATCTTTAACTTTTTCGAAACCAGAATTAGCGATTTCAAGGTTGAAGAAAAGATTAAAGACAAACCTGAATTTTCAACATGTGTTGTCACTGAATACCAAGGGCAGAAATCATATTTAATTTACTTTACATGGCCTGAAATATTGGGGATACTGGCAAGAACAGAGGGAAAGCAGTGAGAGCTTTAAAGTACTCAGGAAGAGAGAATCATAACTCACTATTCTGAATTTACATGAGTTCACTGTATGATGATCCTTGACAAAGGGTAACATTAAATGTTCTAAGATTCAGGGTAAATGAAACATAAACTTATTAGGCTAAATAGTTGTATCAATATGTCAGGGGAAATAGGCTGGAGATATTTTCACATCGAACCATATGCAATTGTTTGTATATTCCCCTTTCTCCCCCCCAGAGACATTCTGGCTGCCTTCCCATTGGTCAAGTCTCCTGACTCATTTGTAAACTTAAATTTCATCCAGGGAAAGCCTTTCATGTCTATTTATATCACATCCTGCTTTCATTTGGTTTATTTAAAGATTTATTAAATGCATTAAGCACAGTGAAATTTCCTATGAGAGTTAGAACATGTGAATAAAATTATTTTAAAATTATGTTTATGTTGTGATTTATAGAATTGCAAATTGTCAAAGACATAAGGGATCATAGTAAAGTAGCACGCAGTTGCTTGGAGCCCACATATTACTACAAGACCTCACTTGAAAGCTGGTAATTTTCCTGAAATAGCCCATAGGGGAAGCATATGAAAGGCATCTCCCAGCACGTGGTTTGAATAGATGTGCCTTTACAGTGAAATGCAAAATTGAGGAAAATTTTAATGGAGAATTTGAGTACAGGAGTCACTTCTTAACTTGATTCAGAGCCTGGCCCCATTTTCCTCCACTTTTTATCATCTGTCTCATTGAAGGGAGGAGAATTTACTCAAGACCGCAAGCACTTGCCTCCTTAAAGTGTGAGTTAATGGATGAATTATGTAAACAGCAATGCAATTGCATGCCTCCTTTATGATTTGATGAATATAGAGAGTGGAAAAAAATATGTTTGGTAGCCACAGCAGCTTGTATTAATAGCAAACAAGTCACTGTGCATGAGTGTCTTTAAACCATTTAATTATTAATTCAACAGATACTGATTACTAATCATAAAGCATTTTATGGAGGAGTGGTGTGAGTGATAAGGGTGAGGATGGCAGGGAATGAAGACGCTAGATTGTTAAGGGACTTTTGTGACATCCTAAGTAGTTAGGCCATATCCTTTTAGTCTGTTAGGTGTCATTGAAGGATTCTAATCAAGACACAGGAATTTTGGGGACTTCCCTGGCAGTCCAGGGGTTTAGACTCTGCACTTCCAATGCATGGGGCATGAGTTTAAATCCTGGTTAGGGAACTAGGATCCCACATGCCGTGCAGAAAGTGTTACTATCAAGTACTTCTATATATAATGTTAGTTTGATTGTAATAAAGAGTACATTTGAAAAGATAGGCATTTCTAAGGCCTGCTTCTTAGATATATTAATATGATGGTAGTATATAGGATGGATGGAAAGAGTAAAGATCTAGACCTAATGAGGAGATCAATGGTAGTTGACTGGACTGGAGATGGTGGTAGCCTGAACAGTGGCTAGGAGAAAAATGATGAAAAGGGATAGGTTTGAAATATCATTAGGAAGTTAAATCAATAGCATATATGATTGATTAGATATGGAAGCTAAGAAAAAGACATGACTCAATGGTGATTGATAGGATGATAGAGTGATTGATAGTGATTTCTGGTTTATACAAACTGAGCATATATGGAACTTTCTAACCTCTGTTCACTTTTATAATACTGAAAGTGACTGTTGAAGAAAATCGTTATCAGGTTATGACTAACCTAGATAGTATATTAAAAAGCAGAGACATTACTTTGCCAACAAAGGTCTGTCTAGTCAAGGCTATAGTTTTTCCAGTAGTCATGTATGGATGTGAGAGTTGGATGGTGAAGAAAGCTGAGTGCTGAAAAATTGATGCTTTTGAACTACGGTGTTGGAGAAGACTCTTGAGAGTCCCTTGGACTGCAAGGAGATCCAACCAGTCCATCCTAAAGATCAGTCCTGGGTGTTCACTGGAAGGACTGATGCTGAAGCTGAAACTCCAATACTTTGGCCACCTGATGCGGAGAGCTGACTCATTGGAAAAGACCCTGATGCTGGGAGGGATTGGGGGCAGGAGGAAAAAGGGATGACAGAGGATGAGATGGCTGGATGGCATCAGCGACTCGATGGACATGAGTTTGAGTGAACTCCAGGAGTTGGTGATGGACAGGGAGGCCTGGCGTGCTGCGATTCATGGGGTCACAAAGAGTCAGACACGACTGAGTGACTGAGCTGAATTGAACTGAACTGAATACATGTAAGGCAACAAAGTACATTTTCAAACTACATGTGTAGGGCAAGCAAGGTTAAAAACTGGTTTCTATTGTTTCAATTTGCTAATAAATAGTAGGAGAAAACAGGTCTAAATTGGCAGTCTTTATGGTTCATATTTGTAAGAACACAGCTTACAAATGAATGAACATTCCCTATGGAAATGAAGAACAGACCTTACAGAAAATTCCACAGAAAGCCTTGAGGTCTAACATGACGTAACTTGATAGACCAGGAAGTCTGAAAATTTAGTGTCTAATTCCAGAGAGCAAGTGTTAGAAGATAGAATTGATGAATACTTGACTGAAACTAATTCCTTGAATATCTAACCATGCATTTTATGTCATCTATCATTGTAGTTTCTCAGCACTTAGAAATATGAGCCCTGAATAAAAATGTAGAGGACCACCTGTCTCCATGGCAGTATTCCAAGAATCCACTGGCTAATTTATGCTTAACACTAGCAGGAAATGTAGATGGCTACCTTCTACTTGCCACTCACAGTTTCATTTTTCAAAGGAGAGCATTGCAAAGAAACTAACTGTACAGTAAGGCAAATATAATAGAGTGCACTCCTTATACATGGGAGCTTAGAGTTAGGTGTTAGGATCTGAGGGGAATCACATAGAGTAGACTTACTATAGCTATCTTCGAACATCTCTCTCAACCATTTGACTTTGGGGTCTAAAGCAGTGTGACCTAGTTAGTAATGAGACTTGGAGTATTGTGTTTCAAAATAGGTATGTAATATGTGAGTAATGTATTTTGTTTAATGTGTAGGTTTTTTTCTTAGGTTGATAGTTATTTTAGCAATTTCCTTTCTCACAACTATGAACTGAACTCCTGAATTGTTATAAAGTAAAAACATAGAAAAGGGCATGGCCTGGAATCAGTGCAATGACTATTAATCTGTGTTTGTAAGATACAAATGTCGCTGACTGAAAATGGAAAGTAAAGACTGACCTATAACAAGTATTTGTTGATGACATCAAATAATCATACTGTTATCACTGATAGAATTTACTAGCTTCTTTAATTTTACAATGTTTGAGGTTTACAACATGCCACAGTGGTTTGTATATGGGATTAAATTAGACCTAGAACCAAGTTTTAAAACCTGCAGATGGTAATTCCTAGTGGTGATTCTGTGGATCAACTATTTAATCCCTCTAAACTCCCTTTGCTTCATTTTTAATACAGAAATGACCATAGCTAACTCACTCAATAATTGAACTCAAAGTAAATGCTCAGTAAATAATTGTCAGTTAATAGCAAACCAAGAGTAGTGGAAGTACTGTTAGAAGTAGAATAAAAGTGGAGTCTTGAGAGCCCCTTGAACTGCAAGGAGATCAAGCTAGTCCATCCTAAAAGAAATCAGCCCTCAATATTCATTGGAAGAATTGATACTGAAGCTCCAATACTTTGGCCACCTGATGTGAAGAGCAGAGTCATTAGAAAAGACCTTGGTAAGGGGAAAGATTGAAGAGGAGAAGAAGGGGATGACAGAGAACAAGATGGTTGGATGGCAATCACCGACTTAATGGACATGAGTTTGAGCAAGCTCCAGGAGATAGTGAAGGATGAGAAAGCCTGGTGTGCCACAGTCTATGGGATCACAAGGAGTCAGACACGGCTGAGCAACTGAATAGCAAAAAGTAGAGTATCCTTCTTTGTCCCACAAAATACTTGAGATTAATTATTTTTAAAACTTAAAAAAATGATAAGTAGAAGGGAAGAATCAGACTTTAATTTTAGCATGTAAAAGAAAAAAGAGGAAAGCCAAAGTCAGTATGTGTGTGGTGTGTGTATATCTGTGTGGGTTTATATGGGGGCTATGTCTTTGTATATCATTAGGACTAACATTGCTTCACTTGAGCTTTCTAATTTGAGCTTCAAATTCAGCTTTAAGACTGATATCTGCCAGTTTGAAAGAGGAATATGTCCAGCTATGTAATTTTCCATGATCTATATGGAAAAAGCATAGTAACTATTCAGATCAAGCCAAGTTTTCCTTGAACAGTAATTTGTTCGAGGGATTTCTTGTATTAGGATTTATAAGAGGGTATTTCAGGATAAGGGTAGGTCATATTTTCAAAAATATATGCCTGACACGAAAATAGTAATGTATTGTCTCATGTTTGATCTTTTGACAAAAACCAAAATCTTATTTTTAAAAGACAATTCAATGAAGCCAAATACATGAAGGATAAAATTCATACAGTTCAATTGTGTAGCATTTTTGTGGTCGAGTTTGTTAATCCAAGGAAGAACCTGGAGCAACTGAAGAGATAGATGCAACTATCTTATTTCAGACAATTCTTTCAGTTGGCTTTCTAATGGGAGCAGAAAATCTGAGCTCATCCTCTGAACTATGAATAGCTTCACACACTTAAGGAAGAAAGGAAACATTAAGTAGATATGCATCCTTGTGATAATGTAAGGAGGTCAACAATAATCCTCAGTGAAAAATACTTTTAATAATTATGTGAAAGAAGAGCTGCTTGTATGGGAAGTTGCTTTTCTTTAAAAAATGTTTAAAATTATAAAATACTGCTTTCTAACTTTTTCTGGTGTATGGGATATTTTATTAAATTGAATATGTATGTGGCTTCAGAATCTTAGTATGAGACAGCTGGGTCACATGATGAAAAACTACATAAATGGCAGTACTGCATGTTGAAGATTATTAAAACTGCTGTTTGGGCAACAATTTTGGAAAATGGAATAAAGACTGAGAATAAGAAAATGTATTTCTTTAATTCTTTTATTTAAATGAAAACACAATCATCTCAAATAACAACAGTATGAAAACATGCCATGACTTTAGCAATCAACTTTTACTAGCATTATCATTAACAAAATGATGATGATAATAATTGAGAGAGCAAGACGTAAACTTTCTATTTTTTGACTAGTGCTATTAAAGTAAAGTGAAATTTGTTCTCTCTTAGATCTTGTTTACTTGAATGAGGGTAGTTTTCTCTATTCAGTGCTGAATGATTAGTAATCAAGCATGTTGGTCATGTTTAAGGCTGAACAATTAAAGAGACTAGGAGAGTGTTTCCTAAATTTACTTTGTTAACACATAAGGCTAACCTGGGGTCTCTTCAAAAAAATGCAGATTGCAATATCATTCCAGTCCTAGTGGATAAGAATTAGGGCAAGGTGAGGAAATGGGGTACCTTGTTGGGAATTTATATTTTTACAAAGATTGCTGTGTGTATGCTCAGTCATGTCCAACTCTTTTACGGCCCCATGGACTGTAGCCTTCCAAGCTCCTCTGTCCATGGAATTTTCCAGACAAGAAAACTGGAGTGGGTTGCCTTTTCCTACTCCAGAGAATCTTCCTGACCCAGGAATCGAACTTGCATCTCTTTAAATCTCCTGCACTGGCAACGGATTCTCTACCACTACCCCACCTGGGAAGCCCAACAAATGTACTACATGATTCTTAAGTCAGACAAGTCTGGAAACAACAGACGAAGCCAGTCCTTCTCAGAAGCATTCTGGAGATGAACTTTGCTTTAGAAATTTGTTTTCCCCATCCCCACTGCTTTAGCCTTCAGAACCACAAAGCAATCCAAATATTCTCCATTGAAACCTCATTGCTAACATCTCGGCTACTTTTCTCTCTGTTCACAGATTTTATCAGATTGCAATATGTGTAAGTCTCTGCTATTTTTAAATTTTTTCTCCTTGGAAGAAAAGCTATGACCAACCTAGACAGCATATTAAGAAGCAGAGGCATTACTTTGCTGACAAAGGTCCGTCTAGTCAAGGCTATGGTTGTTCCAGTAGTCATGTGTGGATGTGAGAGTTGGACTATAAAGAAAGCTGAGCACCAAAGAATTGATGCTTCTGAGCTGTGGTGTTGGAGAAGATGAGAGTCCCTTGGGCTGCAAGGAGATCCAAACAGTCCATCCTGAAGGAAATCAGTCCTGAATATTCATTGGAAGGACTGATGTTGAAGCTTAAACTCCAATACTTTGGCCACCTGATGTGAAGAGCTGACTCCTTAGAAAAGACCCTGATGCTGGGAAAGGTTGAAGGCAGGAGTAGAAGAGAATGACAGAGGATGAGATGCTGGATGGCATCACCAACTCGATGGACATAAGTTTGAGCAAGCTCCAGGAATTGGTGATGGACAGGGAAGTCTGGTGTGCTGCAGTCCATGGGATTGCAAAGAGTCAGACATGACTGAGCGGCTGGACTGAACTGCTATTTTTTGGTGATACTAGGGCTTTGTGAGTACATTTTTCACTCAGAGTTCCTATGGTCTAGAATTCATGTTGGTGATACCCTACATTTAGCTTTAAGAAAATGTAGAAAATTAAAATCTGGCTAAGTCTGACTTTATACATTGAGACATATCAGTTATTTCTCCCTCTTAATAGATGGATACAGGTCATAAGATATTGGAATAATTGCCCAAACTGTCTTCCTTTTCTTATCTTTCTAAGTACTACAAGTATCAAACAGTTACTTCTTGGCTTCTAATTAATCTTGCACATTTTAAGGTTTCTTAAAGATATGATAATATCTTAATAAGACATTGTAAAATTCATTATTAGGCCTTTCATTTAGACCAACTACCAATCCAGTATGATGTTTCAGTGGTCTCAGTTAGCAAGCAATGTAGAAATGGTAAAGTCTCATCACTCAAATTCACAAACAAAAGTATTTGCATAAACACTAAAGTATTTTCTTTTTCAAAGCGATGTTTCCTTTTAAAGATCTGCCTTTAATTTTAAATAATCTTTGGCAATACAAAAAACAAGATTTAACTTTTACAAGTTCTTGTAAAATGCTTTGTAAAATAATATCAGGAGAACAAAACCTATTTCATATTTCTACCTCACAGCATCTTTTAATGTAGATGTGCTCACTCAGTTAATTTTTCTTTTTTAATAATGAGGATGAGCTCATTCTTTTTTATAATGTACATATATTTATTGAAGCACAGGTGACTTACATTGTTTCAGGCGCACAACAAGGTGATTCAGTCATACAAATACACATATATTATTTTTGAAATTATTTTCCATCATAGGTTATTATAAGATATCAACTATGGCTCCCTATGCTACACAGTAAAACTTTTTTCTTGTTGCATATCTATTTTTTAATTAGAAATCTAGCATTTTGTTAATACTAAATCCAACAAGTGGAATCAAAACATCATAGATTTTTAGTTAGGCAAAAATTAATGTTTTCTAAAATATAAATATACATATTTTTATACATGTATACAAAATCTTTACCACTACACTTGATAAAGACTTGAAAAAGAACATCAAAGGAAAAAAAAAGAGTTGGAGAAATTGGAGAACATAACCTAAAAGAAATGGGAGCACTGATTATGAAGTAGAAAAAGTGAAACAAACTAGGTAAAAGTAAAAGATCATGTAGTCCAATTGTTTTTAAACAAGACTGCTCATTAGAAACATTTGGAGCTTTGGAGAAAAAGCAATACTTGAGCATTTGTATTTTTCAAAAAATTTCAAAGTAATTCTGATATGCATCTGGATTTTAAAAGTAATTACAGGTTTTTCTGTTCGGTCCCAGTTTTGGTGATATAGAGTTTTTTTTCTGTTGACCAATCATGGTACAATGGTATTAAATGATTAATAGTTACATAATCACAATAGTAAAAGATGTTTATCAGTTTTGATAATTGATAGATGAAAAATAAAAGATAAAGATAATTATAATTGCAAGCCATAATAGGAACATTATTAGCCTAACAATATAAAATAATCACATACAATTTGGAGGGGATCAAGCAGAGTGATATGGTAAGAGGAAGTGCATACATGCACTTTCATCCACCCAGCCAGTCTGTCTTTTGGTTGGTGCATTTAATCCATTTACATTTAAGGTAATTATCTGTATGTATGATCCTATTACCATTTTCTAAATTGTCTTGGGTTTTTTCTATAGGTCTTTTCCTTCTTGTGTGTTTCCTGCCTAGAGAAGTTCCTTTAGCATTTGTTATAAAGCTGGTTTGGTTGTGCTGAATTCTCTCAACTTTTCTTGTCTGGAACGCTTTCGATTTCTCCATCAAATCTAAGGAGAGTCTTGCTGGGTAGAGTATCCTTGGTTGTAGGTTCTTCCCCTTCATCACTTTAAATATATATATCATGCTATTCCCTTCAGGCTTGTAGAGTTTCTGTTGAGAAATCAGTTGATAGCCTGATGGGAGTTCCCTTGTATGTTATTTGTCCTTTTTCCCTTGTTGTTTTAATATTTTATCGCTGTCTTTAATTTTTGTCTGCTTGATTACTGTGTGTCTCAGTGTGTTCCTCCTTGGGTTTACCCTTTCTGGGGCTCTCTGTGCTTCCTGGACTTGGTTGACTATTTCCTTTCTCATGTTCTGGAATTTTTCAGCTATTATCTCTTCAAATATTTTCTCAGATCCTTTCTCTCTCTCTTCTCCTTCTGGGACCCTTATAATGCAAATGTTGGTGCATTAATGTCCCAGAGGTCTCTGAGGCTGTCTTCGTTTCTTTTCATTCTTTTTTCTGTTCTGGGACATTGATTTCCACCATTCTGTCCTCCAGGTCATATATCTGTCTTCTGCCTCAGTTATTCTGCTATTGATACCTTCTAGTGTATTATTCATCTCTGTTTGTTCTTTAATTCCTCTAGGTCTTTGGTAAACATTTCTTGCATCTTCCCAATCTTTGCCTCCATTCTTTTCCCAAGATTCTGAATCATCTTCACTATCATTATTCTGAATTCTTTTTCTGGAAGGTTGCCTATCTCCACTTCATTTAGCTGTTTTCCTGGGATTTTATCTTGTCCCTTCATCTGGGATATAACTCTCTGCTTTTTCATGGTGATTAACTTTCTATAATATGGTTTTTGTTTTAGCTGCTGTGAGATTGTGCTTCTTGCTTCTTCTGTCTTCCCTCTGCCTTCTGGATGAGGCTAAGAGGCCTGTGTAAACATTTTGATGGGAGGGACTGGTGATGGATAAAACTGGGTCTTGCTCTAGTGGGCAGGGCCTTGCTTAGTACAGCTTTAATTCAGTTCTCTGCTGATGGGTGGGGTTGCACTCTGTCCCTGGTAGTTGTTTGGCCTGAGGGGTCTACAGGCTCTGTGGTAGGGTTAATGGTGAACTGGAGGTTTACACCAAGGGGGACCCTCCAGTGCCCCCGTTCCTGTGGTGAGCCCCTGCCCAACCCACGCCTCCACAGGAGGTCCTCCCACACAGCAGGTGGTTTTGGATTAGCTCCCTGTGGGGTCACTGATTCTCCTCTCTGGGTCTTGGTGCATGCACAATTTTGTTTGTGCCCTCTAAGACTGGAGTCTCTGGTTACCTTAGTCCTCGGGAAGGCCAATGATCAAATCCCGCTGCCCTTAAGGCCCAGATTCCCAGATTCCCAGTCTCTTTGTTGGATCCCCAGGCTGAGAAGCCTGACATGGAGTTCAGAACCTTCACAATAGTGCAAGAACTTCTTTGGTATTATTGTTTTCCCATCTGTGGGTCACCCACCTGGCATTTCTGGGATTTGATATAATTGTGATAGCACCCCTCCTACCGACTCATTGCAGTTCCTTCTTTGTCTCTCGACGTGGGGTATCTTTATTTGGTGGGTTCCCACATCCTCTTCTTGATGGTTGCTCAATAGCTAGTTGCAATTTTGGTCTCTGGAAGGAGGAGATGAGCACACATCCTTCTATTCCACCATCTTGAACTAAAAGCCTTTGAACTCATTCTTTTTTTGAATACTTATATTTAATATTAAATATGGCAACCCACTCCAGTACTCTTGCCTGGAAAATCCCATGGATGGAGGAGCCTGGTAGGCTACAGTCCATGGGGTCACAAAGAGTTGGACACGACTGAGCAACTTCACAAGACGGACATAGCTAAATAGTTATTCAATATCTTCTTACCTTGTGACATAGCAGTTTTTATTGATGAAATATTATATTTCATGTAATTTTCCATGATATATTTACTGAATACATGAATTCTGAGTCACAATGGAAGTTTTTGAGGACTCATTTGGAAATTGTCTTGTAACAAAGGAGTACAATAATCTCTTATAAAAGTCCTGTTATAAACCAGACTCCTTAAGATCCTTGAATGCTCAGTCCGAATCATTTTAGCAGCATATTCCTGGGAAAGAATGCATGGATTTGCAAAGGCAACTTTGTTATCTATTATTTAACACATACTTCCACAGTAAGGTCACTGTTTTGAGAAGGTTAACTTGGTGTCAAATAATGGAAACTTCAATCTGCTGTATTTGTGGTTTTCAAATCCACATATTTCTGTCTGTGACAGCAGTGCAGTACTGTTTGGCTTTTGACATTTCTTTTCAAATGCTACTGGGGGCCTTAATCAAGAGTATCCTTGAAGCGTAGCCACTGACAGTTTGAGGACAATTCTCCACTCCACAAGAGTGAGAACTTTTCAGGTTGTTTGATTTCGTTTGAACGGGATAATCTACCTCAGAGTTGATGTGGTCATATTTTATAACATAACTGGTACAAAAGGTACCAATAACAAAAATCAGAAAGTCAAATCTTCAGTTATAGCTGTTTCTTGTGGCTGTGACTCTTTCTGAAGTTTAAAATTGAATTTAAGCCCCCTTTTTTTGGTCATTTTCTGTATTTTCAATCTTGATGAATAACTCTACCCAGAGGGTCAAAGTACTATATTATTTGACAAGCATCTTAATAGTGTTTGTGAGCCCACATATATCCTAAAATAGGATAAAGAAGTGATGGTATAACATTTGCTGGAGGCATTCTTGTAAAACAAATGATTTTTCTTACAAGATCTTAAAATATACCAGTTTTAGAATATATATGTTAAAGATATCCGAATTATGTGTATGCATACATGTTTGTTTATATTATGTAGTTCATAAATTACTTGAACGTTCCTTCACCAAAAGGAGCTATGTTTATCTTTGAAAATAGTAAATTTTCAAAGAGATGACATTATTCACAAGAAATAAAACTGTGCTTTTATTATTTGAAATAAGTATTTTATAAAGAAGCACTTATTTTTTAAAACTGCATATTTCATAGCATTAAGTTCATACTGTGGTGGGAACTGCTCTATAAAACTTTATCATGCCAAGACTTTCTAATAAAAGTAATCTGTCATTTAGGGAAGCCACCATTTACTAATACTATTCATATGAAGAAACTATATGGGACACAAAGATGAACAGGGCACTGTATTTGGAAAGTAGCACACGTAAGACTATAATCTTTTTGAAAATAAGTGAATAATTTTTTTGAGAGTTAACAAAATACCATATTTTCTATTTATTTTTCCCTCAAATGAAACTCTGATTTTTCCCTGATTGTTGTTGTTCAGTCACTCAGTTGTGTGCAATTCTTTATGACCCCATGGACCTCAGCACACCAGGCTTCCCTTTCCTTCACTACCTCTTGGCGTTTGCACAGACTCATGTCCATTGGGTTGATGATGCCATCCAACCATCTGTCCTCTGTCGCCCCCTTCTCTTCCTGCTCTCAATACTTCCCAGCATGAGGATCTTTTCCAGTGAGTCGAATCTTTGCATCAGGTGGCCAAAGTATTTGAGTCTCAGCATCAGCATCAGTCCTTCCAATGAATATTCAGGGTTGATATCCTTTAGTTTTGACCGGTTGAACTCCTTGCTGTTCAAGGGACTCTCAAGAGTCTTCTCCAACACCACAGTTCAAAAGCATCAATTCTTCAGCGCTCAGTCATCTTTGTGGTTCAACTCTCACATCTATACATGACTACTCAAAAAATCATAGCTTTGACTAGACAGACCCTTGTCAGTAAAGTGATGTCTCTGCTTTTTAATATGCTGCTTAGGTTGGTTATAGCTTTGCTTCCAAGGAGCAAGAGTCTTTTAATTTCATGGCTCCAGTCACCATCCACAATGATATTGGAGCCCAAGAAAATAAAATCCATCACTGTTACCATTTTTTCCCACATATTTGCTCTGAATTGATGGGACCAGATGCCATGATCTTTGTTTTTTGAATGTAGAGTTTTAAGCCAGCTTTTTCACTCTCCTCTTTCACCTTCATCAAGAGGCTCTTTAGTTCCTCTTCACTTTCTGCCATGAGTCATGTCATCTGTGTATCCAGGGTTATGGATATTTCTCCTAGCAATCTTGGTTCCAGCTTGTGATTTATCAAGCCTGGCATTTAGCATGATGTACTCTGCATATAAATTAAATAATCAGGGTGAAAATATACAGCCATATCATTCTCTTTTCCCAATTTTGAACCAATCAGTTGTTCCATGTCTAGGTCTGACTGTTGCTTCTTGACCCATATACAGGCTTCTTAGAAGACAGGTAAGGGTAAGGTGGTCTGGTATTCCCATCTTTTGAAGAATTTTCCACAGTTTATTGTGATTCACACAGTCAAAGGCTTTAATATAGCCAGTGCAGCAGAAGTAGATGTTTCTCTGTAACTCCCCTGCAGTCTCCATGAGCCAACAAACATTGGCAATTTGATCTCTAGTTCCTCTGCTTCTTCAAAACCCAGCTTGTACATCTGGAAGTTCTTGTTTCACATACCACTGAAGTCTAGCTTGAAGGATTTTGAGAATAAACTTACTACATGTGAAATAGGCATAATTGTAGTTAGAACATTCTTTGGCATTACCCTTTTTTGTAATTGGGATGAAAACTGACCTTTTCCAGTCCTGTGGCCACTGCTGAGTTTTCCAAATTTGCTGACATACTGAGTGCAGCACTTTCATAGCAACATGTTCTAGGATTTTAAATAGCTCAGCTGGAATTCCATCACTTCCACTAGCTTTATTCATGTAATGCTTCCTAAAGTCCACTTGACTTCACACTCCAGAATGTCTGGCTCTAGATGAGTGATCACACCATTGTGGTTATCTGGGTCATTAAGACCTTTTGTACAGTTCTGTATATTCTTATGGACTTTTTTTTGCTTTATTATTATTTTTCAGATAATAAAGCAAAAAGCATCCATAATAAAAACAATTCAAACAAATACTATTTTGTGTAGTAGAAAGAGTATCCCATCCTTCTTGAACTCCTCTACCTGTGAACCTTCTTCTGTTCTGCCCATTCTGCTCCAGGATCCCCACTTCACCAGGGTAATAAAAGGTTGAGGCATATGATCACGTATATTTGTGAGTATGTACTTAGGTGAGTGAGTCCTGGCTCCTGTAGCACCTGGTGTATATCATAGTGCTTGCCATGTGGTAAGCACATGATAGATGTGAGCTAAGTTATGACTGCATATTCAGTTTTATGAATTTTGTTTGTAGTTTATGTGTTTAACCCTATAATGTAGCAATAGTTCCTTATATAGTTTATATTGTCTTGGATTCCTCTTATAAGTTTTAATGAATATCTGGATCCATTTTATTGCTATATATTAATTCATTAATCAAGTCCCTTTTTTATTGAGGGATGACTGACAGACATTGTATTAATTCATGTGTACAATATAATGATTTGATTTTTATATATCAGTTCAGTTGCTCAGTCGTGTCCAACTCTTTCTAAGCCCACGGACTGCAACACACCAGGCCTCCCTGTCCAACTCCCGGAGTTTACTCAAACTCATGTCTATTGAGTTGGTGATGCCATCCAACCGTCTCATCCTCTGTTGTCCCCTTCTCCTCCTGCCTTCAGTCTTTCCCATCATCAGGGTCTTTTTAAATGAGTCAGTTCTTCGTATCAGGTGGCCAGAGTATTGGAGTTTCAGCTTCAGCATCAGCCCTTCCAATGAATATTCAGGACTGATTTTCTTTAGGATGGACTGGTTGGATCTCCTTGCTGTCCAAGGGATTCTCAAGAGTCTTCTCCAATACCACAGTTCAAAAGCATCAATTCTTTGCTGCTCAGCTTTCTTTATAGTCCATGTATTATAACACAATTACCATAGTAAGTCTAGTTAACATCTGTCACTATACATAGTTACAGAATTCTTTTCCTTATGTTGGTAACTTTCAGGATCCACTCTTTTAACAACTTTCATCTATGCAATATGGTACTGTTAACTATAGTTTCCGTGCTATAGTTACCTCCCCACAGCTCACTTATAACCATAAGTTTGCACCATTTGATCTTGTTCACTCATTTAGCCCACCCCTACATTCAACCTCTGTCAACCACTCATCTTTTCTTTATATATCTATGAGCTTATTTTGTTCTTTGTTTTGTTTTCTAGATTCCACATATAAGTGATACCCTTTATTATTTGTCTTTCTCAGTCTAGCCTATTTCACTTAGCATAATGCCCTCAAGGTCTGTCCACGTTGTTGCACATAGCAAGATTTCCTTCTTTTTTATGGCTGAATAGTATTCCATTGTGTATATGGATTTTGATAGGAATTGCATTTAATGTGTAGATTACTTTGAATAGTCTGGACATTTTAACAATATTTGTCCAATCCATTAATATATAATATTTTTCTATTTTTCTGCTTTAGTGTCCTCAGTTTTATCAAAGTCTTAATTGTCTTTAGTGTATTTTGATAAATAAGAAAAATCCCTGTTCCTAGGTATTTTATTCTTTTTGATACAATTGTAAATTGAATTATGTTCTTAATTTCTCTGGTAATTTGTTATTAGTATATAGACATGCAGCATATTTCCATATATTGATTTTATATCCTATAGCTTTACTAAATTTATTAATTCTAACAGTTTTTTTAGTGTGGTCTTTAGGTTTTCCCATATGTAATATTGTGTTATCTGCAATTTTTGATGGCTTTACTTTTTTCTTTCCGGTTTGGATGTCTTTTATTTCTTTATTATGCCTAATTGCTGTAACTAGTACTTTAAATATTATGTTGAATGAAAATGGTGAAATTGGGCACCCTTGTCTTCTTTCTGATCTTAGAGAAAAAGCTTTTAGGTTTTCACCATTGAGTATGATGTTGGCTGTGGGTTTGTCATATTTGGCTTTTATTATATTGGATTATGTTCCCTGTATACCACTTCATTGAGAATTGTTGTCATAAGTGGATGTTAAATTTTGTCAAGTGCTGTTTTTGCATTGATTGAATTGATGATATGCTTTTTATCTTTCATTTTATAAACATAGTGTATTACATTGATTTGCAGATGTTGAACCATCCTTGCATACCTGGAATAAATTTCACTTTGTCATAATGCATGATCCTTTTAAATCATGTTGAATTTGGTTTGTTGATATCTTGTTGAGGATTTTTGCATGTATGTTCATCAGGAATATTGGCCTGTAAATTTTCTTTTTCTGTGGTGGTGTCCTTGTCTGGTTTTATATCAGGATTATTCTGACTTCATAAAGTGAACTTAAAAGTATTCTCTTCTATTTTTAGAAGAGTTTGATAAAGATTGATATTAATTCTCCTTTGAATGTTTGGTGGAATTCACCAGTGAAGCCTTCTGGTCCTGGACTTTTGTTTGTTGGGAGTTTTTGATTACTGATCCAATCTCCTTACTAGGAATGAGTCTTTTTCAGAGTTTCTGTTTCTTCATGATCTGTCTTGGGAAAGTATATATTTCTATAAACTTATTCATTCTAGGTCCAGTTGTTGGTGTAAAGTTATTTGTAGTAGTCTCTTATTTTTTTGTATTTCTGTAGTATAAGATTTAACATTTCCTCTTTCATTTCTGATTGTGTTTAAGTCCTCTCTTTTTTTCTGGTTGATTCTAACTAAAGGTATGTCAATTTTGTTGATTTTATTTTGTGCAGTTCAAAAATCACTTATTTAGAATTCATTGAGAGCCAGATTCTTCTTGGTTATTCTGTCCTGTTTAGTTCTTTTTATCACAGAATTGAGAAAAAGAATTAGCTGTAGAGTCATAAGCAAAGACACATTTGAAAACAATATATTAAATTCTGTTTAATACTATTCCCCAAGTTCTATTAGAATCATTATTTGTCTTGTACCCTGATCCACTGGTTGATTACAGGGTGCATTTCAATCTTCACTGAAATGCTGATTTTTATTATTTCTACTTCCTGAAATAGTACAGACAGTCCTTGTTTATGTCTAGAATGCATTTCTGGAAATCACACCAGACAGAGATCAGGTAGCACAAATAATTTTTCCCCTTAAGACTGGTTTTGTAACTAAGAGCTGTGGTCCTTTTACAGCTTCTGGAGGCTGTACTTGTTCATTGGCTCCTGATCCTCTTTGATCTCTACACTATCACCAGAAATATATGAGACAACTTATTAGCATTACTAATATTTTTATATCTTTGCTACTCTGAAGGATGAAAGATAATATCCCATCATCTGGCATTTTGTTGGTTATTTTTCCATTACTACTAGTCAGTATTTTTCTTGGGGATTGCTTTTTCATGTTATACAAACACTTTTTCCTATGGGGTTACTTGTTTATTTCCGGAGTGTGCTATTTCTTTACATATTATGAATATTATCTCTATGTTTCTCACATAGGTTGCAAATGTTTTTCTTCAGTGATTCATTTGTGCTTTGACTTTTTATATCCTTCCATACAAATATATAGTCAACTATTTTTATGCTTTATGGTTTTTGATGTCAAATAAGAAAAGCTTTCCACTTGCAGATTTAGATAATACTTTCTGTTATAGTTTTCCTGTTACTTTTACATTTTTTTACACTGAAATCTAATCCATCTGTTCCATCAAAACTATTATCACGTATTTATCCTTTCACAAAAATTGAACATTCTGGTTTTATGCATTTTTAAATTTATTTTGGCCAAAATGAATAATATACATGGATTAATTTACAGTATTTTATCAATTTGAGTCTTTCTGTCAATAACAGAAATATGATGTGCCTTTTCTTACATTTAAGTTTTCTTTTATTTCATTCCACAAAATTTACAGATTCTTTGCATGGTCTTGGAATACTACTAAAACCAAACAATATCTTTGCAGATATTCTTGCCAAAATTCTTGAGAAGAATTGGCTTTGGTCACATCCCTCGCTTCTGATCAAATCATTGTCTCCAAGGCAGCCACAATGAGGCTATCAGTGAGGAACTGCATATCAGGCCAGAAAAGGGGAGGCTATGCAGGTTAGCAGTATACACAGTTCAAATCACATGACTAAGCAAAAATACTATTGATCAGACTGGGGTAGAGTCCTAAAAGAAAAGATGCTATATAGACAAAGTCAAATTCTTAAAAAAACAGAGAATACATACTATACTTTTTTAGACAGTTTCATTCAAACATTGAGTTAGTTGAACTATATGACATTGTACATAGTCTCATCATAGACTGATGGTGTATTGCCTCGAAACACAAAAGAGAAGCCAGAGATACTTCACCCTCAGAGATGTTGTAAAATATTTTGTAAAATATTTAGAAATCAGTGAAGATATTTCTCAACAAACCACAATGATTGAATATTGGGTATTTGGAAGTAATGCCTTTGATAATATTGTCTGACAACAGGTTGATTGTTGAACAAAGTTTCCTTCTCCAAGGATCTTCCCGACCTGGGGATGGAACCTGGGTCTCCCTCATTTCAGGCAGACACTCTACCATCTGAGCTGCCAGGGAAGCCCTAACAAAGTTAAAGTAGCAAATAAGGTTATTTGAGAATAAACAGGATTTTTTGTTTCATTCTTAAAATAACATGGTTGCAGTCAGAGGCCTTTCTATTTTATTTAACTATAGGAAAATTTTTTTTCTTTTTTAATTAGTAGAATTTATTTTCTAAGACAGTTTTAGCTTCACAGAAAATATGGCGTGGAAAGTACTGCGAGTTGACATATATTCCGTCTCTATACATACATAGCATTCCCCACTATCAATTTCCCTCATTGTGGTTGTTGCATTTGTTAAAATTGATGAACCTACATTAGTGCATCATTATCATCTGAAGTCCAAAGTTTACATTAGAGTTCGCTCTCAGTGTTATACATTCTGTGGGTTTTAACATGTGTATAGTGACACTTATTCACCATTGTAATATCATGTAGAGATGTTTCACTGCCCTAAAACTCCTCTGTTCACTGCATGTTCATCCCTCCATATTCCCAACCCCTGGATACTACTCATATTCTACTGTTGTGATACTTTTACCTTTTCAGACTATCATATATTTGTGTGTGTGTGTTTAGTCACTCAGTAGTGTCCAATTTTTTGCAACCCCATGGACTATAGTCTGCCAGGTTCCTCCATCCATGGGATTTTCCAGGCAAGAATGCTGGAGTGGGTATCCATTTTCTTATCCAGGGGATCTTCCCAACCCAGGGATCAAACCCTGGGTCTCCTGCATCATGGGTAGACTCTATCATCTGAGCCAGAATCATACAGTATGAGCTGTTTCAGATTGAATTCTTTTAGTTAATAATGTGCATTTAAATTCCTCTGTGTCTTTTCATGGCTCAATTACTTTTTTATTTTTGGTTTGTTTTAGCAATGAATAATATTTAATTCTCTGGATACCCCAGTTTATTTATCCACTTACTTACTGAAAGACATCTTGGTTGCTTCCAGGTTTGACAATTATGAATAAAGCTGCTATAAATATCCTTGTATAGGTTTTTGTGTGGACATGATTTTTCAGTTCACTTGGATATATACCAGTGCACACAACTGCTGGATCATAAAGTAATAACATGTGCCATTTTGTAAGAAATAGCCAAAGCTGTATCACCTTGCATTCCCACCAGGAAAAAAAAAAAAAAAGATTTTGTATTCCTCCACATCCTTGCCAGCATTTTGTATTGTGGTTATGGATTTTGACATCCCATGCTATATATGTAGTATATCTCACTCTTGTTTTAATTTGAAATTCTCTAGTTACTTGTGCTGTTGAATATCTCTTCATGTGGTTAGTTGACAGCTATATAGTATCTTCATTGATAAGGTGTCTGTTCAGGTTATACCCATTTTTTAATCAGATTCTTCATTTTATTCTTGCTGAACTTTTAAGAGTTCTTTGTATATTTTGGGTAACAGTTCTTTACCAGATGTGTCCTTTGCAATTATATTTATCCCAGACTGTGACTTTTCTTATTCTCTTGAGGGTTTGTTTTTAGCATTGCCACAGATTTTTTTTTCTTTCTTTCTGTCTTCACTGTCATTGAAATGGGATCATGGGGGAGAAATAAGCTAAACATAAATGTTCAATTGGCTGTTTTCTAGTTTTTCTTTTTTTTTTTAATTTTGTTGTTTTCTGTCAAACCTCAACATGAATCGGCCATAGGTGTACACATATCCCCTCCCTTTTGAACCTCCCTCCCATCCCCTTCCCCTCCCACTCTTCTAGGTTGATACAGAGCCCCTGTTTGAGTTTCCTGAGCCATTGAGCAAAGTCCCATTAGCTATCTATTTTACATATGGTAATGTAAGTTTCCATGTTACTCTTTCATACCTCTCACCCTCTGCTCCCCTCTCAACATGTCCATAAGTCTATTCTCTATGTCTGTTTCTCCACTGTTGCCCTGGAAATAAATTCTTGAGTACCATTTTTCTAGACTCTCTCTATATACATTAGAATACGGTATTAATCTTTCTCTTTCTGACTCACTTTACTCTACGTAATAGATTCTAGGTACATCTACCTCATTAGAACTGACTCAAATACATTCTTTTTATGGCTAAGTAATAGTCCATTGTGTATTTGTACCACAACTTCTTTATCCATTCATCTGTTGATGGACATCTAGGTTGCTTCCATGTTTTAGCTATTAAAAATAGTGCTGCAGTAAACAATGGGATACATGTGTCTTTTTCAATTTTGGTTTCCCCAGGGTATAGGCCTAGGAGTAGGATTGCTGGGTCATATGGTGGTTTTATTCCTAGTTTTTTAAGAAACCTCCATACCATCTTCCATAATGGCTGTATCAGTTTACATTCCCACCAACAGTGCAAGAGCATTCCCTTTTCTCCACATCCTCTCCAGCATTTATTTGTAGACTTTTTGATGGTGGCCATTCAGACCGGTATGAGCTGATATCTCATTGTAGTTTTGTTTGCATTTCTCTAATAAAGAGTGATATTGAGCATCTTTTCATGTGTTTGTTAGCCATCTGTATGTCTTTGGAGAAATGTCTGTTTAGGTCTTTTTCCCACTTTTTGATTGGGTTTTTTGTTTTTCTGGTATTGAGTTGTATGAGCTGCTTGCATATTTTGGAAATTAAACCTTTGTCAGTTGTTTCATTTGCTATTATTTTCTCCCATTCTGAGGGTTGTCTTTTCAGCTTGCTTATAGTTTCCTTTGCTGTACAAAGGCTTTTAAGTTTAATCAGGTCCCACTTGTTTACTTTTGTTTTTATTTCCATTGCTCCAAGAGGTGGGTCATAGAGGATCTTGCTTTGATTTATGTCATCAAGTGTTCTGCCTATGTTTTCCTGTAAGAGTTTTAAAATTTCTGGTCTTACATTTAGATCTTTAATCCATTTTGAGTTTATTTTTGTGTATGGTGTTAGGAAGTGTTCTAATTTCATTCTTTTACATGTAGCTGTCTAGTATTCCCAGCACCGTTTATTGAAGAGGCTGTCTTTGCCCCACTGTATATTCTTGCCTCCTTTGTCAAAAATAAGGTGCCCACATGTGCATGGGTTTATTTCTGGGCTTTCTATCTTGTTCCATTCGTCTATATTTCTGTCTTTGTGCCAGTACCATACTGTCTTGATGACTGTAACTTTTTAGTACAGTCTGAAGTCAGGAAGGTGGGTTCCTCCAGATCCATTCTTCTTTCTCAAGACTGCTTTGGCTATTTGGGGTCTTTTGTGTCTCCATATGAATTATGAAATTTTTTGTTCTAGTTCTGTGAAAAATCCCATTGTTAATTTGATAGGGATTGCATTGAATCTGTAGATTGCATTTGGTAGTATAGTCATTTTCACAATATTGATTCTTCCTACCCAGGAACATGGGATATCTCCATTGGTTTATGTCATTTTTTATTTCTTTCATTAGTGTCATAATTTTCAGTATACAGTTCTTTTGTCTCCTTAGGTAAGGTTATTCCTAGATATTTAATTCTTTTTGTTGCAATGGTGAATGGGATTGATTCCTTAATTTCTCTTCCTGACTTTTCATTGTTAGTATATAGAAATGCAAGTGATTTCTGTGTATTGATTTTGTATCCTGCAACTTTGCTAAATCCCCTGATTAGCTCTAGTAATTTTCTGATACTATCTTTAGGGTTTTCTATATACAGTATCATGTCATCTGCAAACAGTGAGAGCTTTACTACTTCTTTTCCAATCTGGATTCATTCATTTTTTTTCCCTTCTCTGATTGCTGTAGCTAGGACTTACTATGTTGAATAGCAGTGGTGAAAGTGGACACACTTGTCTTGCTCCTGATCTTAGGGGGAATGCTTTCAGTTTTTTACCATTGGGAATAACGTTTGCTGTAGGCTTATCATATATGGCCTTTACTATGTTGAGTTAGGTTCCTTCTATGGCCATTTTTTTTAAAGAGTTTTGATCAGAAATGGGTGCTAATTTTGTCAAAGGCTTTTTCTGCATCTATTGAGATTATCATATGGTTTTTATATTTCAATTTGTTAATATGGTGTATCACACATTGATTGATTTCTGTGTATTGAAGAATCCTTGCATCCCTGGATTAAACCCAACTAGATCATGGTGTATGAGTTTTTTGATGTGTTGCTGAATTCTGTTTGCTAAAATTTTGTTGAGGATTTTTGCATCTATGTTCATCAGTGATATTGGCCTATAGTTTTCTTTTTTGTGTGTTGTCTTTGTCTGGTTTTGGTATCAGGGTGATGGGGCCTCATAGAATGAGTTTGGAAGTGTTCCTTCCTCTGCAATTTTTTGAAAGAGTTTTAGAAGGATAGGCATTAGCTCTTCTCTAAATGTTTGATAGAATTCTCCTGTGAGGCCATATGACCCCGGGCTTTTGTTTTTTGGGAGATTTTTTATCACAGCTTCAATTTCAGTGCTTGTACTTGGGTTGTTCCTAATTTCTAATTCTTCCTGGTTCAGTCTTGGAATATTGAGCTTTTCTTAGAATCTGTCCATTTCTTCCAGGTTTTCCATTTTATTGCCATATAGTTGTTCATAATAGTCTCTTATAATCCTTTGTATTTCTACATTATCTATTGTAAACTCTCCTTTTTCATTTCTAATTTTGTTGATTTGATTCTTGTCTCTTTTTTCTTGATGAGTCTGTATAGGTTTGTCCATTTTGTTTATCTTCTCAAAGACCAAGCTTTTAGTTTTATTAATCTTTTCTATTGTTTCTTTCATTTCCTTTTCATTTATTTCTGCTCAGATCTTTATGATTTCTTCTACTAATTTTGGGATTTTTTTGTTCTTCTTTTTCCAATTGTCTTAGATGTGAAGTTAGGTTGTCTATTCAATGTTTTTCTTTTTTCTTGAGGTAGGATTGTATTGCTATGTACTTCCCATTTAGAACTGCTTTTGCTGCATCCTATAAGTTTTGAGTTGTGTTTTCATTGTCATTTGTTTCTAGAAATTTTTTTGATTTCCCTTTTGATTTCTTCAGTAACCTGTTGGTTATTTAGGAACATGTTGCTTAATCTCCTTGTGTTTGTGTTTCTTACAGTTTGTTTCTTATAGTCGGTATCTAGTCTCATCGCACTGTGGTTGGAGAAGATGCTTGATATGATTTCAATTTTTGTAAGTTTACTGAAGTTTGATTTGTGACCCAAGATGTGGTCTCTCCTGGAGAATGTTCCATGTGTATTTGAGAAGAAGGTGTATTCTGCATTTGGATGGAATGTCGTGAAGATATCAATGAGATCCATCTCATCTAATGTATCATTTAAGACTTATGTTTCCTTATTAATTTTCTGTTTTGATGATCTGTCCATTGGTGTGAGTCAGGTGTTAAAGTCTCCTACTAATATTGCATTACTGTCAATTTCTCCTTTTATGTCTGTTAGTGTTTGTTTTATGTATTGATGAAAGGTTGTAGCTGAATGATAAGACGCTGGGATTCTTGGCCTCCAGAAGAGACAAGTTCAATCCAGGGCCAGAGACGAGGCTGGATCACTCAGAGCTTTTGTGTAATAAAGTTTTATTAAAGTATAAAGGAGACAGAGAAAGCTTCTGACATAGGCATCAGAAGGGGGCAGAAAGAGTACCCCTCTGCTAGTCTTCAGCTGGATGTTATATAGTCACTAGCAGTCTGTTCATGAAAAGAAAGGAATGTCTTAAAACTCAGAACGGTATCAGATAATTCATCCCAGGCCATAAAATGATTGACTTGAATCTTGTAGAAGGGCAGACTACCATACAAATAGTTTCATTTACATAGATTAGGGGAACAATATCTGAGTATAGCATACCAGTTTGTCAGGTAGGTTCTGAGCCATTTGGGGGAACCAACTTGAAGACAGAGTCTGGGGTACATTAACATAGTTTAAGACAAACATTTCCATAAGAAACAATGTATTGGTTAACTCAAGGTTTGAGAATAGTTAGCCTCAGGTGAAACCAGGTGGCATGGCAACACAGCATTTTAAGAGAAACCTCCTTTTAAATTTGTATAGAGAAGGAAAACATATATATTGCTAGTTTTTTCCTCCTGCTGCTTAAGAGAAATAAAAATGTCTTGCACTTGCAGCTTATTTCCTCCGTTTGGAGACCCTGGCCTTCCTGCCTGTTACCCTCTCACTGAGGTGCTCCTATGTTGGGTGCATAGATATTTACAATTGTTCTGTCTTCCTCTTGGATTGATCCCTTGATCATTATGTAGCATCCTTCCTTATCTCTTGTGATCCTCTGTGTTTCAAGGTCTATTTTGTCTGACATGAGGATTGCTACTCCAGCCTTCTTCTGCTTCCCATTTGCGTGGAATATATTTTCCATCCTCTCACTTTCAGTCTATATACGTCTTTAGGTCTGAAGTGGGTTTCTTGTAGACAGCATATATATGTGGTATATATATCCATTTTGTATCCATTCAGTCAGTATGTGTCTCTTGGTTGGAGCATTTAATACATTTACACTTAAAGTAATTATTGATATATATGTTCCTATTGCCATTTTCTTAATTGTTTGGGGTTGATTTTGTAGATCTTTTTTCTTTTCTTATATTTCTTGACTGTGTACAGTCCCTTTAACTTTTGTTGCAAAGCTGGTTTGGTGGTACTGAATTCTCTTAAATTTTGCTTGTCTGAAAAGCTTTCTATTTCTCAATTTTGAGTGATATCCTTCCAGGGGACAGTAGTCTTGGTTGTAGAGTTTTCTCTTTCAGTACTTTAAGTATACCCTGCCATTCCCTTCTGGCCTGCAGAGTTTCTGCTGAAAGATCAGCTGTTAAATGTATGGGGTTTCCCTTGTATGTTACTTGTTGCTTCTCCCTTGCTGCTTTTAATATTCTTTCTTTGTGTTTGGTCTTTGTTAGTATGTGCCTTGGTGTGTTTCTCCTTGGGTTTATCCTGTATGGGACTCTTGGACTTGACTGACTGTTTCCTTTTCCATGTTGGGGAAATTTTCAACTATAATCTCTTCAGAAATTTTCTCATACCCTTTCTTTTTCTCTTCTTCTTCTGGGACCCCTATAATTCAAATGTTGGTGTGTTTGATATTGTCCCAGAGGTCTCTGAGACTATCCTCAGTTCTTTTCATTCTTTTTACTTTATTCTGCTCTTCAGAAGTTATTTCCACCATTTTATCTTCCAGCTCACTGATTTATTCTTCTGCTTCAGATATTCTGCTATTGATTCCTTCTAGAGTATTTTTAATGTCAGTAATTGTGTTGTCTCTGTATGTTTATTCTTTAATTCTTCTAGATCTTTGTTCATTGATTCTTGCATTTTCTCCATTTTGTTTTCAAGGTTTTGATCATCTTTACTGTCATTATTCTGAATTATTTTTCAGGTAGTTTGCCTATTTCTTCTTTGTTTATTTGGACTTCTGTATTTCTAGTTTGTTCCTTCATTTGTATAGTATTTCTCTGCCCTTTCATTATTTTTTAAATTATTGTTTTTGAGGTCTGTTTTTCCTTGCCTTCAAGGAAAGTTGAACTCTTTCCTTAAGAAGGTTGAATTTTTTCTTCCCTTTGGTTTCTGTCCTCCTAAGGTTGGTCCAGTGGTTTGTGTAAGCTTTGTATAGGGTGAGATTTGTGCTGAGTTTTTGTTTGTTTGTTTGCTTTTCCTCTGATGGGCAAGGCTGAGTGAGGTGGTTATCCTGTCTACTGATGATTAGGTTTGTATTTTTGTTTTGTTTGTTGTTTAGATGAGGTGTCCTGTACAAGGTTCTATTGGTGGTTGCATGGTGCTGAGTCTTGTATTAAAGTGGTTTCATTTGTGTGAGTTCTCACTATTTGATACTCCCTTTGGTGACTTCCCTGGTGACTCAGAAGGTAGAGCATTTGCCTATAATGCAGGAGACCTGGGTTTGATCCCTGGGTTGAGAAGATCCCCTGGAGAAGGAAATGGAAACCCACTCCAGTTCTCTTGCCTGGAAAATCCCATGGATGGAGGAACCTGGTAGGCTCCAGTTCATGTGGTCGCAAACAGTCAGACACAACTGGTAACTTCACTCACTCACTCACTCCAGGTTAGTTCTCTGGTAGTCTAGGGTCTTGAAGTCAATGCTCCTACCCTAAGGGTTTCGAGTTTGATCTCTGGTCAGGAAGATTTCACAAGTGGTTTGTTATGGCATTAAGAGAAATTAAAGCAAATATCCAAAAATGAGAAATGAAAGGTGAACCCCAGACAAATGGCAGTTACAACATCAGGCAAATAATAATTAAAATTATGGAATATACACATATACACCCATGAGCAAAGTCAAAACAGTCCAACAAAATAAAGTAAGTAGATTGACCTGATGAACAAAGGAAATAAAAACTTATATTTACCAATTAAGAACAAAAGTAAGTAAAACACAAACTGGAAAACAAAACTAAAGCAAGGTGCCATGTGGGGAATAAAGCAATGGAAACAAAACTAACAAGTATGTTGAGAGGAAAGGAAAGAAAGAAAAGAAAGGAAGAATAGATATGCAAATTTAAATAGAGGTAGATGAAGAAGATTTATATACATTGAAGATTAACTGCAAGGGGGAAAAAAACAGTAGGAAAGGCAAATAAAGGAATAAATATAGAAAAAAATATAATAGGTTTAAAAAAATTAAAAATTAAAATTATAAAAAAGAGAAAAAAGAGAAACAAAAGAAGAAAGAAAAAAGGAAAAAAGAAAAAAATAGGAAAGCTCCACAGAACTGCAAAAACCCAACATAGAGGCAGAGGTTTATAACAACAATAAAAAAGGTGACTGAATATATACATATACATATACTCCAGGAGTTGGTGATGGACAGGGAGGCCTGGCATGCTACGATTCATGGGGTCGCAAAGAGCTGGACACGACTGAGCAACTGAACTGAATTGATACACCTATAAGCAAAATCAAAACAGTCCAACAAAAATAAAGTACAATAGATTTACCCAGCAAAGGAAACCAAAAATTATATCTACCAGAACAAAGCTAACTAAAACACAAACTGGAAAACAAAACTAAAGCAAGGTGCCAATTGGGGAATAAAGCAATGAAAATAAAACTAACAAATACTTTGAGAGGAAAGGGGAGAAAGAAAAGAAAGAACAAATAGATATGCAAAGTTAGAGGTAAAGAAGATTTATATATGTCAAAGATTAACTGCAATGGGAAAAGAAGAGTAGGAAAACAAAGGAATAAATGTAGAAATAATAATAATAGGTTTAAAAATTAAAATTAGAAAGAGAGAGAGAGATGGGGGAAAAAAGGAAAACTCCACAGAACTGCAACAGCCCAGCTTAGAGGCAGAGGTTTATAACAACAATAACAAATGTGAGTGAGAGAGAAAACAAAAAAAGCTCAAAAGCTTAATTGGATTTCACAGTGCCAATAAAGTCGACAACCACAACAGAGAGGAAAGAAAAAAAGATTAAAAATCCTAAAGAATCTACAGAACAAGTAAAAAATAAGGATAATAAATGTTTTTCTTGAGCCACTGCTGTCCGAGCCCTTTCCCTCGCTGGGAGTCATACCCCACGTCACCTCCCTGGGATGCCCTCCAATGCTGTGCTATCTCTGGACCTGCTGTGGGGGAAGCTCAGATTCTTATTTGGCCCTACTCCTGTGTGTTCTTGCCTCCAGCGTACACTGCTGTCAGAATTAGTGTGTTTTCTTCTGTGGGAGCTCTCAGTGACATTTTATATATTCCATAGACACAGAGTCTGCCTAGTGGATTGTATGGATTTAATCTGCAGCTTGCACAACTGGTGGGAAGGTTTTGGGTCTTCTTCCTTAGCCACCCTGCCCCTGGGTTTCATTTGTGGTTTTATTTCCACCTCTACTTGTGAGTCGTCCGCTGGGGTTTGCCCCTGAGGCTGCCCTGGAGGCCTTGGGTTTGCCCCTGTGAGGGCCAGTTGAGGTGGTGCAGCTGCTTGGGTCACAGGGGTTCTGGCAGCGCCAGGTGCTCCGGGGAGTTGGCGGCTGGGGCAGCAGGAAATATAGTGCTCTAGAGGGTATGGCAACCAGTATTGGCCAATATGCTCCAGTACTCTTGGCTGGAGAACCCCCTTCCTGACAGAGAAAGCTGGCAGGCCACAGTCCACAGGGTCGCAAAGAGCTGGCCACGACCAAAGTGACTGCGCGTATAGAGGCAAGACTTCTTTGGCCTGTGGCGGCTCCGCCCCAGTGAGAGTGGGTGAGGTGGCGCAGTTGCGTGGCTTGTGGGGACCCTGGGGCGCCAGGTGCAGGGACACGGACTGTCTCTGCCATAGGAGTTACAGGCCTATCAGAGTCTTTTTTCAAGGCTCTTACAGCTGGCGATCAGAAGGTCTTTTTGGCCCATCTTTCTCTGTAGCTCCGCTCGTTCAGGCACTTAGAGGGCTCTCTTGCCTGGGGTCCTTCTCTGTTCTTTGGTGCATCAGGCACATAGAGGGGCCCCTGGTTCAGTGCGTCAGGTGTTTGACCAGCCAGCCTCTCTATTGTTCAGCTGCAGATGCTGGCCTGTGGGGAGAGAGACTATGGGGATGGCTCCACCCCCTACGTGTGACTCAGTAGTATCGCCTTGCTTCCAGGCCTGCCTGGCTTGCCTCCTCTGGCATTTCCCACCACTATCTCCTCCCCCACATCCCTTCAATCCATCTCTCCACAGTTGAACAGCAGCCCTCACCCTGGGATTGCTCCACAATCCCTAAACTCCAGCTCCCAGCTACTGCACATTCCAGGGGAGCAGCATTCCTGTCCTGGGTACCTACGGCTGCAGCAAGGACTGTCTGTCGCTCATTCCATTTAGGCTGCCACAGATCAACTGTTTCACGCTCAACCTTAAATGCTTCTCCTCTGACTCAGACAATTGCCCTGATGTGGGGATTGGACCCTTGCTTCTGTTCCCCCACTGGCCAAGGGCAGGTCCAGTCCTACTAAGACTCCTGTTTTTCCCCCTAGCTCTTTAGTCCTACCAAGTTTTGAGTGATTCTGTATATTCTTTTCCACTGGTCAGGTACTCCTGTCCGCTTTCAGCTGGTGTTCTGCATGCACGTCTGTGTCTGAAGGTGTGTTCCTGATGTATCCGTGGGGAGAGATGTGCTCCACGTCCACCTACTCCTCCGCCGTCTTGCCACCTCTAGTTTCTTTTTAACAACAGGGAGTAGGAAAAATAGACAGTTCTTTCAGAAATATTTGTTTATTTAGTTTTTGTTGTCATTTATTGAAAGCTTTACTGTGAACTCCACTCACTGAGAGATGATTTTGTATACATTCTCTTATTTATTCTTTACCTAATCTTCAAAAGACTGAAAAGGAAAGCCAGATAATTTGTCCAATTAATACAGCTAGTAAGTAACAAATTTGAAAGCTAAACCTATGGTTGATTGTGCTAGAAAGTATATTCTAATAACTCTATATACTGCTCTATTCTCTTTCTAAATTAGTACCATATTATTGTCCATTTAGTTTGACTATCCAGCACATTTATCTGGAAGCACTTTCTGTTACTGCTTTTTATGGGTGAGGTACTTTTCTAGATGTTGAGTTTATACAGATGGATAAGACATGGTCTCTGCATACATTCTAACCCTTGAGGAACTCCTAGTTCAAAGGGAAGTAGACAACTATTAAATTACAGTGTAGCAAGTGAAGTGCAAACAGTCCTACAGTAACCTAGAGGTTGAATATTTATGACTTGTTAGCCCATCGGTGAATTCAAGGTTAAATAGAATGTAAATATATTAAAGTACTTTTTATTATTTTACACATAGAATGGATAAAATGTTGTCTTTAATTTGAACTGAATAGAATATAAGAAACTACTAAGACCAAACCTGATGGGAAATATTGGAGCATCAGACTTGATCATACTCATCATCGTTGTTTGTCTGGTCACATCTCATTCCAGCACAAAAAAGTGACTAATGAAGACAAGTGAAACCAGTTGGGGAACATGAGACATAGGTGATGTGCTTTTCTCTTATTTTTATTCAAGGCAAAATATTTCTCTTGTAGGATTCATTTGACTCTTTTTTTTAAAATTGAGATCAACAAAGGTATTAATTTCTCTATCATTTTTCTGAGACTGAATATTACTGTATCTAAAAAAAAGACGATTCCTGAAAATTTCCCACTAGCTTTACCCTTCATTGGAAACACAGCCAGGAGTAAATTTCAAATGATCCAACTTTATCTGGTGTCTTAACTCTAGAGTAACCTAAGACTTTCAGAGTCTGTTCCCGCCTTGAATATTCTGAAAGGGCATGTCATTTTGGTTCCTTTTTACATCAGGGAAAGTAAAAAATACCTTAAGACACCAAAGATCACAGAAATGCATTATGTCCATAGTGTCATAATGAGTATTATGCCCTCATAGACTTTATGCAGAAACAATCTGACTTTATAATAGACATATTTTGCATCATAGAAGTAAATGATATTTTGTCTGAGGAAGTTTTGGATTCAATGGTATTCCAACAGGGAACTTTAAAATATATGGAGACATAAATGAAGATTAATTCTGTGTGTGCAAAGCTGACAGGGATTAGATATTTTCATAAGGACCCCAGGTTTAAAAGTTAATTTAAAAGGTTAACTTGGAATCCAGGCTTCAATGAAAAGGGATAGGAATGGTTGATAAATCAGACATGAAGAAGCAACTCATATTTCTTGAACTATTAGAAAATTTTACCACAATTAAGTAGGCCAATTTCATAATGTTATATAGCAACTGTGACAGTGCTCATGTTTCAGAAAATACTTTAAGAATTGTCTATAATATATATATATGGCCTGAAATTATTTTCTTTGTGACACATTATTTTAGTTTAACATTTAATTCACACAACATGCATGGAATCTTGTTTTTTTTTTTTTTGTAAGGTTCAATTCAGAGTTTAAAGATTGCAGAATGTCCTTTGTAACTGATATAGCCATACAAAGATCAGACATATTGCATCTATTGAGCTCTTGATTGCCCTTAAAGGTCTTGCCAAAGGTTAGAAACAAACCAAAATCTCAAATCAATTATCTCTTTTATTATTGGCTGGTGTAGAAAAGCTGTTTGGTGAGGGACTTGAAAAATGGGCCATTGTGAAATGAATAATCATAGTCATCATGACAGGTAATTTTATCTGTAAAAAAATTAGATTTTTATAATTTCAGTTGAATAACTTGGTTCTGCAGATCTGTTTTTCCTAAACACAAGTAAATAACAAAATGTGTGGTTAGGATTTAACTTCATATCTCAGGCTGTTTGCATGGCATAAAGTGAAACTGACTGGTCTCAACAGCTCAGAGAGTAGCGTGTGGTAACTTGAGGAAACCACATTGTGAAACAAAAGGATGTTGAAAAGGTTAGAAAGCAAAATTCATTTACATCCTTGCCACTTTTACGTTGTTGTTAAACAACATCACTTCACGCTATCAAAGCACATATTTTCAATATTTCAGTTTTTCAGTAAGGTCACGTCTCTCAGTGAGCAGTTTAATGGTCTAGAGACCCATGTTCCTCTGCTCTTCCCTCTTCTTACTCTTCCTTACCTCCTGGATTGATCTGATACAATCAGGACTTCAGTGACTGCCCTGGTCTAGTTCCTTTATCATGTCCATGACATCCTGCTTGCTGGACAGCCTCAGTTGGATGGCCCATGCAAACCTCAAACACATCTCAAAGTACAGTTATCTTCTTGGTCTTCTCCTTCCTTTCAAGCTACAAATCTCTTTCTCCTTCTGTACTCTGATCTCAGTAAATAGTACCACTAACCACAAATGCTGTCCCACATGAAACTTCATCATTATCCTGATTCCTATATTTTTCCTACATCTAATGAACCACCAAGGCCTGTCAATTCTATGACCTGTGTCTAAAGACTATCCATTTCTCTCCAATCTCAGTACTATTATAGTAGTTCAGGCCCTTATTCAATTTCTTCTAGATTACCGCAACAGTTTTCTAATTATTGAAAATACCACTTATGCACAATTTTTTCAGGATGTCCTTATAACGAAGCAGGTATTATTATAATATTTATTATACTTAAGCAGATTGTATCCTATGTCTTTGTTGTTGTTTATTTGCTAAATCATGAAAAGGGCAACCCACTCCAGTGTTCTTGCCTGGAGAATCCCAGGGATGGTGGAGCCTGGTGGGCTGCCGTCTCTGGGGTGGCAGAGTTGGACATGACTGAAGTGACTTAGCAGCAGCAGCACATGTCTGATGCCTTTGCAATCTCATAGACTGTAGCCCACGAGGCTCCTCTATCCATGGGATTTTTCAGGCTGGAATACTGGAGTGGGTTGCCACTCCTTCTCCAGGGCATCTTCTGACTCAGGGATCCTTCATCTCCTGCATTGGCAGGCAAATTCTTTACCACTTAGCCACCAGGGAAGCCCATCCTATGCACTGGTTATTAATAAAAGTTTGGCATTGGGCTTTAGTGTGAATGACTAATTTGGCCATAAAGATCTTATCCCTGAGTATGACTAAACCTGTGTATGTGTAATTTGCACTTATTACCCTTCAGCGATCCCCTCATCTGAACTGTGAGGTCAGCTTATTGATGATTCCCAAGATATGCCATTTGAGAGCTTTGATTTTAACTTCAGTTCTCACCCAATATTAGATTGCTCTGATAGCTGGAGAATCATTTCAGCTTATGTTAGGAATGGCAGACCAAGAGGGAAATAGGTAGGAAACACATCGTGTGAGTGTGTTTTAAGGAATAATGGGTCTATTCAAGCTGAGGGTCATAATAATTTTCAAAAACTATTTCAAAAACTATTTCCCCGCATGAGAAAACATTACTTTTCTTAATGTGATTGTTAATTTCCAGTAGTTAAAAAGAGATGTTCAGTCTCATGCACTGTATCTCAAATAACATGATCAGAACTTAGGCACATCTGTGTTGTTCAGTACCTCCTGTTGTGAGCTGCATGTGTGGCCTCTCAGCTTGGCCCATTTGAATTACCTTTCTTACATGTAATGTATGATAAACACTCTAGAAGATCAACCAAACATGGCTCCTACTCTGGAGGAAACTAAGCATTGATTTCAAATAAGAATAAATTAGCAGTGTGTGCCCTCTAATGCAAAGGAAATCAGACCTCTGGGTTGGTTGATTTCATTCAGTACCAACATGAGAACACAGTACTTCAGTGCTTTTCACTTCTGTAAATATTACCATAAGCCATAGGAAAACCTATTGCTTTTGAAGCATGTAGCTTTATAAATTATAAACATCTTATGTTAGTTTGGTCTGTTTGATCAACTGTGTAATAAATTCAGTGAATAAAGTATGAATAATCATTTAAGCTGGTTAGTTGGTAATAGTTTTGAGTAACATAGTCATTGATTTTATATTCTTTTTGTTCAGTTGGTTGTTAGATTATGGCTATATATTTTTCTCTTTCTAGGCATAGTCTAAGTGCAAATATAATACTAAAAAACATAAATAGAATATACCCCATGATGGTTTACATATGTATATATTCCACTATCCACCAGCATAGGTCCATCAACAGAAACATGATGCTCGTTCACAGAGGAGAAATAGTGGATCCCCTTGTCAGCTCTTCACTACTCCTAATTGCAAACAAGAGTGAAGAATTTTGAAATTTACATGTGCAAGACATGCTACAAATTCTAATGTAAATTATGAGAGTGCCTATGTCCTGTGTTTGATTATAAATCATACTCTTATGATATTCTTAATGAATAAAAGAGCTATTATTGTTTTTGTCTAGCCACTAAATTGTGTCTCTTTTGTGACCCTGAGGACTACAGTCAGTGAGGCTCCTCTGTCAATGATATTGCCCAGGCAAGAATACTGGAATGGGTTGCTATTTCCCTCTCCAGTGGATCTTCCCAACCAAGGGACTGAACCCATGTTTTATGGATTGGCAGGCAGATTCTTTACCACTGAGCCTTGTCATAAAAACAAAATGTAAAAATAAGATATTGAAGATGACAAATATCATTATTTCAAGTTATGACTACATCATAATTTTGTTTCTGTATATACAGGTTGTATATAGAGGTATAGTCAATGAGTGTACTTTGCACAGCCAACTTTCTGAGATCTGATTTTTTTTTACTACTTAACAGTAATGCAGTATAGATAGCATGTTAGTAAGAGCCAATTATAACTTTAACTGATACATTATAGGATAAAAATGTTATTAACTATACAAAAGCATTGTATGTACAGTATACACATATATTCACAGTAAATGCTTCTTTAATCTGATCTTGAAATTGATCACATTTAAAAGCAGAACCCTGTACATTAGCAAATTAAGTAAAATAGATAATAAGCAGTATATTGAATGTGATTTATATATTTAAATATTAAAATATATACTATTTATATACATGTAAATATTTAATTAATGCTTTATTAGTATAAGTGACATACTATTTCAATCATTAAAAAAATTTTCTGACTTCTTACCTAGTTGAACTTAAGATTTTGATCTGAATATTATATTGTTTTTCTGAATATCTTGGTGCTATCCATGAGGGGGGTAGGCTATATTTATTTAAGAAACTCTGTCAAAGAGCCTCCTGAAGCCACCAGCGTTCCAGCCGCTCTACAGATACTAATTTAGTTAACCCTTCTGACAACGCTGGGAACAGCAGCAGAAACTACTATAGTGTCCAGTGTGTAGGTAAGAAAGTTAAGTAACTTACTATAGGCCAGACAGCTAATTGGCAGAATCAGAATTTAAAATTACTTCAGAGTCCTTGTGATATTGCTTATATGTGGAATTAAAAAAAAAGGGGGGTACAAATGAACTTAGTTATAAAACAGAAGAGAGTGACAGATGTAGAAAACAAACATGGTTACCAGGGAATAAAAGGGGGAGGGATAAGTTGGGAGATTGGGATTAATATATAGACACTACTATTTATGAAATAATAAGAACCTATCACATTCTGCTCACTATTCTGTAATGGCCTATATGGGAGAAGAATCTTAAAAAAGTAGTGGAAGTATACCTGAAATTAACACAACATTATAAATCAACTATACTACAGTAAAAATGAAAACACAGCAACAAAATTCCTCCAGACTCCACCTGTCTGTTTGGAAAGGATTGACAGTCGTCTCTGAGCATTATGTGCTCAAATATTGGTTTGACACCAAGGGCACGGAAAATACTACCCAACCCTTGGTAGCTTGGAGGCAAGACATCCAGATACCTGGAGTCTCAGCTTCCTGTTGTCAGCCTGTGTGTCATCCAGGAGTTAGAGCCACGTCTTACCTGCCTTCCTCTGCAGAGCACCCTGGCAGCAGGCCGTAAGGGGAGGCTGGCATCTCTAGTAGCCCTTCTCGTTAGGTGACACAAAAATGACCTCTCCTTATCTTTTACTGATTCCACAGCTGCTATAGTATTCGGTTAGCCATGGTTACAAACTGGGTTTTGTGGGTAAGTTTGACTTTTGTAATTCTTTGAAGTCTCTGCTAGAACTAGAGATTCAAGTCTCTCTATCGTTTCCCTTGGCGATATAAATTTGTGAGTTTATCTAGCTATAGATCTTCACAAATTGCAGCTTAAGCTTGCTTCTTTGACAAGATATTGAGGACTGCTCTTTATTACTCCAGGATGTTTTTCACTGTCATCTAGAATTTAATTTAAAGTTTAAAAAATCTCTTTTCTGTTTGGGTAGTGATGATGAGTTTTAGATTCTTTTTCACAAGCTTGGGGAGAACATTAGATTTTTCTGACTTTAAATGCAGGTTCATTATACTACAAAAGAAAACAAGGTTTTAAGTGACAACTATACTTAATATGTACATTTTTCCCATTTTACCACTGAACCTTGAATAATAGAACTTAAGTGGTAGTTTGGATTTAAATTATTGCTATGTCTTTTTTTTTTAATTTAATTAAGTTTTATTTTATTTTTCCATTTATTTTTAATAGTTGGAGGCTAATTACTTTACGTCATTGCAGTGGTTTTTGTCATACATTGAAATGAATTAGCCATGTTAAATTATTGCTATGTCTTAAATTATAGTTCAAACACAGTAAAATCATCATATGTGCTATTTCAGAAAGTGAAAAGCCCTAAAAATTTCCTAAGAAATTTTATTTCCTTATATTATAATTTCAACTTGGTAGTTTTACTCAAGAATAAAAAAATTTTTTTCAAAAGTAAATACAGCTTGTAAACTTAGTATCGTTTTTCCACATGAGGGAGAAGGGCTAACATTTACTGTGTGTTCACAGTATGGCAAATGCTTGACCTTACTTAAACCCCACACCAAATGTATGAAGTGGGTATTTCTACCCATTTTTATTGAAACAATGAATCTCAGAGATATTAGATGAATAGTCTAAGGCCTCATGGGTCTTCCACGGAATGCAGACTGGAGTTATCATGACCTCAGAAATTGTTCCTTGTTCATTACAATGCCATACACTTTGGGAATTTAAAAAATATTGCTTATTTTCACCTTTAAATCAGTATCAACAATACACCTTAAAGAAGGAGTGCATGTCTAGAAGGAGTGTGAGCTATCTACAGCTATCACTGGAGGTAGAAATCATGCTGGATCTGAAATATGATTTAGCTTGGTAAGAGCCCTGGTTTAAACCGACAGGGGCTAGTGGACTTAGTTAAATACCCCTTTGGAAACAGAAGATGGCTTGTGGACCAGTGCCCGAAGTATGGTTGTGTGCTCCTCAGAGCCCCCTTACCGATTGCTCAGAGGGATTACAGGGGAGTCAGCAGGTAAGAAGCATGAAAGGCGACTGCTAACAGTGTCCTTTACTGTCAGTCCAGGGCAGAGGCTCAGAGCAACTGTCGACAGAAAAGAAACTATTGTACAAGAGAATTGCTTAAAACATGCCCGTTGCTCTCCCTGCAGAGTGGAGGCACTGTTTGTGGTTTGGAGAGCATAGTGACAGTTTGAAGCTGTTTCACCAATTCAGAGTGTGTGTATATATATATACACGTCTGCAATGCGGTATGCGCTCTTATCTTGAGGAGCATGCGTTAAAACAGTTGATGTATGTTGACAAAACGGGGTCTGTAAGGAAAGATCAAGTCTTGATATTTCCTCACTTCATAGTTAAGTGTTCAGTTGGTAGTGTGAGTATAGATAAAGGACAGCATTTGTGCCCATTGGAGATGTGAAGCTATCAGGTAAAAGATGATCAATTATGGATAGGACTATTTCTGTTTTTCTCTATCTCTTGACAGCTGTGAGCAAGGCTATTCTAAAGTTCCATTATAGTATAGCAAGTTTATTACTTCCCTGGACAAATAAAATACAAATATAATTTCACCCTGAAAGAAGATTATTAAGCTAATGTTGCAAAAACTTGCTAATCTTATAATTTAACAGTTCATAGTACTGAATAGTGAAACTCAAGGTAACATGATTTTAGATTCTAACAGTGTCTTGCAAATCATATATTAAGGGCCCCCTAAAAAGTTAAGTATACATAAATATACTTCTTGCTGAGAGTTCTCACTTCTCAGTGGTATCTCCATATCTCTGTGTGAAGTGGACGTTTTTATCTATGATAGTTTTAGGTTTGTCTTTCAAGGATCTTGAGTACTTTAGACAAAATGACCATACTATTTGTTATACCAGTTACACACACACATACACACACACATAGAGGCACTAACCAGGAACTTCTTGCATATTTGGGAAGGTAAGAATACTTGTTTTTCCTGTGGCTTAGCAATCAACATCTTCTGCCTTTGACCACAAGAGTAGAAAACGTCTTGTTGTTTACCATGGATGTTCACTATTGAGTCTGATGAGCAAACCATCAGGGGGGTTTCTGGATAGTTTGAGTTTCCATAGGCAAGCCACCTTTTGAAAGGGTTGCCTTAAATGCCCAGTTCATAGAGTCCAAGAAGAAGCTACCCTGAATTTTCTTTGCCAGTATCAACTATTTTAGTATTTTCTGATCAGGATTAATTAGACCTGGAAGATATATCTAGTCGCTTACAGACAGTGCAGTCAAAACGTTCCTGCCTGTTTACTACCTAGTTTGTAAACATATCTGAGAGTTTTCATATAATTTGTCTTTTTCCTTTTCACTGTTGATTTAATTCTCAGTTCTGCCTAAATATCAGACTTCAAAAACTGCTCTTAATTTGTGGTTAAATATGGTTAGAAGCTTGATACTGAAATTATTCAGTAAATGCTGAGTTTTGAAAAGTATTTACAACTAACCAAGGAAGAAGCACCTAATTCCTAACTCCTAAACTGGGTGTTTCTTGTAAAGAGTTGTTTTTTATTTCAAAAAGTTGCTTTGTGATCTCACATACTTGGAGAGTGAGATGTGCAGACTTTACTAAGGCACAAAGATGGACAAAAGAGAGTCGATGGGCAGGCAGCGATTGATAAAGAAGGCAGATAAATGAGGAAAGGAAAAAAACAATTTACATTTTGAAAAATTTCTGTAATGTCTTTACTTAAGACAATATTTAAGATAATGTTTTTCACAGCTGCAAAAGAGATTCAGAAATGAAACACAGAAAAGGTAATGAAAAATGGGAAAGGGGGGGAATGGGAGGGAGAAAAATGATATACAGATGGTGAAAGAAAATGTCTAGAAGAACAAAGGTATTTGTAAAATAGCCGTGAGTCCTCTGCTCTTCAGTCTTGAGAATCCTCTGGTTTCATAGTCTCTGCTTCTTTACACAGGATGTACATTTATAGATTGTTTACTTAGTAACTGAAACCTTTGCTTTTTTTCTCTTCAAGAAAAAAAAAAAAAAAACATATGAAGTTAGAGGGAGAAGTTTGTTCCCAATCACTTAAAAATGGAAACCTCATCTGCGGCCAGTTGTAAAGAGTCAAAATATTCTTTAATAATAAAAGTGACAAAATGTTAGCATGATTAGGCTATTTCTATTGGTTATTGTACTTCTTAGAACTTTTGTTCTGCAAAATATTATAGTGATATCAGTGGCATTGCGTGAGAATCAATTTAAGTACCAGTAATGTATGGCAAAAGCCACTACAATATTTTAAGTAATTAGCCTCCAACTAATAAAATAAATGGAAAAAAAAAAGTACCAGTAATAGCAGTTTTGCACCAACTCAGTGGACAAGACTTTGAGTAAATTCCAGGACAGTGGAGGCCACAGGAGCCTGGCATGCTACAGTCCATGGGGTCACAAAGAGTTGGACATGACATTGTGACTGGACAATAACAACAAATGGCAAAGTATCTTTCACGTAGTTAGCAGTTTAATAAATATGTATTGAAAAGATGAGTGGTTAGGAGAATGAAATGTAAAACAAAACAAACAAACAAAAAAGAATAAAATGTAAAACTAGAGGTACTCATCAGAAGTTATTTATTGAGATTTCATACACACTTATAACTATATTGGGTCTGCTTTAGTTAGGGGGGAAATATGATAACTTCTATCTTCAAGGTTGTTTCAGCTGGTTGCAGAGAGAAGATTACATGTATGACAGACCTAAGATAAGCCTTTGCAAGTAGTAGGCACTCAGTAAGTACTCAAGAACTCACTCAATGAATGAATGGGAAAATATGAAATAATTCTAAATGATAACAGAAATGTTAAGGAATTATAACATAGGTAGTCTGGCAATCATAAGACCCAAATGAGTTGATGTAGTTCTGAAAGTAGGACTCAGACAAGTATTTAAAGAATGTGTATTTTAAGCTTGTCATTTTCAAGCCTGGGGCTTCCCTGGTGGCCTCAGATGGTAAAGAATCTGCCTGCAATGCAGGGGACCTAAGTTCAGTGGGAGGATCCCCTGGAGGTATAATCTCGTATTCTTGCCTGGAGAATCCCAAGGACAGAGAAGCCTAGTAGGCAACAGTCCATGGAGTCACAAAGAGTCAGACACAACTGAGTGACTAACACTTTCATTTTTCTCTTTTTCAACCTTATTGAACACTGAAATAGTGACTATCCATAGCCACCCCAAGAAAATCTTATTTGACTTACGTGAAGCCCAGGCATTTATATGGTTTTAAAGCTACTGAGGCATCTGATATGAAGGCATCTGATATCAATATACAATTAGCAAATATTTTTCAACAAAAAAAAAGCTACTGAGATGATTCTAATATTCAGTCAAGGTGGGACTCACTGGTATAAATGATCAAAAATAGAGAAAATATCATTTAGGCAGGCCTGGTGGGGAGAGAGATGGTAGTGTGTAGGATGGTAGATGGCATTTGTGTGTAGGATTGTGAAAAGAGGTGCAGTGACTCAGAAGGGAGTTACACTGAGGCTAGACTAGCTTAGTTTTAGGGTAACAACATCTTCCATTGGGATGGATGAGATAGAAGTGACAGATATGTGACTTTCTCATATGCATGGACTTTGACTCTAGACCCAACTTAAATCCCCTGGGCAGGTTGCATATACTCTGTATGCCTTATATTTCTCATCTATGAAATGGATGTTACTCTCTAATAAGGACCACGGAGATGGAAAGGATGTAGTGAAAGGAAGAACCGAGTTAAGAAAATTAAGTTACTGGGAAAATGGTGTGTCATGGCCAGGCAGGAAAATGGAAGGGGCCAAAAGGGAAGAAAAACAAGTCACATGCTTCTTGAGTTTGTAAGTCTTCATAGCTAGAGAAATTTGTCATTCAAAAACTCTCCAAATAAAATATATGGTGGATCAGAAAATCTCTGTTTTATGGAACAAAGTAAATTCCCTCCTCATAACTGTTCGCTATACATTCCCCCTCAAAACCGGTTATACCAACTCAGATATGAAACTGGAGTTGTGCACAGCAGTTTGGGCAAAATAAGAAATAACCCTCTTGAAAGTTTACTTACTGTTTCAACTGTTCACATTAGAAGCAGAAGTATTTAAGTCCCGTGAGAAAACGCTAAATGAAAATAGGAAGTATTGAAAATGAAAGCCACATACATTTTGTAAGAGTTTGACTTCCATATTCTTTCAGTAGATTTTTTTCTACATAAAGTAGTTGAAGTTGTTAGACCTTCTGATGAATAATATCTATGTGGAGGTACATATTAATACTGCTATTTCTAAATTAAAGAAATGTGATTGCCTAGAAACATATTAAATGATCATCATTTTGGTTTAAAAAGAACAAAATGTATTAAATGAGGCAGAGTGATCTAGAGAAAAGAGTTGACCTGTATTTAAATTGTCTTTTTAATCTGAAATTATTGTATTAGTTTTGCACATGGACTTTTGAAATGTCTTCTAGATATCACTGGCCTAAATATTTCTGTTATCTCCAAGTGTTACTATTCATGTTTGCTTACTTTGTTGCCATACAGACTCTGAGAGATGAATATGGTATCCCTCTGTACATAGAAGAAGGCGAGTTTCAAAGAGCGGCTTCTCAAGAAAATGTGCCTCAGTAAGCAATCATAATGACCAAGCTAGAACACAACTTCTTGAGTTTCTGTGTGATATCTTTTTTTATACTATCATATTCATTCCAGTGGTTACTGACCTTTTAAATCACAGTCTCTAGTCAGCCTGATATAACACAAATGAAACCAAGTGTATTCACTTTTTCAAATTACATATTACTTGGACTCTGACTAATGTTAGTTTTTAAAGGAAGCAATGTTTCATATTTTCAGTATGTGCAGGCTTTGATTTTAGGTAGACCCAGCTTAAAATCCTAGAAGAATTTTCATAATCTCTATATGCCTCAGACTTCTCATCTGTAAACTAGATAATATTTGTACTTCATATGTGTAAGAATCTTATCAAGTAAGAATACATGTGATATTCTTAATACACAATAGGCTTAATACAGGCTATTTACATAATTCTGAAGTTGAAATAATTGTTTCATAAAGGTATAAGTAGGTTTCATTAATTTATTATTTATTACAAAAATTGTACTTTTTAAAGAAACCATGATCTCTGTTAAAACTGAAGATATTCTGAAAAAGAATTCAGGTTAAAATATGTAAAATATTTTTAAATGCATAAATATGAAAGGTGTGATAAAAGTATCAAAAGACATTTTTATAAAGCTAGGTGAAAGTGAAAGTTGCTCAGTCATGTCTGACTCTTTGCGACCCCATGGACTTTAGCCTACAAGGCTCCTCTGTCCACGGAATTTTCCAGGCAAGAGTACTGGAGTGGGTTGCCATTTCCCTCTCCAGGGGATCTTCCCAACCCAGGGATCAAACCTGGGTCTCCCACATTGCAGGCAGATGCTATACTATCTGAGCCACCAAATCATACATAAAAAAAAAAATGTACAGGAATAGCAAAGAGAACACTGAAAAGAAGGGCTATGTGGAAAGCCATGTGCAAAAGAATGAAATAGACTGCTATCTTACACCAAACAGAAAAATCAACTCATAGATTTAAAATGAACATAGGACCTGAAACTAAAACTCCTAGAAGAAAACATAGTGGGTGAGCTCCTTGACCATTAGTCTTGGCAATGATTTTTTGAATTTGACCCCAAAAGGCAACAAAAGCAAAAATAAACAAGTGGGATTACATCAAACTAAAAAGTTTCTGCATACCAAAGGAAGCCATCAGCAAAATGAAAAGCCAACCTACTGAATGGGAGAAAATATTTTAAAATCCTGATTCTGATAAGGGATAATATCCCAAATATATAAAAAACTGATTAACTCAATAGCAAAAACAGTCTGGTTTACAAATTGGCAGATCTGTGTAGACATTTTCCCATAGAAGACATACAAATGGCCCAACAGGTACACAAAAAGGTCCTCACCATCACTAGTCATTCGGTGAAATGCAAATTAAAACCATAGTGAGATATCACCACATACCTGTCACAATGGCTGTTATCAAAAATAAAATAAAAAAGCCTGATGATGAGGACGTGGAGAAAAAGGAACCTGCTTCCTTTTGGGTTCCTATAGTTGCTGTAAACTGATGCAGCTACTACAGGAAATAGTATGGAGGTTCCTCAAAAAATTAAAAATAGAACTACCATATGATCCAGCTTTCCCACTGTGAGCATTTATTCCAAAGAAACAAAATAATATTAGGTGTTGTCTGAGGAGTCTTTAAGAATAGCGAAGGAAATAAGAGAAGCAGAAACAAGCAAGAAATGGAAAGGTATACCCAACCGAATGCAGAATTCCAGATGATAGCAAAGAGGGACAAGAAGGCCTTCTTCAATGAATGATGCAAAGAAATGGTGGAAAACAACAGAAGGTGAAAGATTAGAGATCTCTTCAAGAAAACAAAACATCAAAGAAACATGTCAGCCAAAGATGGGCACAATAAAGGACAGAAATGGTAAAGACCTAATAGAAGCAGCAGAGATCAAGAAGAGATAGCAAGGATACACAGAACTGTACAAAAAAGATTTTAACGACCCAGATAGCCATGATGGTGTGGTCATTCACCCAGAGCCAGACATTCTGCAGCATGAAGTTAAGTGGCCCTTTAGAAGCACTGCTGCCAGTAAAGCTAGTAGATGTGATGGAATTCCAGCAGAGCTATTTAAAATCCTCAAAGATGATGCTGTCAAAGTGCTGCACTCAATATGTCAGCAAATTTGGAAAACCCAACAGTGGCCACAGGACTGAAAAAGGCCAATCTTCATCCCAATTCCCAAGAAGGGCATGAATGTTCAAACTACTGGACAATTGTCCTCATCTCCCATGCTAATAAGGTTATACTGAAAATTCTTCAAGCTCGGCTTCAACAGTTCATGAATCGAGAACTTCCAGATGTCCAAGCTAGAAGCAGAACCAAAGATCAAATTGCCAAGATTCACTGAATCATAAATCAAGGGAATTCTAGAAAAACATATACCTGTGTTTCTTTGACTATGTGAATCACAACAAACTGTGGAAAACTCTTTAAAGAGATGGGGATACCAGACCACCTTACCTGTCTCCTGAGAAACTTGTATGCTGGTCAAGAAGCAGCAGTTAGAACCCTTTATGGAACAACTGACTGATTCAGGACTTAGAAAGGAGTACAACAAGGCTGTTATTGTCATCCTGTTTATTTAACTTAGACATGAGCACATCATGTAAAATGCTGGGCTGGATGAGTTACAAGCTGGAATCAAGATTGCTGGAAGAAATATTAACAACCTCAGATATGTGGATGATATGTCACTCTAATGGCAGAAAGCAAAGAGTAACTAAAGAGCTTCTTGATGAGGACAGATGCTAAGCCATTTCAGTTGTGTCCAACTGTTTGCAACCCTGTGGACTACAGTCTGCCAGGCTCCTCTGTCCATGGGGTTCTCCAAGCAAGAATACTGGAGTGGGTTCCCATGCTCTTCTTCAGATGAGGGTGAAAGAGGAGCATGAAAAAGGCAGCTTAAAACTCAATATCAAAAAAACTAAGATCATGGCATCCGGTCCCATCATTTTATGGCAAATAGAAGGCACAAAGGTGGAAGCAGTAACAGATTCCCTCTTCATGGGCTCTAAAATCACTGCAGATGGTGACTGCAGCCATGAAATTAGGAGATGACTGCTTCTTGGCAGGAAAGCTATGGCAAACCTAGACAATGTATTAAAAAGCAAAGACATAACACTTTGCCAAAAAAGGTCCATATAGCCAAGGCTATGGTCTTTCCAGTAGCCATGTATGGATGTGAGAGTTGGACCATCAAAAAGGCAGAGCACTGAAGAATTGATGCTCTTGAACTGTGGTGCTGGAGAAGACTCAAGAGTCCCTTGGACGAAGGGAGGTCAAATCAGTCAATCCTAAAGGAAATAAACCCTGAATACTCATTGGAACGACTGATGCTGAAGCTCTAATACTTTGGCCACCTGATGTGAAGAGCCTGGAGAAGACCCTGATTCTGGGAAAGATTGAAGGCAGAAGAAAAGGGTGACAGAGGATGAGATGGTTGACATCACCATCTCATGACATCACGGTGATGACATCACCGCTTCAATGGACACGAACTTGGGCAAACTCCAGGAGATGGTCAGCAACAGGGAGGCCTGGCGTGCTGCAGTCCATGGGATTGCAAAGAGTCAGACACGACTTGGTGACTGAACAACAACAACATTATAATAATGCAGCATGATTACAGTAGCCAGAACATGGAAACAACCCAAGTGTAATAGACAGATGAAGAGGTAAACTATGTTTGTATGTTTACATATATGTTACATGTATTAAACATGGGTAGACCTTGACAGCATTATGTTGCATGAAATAAATCAGACAGTGACAAATACCATATAACTTCATTTGTGTATGAAATCTGAAAGAAAAAAAAACCTGAACTCATAGATACAGAGAACGGATTGGTGAGTACAAGTTAAGGTAAGTAAATCCTGGTGACGTAGTGAACAACACAGTGACTATAGTCGTTAACTATACTAATTGATATTGTACTGCATGTTTGACGGTTGCTGAGAGAGTAGGTTTTAAAAGTCTTCATCACAAGAAAAAAATGTAACAGGATGTGGTGATGGATGTTAACTTGTTGAAATAATAGTTTTGCGATGTATGCATATGTCAAATGATTATGCTACACACCTAAAATTAATGCAACATTTTCTGTCAATTAAATTTCAATTTAAAAAAGAAATAAGCAGAAAAACAAAGACACAGACAAAAAGGAAACATTAAATGGGAACTATCTCTAGCAGATGTTAAAACCTACTATAAGTTGTCTATAATTGAAAAACGTGGTACTGGCGCGCCATAGAGAGATGGACCAGTGGAATGATTGGATGAAGTAAAAATAGTCCCAGGTACAAATAGAGCTTCAGTGTTTATGTGTGTATCTATATATTTATATCTATTTCCAGGTCTTCTGCCCAACCTGAAAATCTGCCATTTCTCTGACTCCGCTCTGGCACTGCTTGGGGTTGCCATCCTGACAGATGTACTTTGCATTCCATACTTCTAGATGTTGATTTCACTCTACACCAGGACTATGTTGATAGAAATGTATTGATAGAAATGGTGTAAAATCTGGACTGTCCAATAAGTTGGCTAGTGAACCCTTGAAATATGGCTAGTGCAGCCGACTTATTTTAAAATTCTATTTAATTTTAATTTATATTTGAATGGCTACATAAGGTTAGTAGAAACTCTACTGAATGACCAAGCTTTATATTCTAAGCTCTTTGAGGACAGAGTCACATCTGTTTAGTTCACACTAGTGTCTAACATGGTGCCTGAGGGCTGGCTGGATTTTATTTTTCCAATCCATATTAATTCCATGATGAATACTTGACAGGAGATCTGGGTACACCCTGATGTTCAGCTCCATCATGGTACATAGTCAGGGAGGAGACCTTCAGGTGCTTCTTGAGTGTTTTTTCTTTTTGCTGAACAGAAACTAGCTTATCCTTAAACATACAGGCTTGAAAGATTTACTTTAATTTGCAGGAAACTCAAAGTCGTTTTTATGTGATAGTGAATGAAAAACAAAAGCAGATGTAAGTATATTTATTCACCTGCTTTAAGGAAACTACAGCTTCCTTAAAGTAATATTTTCAGCTCTGCTCATAGAGGAATTTGTCTCTGAGGAAACATATGCAGTCAACGGTTTACATAAACACCGGTCTCAGAAGAGCAAAACATCAGATGGAGGGCTCAACAGCAGCAGAAGGAGAACATTAGAATTTTGAAAAGGAGTTTCTGTTAACCTGAAGATTGTTCAAATCAGATCTTCACAGACAATTTGGGGCAAAGTAAAATAAAGTGTTAAGTAGCATGCTGGTGTGGAAAGAGCTAGGGCTTAAGGTCACAGATCACTCATTTGACTTTCAGCTTTCCTGTTCCCTTTAGCTGCGTGATGACATCTATTCAGCTTCTCAGTACCAATTCTTTATCTGGCAAAAAGAGAAGAAGGATTGTATTGTGCAAATGTGGTTTGGGGGTATGGAATGAACTAATCTAAGTAAATGGTCAGCAGAGGTATTTTCTTCTCTACTCAACTCTCCTCCCACACACTGACACTACCTCCAAAATGTTGTTGTAGAGTTAAAAGGGTGAGCTGGAGAAGATTCTAGGCAATACCCAATCAAATACCTTCTCTTTATAAGTCTGGAAATTGAGTTTGGGTTATGGGAAAGCAAAAGTGATACCAGCTGCAGACTCTAAAAGAGGAGATGGCAGATGTCCTCAGCATCACACCTGCTCCATGCTCTATGCCACCACCTTTGCAGACAGTACTCACTGCTGAAAATTCAGAGATGCAAACATGTGCCTGCATGTTTTAAGTTCTTTCTCACACTGATTTTCAATGTTTGTTTTTTTCTTTACTTTATTAAAAGTATTACCAGAGCAGTTGTGCTGTGCTAAGTCGCTTCAGTCACATCTGACTCTTTTTGACCCTGTGGACTATAGCCCACCAGGCTCCTCTGTCCATGGGATTCTCCAGGCAAGAATACTGGAGTGGGTTGCCATGCCCTCCTCCATTAAGTTTCTCTATTTGAGCCTTTGATTACAGTCACATTAAATACAAAATACAAAAGGAAACATGTATACCTAATGCTGATTCCTGTTGATGTATGGCAGAACCCATCACAATATTGTAAAGTAATTATCCTCTAATTAAATAAATAAATAAATAAATATATATATATATATATATATATATATACACACGTATAAACAAAACAAATGAGCAAAAATACAAAATAACTGCCTCAACATTATTTTATCTAGTAGGAGGGCAAGTTCTTTGCTATCAGTGGTCAGATTCTTTTACACTTTTCTCCCTTCTAATGCGCTTTGTCGTCTCCTGAATTTTAACGCACAATTTTCACTTAAAAAAAAAATTACTCTGGCTTCACTGTTATCTTTTCATGACTATGAGACAGGGCAGGGAAATGTCTAATTGTGATAAAGGACCAGTGAAATTACACATGAGACAAAGAACACTTTAGCGATGCCAGTCATGAGAACTGGTATTTGACAGTGCAGTGGGTCATGCAATATCAATGCACAGATCAGGTATTTGCTTATAGGAAAATTCCTGAAAGTAGCAGAGTGGGGGAATTTGTATTTTTCAGCATTGACTATGCTTTTGGTTTACAGCAGCTATAAAACACATTTTCCATGTTTCCTAATTTAGGTATTTAGTTTCACATAGGTAAACATATACAAAACATTTTTTGTGTTAGTTGATTTTCTCATATAGAATTTTTTACCTTAACTACAATTTTATTCCAATCCCAAATAAGGGCAATGCCAAAGAATATTCAAACTACTGCATTGTGTTCATCTCACACACTAGCAAGGTAATGCTCAAGATCCTTCAATCTAGGCTTCAACAGTACATGAACTGAGAACGTCCAGATATACAAGCTGGATTTAGAAAAGGCAGAGGACCTAGAGATCAAATTGCCAACATCTATTGGATGATAGAAAAAGCAAAAGAATTCCAGAAAAAAACATCTACTTCTGCTGCATTGAAAAAGCCTTTGACTGTATGGATCACAATAAACTGTGGACAGTTCCTAAAGAGACGGGAATACCAGGCCACCTTACCTGCATCCTGAGAAACCTGTATGCAGGACAAGAAGCATAGATAGAACCACAAATGGAACAATGGATTGGTTCATAATTGGGAAAGGAGTACGTCAAGGCTGAATATTGTCACCCTGCTTATTTAACTTGTATGCAGAGTACATTGTGTGAAATGACAGGCTGAATAAATCACAGGCTATAATCAAGATTGCTGGGAGAAATATTAGTAACCTCATATATGCAGTTGATACCACCCTAATGGCAGAAGGTGAAGAGGAACTAAAAAGCCTCTTGATGAAAGTGAAAGAGGAGAGTGAAAAAGCTGGCTTAAAACTCAGCAATAAAAAAACTAAGATCATGGCATTCAGCCTTATCACTTCATGGCAAATAGATGGGGAAAATATGGAAACAGTGACAGACTTTATTTTCTTAGGCTCCAAAATTACTGCAGATGGTGACTACAATCATGAAATTAAGACACCTATTCTTTGGAAGAAAAGCTATGACAAACCTAGGCTGTATTCAAAAGCAAAGACATCACTTTGCCAACAAAGGTCTATCTAGTCAAGGTTATGGTTTTTCCAGTAGTCATGTATGGATGTGAGAGTTGGACCATAAAGAAAGCTGAGCACTGAAGAATCGATGCTTTTGAACTGTGATGCTGGAAAAGACTCTTGAGAGTCCCTTGGACTGCAAGGAGATCAAATCAGTCAATCATAAAGGAAATCAACCCTGGAAGGTTGAAAGAGTCCTTTCAACTCATTGAAAAGACTGATGCTGAAGCTTCAATACTTTGGCCACCTGATGCAAAGAGCTGACTCCTTATAAAAGACCCTGATGCTGGGAAAGATTGAGGGCAGGAGGAGAAGGGAGTGACACAGGATGAAATGATTTGATGGCATTATTGACTCAATGCACATGAGTTTGAGCAAATTCCAAGAGATAGTGAAGGACAGGGAAGCCTGGTGTGCTGCAGTTCATGGGGGTCGCAAAGAGTCAGATATGACTGAGCAACTGAATAATAACAATATATATGATGAAGAAAATAATACATAACTAATATTTTATCCAATTTTAGAACATAACAAGAGTATGTTTTCCTATTCTTATAGAAATGAATATAGGCTTACAGAATATGAATACTCATATTAAGACTAAAATGTAAAATATAAAGATATCTGGCTTCCCAGGTAGCTCAGCTGGTAAAGAATCTGCCTGAAGTGCAGGAGACCCCAGTTTGATTCCTGGGTTGATAAGTCTCTCTGGAGAAGGGATAGGCTCCCCACCCTAATGTTCTATATTTTCCCTGGTGGCTCAGACATAGAGAATCTGCCTGCACTGTGGGAGACCTGGATTCAATCCCTGGGTTGGGAAGATCCCTGGATATGGGCATGGCAGCTCACACCAGTATTCTCCCCCATGAAGAAGGGAGTCTGGCGGGCTACAGTCCTTGATGTCATAGTCAGACACGACTGAGCGACTGAGCAGTCTAATAGATGTTATTTCTTTTGAGTGGAGTTTGTCATGGTACATATTCTCTGTCTTGTATACCCCTTTCTTTGTTTGTCTATTACCATTTTCCCCAGAAAATAGAATATTGTTCAGTGTTATCACTCCATAGAAGAACACATGGATTTCCCTGTCTTTCTCTTCATATCTTGTTGCCACAGCTTCTCTTTTATTTTTATTTATTTATAAACTTATTTATTTGGTTGTGCCTGTCTTAGTTGTGACATGCAGGATCTTTTTTTTAATTGTGGCATGTGGGATGATCTAGTTCCCTGACTAGGGATCAAACCTGGGCCCCTGCATTGGGAAGCATGGAGTCTTAGCTACTGGACCACCAGGGAACTCCTTGTCTTTTCTTTTCAGGCAGTCTCTCCCCTCTCATTAACACATATTTATATTTCCATATTTATATGTATTTTAAATATATATATCCCACCTATCTATTCTTATTTATCTATCTTATTCAGGAAGGACTCATAGGATGATAAGGCTAATATTAATCATAATAAAGAGGATTCTGAAAGAAGGCTTTCAGTCACATTGTTGAATCTTTGCCTCTTTATTTTTCCATTAAAGACAATATTTAGAAAACTTACAGAATAAAATCTCTTCTGAACAGTTTTTTCCTAAAGTGAAGCTATTTTATAGTTCATTTTCTCCCCCTCTCCCCAGTTTTTTTTTGAGAAATAATTGAAATAATTATAAGTTTAAGGCATACAGCATGGCAGTTTGATTTACATATATTGTAAAATAATTACCACAACAGGTTCAGCTAACATCTATCTTCCCATATAGATAAAATAGAAAGAACTCGAAAGATATTCTTGTGATGAGAGCTCTTAGGATCTATTTAGTCTCTTAATAACTTACAGCAGTGTTAACTACAATCATCCTATTGTACATTACATCCACAGTCCTTCTTTATCATGTAGCTGGGAGTTTGTACCATTTGACCACCTTCTCCAATTCTTCCTTTCCCTACCCTCTGCCTCTAGAAACCACAGGGCTGAACTCTATTCCTATGAGGATTTGTTTTTGTCACTGCTTTTTTAATTCCACATAGAGGTGAAATTATACAGTATGTGTCTTTGTCTGATTTATTTCATTTAACATAATACCCTCAGAGTTCTCCCATGTTGTTGCAGATTCTCCCTTTGCAATATCGTGTTTGGTGCATTATTTCTGGGCACTTAACCTCTCACTCAGTTTCAACAAGAACTTCTTTCTTTACTGAGAGTAACAAAGCCAGGAGAGAAAGCCAGTTTTCAAAAAGCTCCAGTGACCACAAGTAGGGAAATTTAAAATATATATATTTATCCTCAATCTATCTAAAACATATATATATATATATTTTTTTGGGGTGGGGGCAATTTGCCTTCCTAAGTATAATACTGTCAGAGTTTTCAATTTGCTTAACTTGTGACTGCATGCTATAGCCTTGCCAGAAAATTTCTGGGACATCCTAAATTTTCCTGTTCTTGTTAATGAGACGGGAGCCCTAGACAGCACACTGCTTTGACACAGCTCATGTCCTGACTCAGGGGTGATGGGCCTAACCAGAATAAGGACAGAGGGGCTTCCCAGGACCTTCATCATTAGTACTTTATAATCATAGTCTATAGGAACTTACAGATCAGCAATCAAAAAGTCCAATCTTGAGACGTTATTTTAATGAGTTAGTTATAAAGTCATAATGTATAAATCAAATTATAATAACACAGTTCACTACTTTTATTTCCTAATTGAATGTAAAGTGATCCAAAATGATCTATAGAAATAATTAAACTTTTAAAAGTGATAAATTAGTAAAATTAGCTTGTTAATTATTATGAGACATTGAATTATTAGTACTCTCCAATCAAATAGGAAAAATATGGGAGAAATTAAGTGATGATATCTTTTCTTATTTTTCTCTTATATTACATCTCTTCTGAATTCTCTAAGAGTTCTAAGATATGTGTTTAAAATTTCTGAAATAAACTTTGATTTTTCATTCAAACCAGTGTTTCATTCAAAACACAAAATATATATCTTAGGTTGCATTTGAGGTGTCATTTAAAAAATGCCTTAAATTCTTAACATCCTATAAAAGGAAAAATGGACATTGTTGTATATTATTATTAGGTAGTAAATTGATAGAGTCTCTGTGAGGAGCAATTGTCAACAAACATTAAAATTTTAAAAGAGTGTAATATTTGATCTATAAGTTCCATTTCTAGATATGTGTCCTCTGTACAAACAGATTCATGTGCAAAATGCTGCATGTACCATGATACAGCTTTGCTGGTGGCTCAAAGAATGAGCCTGCAGTGCAGACTCATTGAATGACAAAGAAGGATGACACAGAATCTGCTTGCAGTGCAGGAGACCTGATTCAGTCTCTGGGTGGGGAAGATCCCCTGGAGAAGGGAAGGGAATGACAGCCCACTCCAAGATTCTTGCCTGGAGAGTCCTATAGATGGAGGAGTCCAGAGGGCTACAGTCCACGGGTTCACAAAAGTCGGACACGACTGAGCGACCAACACTTCTACCATGATATGCACTGGAGCATGTTTACAACAATGGTGATTAGAAACAACGCATATCTTTAATAGAAAACTGGCAAAAAGGTTTTGCTACTTTCGTTGTGTGGGATGACAAAGAAGTATTAAAATAATACATGAAATAAAATGGAAAAGCATTTAAGTCATAATAATGCTTATCATTTGTTGAACAGTTAATTTGTATGAATTCATTTAATCCTTATACTATCCCTATGATGTTTATACTGTTATTTACAGATAAAAAAAAAACTGGAGTGTGGAAAAGTTTCCTTTAATGACCAAGATAGAATGTAGTATGACTACTATACAAACCCAGCCAATCTTATACTGTTATACTATATAAACAATTATAAAATATATAGAGTGTGCACCCATTTGTAAGAGAAATACATATTTAGAAAGGAGGGAAAGAAGGGAAAGGAGAGGTCTACAGCCCTAATTTATCTAAAGAGTATGATTCTTTACAAATACTTTTTTAAATATTATATTATTTGTTAATGCATATAATAATTTGTTATATATTAGAAACTAAATATTTCTCAGTGAAGGTAAAGGTTTTATACATCATACATTGCAGGGTATGTGCTGCAGTATGTAATATGAAGGTCTAGCAACATGTAGCTCTCGCATATTTGATACACGGCTATTCCAAATTGAAATATGCTATAAATATGAAATATTCATCAGATTTTGAAGACTTAGTACCAAAAAAGAATATAAAATGTCTTAATAATAACTTTATTGATTACGTGATGAAGTGATATTTTAAACTAGGTTAAATAAAATATATTCTTAAAATAAAATTTACCTTTTTAAAACTTTTTATAATGTAACTATTAGATGATTTTGTTCCTCTAATTATATTTCTATTAGATACCAGTAATCAAATACATTCAAGTTTTATTGTACTTCACTTACTTCCCTTCCAGCATTATTTTTCTAGTACCAATGGTTATCAGCACTTGTACATTAGAATCACCTGAGAAACTTTAAAATGTACCTGGGCCCCCCTTAGGTGTTCAGGATAAGCTGTTTTCTGGGCTGGGATGCCAGCATCCCCACCTTTTCTTTTTTTTTAAGATTTGCATTCTAATATGAAACCAAGGTAAGGAACTATTGCTTTAACCCTCTGTGCCGATAGAGTATACAAGGAACTTAATTTTTTTCAAGTAATGTTTTAAAAATTAAGGTTTTCATTTTCTTAACTAGGTAGGGATTATTTTTTTGAACAATGTCAAATAAAGTATAGGAGGTTTTCAAGTAAAGAAATATTCAGAAATGTTCTTGAGTCTTGGTTAGTTAAATTTGTTTAATCATTGGTAAAACAAAGAGGCCTGATCCATGTTGCTGTTTCTTCTACAAACTTTCCTAAGGAAAACTAAATGTTTTTAAAGCCCTTCATTTTTTTAAAAATGTGTATGATTTAACTTTTATTTTGTACTGAAATATACTTGAAATATACTGAAACATACTGAAATACAGCAAAGTGATCAGTTATACATACACACGTGTTTATCCTTTTTTAAATTCTTTTCCGATTTAGGTTGTTACACAATATTGAGCAGAGTTCTCTGTGCTATACAGTAGATCCTTGTTGGTTATCCATTTTAAATATAGCAAGGTGTACATGTCAATACCAAGCTCCTTAACTGTCCCTTCCTCCATCCTTCCCCTCTGGTAACCATAAGTTTGTGAGTCTGTTTGTTTTGTAAATAAGTTCATTAATATTGTTTTTTTAGATTACACATATAAGTGATATCCTATATCTGTCTCTCTCTGTCTGACTTACTTCACTCAGTATGACAATCTCTAAGTCTATCCGTGTTGCTGCAAATGACATTATTTAATTCTTTTTAATAGATGAGTAATATTCTATTGTACATATGTACCACACCTGTTTATCCATTTCTTTGTCAATAGACATTTAGGTTGCTTCCATCTCTTGCTATTCTAAATAGTGCTGCAATGAACATTAGCATATATGTGTCATTTCAGGCTATGTTTTTCTCCAGGTATATGCCCAGGAGGGCTTCCCTGGCAACTCAGACACTTAAAGAATCTGCCTTCAGTGCGGTAGACCTGGATTCGATCCCTGGTTGGGAAGATCACCTGGAGAAGAGAATGGCAACCCACTCCAGTATTCTTGCCTGAAGAATTCCATGGACAGAGGAGCCTGGTGGGATACAGTCCATGGGGTTGCAATGAGTCAGACACAACTGAGCAACTAACACTTTTACTTTCTTTCACTATATGCCCAGGAATGGGATTGCAGGATCATATGGTTGCTCTATTTTTAGTATTTTAAGTAACTTCCATACTGTTGTCCAAAGTGGTCATACGAATTTACATTCCCACCAACAGTGGAGGAGGATGAAGCACTTTAAACAGAACAAATAAAAGTTGCAAATCTGTTTGTATTGTGACCACGAAAATGAAATGTGGCCAACAGTATTCGGGTCAAAGATTATGTCTTTACAAATCACAGAACAGAGTTTTCTGTCCCCTAACATTCTCAGTGTTATATAAACAGACTGTGGTAAACGTACTAAATAGAATTTTTTGTAGCCTTTGGATAAACCCGAGTTTTATAAGTGCCACTGAAAGATGATTCTTTATCATGCATCAATGGAACCAGTATTCAGCCACTCAGTTTTTATATCATTTATATCATTTTCACTCAGCCTTTTCTGCCACAGTGTTCTGCTCCATATTTTGACTCTCATTGCTTATTGGGTTGTGGCGATAAAACCCTGCTGATTGAAAAAAGAAACTGAAGGAAAATTAAATTGTGACTTTTTTAAGAATCTATTTTCAGGGAGAGAGAAATTACTTATAAGATCTTAGATTTTTTTTTTCCTGGCCTCTTTGGTATTAGCTACATAATTGTTTTCTGTTTCTGTTTTCTGTTTCTAGAACCTGAACCTTTATACTAAGAACTAAGACTCAAAGTTTTATTAGTATTCAAGCTGTTCGAAAGTTAACCTTCAGTATGATTGTGTGTGTGCACGCTCAGTTGTGCCTGACTCTTTGCAACCCCATGGACTGTAGCCTGCCAGTCCTCTGTTCATGGGATTGTCCAGGCAAGAATACTGGAGTGGTTTGCCATTTCCTACTCCAGGGGATCTTCCTGACCCATGGATCGAAACTGTGTCTCTTGCAGGTGGGTTCTTTCCCAGCTGAGCCACTGGAGAAGTTGTCACTATGATTATTTTCTCCTAAATTACTGAAATTATTTTTTGAATTGACTTTGTTGACAAGCTATATTAACTATGTTGTTGACAAGCTATATTGACTATATTGACAAGCTATATTAACTATGTTGCTGACAAGTTATATTGACTATATTGACAAGCTATATTAACTATGATGACAAGCTAGAATATAAATTCCTTGACGCCAGGCACTTATCTATCTACCTCATTCAGTGCATCTCCCCAGTGTCCAGTGAGAATAACTATCACATGCATTTTTAAATAAAAGAAAAATGAATAGATTTTTGATGGAGTATTTAAAGGTACAATATAACCCCATAATGATAAAATTTTTCAAGGATGGAGTAAAGTTGTAATTTAATCACTGAATTTTGCACTTTCACCATTTCTGAAACCTTGTTAACTGTTGTAGAGAGAACTCCTACCAGAAGTACAAAACCCTTAACAAAATGACCCTAATGATTCTGAGAATTTTTCAGGCCTCTCTCTAATCAGTCATTAATATATTTTAAAGATGTGCTTAAAAGTGAATAAAACTACCAGCAAAGAAAAATTCATACATGTGTTAACTTTAAAACAATCTAAAATTCAGTTCAGTTCAGTCACTCAGTCGTGTCTGACTCTTTGTGACCCCATGAACTGTAGCACGCCAGGCCTCCCTGTCCATCACCAACTCCTGGAGTCCACCCAAACCCGTGTCCATTGAGTGGGTGATGCCATCCAACCATCTCATCCTCTGTCATCCCCTTCTTCTCCTGCCCTCAATCTTTCCCAGCATCAGGGTCTTTTCCAATGAGTCAGCTCTTCGCATCAGGTGGCCAAAGTATTGGAGTTTCAGCTTCAACATCAGTCCTTCCAATGAACACCCAGGACTGATCTCCTTTAGGATGGACTGGTTGGATCTCCTTGAAGTCCAAGGGACTCTCAAAAGTCTTCTCCAACACCACAGTTCAAAGGCATCAATTCTTCAGCACTCAGCTTTCTTTATAGTCCAACTCTCACATCCATACATGATTAATCTCTATCATTTGTGGGATATTTAATTTTTCAAGAGCCCCAAATATTCTAGAAATGTGATTCTACTAGATTATCCCTAGGAAATATTGTTATGCAGACAAGTTCTACATAATAGGATTGTATTCTGCAGCATCCTGTTAAATGGCAACAAAATATAAAAGTTATAAACTCATTTGCCAGGATTCTAAATGAGCTCTCTTTGAATCATGGTTGTTCTGTTAGGTTGGTGCAAAAGTAATAGCTGTTTTGCATTGTTGAACTATGCTGTTTGATATTAGAATACATTCTTAAATGTGATTATGCTGTATATCATTTTGACGTGCACTTCTCACTTTATGTTTTTTGTTAATAACTTATTCCTTGATGTTTATTTTATGTTTATTTTAGACTATAGAAATGATGGTAGTCAAAAGTATATTCATATGATTTTTCTATTTGAGTTCAAAATGAGTTGTAAAGCAGCAGATAACTTGCAACATCAACAATGCATTTAGCCCAGGAATTGCTAATGAACACACAGTTCAGTGGTGGTTCAAGAAGTTTTGCAAAGGAGACAAGAGCTTTGAAAATGAGGAGCTCAGTGGCCGGCCATCAGAAGTTGACAACAACCAATTGAGAGCAATCATCAAAGCTAATCCTGTTACAACTATGTGAGAAGTTATGAAAGAACTCAATGTCGAACAAAAGCAAATTGGAAAGGTGAAAACTCTTGGTAAGTGGGTGCCTAATGAGCTGACTGAAAATCAAGAAGCTAGTCATTCTGACTTGTCATCTTCTCTTACCATATACAACAATGAACCATTTCTCCATCAGATTGTGACATGCAATGAAAAGTGGATTTTATACAACAACCAGCAATGACCAGCTCAGTGATTGGACTGAGGAGAAGCTCCAAAGCACTTTCCAAAGCCAACCTTGCACCATACAAGGTCATGGTCACTGTTTGGTGGTCTGCTGCCCATCTTATCCACTAGAGCTTTCTGAATCCCAGCAAAACCATTACATCTGAGAAGCATGCTCAGCAAATTGATGACATGCACTGAAAACTACAATGTGTGCAGCCGGCATTGGTCAACAGAAAGGGCCCAATTCTTCATCATGACAAACCCAAGCACGCGTCGCACAGCCAACACTTCAGTAGTTGAACAAATTGGGCTGAGAAGTTTTGCCTCATCCACCATATTTACCTGTCCTCTCGCCAACTGACTACACTACTTCAAGCATCTTGACAACTTTTTGCATGGAAAACGCTTCTGCAAACAGCAGAAGACAGTAAAAGCTTTCCAAGAGTTCATGGAATACCAAAGAATGTATTTTTATGCTACAGGAATAAACTTATTTCCCATTGGCAAAAATGTGTTGATTGTAATGGTTCATATTTTGATTAATAAAGATATCTTTATTGATATCTAGTTGTAATGATTTAAAATTTATGATATGAAACTGCAATTACTTTTTCATCAACCTGATAGTTACTAGCCATATCGCTATATGGTTACATAACTTCTCTGCACCTCAGATCCCTCCTTATTAAAATGGGAAAAGTAATGATGCACAGTGTTGTAGGGATGTGGTAAGAAATAACTTAGATAACATCTATAAAGCAGTTCCTATATAGCCTTGCTGAAAGTGAAAGAGGAGAGTGAAAAAGTTGGCTTAAAGCTCAACATTCAGAAAAAAAGATCATGGCATCCGGTCCCATAACTTCATGGCAAATAGGTGGAGAAACAGTGGAAACAGTGGCAGGCTTTATTTTGGGGGGCTCCAAAATTACTGAAGATGGTAACTGCAGCCATGAAATCAAAAGACACTTACTCCTTGGAAGAAAAATTATGACCAACCTAGACAGCATATTAAAAAGCAGAGACATTACTTTGCCAACAAAGGTCCATCTAGTCAAGGCTATGGTTTTTCCAGTAGTCATGTATGGATGTGAGAGTTGGACTATAAAGAAAGCTGAGTGCTGAAGAATTGATGCTTTTGAACTGTGGTGTTGGAGAATACCAACACCAATACTGTGGTGTTGATGAGAGTCCTTTGGATTGCAAGGAGATCCAACCAGTCCATCCTAAAGGAAATCAGTCTTGAATATTCATTGGAAGGACTGATGCTGAGGCTGAAACTCCAATACTTTGTCCACCTGATGTGAAGAGCTGACTCATTGGAAAAGACCCTGATGCTGGGAAAGTTTGAAGGTGGGAGGAGAAGGGGATGACAGAGGATGAGATGGTTGGATGGCATCACTGACTCAATGGAGATGAGTTTGAGTGGGAGTTGGTGATGGATAGGGAGGCCTGGCATGCTGCAGTCAGTCCATGGGATCACAAAGAGTCGGACATGACTGAGCAACTGAACTGAACTGATACAGCCAATATTCAATTATATAATATTCACTATCAATATTTGTTACATGACCTTATGAAGTTATATAACTATTTGTGCAAGTAGAACTGTGCACTACCCTTCACAATAGTAGAAACTCCAGCTTTAGTCATTAATTTCTTCAGCTAAAAAATCACATTCATACATCAGGGCTAACTTGTTTTTTGTTCTCTGAAGTGATTGCTGCTGAATCACCTAGGGCATAGAGTTAATGGGCTGATACACAAATGCGAATCCTAATATTCTTAGTTAACAACAAAAATGTCTGCAAGAATCTAGTGTTTATATCATCAGAGTAGTCAAGATTTATTAAAAATTTACTCTCTTCTAGACATTCCATATGGATAATTTTATTTAATCTTCTCAATAACTCAATGATAGAATTATACTATTATTTTTCCTTTCATGGGTCAAAGATCTGAAGACTAGAGAAGTTATATAAACTTGTCCCAAAGCCTGAAGTTTGCCAGTATGAAATACTAATTAGAACTGAAAGTTAATCACAGAAAATCATACATTACATTATAGTATAAACATACAGTATTTCTAAATGCATAATATGTATGTTACAGGATCTAAAATAATTTATGTAGTTATTTAAATATGTATTTTAAGATTTTGACTTAAATCTGTGTTCTCAAAATATTTTCACATGTCATGTGGCTAAAGTAGTTAGCACAAGGGGTGACCTGTTGTACCTAGGCTGCATGTATCTTGTAATTGTGTTCAGGCATACCTATTAAGACCCTTTGAAGTGAAACTACTAGGATGTTAGTATGAAATAGCTTGTTTGATCACTAAAAGGGATTCTCATATACTGAATTTTTTGTGTTTTTATGACGTTCCATCATTGATGGCACCTGTCTATCATTTTAAGTAGTAAATATTAACTGCATTTGGGATTGTGCATTCTTTGATTTACTTTTTTTCTTGAACCTATCATACACAGTTCTGGGCTTTATATATAGGTCTTTTAAAGCATTATGCCTGATGGAAATGCTGATGGAAATATGGGTGCAATGGTGTTTGTAATGAAATCAGTCATATGCTTTCAGAATAGTAGGAAGGTCAAATTGATGAACCATCTGATACCACCTGTCACTGTTGTAAAAACACCAGCTGTAAACAAAAAAATATGCACATATAGTGAAAATTATTTTATATTTGGATTTTACTGGATTGAAAATGAGCATAAATTCTTCCATTAGAATAAGCATGTTTGGGGATATTCACAGCTGTGGCAAGGAAGCATTCTATCTGAAACATCAATTTTGAAATGTACAAGGACTACTGTGTGTAATGTTGAGCTTTTTAAAGCAAAGCAGGAAGGCATTGGATAGACAGAAACATCAACGCAAAGTGGTAGATGAAACTGCAGAAGTTGCGGAAGTCTTGTTTACAGTGTGTTCAACTTCAAAGTTAGAGTTACTCAAGCTATTGATGAGATACATATCCATTACTGTTTGGCTGCCAGACAGTGCAAATAATGGTCTCTGGGACAAAGCAAAGGAAAAAAAGATCCAGTGGAGCAACTCCGTCAAATGTAATAATTTATCAAACAATGACAGAGGTAGTCCAAATATGGGGCTCCATTTGTTGTGTTGATTACAAAAGAGTCCATAATACTCCCTGGAGTCTCTAGGATGAATTCTCTGATATTAACCACTCAGCTTACCTTTTGGTGTTTGTGAGACATGATTTGGATAAATGAGTCCAAGAAGAAATATTGTTTGGCCATTCTTTATTAACTGTTAGAACTGGGAAAGAAATTTTAAAATTATTGATAACTTCAAGGTGAACAATAGCATGCAAGTGATGTTTTGGGTTATGCACAGATGGTGGTAAGGCTGTGGTATCTAACAAGAACAACTTGTTCCATGTATTTAAGGTGCTGTTCTGGAAATAAGGTCTACTAGCTATGTCGTGCATCCAGGGAAAGAACCAACTGAAGCTATAATGATTGTCAGTTATGCTAAGGACGGACAAACTGAACGCTCTATTTTTTCTCAGCTTTGAGAAAGCATTAGCAATGTTTACAATTACTGTTTTCTGTGATAATTTGGAGAAAAACTTCATGTCTTTCATAATATCTACACAGTGAGTAGGAACATATGCATAATTTAGATTGACTTTGCAGATCAGCATGTCAGTGATATGTTTTCTGTCCTTTGAATAGACTAAATTTATTCTTTCAAGGTAAACAAAATTTATTATTATTCCACATGAAATCAATAATGAATGTGGCAGCTGCAGATTTGGATCTGTGGGCCACATCCTTTGGTTGGAGCTGTCGTTGTTCAGTTGCTAAGTCATGTCCACCTCTTGGTGACCCCATGGGCTGCAGCACACAAGGACCCTTTGTCTTTCACATTTTCCCAGAATTTGCTCAGCGTCCTATCTGTTGGGTCAGTGACGCCGTCCAACCCTCTCACCTTCTGCAGCACTTTCTCCCTTTGCCTTCAGTCTTTCCCAATATCACAGTCTTTTCCAATGAGTCAGCTCTTCGCATCAGGTGGCCATAGTATTGGAGCTTCAGGTTTAGCATCAGTCCTTCCGATGAATATTCAGGGTTGATTTCCTCTGGTTGGGCTACTTTGATCTCCTTGCAGTCCCAGGACTCTTAAGAGTCTTCTCCAGCACCACAGTTCAAAAGCATCAATTCTTTAGCACTCAGCCTTCTTTTTGGTCTAATTCTCACATCTGTACATAACTACTAGTTGGAGTAAGCTAAATTATTATATTAATCTGAATAACTTTGTAAACATTCATTAAAAGAAGTCACTGAAAATATTCTGAAATTTATGAAATAGTCTCTTGATAGATATCTCCATAAACACTTGTCCAGGGAAAATGACTGGTAAGTCAGTCCACAGTTTTCATAACCATTACGTATTCTGTTAAAATACACTTTGCAAATGGTTCTTTCTAAAAGTGTGCTGACCTAAAATTACTTATGAAATTTTATTCCACTATGATCTGTGAAAATGGCTTATATTGGTCTTTTATACTTGTATTGGTTGTTTTGACGTTATTACACATGATCATTTTTTGGTAAATTTTTCAGAGACAATTGAAAAATGGAGACTCCCTCCTTATAAGGTATAGAAATCATGATATAACTGTTAAATAAACTTTAGGAATGATATCATTCATGTCCTCTATAACTTTAATCATTTTTGTCTGATGTTCTTTAAAAAAAAAAAAACAACCTGTGAGCTAAAGTTTCCCATTACTTTTCTGTTTTATTTTCTTTAGTTTTGCTTCATAAATACTTTGATACTAAATTATTCAGCATTTTATGATTACAACAATTATACTGTCATATTAAGCTTTAGCTGTCTTTAAAGCAAGTTGAAGTGCTAAATGAATAAATAAATAAATAGTAATATTTTCCTTTTATTCACTGAGTTTCATTATGTGTATTGCTTGTAGATATTTTGTATGTAGGATATAGATTTTCATTTTTTTGACCAAATGTTGGAAATCTCTTTATTTCAGTAATATATTTATCCTATTCATCTTGTCATTTTTTTAGGCTGATTCTCCCTCCCACTCCTTCTTTCTCTTTTACTTTAGTTTCATCTTTTAATTTTTTGCATCTCAGTGTTTTTTGTTTTATTTTTCTTAGCTGTATTATCTAAGATTGTTTCATTTATTTTTCTCTTGTAATTTTAATATATAAGATTTTCATTTAGACATCTACTGCTAAATACTTCTTGAAAAACTCTGTAAATGTTTAATTTCTAAGTTATTGGCTTCAAAAATTAATCAGCTGTGTTTCTGATATCATGGCATCCCACCTTCTCAGACTTGTGATGCTTTTATTTCTTTCCCCCTTTAAATATTTTTACTTATTATCACTCTCCCCTCAAATGTATAATTCTTATCTGCTTTTAAGCATGTTCATATCTCTCCGATAAAAAAGAATCTTTTTTCCATGACTGCACATCTCTCCCTGCAACAGCATCCTCTCCCTTCCTCACTATCAAACTTCTTGAAAGATAATTGTTGATACCAACTCTCCCCATTTCTCACCTCCTGGGCTTCTACCAAATCACTCTCCCAATTTTCCTCTTTCCTCTTGGGGGCTGCTTATCTGTCTTTTTTATAAAGTTATATTCCTCTATCAGACCTTGATATGCTGTGGTTCTAGGTTCCTTATCTCCTCTTTCTAGGACATCCATGCCAAGAGTTCCAAATGACACTATTGCAGATGACTTGCAAATATATATCTCTAGTTCCAGACCTTCCTGCTCGGACTCCAGATCCTCATTGAAACCGCCTTCTTCATGTCTCTAGGACATGTCACAAGTACATTAAAATCAGTATCTCTACAACTGAACTCTTGACTGTCCTTCCTAAACCAACTTAGGCTCTTGTCCCTTCAACAAAGAGAGCCCTCAGAGAACCAAGAAAGAGTGGGAAGAAATGAGATTGTGTCTGGGGCCCAGTCACCAGTAGGCCTGGAGGTCACCGTGTTTGGATTTTACTTTGAGATGCAAAGCCATCTAAGAGTTTTGAATAGGGAAGTATTAAGATTTGTATGTTTAAGGATTCCTCTGTCAATGGAGGGGGTAGGCAAGAGCGGAACAGGAAGACCAGGTAGAAGCCCGTTGCAGAGGTTTGGATGCTAGGCAGAGGCCCGTAAGAGGAGGCAGCAGTGGAAAAGACCAAATGTGGTCAGATTTCTGACACTCTTCCAAGGTAAATTAAACAGTATGTTGATGGATTTGGCTTCCCACATGGTGCTAGTGGTAAAGAACACACCTACCGATGCAGGAGACCCAACAGAAGCAGGTTTGATCCCTGGGTCAGGAAGATCTCTTGGAGGAGGGCATGGCAATGGGCTCCAGTATTCTTGCCTGGAAAATCCCACAGACAGAGGAGTCTGGTAGGCTACAGTCCATAGGGTCACAAAGGGTTGGATGTGACTGAAGCATGCATGCACATGTTGATGGATTAGATTTAGAAAATAAGACAAAGTTCTGGGTTTTTGTTGTCATTTTTTTTTTCCCATTTATTTTTATTAGTTGGAGGCTAATTACTTTACATCATTTCAGTAGTTTTTGTCATACATTGAAATGAATTAGCCATGGATTTACATGTATTCCCCATCCCGGTCCCCCCTCCCACCTCCCTCTCCACCCGATCCCTCTGGGTCTTCCCAGTGCACCAGGCCCGAGCACTTGTCTCATGCACCCAACCTGGGCTGGTGATCTGTTTCACCCTAGATAATATACATGTTTCAATGCTGTTCTCTTGAAACATCCCACCCTCGCCTTCTCCCAGAGTCCACAAGTCTGTTCTATACGTCTGAGTCTCTTTTTCTGTTTTGCATATAGGGTTATCGTTACCATCTTTCTAAATTCCATATATATGTGTTAGTATACTGTAATGGTCTTTATCTTTCTGGCTTACTTCGCTCTGTATAATGGGCTCCAGTTTCATCCATCTCATTAGAACTGATTCAAATGAATTCTTTTTAATGGCTGAGTAATATTCCATGGTGTATATGTACCACAGCTTCCTCATCAATTCGTCTGCTGATGGGCATCTGGGTTGCTTCCATGTCCTGGCTATTATAAACAGTGCTGTGATGAACATTGGGGTGTACGTGTCTCTTTCAGATCTGGTTTCCTTGGTGTGTATGCCCAGAAGTGGGATTGCTGGGTCATATGGCAGTTCTATTTCCAGCTTTTTAAGAAATCTCCACACTGTTTTCCATAGTGGCTGTACTAATTTGCATTCCCACCAACAGTGTAAGAGGGTTCCCTTTTCTCCACACCCTCTCCAGCATTTATTGCTTGTAGACTTTTGGATAGCAGCCATCCTGACTGGCGTGTAATGGTACCTCATTGTGGTTTTGATTTGCATTTCTCTGATAATGAGTAATGTTGAGCATCTTTTCATGTGTTTGTTAGCCATCTGTATGTCTTCCTTGGAGAACTGTCTGTTTAGTTCTTTGGCCCATTTTTTGATTAGGTCATTTATTTTTCTGGAGTTGAGCTGGAGGAGTTGCTTGTATATTTTTGAGATTAGTCCTTTGTCTGTTGCTTCGTTTGCTATTATTTTCTCCCAATCTGAGGGCTGTCTTTTCACCTTGCTTATAGTTTCCTTCGTTGTGCAAAAACTTTTAAGTTTCATTAGGTCCCATTTGTTTATTTTTGCTTTCATTTCTAAAATTCTGGGATGTGGGTCATAGAGGATCCTGCTGTGATTTATGTCGGAGAGTGTTTTGCCTATGTTCTCCTCTAGGAGTTTTATAGTTTCTGGTCTTACATTTAGATCTTTAATCCATTTTGAGTTTATTTTTGTGTATGGTGTTAGAAAGTGTTCTAGTTTCATTCTTTTACATGTGGTTGACCAGTTTTCCCAGCACCACTTGTTAAAGAGGTTGTCTTTTTTCCATTGTATATCCTTGCCTCCTTTGTCGAAGATAAGGTGACCATAGGTTCATGGATTTATCTCTGGGCTTTCTATTCTGTTCCATTGATCTATATTTCTGTCTTTGTGCCTGTTGTCATTTTCTAATGAAGAAAACTTGGAGAAGGGCAGAGGTGCAGAGCAACTGGAATCAGGACTTGAGTTTAAAACGTGATGCTATGAGATGCTTATTAGACATCAGATGAAGCTACTTGAGCTGGCAAGGGGATTCACAAATGAAGTTCAGGGTAGAGGTCAGAACTGCAGATACAAATTTGAAAGTCATCAGCATAGATATGAGATTTAAAACCACTTGAGGGGCCAGTGTAAATTAAAGATGAGAAGTGCAAGCTCTGAGTAAAGAAAATTGGTAAAAAAAAAAAAGAAAGAAAAAAATTGGACCTCTTGTATATGTGTGTGTGTGTGTGTGTGTGTGTGTGTGTGGCAGCCAGCTATGATTGATATTGGTATTGTGACAGAAAACTCATTTTTAAGTAGAGTTTGATCATTATTTCTTTCAGTGCCTGTCTTTCTTGCTAGTCTTTAGTACTCTAGATTAGAGGCTACTTTACGATTCATAAAGAGCTTCCTAGTATCAGCTGGATGCTTCCCAGTACATGACACCCCTGACTTGGCGTTTGATAAGGTTATGCATTTCTCTCCTTCCAGCTCCGATGGGGTATTTAAGAATGCTGTTGATCCACAAGAGAGCAAGGTTCTTCAGTGTTGTTGGTCCCTATCTCTCCCATGGCCTGCCCTCACCTCACCTCTCACCCTCCCAAATCAAGGTATGTCTGTGAGTACTTAGTAGAGTTTATGAAAATGCATTTCTTTATTTTCACCCACAATCCATCATTCTCTTAAGAAGAACATCGATGTTTTATTTCTGTTTGTTTCTGTCTTTGCTATATTTAAACATAATTCCTAAAGGGAGGTTTGTGACACATTAATTTTGAAGAGACTTCATAAGCAGATGAGGGTTGTGGTTTATGAATCCTATTTTCTAGTTAAACTCCTTAATAGATACATCCCACTTGTAAGAAAACCGAGGCATTAGATGGTAAACAACTTTCATTAAGATCACATAGCCAGTGAGTGAGACCTTGTTAGACTTTGCATGCTACAAAATCAAAGTGTGTGATTAATTTCTAAAAAGTATAATAGTTCTATCTCTACTTTTCAGAGATTTTTCTGTTGATATGACAGAATTTTAGTTTTCTGGATAAAGATACTAAAGAGACAGTACCAAGGTATTGTTGTTTTCTTTATGAATTAATTTATGTTACTCTAAGAAATTCACAGCCGTGTTTCAAGTCAAGACACTTAGGCTTTGTAGAGACCTTCTCATCATGAATGTGTGTGACTTTCGAATTTTGAATTCTATAGAGACACAAAAATTTTATCTTGATAAATACCTGCCTGAGGAACTGAAGGGTTTTTCACTTCATATGGTTGATTTCATTAGCACAGCACATCCACCTTCCATGAGCAGGCTACCTATCTCCCCAGCTTCTCTCTTTGCAGGTCTTATCCTCACACCCTGCTGTCTGACTGTGTACTTAATCAGCAGCATTCTCCTAACATGTCTCCCCCTGTACCTCGATTTGTATGTTCCCCATTTGTAATGCTCTTTGCTCTGTTGGTCCCTGCAAGAACAACACCTTCCAAGATTTAATTCAAACATCATCTGCTTAGGAAGTCTTTCCAATCACTATTGCTCCTCCTTGTACCTGTAAATGCCCCTAACATAGCAGTCATCATCTTTCACTCCACTTATTTCTTTTCATGTCCTTCTCTCAAACTAGATTTTGAGCTGGTAGAGGGCTAGGATACCGTGTCTAACTAATATCAATGTCCCTACACTGTTGAGTGTAATAGCAGATGCTTAGAAGCATTTTATTGACTTGGCATTTTATTATATGCAAGGATGGTATCCAGAACCTTCGGCAGCCATACTGAAGGAGAAATGACCAATCCTAACAGATACTTAAGTCATCATACTGGTGCATATCAGGTAAATATCAGCTCATCAAGTTTTGCTGTATTTCCATTTCACACCTTCTTCTTTATTATTTTGATCTTTATGGATTGGTAAAATAATATACAGCCAATAATTTTATAGCGAAGTACATAGCTTTTCTTTTTTTTTTTTTCCGAAATCTGTTTTCCTAAAACAGCTATGGTCTACTCTCCTACCGTGTCAAATTCAGTGACAGGATCTCATTAGATCTTCATATTAAAGCTTCTGTCAAGTTATTTAAAAGAGAATTGCATTTTGTTTGCCTTGTGAATTGTTGGTTTTGACACTCCCTATGTAGTTCTATCATATGAGGTGCTGACACACCAGTTGGATCACCAAGAACAGTGAAATTATAAGCCTTTTATTGAGGTATTATTTCTACAGCAGCCAGAACTATCTTACTCCTTAGTAAATGATAAGTGAAAACCCACCGTCAGTTTGTGGCCCACATTGTTGCAAGATGAGACACCAGCCTGTGAGACCAAGGCATCCATGGGTGCTTAAAGAAGGTGCTTGTTTTTGATTTAGTGATACTCTTCTTCTTCTGGAAACATTTAACAAGAGTTAAGCTGAAACAAAAGTAAAGAAATATATGGTATTTTCTGTGACCCCCAAGGAATGGTATACAGATACGGATTTTAGCATCGTATTATGAGACAGTGCCTTTTAGAATTTCAGCATGTAGGATCACAAATCATCACCAAAGCTACTTAATCTGTAGAAAGTATTTACAACAAGCTAATGCCCCCTAGAATAAAAGGGAGCATTTAACGTGGCAGACCATGATGAAGGGGAAGCAATAAAAGAGAAAGCACAGCTTGAAGTGCAGTATAACTGGGTGACTTACACCTCCCTACTGAAGGCAGCAGACTTGCAGTTACGGAACTGCTAATCTGTTCTACTGTTTTTTAATCAGATGTTGGCATTATCTGCCACTAATTGCTTTTTCATTTCCACTTGTAATTATTCCATTGCATGTTTGTAGTGAGAAGCTGAAAATGAGGCAGATCACTGAGAAAGAATTAATTGTTAATGAATAATCATCAGTAGGAAGCCAATTTCATTATCTTCAAAGAGGTAGCCAGAGATTAACCACTAGCTGTGGTTCTCCTACTTTCTGTGCATGACTGTAAAGTAATCACAAATAATCACGCCCTCCAACTTCATCAATTATTTTCTATTATGTGGATTGATACCCATTTTTGTCTTTGTTGTTTAATGATAATGGCAGTATTCATGCTGGGGAGTGCTAATTGGAAGGTGTTACATTCAGTGGGCTCTAGGCCTAATTATTAGAGCATCTTCTTCATTAGCACATGATCCTTCAAGGGTTGCATGGTGAGAGTTACTAATTTTTCCAAGTTATAAGACTATCATATAGGAAACTTTTGCATGTCCGTATGCCGAGTAACACACAGAAAATCTTCATCTGGTCAAAGTTGTGTGGCTCCCAACAGAGGCTTTCTGTTTAAGTAAAATAGAACATTTTAACCTGATATAAGTCTTTGAACACAAAGCTCCTTTCTGCCCTAGAAGCTCGGTCTGCCCAGGACTGTTGATGGCCTTTCACTTCTGCTTTCTGAACTAACACTTGTTCTTCAGAGCGGCTCACACAGCCCCCTGGGATTATCAGAGCTCTCAGCCAAGCTCTGCCAGCTATTAATAGAAATACTATGAGATGATTTGAAAGCCTCCTAATGTTTGTTGCCGCAGTGGCCAGTTGATGTCACTCCCAGACTTAGGGAGAAAGTAAGCATGCAGCTTGATCGACTGTGTGCATGCGCGCTCAGTCACGTCTGACTCTCTGTGACCCCATGGACTGTGACCTGCCAGGCTCCTCTGTCCGTTGAATTTCTCAGGCAAGAATACTGGGTTGCCATTTCCCCCTAGTAAAGGATGTCCTGACCCAGGGATTGAACCCACATCTGCGGCTGTCGCGCTGCAGGCGGATTCTTTACTGCTGAGACATCTGGGAAGCCACAGGGCTACCTAAATTATCAAGGGTCCTTCACGCGCATTGACTCACAATGGCCTTTCTCAGAGCAGAATTTGCTGCTTACAGACCTGCTGTAGCTGCAGGAACTGCTGCAGAAAACTTCCTGTCCAGACTAGCATGGGTGCATTCTCCTGCCTCCCTTTCCATGGTGCATGACAGTCCTTTAATTAGTGTGGCAAAATAGCTGCCCTTACAGTGGGAAAGAGCTTCTTAAGTGCTTGCAATCACTCCCAGGAAACGCAGGCCTTATTCCTAACTAGACCCACAGCTAAAGACAGCATGTAGTGTGGTGCAGCGGTCTCAAGTGTATTGGGTAACAGAGCATATTTTTCAAACATCTCCAGGAGAGAAACTTGCAAAGAGATAGAAAATTAGATGTAGTTCAAAGAGTATAGACTTTAGGGTTAGTTCTGTGAGTTGACGTAAATTATTTAACCTCTCAGAAGCTCAGTTTCCCTTATTAGGTTGTTATAAAGGTGAATGAGAGGGTGCATGTAAAGTATAATACTAAACTCAAGGTCAGGCATCTGATCCACGCTTGCCTTGGTTAGAAGAAGATCAAGAAGAACCTTAATTGTTTAAGTAACAGGTTGTTTTCTGGAAATTAAATTTTAAAAGGTTTCATAGAATATTAAGTATGTAACTCAAGTTCTGCAACAGGCAGATCCTGAAAAGTCAATGACTAGGTATAAGAGCATTTATTTCTTGCTCATAAAAACCTACTGTGAAGTAGTTATGGCTTTCTTCTCTGCAGTCAGCTGGGTATCCAGACTCCCTTAATCCAATGGTGTTGTCCTCTGATGACACAGCTTCCCAAATCACCATGGAAGGGAAAAGAGAGATGGCTGCGGCATAGTGGCTGTCGTGTACCTTCATCAGATGTGATGATTGTGTCAGTTCATATTCCCGTGTGCTAGGATACAGCCATGTGGTTCCAATCTAGTGACTGGGGACTTGGGGTCCTTCTCCGTGACTGGTGTGACAAACAGCATCACGTATTGTATCTGCTATGGTGTGCAAAGTGTAAGTAACCAAGAGATTAATTTGGAAAGATTGAACTGAGGGTTCGTAGAGATGGTTGGGAGCAGAAGACAGACTAGAATCCGAGATGCTCTTCAGAAGAGTATTAGAATCACAGAAGGAAAGAGATATGTAAGCTTGAGAATAGTTTAGAAACCATGACTAAAAATGCCCGACATCTCTAATATCAGAACCATAATATCTAATGTCGGAAAGGAGTCACAGACATAAAATTCCAAGCTGAAACAGAAGTTGTGTAGAAACACTGGCTTTGTATGAGGAGACTAGGTATAGCTAATGAGAGTGGGGAAAGCATATCAGGGGGTCTTCAAAGCAGACTAAGTTCTATAGCAGATCACTGCTGATGTGATCAGGGGCAGAATAACTATAAGCAAGAGGAAAATACACCTCCAAAAGACCTGGACATTCAAATATCTGGGAGAAAGGTTCGAGTGTTTCCTGTAGAGTCACTGATGAGAAGTATCAAGCTTCTAGGCAGGTGAAGAGGGTCTCTGAATTGTTGCGTGGTGAAGATCCTACTCAGAACTTCTCTCTTCAAAACAGTAATACTATTATTTTTTTATGTAGTGACTTTTACTCTAGCACAAAACAACCTTCCAAGGCCAATAGCATGAGGCTCTTGGTTAATCTGTTGTTGGATAGCAGATTGGAAAGGAGGAGGTGAGAAGTAGGGGAAGGGGAGTGGTACACACAGGCTTACCCACATCTTCATTGTTTTTGATGTTACATGTGAGAAAAGTGATTGCTGTGGGATGAACCTAACAGGTCGCTAACCAGTGGCATTGTTTTGGCATTTGGGCATTGGATTATTCCTAGATGCCAAGCTGTAAATTGATGCTATGGACTGAAATGCTTTCTTTTGATTAAATTTTAGCTAAGACCCCTTGCTTACATGCTGTATTTGTCTGACGTAAATTGTTATATATGACATTTCACAGGGTGTTAACCATGCACTTCAAGACCCTGAACTTCTGCAGGCATTCAAGCTGGTTTACTGATGCTTAGCTTCTGTTTCCAGAAGTTGTGTTTCTGTGTCTCCTTTCTCAATCACTTGACTAATGTCTTTGATGAAAAAAACATTCTATTCTCCTCCCATCTCCAACCTTAGCATTCTACTTCACCATGGCTACCACCACAGCACTGTTACAGAGTTAGAAGGTGATGGTTTCATTTTTATTTTTTATTTGTTTTGCTTCTAACAAAGGGATGTTCAAACCGGAGGCAGGATAACACAATGATCTTTGGTTGCAAATTCATTCTGTCAGAGACTAGAGAAGAGAAAACCAGTCCTTGAGAGCTGGCATGAGCACTTTGAGTAAAGAGGCATCCTGGAAGTAGGGTATACAGAGCATCCCAGCCCTACAAGACATTTTCTTTAAGACCTAGATATAGAAATCAAATCTAAGAGCTTTAATTATTGCTTTTTAATAATTGTGTATAATAATAGTGTTAGTTGTTCAGTTCGTGTCCAACTCTTTGCCACCCCATGGACTGTAGCCTACCAGGCTCCTCTGTCCATGGAATTCTCCAGGCAAGAACACTGCAGTAGGTTGCCATGCCCTCCTCCAGGAGACTGTCCTGTCCCAGGGATTGAACTCAGGTCTCCTGCACTGCAGGCAGTTTCTTGGCAGTCAGAGCTGCTAGGAAAGCCCCAATAATGATAATAATGTTACCTTAAATTTTAACACTTACAGAACTTTATTCATGAATTCAGGTGTTTGGTATTGTATAAAGGGTATGAAAATGAAGAGCAAGCAGTTCTTACCCTCCAAAATTTAAACTCATATAATTTTATCTCCTAACTGTGGCCCTATTTCAGAGTGCTTCATGGGTGAGCAAAAGAAAACCAAACTAGAGGTTTTAGAGGCCTCTGTTTTCAGGGATAAAGGTAGTTTAAAAATTAAATAATATGGTCAAAATAATGATTTTTTTTTTATGAAACCATAGTTCTGGACTTCAGGCTGAAATCTGTAACTACTCTTTAAAACAAGTTAGAGATAAAAGTAAGTGAGGTTGTGACATATGAAAATAAATCTTGATACAATTAAGAAAATCTTAAAATGTCTTTGGGAGCTTTTTATTGTCAATAAACTCAGTCATCATATATTTTTACAAATGAGACCTTTCTAGTGCCAATTGTATTTTCAGTACTTTATGCAAGAGATAAGAGCTAATTATATAACATCAGGCTCACATCCTATACATTTCCATGAGAAAAACTAGGTTCTGTATCAACCATAAAGATTAGCAGAGGGTCTCACGAATGAAGCCATAACAGAGACCATTCTCAAGTGAAAACTTTACCCTACATTGGTATTCTCCCATTTTGTTATCTCATATCAATTTTAATACCTTATATCTCATCAGAGAGCGGTTATACTCTGATATGTTCCCTCCCGGTGCAAAATAGCAGCTCCTAAAATATAAATCACTGCAGAGAATTGCTGGATTTAGAGCCAATTCTTCTAATCAAAAACAATAGCAATGTTAATTTCAGCTTGAGAATGATGATTTTTGTATGGTGATATAATGGTGTCAACCACAGCCATGAAATATGCTTCAAATGGGGTACCTTTTTTGCATTTAGACTAGGGTGACTTCTGTCACATTTCTTTCTTTGGCATGGAAACTGACAATCTATTAAATAAATATTAATCCCTAGCAGTCTTCAAAGCAGCCTCAACCATATCAGGATTTTAAATAACTTCATTAATTGCTTAACTACCTTTCCCCTGAATTCCTGAGGGATGCCTTGATGCTCGTCACTCTAATGAGTTACCAAGTGATTCATGACTTCAACCTGTTATCACGCAAAATACATTTCCAGTTGGAAATTTTTACAGAAGTTTATGCCAGAAAGTTAGTAATGATTCTAGACTTTAAAGAGGTCAGGTTTCGTCGTTTATGAAGAAGAATGATTTGACTTTCTTTTTTTCCTTTTTTTGAACAGTATACTGTAAAAGGGTGTAATGTGTCCAGAAATTCAATTTGGGCAACGTATGATCAAAGGAATTATATTTGAATGGTGAAGATGATCTGGATTATCTCTGGGGGCTTCCCTGGTGGAACAGTAGTAAAGAATCCATCTGTGATGGAGGAGACACGGGTTCAGTCCCTGGGTCAGGAAGATCCCCTGGAGGAGGACATGGCAGTCCACTCCAGTGTTCTTGTCTGGAGAATCCCATGGACAGAGGAGTCCAGCAGGCGACAGTCCCTGGATTCGCAAAGAGTGGGACACAACTAAGCCACTGAGTATGTATGCGCAAAGTATCCATAACAGCCGCAATGTCTATTGCTAGTCCTGACTTTCCTTGTAAGATTTCATATCACTTCTTTCTTCCCAAAGTAATCGTTAAAAGCAGAGGTTGATTTTTTTTTATTAATTTAGATAAGATGCAATTGAGAAGGTAACTATTTTTTCAAAGAGCAAGAAGAAATTATTTTTAGAAATCTATTTTTCAAAAGTTGTGTTTATTGCTCTCCACGTGAATTGTAAATCAAGCACTGAGTATTCTTTATGTTTCACTACCATTTATTATTGTCGCTAACACCAATACACAATTGTTTTAAGTACTGTAAAGCTAATAAGGAGAAGCGTGCTTCCTGGAGAAACCTTGCTGGTAGCCCTCTGCTCTCTCTTGCGTTCTAGATTGCCTACCCTCCAGGAATGGTGCTGAGCGATCATCTTAGCATTTCCTGTTGCCTCTGACCTGTGAGGAGTCACCCATTTCCAGGGTTCCGAAAGCTAAATAGAGAAAGAGGGCTAAAAGAAAGTACAGCTTTCTTTTTTTATTAAATTAGCTTTCATTGGGATATAGTTTCTTTGCAGTGTTGTATTAGCTTCTACTGTACCACAAAGTGAACCAGCTACATGTATACATATGTCCCCTCTTTTTTGGATTTCCTCTCACTTAGGTCACCCCATAGCATTGGGTAGAGTTCCCTGCACTGTACAGTTGGTTCTCATTAGTTATCTGTTTTATATATAGTATCGGCCATGTACATATGTCGATCCTAATCTCCCACTTTATCTCCCACCCCCCAAGTATGACTTTCTGTTACTTTTCTTTACTAAATTGTCTTTGAATCTGAGGCCTTACTAGAGATTAAACCTTCTCTTTCCTGGAAAGATAACTGAAGGGTAACTGAAAGTTAATTTTAAAAAACATAATTGAAAGTTAATAGCTGCTTAACTCAAATCTTGTTTGTAGCCCCTCTTTTGACTTCTGTCTTCAGAACCTGGTGGCTCCAGTTTCCTAGCCTGTCTGGGGTTTTGTGGCACAAATGAGTTCATTTTCCTGGAGCCTACAGATTTCAACATTCTTCTTTAAAACGTGTTGACATTAGTGTTACGCTGTGGATTTTTCTTTTTTTGGTCTTTTTGGATAGTGATGATGTTGGTGGTTGACCATCACTGTAGCAGTGTGAAGGAGTGGAGCTGGGATAACAGATTTGTTGAGGCTGCCGTGTTAACTAGGTGTTGACATTTGTCAAGTCTTGTCTTTTTGTCAGGGACATGGGAGTCAACAAACAGTAGGTCTAATTTGCACAGAAAATATTTCCAGTCTATATGATTGAAATGCCTTTTTAAGCATTTCAGTCACATGACTCCTCAAAACCATAAGAGATTCCACAGAACTTTCCTGGGTACCTAGCATCCAAGGAAGGCAAGAATAAAAGGTTGTTACTAGGTGGGACCTCGGGCCACCAATTGTACCTCTCACATTTTTTACTAGTTTTAGTTGTTATATTTTGCATATGATTTTAATTAAACAGAGTTTCGAATATATAAAATGTTTGAATCCAGTTAAAGTAAGTGAAGTGAGCTCAGTCATGTCTGACTCCGTGACCCCATGGATTATGCATAGTCCATGGAGTTCTCCAGGCCAGAATACTGGAACGGGTAGCTGTTCCCTTCTCTAGGGGATCTTCCCAACCCAGGGATTGAACCCATGTCTCCCACATTGCAGGTGGAATCTTTACCAGCTGAGCCGCCAGGGAAACCCAAGAAGACTGGAGGGGGTAGCCTATCCATTCTCCAGGGGATCTTCCTGACCCAGGAATTGAACTGGAGTCTCCTGCATTGCAGGCAGATTCTTTAGCAACTGAGCTACTAGGGAAGCCCAATAAAAGTAAAATACAGTTAAATGTAGACTATCTTGAAAGCTCTTGAGAATAAGTGGCTGAACTTTATGAGACCTCGTGCTTTATTACCCTTGATGTGCTGAAACGTTTGTCTTAATTGTTTTGTCTTTGCTATCACTTATATATATATATATATCCCATATATATATATATATATATATTACATATATATATATATATATATATATGGGATAGGCTTCTGTGTCAGCACATAGTCACTCTCATGGTGGAGATTCTTTGTAAAGAGGTGTTGACTTGGTATTGATGCAAATAGTGGCTGAGTCCCTCAGACTGCACAACCGCTATAATTTGTGGTTTTTATTTTCTCCTTGTTTTCACTCTTTCTCATTTTGTTTACATTTATACCAATTAGTCCAGAAGTTCATTCTTTTTGCATTACCTGTCAAGCATATTTAGATATCATAATCAAATAATTCTTTTATTCTACAATGTACCCTGTCAATTAGCCCACATTCCATATAATCATCAGGAAAGTATTTCTGTCTATTCCATGCTCACTTGAATACTAAAGATTTCATTTTCCCAGGCACAGAGCCATTTCAAAACTTCATATCTTCAGAAACCTGAATGTTTTATCAGAGGATAATTGATGATACAGGAAAATAATAGACATAAGTTCTCTGTTTCATAGAGAGCCAAGTGACAGGTAGGTAAACACCTAATTTATTTCACAAAGGAGCATGTCTCCTATGCTCTTATTCTTGTTCAGTGTTGCCACTGAGAAGAACAGTTCCCATCCAGATCTTTGTCCCTCCTTGGCCCACTTCAGAGGCTTCCTGCATCTGTTAAACCTGAAGGAATTTATTCCTGAGTCAGTTGTTGACCAGCACTTTTTAAAAATTATTAATTTATTTTATTCGGAGGCTAATTACTTTACAATATTGTGGTGGTTTTTGCCATACATTGACATGGATCAGCCACGGATGTACATGTGTCCCCCCTCCCCCTCCCTCCCCATCCCATCCCTCTCGGTCATCCCAGCGCAGTGGCTGTGAGTACCCTGTTTCACGCATCAAACTTGGGCTGGTCATCTATTTCACGTATGATAGCATACGTGTTTCAGTGCTTTTCTCTCAAATCATCCCACCCTTGGTTTCTCCCACAGAATCCAAAAGTCTATTCTTTATATCTGTGTCTCTTTTGCTGTCTCGCACATGGAGTCATGGTTACCATCTTTCTAAATTCCATACATATGCGTTAATATACTACATTGGTGTTTTTCTTTCTGACTTACTTTACTCTGTATAATAGGCTCCAGTTTCATCCACCTCATTAGAACTGACTCAAATGCATTCTTTTTAATAGCTGAGTAATATTCCATTGTGTATATGTGCCACAACTTTCTTATCCATTCATCTGCAGATGAAGACCAGTGCTTTTAAATCACATATTTAAAATATATAATATATAAAATATGAAAAAAAATTTTAGTGGACACATCTCATTGTATAAAAAGTCCAATATATGAAATGTTTGGAGGACAGTCAGTTTTTACAAAAGAATATCTATAGGCCTTGATATAGGACCAAATTTTTAATCATTTGAGGTTCAAGGCATGAATTAGACTTTTCTCAGGGATCCTCTTTATGCATGTACATACTTTATAGAAGAAAGCACATATACCTATTGACCATATTCATAACTGCTATTATAGAGTCAAGTAATGCTTGATATTTTTCTATTCAGAGGCAAATAAGTTATAAGAGAAAATTATATGATATTGAAAAGAGATGCTTCCAGACAAGAAGATGTTCATTGGCATTTTATAACAAATTTTACCCACAGGTTCTTAATTCCTAGACTACCTTACCCTTCTAAAACAAATACTGATGTGTGTTTCCTTTTTGCCCCAAACACATAATGAACCCTCCATGAGTAGAGAACACCCTGCTGCCAGGTAAGACTCAATCAGATGGCACTGATGTTCTTGCTGCTTCTGCAGCCTTTTTCTGTGCTGTATCACCTGCCACTCAAGGTGAACACTCAGGTTCAGTGTCCTTCCTTTTGCTTTTTATATCCTTCAGTAAAGAGAGAGGATACGGATTTTTCTCAGATAGCATGTGTATTTGTAGAATAAATCCTTTACTAGAACCCAAACCACCAAGCACTACTTTCTTAATCAGATAGCAAATTTTTTTTTTAAAAGAAAAGAAACAGGAATCTTTTAGGTACCAGAAGAGTATGCAGGTGCAGTGAATCTAAAATTAACCAGTTTGAACTATACCACAAGTCACATATATTGCCAATGCCAACACAGAATTCAAGTTCCGATTACAACATTCTTGTACAGTTCTGGTAACACCATACTGTGGCTTCATCTGAGCATATTAACTGTTTATAACTCATATGTGACGGTTGAGGAAAGTCAAATATTTTGGTTTTTATGGTTTATGTGTTTGGTGGTGCTTTTACAACTGCTAAAATGTATTGTGGTCTCATCACTCAAAAAAGATACCTATTTATTTACACCCTGGACAAACTCTAGCCTAAGTGTTCCAACGGCTGAGTGAGTAAGCAGTTTGAAGGATAAATCATCTTTTCTCATAAAATTTTAAAAGGACTAAGGTTAAGCAATTAGAAAGAAAATAAAAGGAATAAAGTCAAACAGATTAAATAAAGATTGATTTTTAGAATAAGACTTCATCATCTGTTTTAATAATAGAAATTGGTGCTAAAAGATTTAACAAAAAGTATAGAGAAAATGAAATGACTTCTGAAGTCAGATTATTAGATAAGCGAGTTAGAATTCTTTAGTCATTCGTACTCTCTAGTCATTCAGCAAATTCATCAATTAAGTACTCAAATAATTCCCAAAATTCTCCAAGATACTTGGGTACTTTGAAATAACTAAGCATAATCTCTGTCCTCAAGATAGAAGGGCATGGTGTTAGATAATAGAAAACAATCATATGAATATAAACAGATAGGTACCCAGCTATGCAGAAAGGAAACAGAGTCATGGGTAAAGTTGGGTAAGGAAGAAAAAGGGCAATTTACAAGAAGGTAAAACTTAATTTCTCCTAAAGCTCAGAAATGTGGTTGATTTCTTTCCTGAGCACAAAAAGGAAAATAATGAGTCACTAACTAATCATTTTTGCAAAAAGCAGTTTTAGTTTCCATTGTTCTTTATATCTATTTCTAATAATAAAAATGTGCCAATAGACTTAGGAAGAAAATAATCCATAAAGTGAAAAATTTAAAGGTTTTTTAACATAAGAATTATAGTCAAGATATAACAAATATTTATAAAAAGAGCTAGCTATATCATATGACTTAACATTTTTATATTATGACTAAATATATATGTTTCATCATCTTCCCTTCCATCATGCTCCCTCTCCAGTATTTCCTAGCTCTAATAATTGGCATCATCATTTACCAAGTTGTCTAAGTCAGAAATGCGGGCATCATTCTTAATTATTACCACTCTGTCAGGCTTCCCTTGTAGCTCATCTGTTGAAGAATCCACCTGCAGTGCAGAAGACCTGGGTTCAACCCCTGGGCTGGGAAGATCCCCTGGAGGAGGGAAAGGCTACCCACTCCAGTATTCTGGCCTGGAGAATTCCATGGACTGTATAGCCCATGGGGCCACAAAGAGTCAGACACAACTGAGCGACCTTCACTTTCACTTTCATTATCTTAAGGATAAAGTTTAAAATCCGTAGGTTGTTTCCCAAGCCCAATCTAACCTGGAAGCTATTTGCCTCTCTGGCCTCATCTGTCCAGCCCTCTTCCTTCCTCAACTGTAGTAATGCTGAGATGCACTGTGGCACCATTTACGTCTGGGTTTTCAAGCAAATTCTGCCTTTTGCACAAAATGTTCTTCCCTCCCATCTTCCCACACTGCCCTTTCCACTTTTTCATAATTTCCTACCAGGTCCTCAGTTTACTTAGACGTCCCATAATATATTTTTTCTTGACTTCTGTTCTGAAGTCTTTGGTGGAGGGTTTATTAGAGTAGGTGCCCTTTCTATGGTTATTGCATGTTTACTTGTAAGTCTCACAAGTTCATTATTGAGAGTTGAAATGATATCTTATTTACCATGAGATTATATCCCAACATGTAGCATTTTGTCTGGGACTCAGTGAATATCTTTTGGAAGAGTTAGTTAATAATAGACACATGTTCTTCTACAAAGCTTTCTTAAAAAGAAAGCAAAAACTCTGCTAAAATCTGGAGATAAAGCTAAGCTTCCCTAACACTATTTGTAGATAGTTCTGTCATATTATTCATACTTGACTTTGTTTGCTCACAATCTTTAACTTAGGTAAACTAAAAATGTTGACTGCTAACATTCATTAAGTCCCTATAATCTGTGAGGTACTGTGTTACATTCTTTACAAATACTATGTAATTTCAGTGACTCAGTTGAAAAACATGGCATCCAATCCTCTTTCCCCAGTTTTATTGGGGGTATAATTGTCAAAATTGTAAGATATTTAAACGATATATCATGATAACTTGATATATGTGCACATTGTGAAAAAGATTCCTCCTACTTAGTTAATTAACACATCTATCAACTCACATATTTACTCTACTTTTTTTGCTGAGAACATTGAACTACACATTAGATCCTCAAAGCTTACTTATTGTATAGTTGAGTTTGTGTCTTTTTACCAACCTCCCCCTATTTCCCCAACTCCTGGGCTCTGGCAACCACTATTTTACTCTTTGTTTCTCTCCATTCAATTTTTAATAAGATTCCACATATAAGTGATACCATGTAGTATTTTTCTTTGTTAAGCTTATTTCACTTAGTATAATGCTCTCCAGGTCCATCTATGTCGCAAATGGAAGCATTGCCTTTTTTTTTTTTTTTTTTAAGACTGGATAATGCTCCATTGTATACATATACCACACCTTATTTGTCCACTCATCTATTGATGGGTACTTAGGTTATTTCCATACCTTGGCTATTGTAAATAATGTAGTGAGTCTGGGAGTAAAGATATCTCTTTGTGATCATGACTTAGTTCCTTTGGATACATACCTGGAAGGAGATTACTGGATCATAGGGTAGTTTGTTTTGTAATTTCTTGAGGAACCTTAATACCGTTTTCTCTAGTGACTGTACCAACTTAGATTTCCACCAACACTGTATAGTCATTCCCTTTTCTCCACATCCTCAGTAACATTTGTTGTCTCTTTTCTTTTTGATAATAGCCATCCGAACAGGTGTGAGTTGATTTGCATTTCCCTGATGATTACTAATGTTGGGCATCTTTTCATGTGTCTGGTGGCCATCTGCACGTCTTCTTTAGAAAAATGTCTATTCAGATCCTTGGCCCATTTTGGGGGGGACTATTTGATTTTTTGCTCCTGAGTTCTATCAGTTCCTTGTTTTGGATATTAACCCCTTATTAGATGTGTGGTTTACAAATATTTTCTCCTACTCCATGTTACCTTTTCTTTTTGTTCATGGTTTCCCTTTATGATCAAAAGCTTTTTAGTTTGATATATCCCACTTGTTTGTTTTTGCTTTTGTTGCTTTTTCTTTTGACATCATATCCCCCAAATCATTAGACCAGTGTCGAGGCACTTATTACCCCATATGTGAGACTTGTACATGATAGTCTTAGCCATCAGAACCAGGAAGTTTGGGGACTTGTCTGTTGGGCAGCAGCCACAAAAGCTGCGATGCAGACATGTGTACAAACTCCTTCCAGGGAAATACTGGTGACTTAGAGCCAGCTTCAGGTAGAAGGAAAGGGAAGTTTCTGCAGGCTCCCCTGGTTTTCAGTGATGACCACAGCAAGTCCCTAGATGTGTGCTAAATTAGAAGCCTGACCTTCAGGTAGCAGCTTCCAGAGTAGGCAGATGGGTTCCTCTTAGGGAAAGCCTGGAGGATGAGTGATTTTCTCTGCCCACTCTGTGCTGGGCAGAAGAAGAGGGTCCTCGGTGAGGGCTTACGGACGCGTTAACAGTTGTTCATTTGTTCGCTATATTCTTGTGGGTCTCTTGATGAAAGCCTCACTGACTTTCAGAGCTAGGTGTTTGGGGAATCCACCCCTAGGATGGAAATCGTAAAAGCTGGCACCACTAAGTGGGGGATCCAAACTCTTAGGTCCTCAGGGAGAAGCTGGCAGTTGGGAGTTTGCTACTGACTGTATGTTAGTGTGCTGGGCTTTATAGCAAGAGTCTCAGACTTTCCATTTCATTGTAGGTATTTTTTTCATTTATATTATGTGTAGGAGTTGCTAAGCTAGTTTCTGGATTTCTCTCAGAGGTAATTGCTCTGTGTATAGCAATATACTTGTTATGTCCATGAGAAGGAGGGATGCTCAGGAGTCTCCTGTATCACCATTTTGGTCAGGCTTCCATCTACACTTCTTTACCTTCTCATTTTCTCTCTTATGACCCCGGTTTAAGCTACCATTGTTTGTTTCTTTTTTAAAAGGTCTAATCTATTGAAATTTAATTTACATAGCACAAAATTCTCACATTTAGTTTTACAGTTTGGCAAGTTTTGGCAAGTGTAAATAACTGTGTAACAACCGCAACCGAGATACAGAACATTTCTATGACCCCAAAAGTTTTCTAGTGGCCCTTTATAGTCAGCCCCCAACCCCTCCCCATCAATGGTAATATCTGATTTGTTCTCTTTCTCTACAGTTTTGCCTTTTTAAGATTTTTATAGAAGTGAAATATTAAAATGTCTAGCCTTTTGTCTTGGTACAGGTAGAAGTATTTTGTTCCTGTTGGTGCTGAATAATGTTTTACGGACATACCACAATTTGTTTATCTCTTAAGCAGTTAGTAGACATCTGTGTTATTTCTAGAATAAATAACTATTTATTTTAAAAAAAAGTTTCTTTAACATTCTCATATACATCTTTGTAGAGACAGATTTTTTTTTCTTTTGCATGAACATCTTGAATTGGAATTTCTGTTATTTGTTCGGTGTATGTTGACTTGTACCAGAAACTGCTAACTGTTTCCCAAAGTTGCTGTCCCATTGTGCATTCCCACTAGCAGTGTATGACTGTTTCACTTACACTGCCTCTTCCCAGCACTTGGTATTTTTGGGCTGCTTTTCTTTAATGTCAGCTAATATAGTACATGTACAGTAGTGCATCATTGTGCTTTTAACTAGTAACTAATGATGTTGAGAAATTTTACATGTGCTTATTTCTCCACCCATATTTCTTTTGTAAAGTATCAGTTTAAATATTTTGTAATTTGTTTTAAAGAATGTGATATTTGTCTTCTTTTATTTTTTAATTGTATGAATTATTTATATATGCTGAATCAGTTACTTTAAGAGGAGGTATGTATTTTGCTAACAAGATTTTGGCTTGTTTCTTTTCCTAAGAGTGTCCTTTAAAGAGTACTTTCTAAATCCAATTTATTATTATCCTATGTAAGAAACCTTAATTAAACTGAGGTCATGGGAATTCCCTGGTGGTCCAGAGGTTAGGACTTCGGACTCTCTCTGCTGAGAGCCCACATTCAACCCTTGGCCAGGGAATTAAGATCTCACAAGCCTGGAGTCAGAGCCAAAACAAAACAAAAACCAAACCTGAGGTCATGAAGATGTTCTCCTATGTTTAATCCTACAAATTTTATAATTTTAGGTGTTTTGCACATGGTATGAGATAATGCTAGCAATGAATATTTTTGCTTAAGAGGTTCATTTCTTGCAGGTCATTGCTACACCAGGATCTTCTCTGTTTTGTAGGAGTTGATAAGGTCTTCATATCTATGCATATTTATATTGTCCCAAGAAAACATTTGCCTCCATGGAAGTCATAGACCAGAACTGTCTTGTTTGACTCCCCAGACTTTGTAAGTAACTAATTTGGATTGTCTCAGACCAGTTATTGTTATCTAGATTCAACGTGACTGTGTCCATGCATGCCACATCTCTGTCATATGAGCAGTGAACACTGAAGCAGGTGGTGCTGGTGGCACAGTGACAAATTAGATCCAGGTGATGTGACCTGGTCCCTTCTCTTAAGTACTAATGGTAAGTTATATTGGATATGCTTTCACACCTTCTCTATAGAAGGTGATATCCTTAGTCTTCCCTGGGAAAGGAAATGGCAACCTTCTCCAGTATTCTTGCCTAGAAAATTCCATGGACAGAGGAGCGTAATGGACTATCAGTCCATGGGGGCTCAAAGGGTCAGTCGGAATTGAGCATGCTCACCATCCATAGTCCTAGTATTGTAATATTGTATTAAGTCATGCTTTCCACTTGGTAACATTTGTCTTTACCAGAACCATAAGATACTGAGTAACAAAAGATGAATGATGACTTTTGAAACATATATTTGCCTTTTTTATTTTTTAAGATGCCAAAGCAGATTTCATGATGGTATGTATAGAACTTAATTTGGTTTTTAGAGTTTTCAGAAAACTGGAAATGAATTTCTCTTTTGGTTGGATATCTGTTTAGGTTGTTTGTTCCGCCTCCCACAAATTTATTCTCTATTTATTCTGCTTTATTCCACATGCATTCTATAAATTTGATTTAAATTGCACCGACTTGCACAGACATATCTACCCTAGAGAAGTTTGACTCTTTTAACATTCTACTCATCACTAATGTTTCTGTTTCATTTGGGCTTTTAATTTGGATGAATTCCAAATTACTATTTATTCTGATAGAAACACTGCTAATTATACAAAGCATCTTAATAAAAAATAGAAACACAATTCAGAACTTCCTCCTTGTAGTATTCTAATACCTAGTGGCTTTCAAATAGCATTAAGGTACTTTTATTCTATGGCTATTATCCCAAGCTATTTAAACTCTTGCTATTTGATGTTTTTTTTAATGTTGAGCAAACTTTAATCTAAAGGACTTATGGAGAGTTCTTGATCTTTCAGATAAATCTTAAATTTCACTAACTAGAAACGCTTAAGCAAACATATTGGCTTGCTGCTGAGATTTTAACATGTCACCAGAGTTGTACTAAAAACAGAGTGAAAATAAAGGGATAAATTTTATTTGCTCAATCCTGACATTTCTGTTTGTTAGTCCCTCAGTCATGTCCAACTCTGTGTGACTCCATGGACTGTAGCTGGCCAGGCTCCTCTGTCCATGGAATTCTCCAAGCAAGAATGCTGGAGAAGTTTGTCATTTCCTGCTCCAGGAGATCTTCCAGCTCAGGGATTGAACCCAGGTCTCCTGCATTGCAGGCAGATTCTTTACTGTTGGGTCCTATTCTCTTGTTCCCATCTTCTCATTCTACAATAGACTGCATTATTTGCTGATTCTTCCTTCCCTCTTTTTATCCACACCCTGTACTTCATTTTGAAATTTTCCATCAAGGGCTGAAGTGTTTCCCCTGCCTTTTTATTCTGAGTTTAGTCATGTAACTAGCTTAGGCCAATAAGATATCCATAAAGTGAAGTTGCTCAGTCATGTCTGACTCTTTGTGACCCCATGGACTGTAGCCTGCCAGGCTCCTCCATCCATGGGATTTTCCAGGCAAGAGTACTGGAGTGGGTTGCCATTTCCTTCTCCAGAGGATCTTTCCGACCCAGGGATCAAACCTGGGTCTCCTGCATTGCAGGCAGACACTTTACCATCTGAGCCACCAGGGAAGTCCATGACTGTGACGCAGAGACTTGAAGGAGAGCTTCCAGAACTGTGTTTATTCTCCCATGCTTCAGCCGTTGCCATGAAATGTCAGCCTCAGACTAGGTCGCTGGTTCCAGAATAAGGGTAACAGACATATGAAGCAGAACCCAACTGACCCACCTAAATCAGTCTAGATTACTTTACCCTCAGATTGCATTCAGATGCAAGAGTGAACCCAATGTAGATAAACTGAATCTTGCAGACACAGAACAGATGTTTATTGCTATGTAATATTGAGATTTGTCATTGTTCCATAGGTATGTTTAGAAAAAAGCTGATATAATCACCAACCAGGTTAAAAACCTCTTATGGGTATAGAACCTTTGTTTTATTCATTTTGCTGGGCACTCAATGAGGGCTTATTTAATGTACACTAGATGACTTCGTGGGTATGTGCTAAGTCACTTCAGTTGTGTCCAATTTGTAGCCCTATGAATCTAGCCTGCCAGGATCCCCTGTCCATGAGATTCTCTAGGTTAGAATACTGGTGTGGGTTGCCATGCCCTCCTCCAGTGGATCTTCCTGACCCAGGGATCAAACCCATGACTGATGTTTCCTGCACTGGCAGCCTGGTTCTTTACCACTAGCACCACCTGGAAAGCCCATGACTTCATCAGTAACAATCAATTGAAAATAATTTTTCTCAATTATTTTTGTTGATATTCTGAGAGATCATGTTAATAGCCACAATTGAATGTCACAAAATCTAATGCAGAGGTCTGTTCAGTTACTAATCTGTAATCAGTCGTCACATTTTTTTTCCTCCCAAGATCTCCAGGGATAATTTACATGAGCCTCTCAGTCCCTGACATATAATAGCTCTTAATAGTAAGAAGTTGTGCTGACAAGGATAAGTAGCCATCTGCAGATCATAAATGAGCGGTTCATGCAGCATTTTTGTACCCCAGATCAACATGGGCAGTAGCATTTTACTTCAAGCAGATTGAAGAGTGAGCTATTTTTAATCTCACATTCTCCTGTTTTTACCCCAAAGTAAATATCCTTATCTTTTCCCCTATTAAGTGCTGTTCTTAGAAATGGATCTAAATGACAGATAAAGGAGGAATTGCCGGTAATACTGCCTTTCATGAGGAGGTTTGTATATTAACATTCATTCATTTTTTTGTTCATTAAATTGTGCTGAGTGGCCATTCTGCCCAGCACTGTGAGAAGAGTTGGGGATGTAGTGGTGACCAAGGTAAACATGATTTCCTCCTCCATGGAGCTCCTGACTTGGAGGTGGAGGCATGTGGGAAGGGGCAGACACTGAACAGGAGAAATACATGTGTGAAGAGGAGAGGTGAAGGGCACATTGGAGTGTATGGCCAGAGTTGCTAATCTAGGCTGCAGAAGCAGGGAATTCCCCTGGGGAGGTGATGTTTACACTTGAAGAAGTTGGAGTTGGCCCAGGAAGTATCAGAAAATCATTCCTAGAAAGGCAACTGTTAATGTAAAAGTCCTGGGAAAGATTGCTCACAGTTTGTTTCAGGAGCTGAAGGTAGTCCAGGACCACTGGTGTTGAAAGAGGGGGATGATCCCGGATGATAACTTGAAAAGTGTTTGAAGTTTTGTTTGTCAGAATACTGTCTAAGAGTAGTGTTTGGATTGCCTGGGATGCTTGTTAAACAAGCAGTTTCTGGAGTTTTCCCCTTTATTACATGCTTAGAATCTCTAATCAGAGCCTCTGATCTGTATTTTTAATAGGTTCACCCAGCAATTCTTATGCCCACCTCCCCCTTCTAAATTTTGAGAACCACTGGCCTGAATGATTAACAAATAATCAAGGGTTGTTCCTGTTAGACTTTTTGTGGCTGGTCTGGTAGTCATTTTTGTATTACATGACTGTATTGCATGACATTTTTGTATTATATTACATTACAGTCCTGTAATCATTTATATGATCTACTGCTAGATTCTCTCATTATCAGGGTCTTTATTCTTAACCACTGCTATTTAAACAGTATATTTATTGGCAATTCCAGGAGATAGATAAATATGTGCTAAGATGATGTCTGTCCACATCTGACTCTTCCAAATATCCCTCAGTTTACCACTAAATGGACTCTCAGAAAATATCTGTGATGCTTTGTCTAAGGTTCCTGTGCATGTTTTGGTTAGCATTACAAATTGACTGTCTAACAGAATTAGGTAAAGAAACTATGTAGCAGATCCATGATGCTTTGTGAATAATTGACTAGCCACACAGGTGCATAAGATTGCAAATGTGTTTCCTTCTTTTTGTGAGGAATGTGTGTTATTAAAATCTAGTGGGGAGGGGAAGATTCCAGGGATTTTTTTTCATCTTTACAATAACAAAATTGTATACATAGTTCATTATATGGCTTATCATGTTGCCAAAGTTTTCGAAATTCCTTGACATTATTGTATTAATACTATCACCTATACCACTGAGAAAATAGAAATTTGTTCTGATAATGATTGTTATGATTTACCAATATTGGCTCTCTTTTCTTCTTTTCTGGAGATGGGTGTTGCTACAGCATGCTGCTCCAGTCATTCTCCCTGAAAGCATTCTGCTGTCTCACTTTGCAGCTTTTGTCACAGTTGTAGTGATGTAACGACTCATATAATCTTTTCAAGTTTGTTACCACCACTTGATTATAAACCACACGCGGTCAAGATTCATGGTTGAAGTTTAACTTACACTATGTTCCTAGTACAGGTAGATGGTTAATGCATAGTTTAATTAAAGAGCAGCTGAACAGAAAAGAGTGGGGAATCCTGTTTCCTCTGCTCATTCTTCTGCAGGCTTTCCTGGTCCACTGCGCAGCACGGGGACCCTATAAGGAGGCAGAGGAGACCCAGGTAATAAGCTCCTCTCCCCTCCTCCAAACCTCAGCTCAGGCCAGACTCAATCCCGCTCCCTTTGGCTCTGGGTGTCAGATGTCCTGCCCCTGTGGACATACACAGACACAGACATGATTTACTCTGAAGCTAGTGAAGGTTTTAGTGAACTGCCAAATAATCGCTGCCTTCTCACATGGCCCTGATAGTTCAGATGGTAAAGAATCTGCCTGCACTGAAGGAGATACCAGTTTGATGCCTGGGTTGGGAAGATCCCCTGGAGAAGAGATAGGCTACCAGCTCCAGTATTCTTGGATTTCCCTTGTGGCTCAGCTGGTAAAGAATCCGTGGGCAACGCAGGAGATGTGGGTTCAACCCCTGGGTTAGGAAGATCCGCTGGAGGAGGGAAAGGCTACCCACTTCAATATTCTGGCCTGGGGAATTTCATGGACTATACAGTTCCAAAGAATAGCAAGGAGAGATAAGAAAGCCTTCCTCAGTGATCGATGCAAAGAAATAGAGGAAAACAACAGAATGGGAAAGACTAGAGATCTCTTCAAGAAAATTAGAGATACCAAGAGAACATTTCATTTAAAGATGGGCACAATAAAGAACAGAAATGGTATGGACCTAACAGTAGCAGAAGATATTAAGAAGAGGTGGCAAGAATACACAGAAGAACTATACAAAAATGATCTTCATGACCTAGATAACCACAATGGTGTGATCACTCACCTAGAGTCAGACATCCTGGAATGCGAATGGGCCTTAGGAAGCATCACTATGAACAAAGCTAGTGGAGGCGATGGAATTCCAGTTGAGCTATTTCAAATCCTAAAAGATGACGCTGTGAAAGTGCTGCACTCAATATGCCAGCAAATTTGGAAAACTCAGCAGTGGCCACAAGATTGGAGAAGGTCAGTTTTCATTCCAACCCCAAAGAAAGGCAATGCCAAAGAATGCTCAAACTACTGCACGATTGCACTCATCTCACACGCTAGGAGAAAACGTGGAAAGGGTAGGAAAAGAGAGGGAGGGAGGTGGTCACTTCGCTTCTCCCTGTTGCTGTGTGTCTGTCAGTTAATAAGAATGAAAAACTTTTAATCAAAGTACTAGGTTACTTTAAAGATATGGGACTCAAGAAACACAGCAGCACATTAATATAAAACTGTGTATATTTATTTTAAATCCTGCATTTTCTTCCCTGGATTTAAAGCACAGCATGTGGAATCTTGGCCACACAAATAAATAGGACATTTCTTTTTCTTCACTCACACATGAGGATGGGCACCAGATTAAATCCTTTTTTTTTTTTTAATCCTTAAGATTATTTCAAGGTCAAGTTAGTTGCTTTGTTCGTTTTTCAAATATTTGTTCTATCCTCAAAAATATGTACATTATTAATCATTTTCATATTGGTAATTTTTAATCAACTTTTAAATCATTTTTTTAGAAAAGTTTTTAACAGTTTCTGATTTCTAGGTTGATTGAGTTTCAGTAAGTAAATTATAGTAATCTAAGTATAGTCCTTGAAAATCATATTAAAGGGCATTAAAAGCATTAAATATAAAAATTGGTAGTGGAAGAAGTCTACTGCAGGTTAATGAAATAGATGTAATTTAGTTGAAAAGAAACAAAATACAAATAGAAGATTACTATTCTATGGTAATCCTTCTAGTAGACATTAAATTTGACTTTCTAAAGGTAGGTTTATTGGATTTTTTATTCATATCCACCCCTTTCTAAAGGAATGAAAATTTCATGTTACTCTAATACTATGATGTATATTTTGGAAAAATATAGTTATTACTACAGCTATTACTAATGAAATTTTTTTTTTTTGGTCAAAAGGATGAGAAATATCTTTAATTGTTACATGGATACTATTTTTACTTATAAAACTAGGCAATTCTAATAGATTAAAACGTATCTAAGTCATGCCTTATTAGTGGTATTTTTCCTGTAATAAGATCACAAAGGATATTTTAATTTTTCTCAATTCACCCATCAGGTTAAGGAGGCTCCGTTAGCCCTGCCACTTTTAGTAGCATTTGTTTTTAACTTCATTCTCTGTGAGTAAGGGGGCGTAGACATGTGACTTCGCAGGTGCAAAGGAGAACATGAGAAAGTGTGAGTCTTACTTTCCTCTGAAGTGAGACCATCAAGGACAACTGTATGATTTCCCCTTTGGTTGTGTGGATAAGAATGATCGGCTCTCAGGGAGCATCATCCAAGTCACTTCTCTGCTTAAAAATGTTGCAGCAGTTCTCATTGTCTACATCAGAGATTCTCAAACTTCATTGATCGTTAGGGTCACCTAGAGAGCTTGTGAAATTATGGATTGCTGGGCCTGCTACAGAGTTTCTAATTCAGTGGTTCTGGGGTGAGAAGCATACATTAACTCCTGGACTATAAGATGATGACTAAAATTCTTTTGTCCTAAAATGTTTATCATAGTCCAGAGGTAGCAGAGATCACTGATTATGGGTGTGAGCTCTGGAATCAAAACCCTGAGGTTCAAAGTTTTGCCACCTACTCATTTAACCACTGTGTAACCATGACAAAGTTGTTGAACTTGTAAAATTGGTATAATAATATCTCCCTCTTAGGGTTTTTATGAATATTATATGAACTGGACATTATAATATGCTAAAGACAATGCATCTGACTGTGGTAGGTGCCAGATGAATATCAACTTTATCATTATTATATTTTTCCAGTCTCTTTCTTAATAGGATGTCTTAGTTCCAGCCATACCATACTTATTCTAGACTATAGTTGCATCTTTGTTTTTCTCTCCATGGAGTCTTCAAAAGTCCAGTTTTCTCAATACAATTTCTAGTTTTTCCTACATCACTCCCATCTTCAGATACCTAACTCCTGATCATTTCTGAGATCTCTACTTTTATGTTTTATTTTTCCAGAGAAGCCCAGACCAACCACAATTTTATGTACTTTGCCATTGAAACACTGTTGTTTATATACTCATTGTTCATATCTATCTTCTCTACTAGTATATAGGATCATGAAGGCAGAGACCATCTGTTCATTGGTAAAATCACATGCTCAATAGCTACTTAATAAGTATGTGCTGAGTATGTGAATGAATCATTACTCATGCTATCTACTGGGGGTCCTGGCTGGGGCTCACAAAGAAAACTACATGGAGAGATCTTTCCCATTTACTGGAAAAAATGTGCTGATGCTGGAGATTTCAATTTTATTTTTTGTTGCTATTGTTCCCACTGAGGATAAAAATTAGTGACTAGCCTGTCTGGTGAAGTTCTGACAGAGGTATATGTCAGATCATACCATTTTACTATACGAATTTCAATTTCTTTAATATTTTGACATGTTCTTCTGTTGTTGTAGGTTAGTCGCTAAGTTGTGTCCAGCTCTTTGTGACCCCGTGGACTGCAGCACACCAGGCTTCCCTGTCTCCTGGAGTTTGCTCACATTCATGTCCATTGAGTCAGTGATGCCATCTAGCCATCTCATCCTCTGCCATCCTCTTTTCCTTTTACCTTCAACCTTTCACTGCATCATGGTCTTTTCTAATTTCTTGGCTCTTCTCATCAAGTGTCCAAAGTATTGGAGCTTTAGTTTCAGCATCCAGTGAATTTCCAGGGGTGATTTCCTTTAGGATTTACTGGTTTTCTTTCCTTGCAGTCCAAGGGACTCTCAAGAATCTTCTCCAGCACCATAATTCAAAAACATCGATTTTTTTTTTTGCACTCACTCTTCTTTATGGTCCACATCCATAGATGACTACTGGAAAGCTAGCTTATACTATATGGGCATTTGTCCACAAAGTGATGTCTCTGGTTTTTAATATACTGTCTATGTTTGTCATAGTTTTCCTTCCACGAGCAAGCATCTTTTAATTTCGTGGCTGCAGTCACCATCTGCAGTGATTTTGGAGTTCAAGAAAATAAAGTATGTTACTGATTCCATTGTTTCCCCGTCTATTTTCCATGAAGCGATGGGAGAAGATGCTATGATCTTAGCTCTCTGAATGTTGAGTTTTAAGCCAGCTTTTTCACTCTCCCCTTTCACCTTCATCAAGAGGCTCTTTAGTTCCTCTTTGCTTTCAACCATAAGGGTGGTGTCATCTGCATATCTGAAGTTATTGATATTTCTCCTAGAAACCTTGATTCCAGCTTGTGCTTCATCCATCCTGACATTTTGCATGATGCACTCTGCATAGAAGTTAAGTAAGCATGGCAACAATATAAAGCCTTGATGTACTCCTTTTCCTATTTGGAACCAGTCTGTTGTTCCATGTCCAGTTCTAACTGTTGCTTCCTGACCTGCATACAGATTTCTCAGGAGGCAGGTAAGGTGGTCTGGCATTCCCACCTCTTTAAGAATTTTCCATAGTTTGTTGTGATCCAAACAGTCAAAGGCTTTAGTGTAGTCCTTGAAGCAGAAGTAGATGCTTTTCTAGAATTCCTTTGCTTTTTTCTGTAATCCAATGGATGCTGGCAATTTGATCTCTGGTTCCTCTGTGTTTTCTAAACCCACCTTGTACATCTGGAATTTCTCAGTTCACAGACTGTTGAAGCTTAGCTTGAGGAATTTTGAGCATAATCTTGCTAGCATGTAGAATAAGTGCAATTGCCTGGTAGTTGGAGCATTCTTTGGCATTGCCTTTCTTTGGGATTGGAATGAAAACTGACCTTTCCCAGTCCTATGGCTACTGCTTAGTTTTCCAAATTTGCTAACATACTGAGTTTAGCACTTTAATAGCATCATCTTTTAGAATTTGAAATAACTCAGCTGGAATTCCATCCCTCCACTAGCTTTTTTGTAGTAATACTTCCTAAGGCCCACATGATTTCATACTCCAGGATATCTGGCTCTAGGAGAGTAACCACACCGTGGTTATCTGGGTCATTAGAAACTTTTTTGTATAGTTCTTTTATGTATTTTGCCACATCATCTTAATCTCTTCTGCTTCTGTTAGGTCCTTACTATTTCTGTCCTTTATTGTACCCATCCTTGCATGAAATGTTCCCTTGGTATCTCCAGTTTTCTTGAAGAGATCTTTCCCATTCTATCATTTTCCTCTGTATCTTTGCATTCTTGATTTAAGAAACCTTTCTTATCGCTCCTTGCTTTTCTTTGGAACTCTGCATTTAGGTGAGCATATCTATCGCTTTCTGCCTTGCTTTTTGCTTCTCTTCTTTCCCCAGTGATTTGTAAAACCTCCTCAGACAACCACTTTACCTACTTGCATTTCTTTTTCATTTGGATGGTTTTGGTCAATGCCTTCTGTATAGTGTTACAAACCTCTGTCTGTAGTTCTTCAGGCACAGCCAGACCTAATCCCTTGAACCAATTCGTCTACTGGATAATCATAAGGGGTTTGATTTAGGTTGTACTTTCTTCAATTTAAGCCTGAATTTTGCAATAAGGAGTTCATGATCTGAGCTATAGTCAGCTCCAGGTCTTGTTTTTTCTGACTGTATAAAGCTTCTTTATCTTTGACTCCAAAGAATATAATCAATCTGATTTTGGTTTTGAACATTTGGTGATGTCCATGTGTAGAGTCATCTCTTGTGTTGTTGAAAATGGGTCTTAGCTATGACTGGCTAGTTCTCTTGACAAAACTGTTAGCCTTTTCCCTGGTTCATTTTATACTCCAAGACGAAGCTTGCCTGTTTTTCCAGGTATCTCTTGACTTCTTTCTTTTATATTCCAGTCCCCTATGATGAAAAGGACGTCTTTTTCTAGTGTTAGTTCTAGAAGATCTTGTAGGTCTTCATGGAATCCGTTAACTTCAGTTTCTTCAGCAATAATGGTTTGAGCATAGACTTACATTACTGTGACGCTGAATGTTTTGCCTTGGAAAGGAACTGAGATCATTCTGTTGTTTTTGAAATTATACCCAAGTACTGCATTGCAGATTCTTTTGTTCACTATGAGGGCAACTCCATTTCTTCTAAGGGATTCTTGCCCACGGTAGTAGATATAATGGTCATCTGATTTAAATTTGCCCATTCCCGTCCATTTTAGTTCACCTATTCCTAAGATGTCTATGTTCACATTTGCCATCTTCTGCTTGACCATGTCCAATTTACCTTGATTACCATGTCCATTTACCAATTTACCTAACATTCTAGGTTCTTTACAGCATCAGACTTTACTTTCACCACCAGATATATCCACAACTGAGCATCATCTCTGCTTTGGCCCAGATACTTCATTCTTTCTGGAGCTATTAGTATTTGCCCTCTGCCCTTCTCCAGAAACGTATTGGACAGCTACTGACCTGGGAGGCTCATCTTCTTGTGTCGTATCTTTTTGCCTTTTCATTTTGTTCATGGCGTTCTTATGGCAAGAAACCTGGAGTGGTTTGCCATTCTCTCCTCCAGTGGACCACGTTTTGTCAGAAGTCTCCACTATGACCCATCCATCTTAGGTGGCCCTGCAGGGAATGGCTCATAGCTTCACTGAATTACACAAGACTCTTCACCATGACAAGACTGTGATCCATAAAGGGGATCTTTCTACTATTATTAAATCCTAAAAAATGGTCAGGCTAAAAAGGACTCTGGGAAGCATATACCAACATAGACGTTTTCAGAGTCTGATGTGGCTACAACATTTAAAACCATAGATAAAGAACTAGAGCACTGATGTAAAACCGACTGATGACTTCGGTCATGATTTACCTTTCTGAGACCAGATTCTTCCTTTCTAAATTGGGTGTAATTATAATTACCAAACAGTTATTTTGTGAGGCACTTATAATTTACTCTTAGGAACTAAAGGAGAAAGATTTTTATCTCTTCATTGTTTTATGACATGGCTTTTATGTTTTCCTGGTCATGGAGATTCAGTTAAATGCTAATAGTATATAACTCTACATTAACTTGATTTTCTGAAAGGAGAAAAAATTTCAGCATTTAATGAGGGGAGAAGTGGGAATGATGACCAAACAGTAAAAAACAAGTCAGTGATGTAATTTACAGGACTCTCCATAAAACAACTACTCAGGATGATTTAAGGATCTTTAAGTATCGAGCAGGCTTCCCCAGTTTATCAGTGGTAAAGAACCCACTTGCCAATGCAGGAGATGTGGGTTCAATCCCTGGGTCATGGAAGATCCAGTATTCTTGCCTGGGGAATCCCATGGACAGAAAAGCCTGGTGGACTGCAGTGTATGGGGTCACGAAGAATCAGGTACAACTTTAGCGACTCAGCATGCATGCAAGTATACAACACATAGGATCACCTAAGAGTTTGATTAGTAGAGGATTTTGGCTGAGTTTGTCTTTAATGAACCAGTGTAACATTCTCTAACCCTGTTTCCATATTGACCTACGATACTGATATTCCATATTGACCACGCCAGGCGCTGGGTTGTTGCATGAGGCAATCCCAATTTTACATCAACTTTGCCATTATCCTTTCATGTGAGATCAGGTGGGCCAGATAACTTCTAAGGATTAAGCAGAGGCAAATTCCAATGATTCTGGAACAGTTGGAAGCATTTCTCGTCTCTGATTCATTTCTCTCCAGGCTGTTGGAGCAGGCTTTCTATACAACACCACTATTGAACTTTCTGGATGAAATGATAATTGCTCATTTCTATTGTCTTTCTCTCTCACAGACTGTCAGTTCCTTGAGGACAGCAGGTAGGTGTTACTCATATGGATACCTCAGTGCTTGGCACAGTACCTGGCCCAGAGTAGGGGCTCCATTGTTGAGCTGAACTGCAGTTGAACTGAATTGAATGCTCTAAGATTCATAAAGTATAAGCAGCTAGAGAACTGTCTAAGATGTCTCTAAGTTCACTTTTAACAGTGAACCATTTTGAAACTGTGAGACCACCAATCAATAAAGATTCAAGTACAAGGATATAGATTTAGGGGCAAGTTATCTGCTTCTCTAAGAAAGAAATGATTTGTCATCTGCTCCTTCCACTCACTGCCCTTTTAGTTGATAGAACCAAATTGAAGAATCTAAAAACCCTTAAGACTCAGATTATATGAATCAACTTTCACTGCTACTTTATAAGTACTGTCTTCATAGTATATACATTGTCAGATTAGTACTTCTTGATGCGCCTCAGTGATCTAAGAAGGCAACGACACTGATAAAATAGGATTCTAAATAATCACACGTCTTAAATGCCATTGAGGTAGAAATCACTTTCCCCCTTAATATTAGTCATCTAATAATCTCAGCAGAGAATCTTGACAAATTCTTTAAATTCCAAAAATTAGACCTATCTTCAGTAGGGAACCTGAAAGTGAATAGCAAGGGACCAACTACCAATCATTTCTTTAAATGCTTTACATTCTCTTCACCAAAACTCAGTAGCCAGTGGTAATTCTACCAGCAGAAATCTCTGATCCAAAGGAGAGTCACATGTTGAGCTTCTTGCTTTTCAAACCTGGGAGAAAGCAAGCCCTTTCCCCATCTGGGGTTAGTAAGAAAAGTTAAGTCCATAAAGGGATTTCCATTTTCTCTGTAAGCTGTAGTCATTGTGAATTCTCTCCTCTAGATCACAAAGGGGACTATTAGAGACAGACCTTCTGCCCTTCAAGATAAAGTGACTTCTCTTCAAAATAAATAAATTAAAATTCTGTCTCTGTATGTCTCTCTAAGTTCCTACATCCTCCAAGTACATTCCATACAGAAACACAGATGGATTAATATTTTATGTCCAATTAAAAATAACTGCAAAAGAATGCCCTATGATGCCATGGTGGACATGGATCAACAGTATTGTTTAACTTGAACTCTAGGGAAGAAAGATCTCCAGTTATATGCATGCATATGCAATAAGTTTATGAATCATTCAATCACAAGTTAAGGTTTAGAAAGGTGCATAGATACTCAGATGAATAAGAAAATAAAATGAAATTCTGTGTTACTGTCAAAGTCATAGAATGCCTGTTTTTCTTTCTGGCTATGAATCTATAAAACCTAAACATCAATTGAAATAATGAAAATGAAAATTCAGCAATTTTACCCATGTAATATTGAGCAATTTTTAGAAAATTTCCCTTATCAAAAAGAAGTTTCTTGTTATAGGCATACCTCAAAGATATTCTGGATTCAGTTCCAAACCCCTGCGATAAAACAAATGCTGCAATAAAGTGAGTCATAGACCTTTTTGGTTTCCCGGTACATATGAAAGTCAAGTTTGTACTATACTGTAGTCTATTAAGTATGTAATCATGTTGTAGCCAAAATAATAATGTATCAGTACACTACCTTTAAAAACTATTGTACTGTTAAACAATCCTTACAGTCATCTGGGCCTTGAGTGAGTTGTAACCTCTTTGCTGGTGGAGGTTCTTGTCTTGATGCCCATGGCAGCTAACTGAGCAGGGTGGTAGTTGCTGAAAGTTGGCATGGGGGAGATGGGCGGCTGAGGTAATTTCTTGAAACAGCAATGAAGTTGCCGTATCAATTGACTCTCCCATTCACATGAACACTTAGAGGTGTTGTGTGCTTATTAATTGGTCTAATTTCATTATTACTGTGTCTGAGGGAATAGGGATGCCTGAAGAAAAGAGAAGAGACCAGAAGTGGTCAGCTGGTAGAACAGTCAGAACACAAACAATATTTATTGATTAAGCTGTCTTATGTGGACATAATTTATGGCATCCACCCCCCCCCCAATTATAATAGTAACATCAGAATCACTGATCACTCTTATAAATATAATAAAATGAAAATACTTAAAATATTGTGACAATTATCAAAATGTGACACAGAGACATGAAGTAAGCACATGCTGTTGGAAAAATGGCACCAGTAGATTTTCTTGATAGAGGATTGTCTCAGATCTTCAATGTGTAAAAAACACAATATCGTGAAGCATGATAAAGTGCAATAAAAGAAGACATGTCTGGATTAACGTCAGTTGAGTTCAGTTCAGTCACTCAGTCGTTCTGACTTTGTGACACCAAGGACTGCAGCACACCAGGCTTCCCTGTCCATCACCAGTTCCTGGAGCTTGCTCAAATTCATATCCATAGAGTCAGTGAGGCCATCCAACCATCTCATCCTCTGTCATCCCCTTCTCCTCCTGCCCCCAATCCCTCTCAGCATCAGGGTCTTTTCAAATGAGCCCATTCTTCACATCATGTGGCCAAAGTGTTGGAGTTTCAGCTTCAGCATCAGTCCTTCCAATGAATATTCAGGACTGATTTCCTTTAGGATGGACTGGTTGGATCTCCTTACGGCCCAAGGGACTCTCAAGAGTCTTCTCCAACACCACAGTACAAAAGCATCAATTCTTCAGTGCTCAGCTTTCTTTATAGTCCAAATCTCACATCCATATGTGACTACTGGAAAAACCATAGCTTTGACTTAACAGACCTCTGTCAGCAAAGTAATGTCTCTGTTTTTTAATATGCTGTCTAGGTTAGTCATAGCTTTTCTTCCAAGGAGCAAGCGTCTTTTAATTTCATGACTGCATTCACCATCTATAGTGATTTTGAAGCCCAAGAAAATAAAGTCTCTCACTGTTTCCATTGTTTCCACATCTATTTGCCATGAAGTGATGGGAGAGGATGCCATGATCTTCATTTTTTTAATGTTGAGTTTTAAGCCAACTTTTTCATTCTTCTCTTTCACTTTTATCAAGAGGCTCTTTAGTTCCTTTTAGCTTTCTGCTATAAGGGTGGTGTCATCTACATATTTGAGGTTATTGATATTTCTCCTGGCAACCTTGATTCCAGCTTGTGCTTCATCCAGCCCAGCATTTTGCATGATCTACTCTGTATACAAGTTAAATAAACAGGTGACAATATGCAGCCTTGATGTACTCCTTTCCCAATTTGGAACTGGTGCATTGTTCCATGTGCAGTTCTAAATGTTGCTTCTTGACCTGCACACAGACTTCTCAGGAGGCAGGTCAGGTGACCTGGTATTCCCATTTCTTGAAGAATTTTCTGCAGTTTGTTGTGGTCCACGCAGTCAAAGGATTTGGTATAGTCAATAAAGCAGATGTAGATGTTTTTCTGAAATTCTGTTGCTTTCTCTGTAATCCAGTGGATGTTGGCAATTTGATCTCTGGTTCCTCTGCCTTTTCTAAATCCAGCTTGAACATCTGGAAGTTCTCAGTTCACGTACTACTGAAGCCTGGCTTGGAGAATTTTGGGCATTACTTTGCTAGCATCTGAGATGAGTGCAGTAGTGTGGTAGTTTGAACATTCTATATATTGCATATATATGACTAACATATATGTAATATTTTATAAAAGTCTAATGTGAGATAGTGTTTCTGTGATTAGAAATAAGATATTTTACTTTTCAAAACTGTTTCTGAAGAAAATGTTCTGTTTATGCCCAGGGCTAATACAAAATGATCCATCATTTTTTTGTGGAGAAATTTCCAACTTGTAGTTTAGATATTTTGTTAGCTTTCAGATTTGGAAGAACATAGATATAATGCCTAGAAATAACATCAGAACAGAAACGGATTTTAGATAGGTAGAACAGAAATCATAGGAAACTAACATTGTAGATGTTGCATCCTCGGGAGTAGCTTTAGCTTACAAAATAGCATTAAGTCAATTTCTCTTTGGTAAACTCTTAGAAGTAAAGGGTATGTATTTTTGGGTATATGGTTCTGATCTTGATCTGGACAGCAAAGCTGCCTGGCAAAGGCTCCTGGAAAAACAGCACAAACATGAAAGTGCCTCCAAGAGAACTTAAAAACAACAACAGCAACAACAAAAAAACACATTTCACTTTTCTCTCCAAGCCCAATATATGAGACATTCTGTAGAAGTTGACATAAAAACTCAGCTTAAACAAGTCATAGTTTAAATAAAGCAAGTTTGAATTCTGACCGATTCTGATCAGTCTTACCCATGGTTCTGAAATTCATATAACAAAATGAATCCAGTCTTTAAAAAAAGATTATGTCAAGTAGACTAGTAATCTTATAAAGCTTCTGAGAAGGTTGACATTTAATAAGTAAAAATTGTCTTTGTTTACTCTTGCTCTCATCAAAACAAGCATTTTCAAAAGACTGGAATGTCTATAACTGCTTTGCCAACTACAGTCCATTAAAAAACAAATGGATCAGATTCTTTCACTTAGAGCACGTTTGCTTTAATTCATTGGAAGCTCTCTCAAAGTAAATGATGATCCTCATGAAAGTTCCTGCCTCTATAGAAATTAACTTATGATTTCAGCATGTGGTTATTAGTCCAAATGAGATAGTTTGTCTCCACTGAATGTTTTTTTTTCATGTATGTATGAGCATAGTGATAAAGAATTTCAGAAAAGGATGTTGTTATGTCCGATGTCCGAATCTCCGAGCGGGAAGAGAGAAAGCTACCAAGAGACAATGTAAAACGCAAGAAGGAAGTTTATTGTTAGCTCGAGCTAGGGCCCCCGCTGTGTCCAACGCAGTGGAGCACAGGCTGAGAGCCCCGAGCCCGGTTTTCTACCCATATTTATAGAACATCCAATTTCAAACATAAGCAGGGGTCATTTAGCGAAGCGGATTGGTTACATGTTCGCGGGGGTCTTTTCATTGGTCAGACATTCGCGCGCGCGGGATCTTTCCGTAACAAGTTCTGATTGGCTGTATCTGGGTGGCCTGATAGTCTCTGACTGGTTGTGTCTTGGTGACCTGATAGTCGCCTTAGTTGCCAGGGTGAGGGCCTGGTCTTCCTGCTTCTGCCTCCTATCATGGCGTTATGTTTACTCTTTCTACATTCCGTTTGTTCTCCCTACATTCCCCCCCTGTCTTTTGATTATGGGGAGGAATTTTTTTTTTTTTTATTTTGACCTATCGGCCGGTATTGTTGTCTTAGCACCATAATCTGGATAGTATTTAGCTGTGTCTTGATAAAGGTGATCAGTCTATTTAAAATATAAGGCCCAATTGTAAGTATTAGTATTAACAGTAAAAGTGGGCCCAGGAGGGTTGAGACCAGAGTGGTTAGCCAGGGTGACCAGGATCTAAACTATTTTTACCATCTCTGTTGGGCTTTCCGTTTTCTTTTGCGTTGTGCTAGTCTCTCTCTCACTTTTGTCATTGAATTTTTTACCACACCTGTATGGTCTGTATAGAAACAGCATTTTTTTTTAAGAGCTGTGTAGACCCCACTTTGTTGAAGAAAAACTAAGTCTAATCTCTTTTTATTTTGTAATATTACTTCAGACAAGGAGGTTAGAGACTTTTTTAGGTGGCTGATTGATTTTTTTATGCGAGTCAGGTCTTTATCTATGGCTGCTCGGAGAGAGGACAGCTTCTTGGTTTGTAGAGACAGTGAAGCTATTTTTGTTTTTGCTCTTGTCAACCCGAGGCTGAATAAAGCAGCCATGGTGATTACACTAAGTGGCTCTCTCTTTTTTTTACGTACTCTTTGGTCTCAATGTGAGTACATAACTTTTTTAGAATGGTATAAAATCTTTGGCATTATAGCAACCAGGACACAAAATTTTTGACTCTGGTTAAAAACCTTTACATTTAAACATGGGGTCAACCCCGTGTGTGAACAAATCTATCATCTCCCGACCCTGGGCACAATCTAGTCTTTTTTTTGAAGGCTTAGATTACCTTCGGTCTGAGCACACAGGGAAGTCTTGTCCCGTGGTACTGTGCCTAGGCAAAGTCTTTGTCCCCATACCTTTTTTATCGTGAGACCAACCTTACGTTTTTTTCATCGACATTGGGGTGGGTTCTGGCCTGAAGATAAGTCATAGGAGACGTTGAAAAGCAGATTGGTTACATGTTCGCGGGGGTCTTTTCATTGGTCAGACATTCGCGCGCGGGATCTTTCCGTAACAAGTTCTGATTGGCTGTATCTGGGTGGCCTGATAGTCTCTGACTGGTTGTGTCTTGGTGACCTGATAGTCGCCTTAGTTGCCAGGGTGAGGGCCTGGTCTTCCTGCTTCTGCCTCCTATCATGGCGTTATGTTTACTCTTTCTACATTCCGTTTGTTCTCCCTACAGATGTCAAGTTAAAGTATTTTGAGGTATTGAAGCAAAGAAATATGTACATTGTAGCATCATATCTTAGACAGTAGTGGTTATATTTGACTTGATTGTTTAAAAAAAAGTGTTTTAAGAGCAATATATATGTCAGAATTGAAGAGGAAATGGCAAGAAGTCAAATTCATGTATTTGCATGAGCCAATTGAAATCTTATTCATACACCGGGTATGAAGTAGAAGGAATATTGCCTCTTATAAAGGGTTGCTATGTTTACTGGTTTATAGAAACAGAGATGCAGAATAGTTTACCGGGCTTAGAAAGGCAGCTATATATACAGTAAAACATAGAAGTAAAATGTTTTATCTGTTTACTTAAGAATTAATTGTCTTCTTGTTGTTTGGTCAGTAAGTCATGCCCCACTCCCTGAGACCTCATGGACTGCAGCACACCAGACTTCCCTGTCCTTCACTATCACCCTGAGTTTGCTGAAACTCACTCCATTGTGTCAGTGATGCCACCCAAACATCTCATCCTCTGTTGTCCCCTTTGCCACCTTCCCTCAATCTTTCCCAGCATCACAGTCTTTTCCAATAAATCAGCTCTTTGCAGCAGGTGGCCAAAGTATTAGAACTTCAGCATCAGTCCTCCCAAGGAATATTCATTGTTGATTTCTTTTAGGATTGACTGGTTTGCATGGTTGCAATCATGTTAAACAAAGAACTTTCGCCATGGAATTATATTCCATGGTCAAGAACTGACAAAATAGGGATATAAACCATAGCAGTAGGTTTAATTTGGAGGATCAGGAGACAAGCAAAGAGGAGATACTGTTATTAAAACAAATTTATTGAGTGTTTCACTGTTACATATTGTCATACATCTAGGAAAGGATTATTATTGTTATATTTTAATGTTTTGAAAAGGTATTTGATTGGCAACCTTAATTCCTGGGGACTCTTTACCAAATCTATTGTTTTCAAAAGTCATTTTGGCCAAATCATTGTTTAGATATACTGGTGTTTCCCACTTAAATTCATGGTAGATGGGGGTTCCCTGTGGACTGGGGAGTCTAGGCCTGGCAGTAGCTATGGTGTTTGTACAAGAATAGAGAATTCCTACAGAGTGAAGAAAGTAGTGGGGAGGTCCAAAGCCTTTACTGCACCGAGGAGAGGCATCATACCACCATATTTGTTGAATAGGTAGAAAAACATCCATGCTAAATGCTTTTAATCATTCTTACTGACAGCTGTCAAATTCCAATAAAATGAACCTTAAGAATACCATTCATGAAACAGGCTTAAGTGACCTTGAACGTTCTTTAAACTCTAGCTTATCATGAACAAACCCATACTTGGTTCATATTCAATGCATTAATCATCAACTGTATAAAATAAGCTACCTAATAAAATTAAATCTCAATTTATCAAAACATTAACATGCTAACAACTACCAATTTTAAGTCACAGTGTAAAGATGAAGTGAATAAAACACTAGAATCACTATACTAAACAATATAATTGAAGTTAAAATGCTATTTTCTGTGGTTCATTTTGGAGAAAATAACAAGTTGTTTACTTTAATGCAGTGACATTTTATTTTGTGATTAATTTTAAAATAACATTGTAAAAACTACAAACTCATTTTAATTTGACAAGCATTTGGTAATTAATTTTCAAACAATGCTATGGGAACCCAGAAAGCACTCTTCCTTTGACATGTATTTTATAATTTATTTTAAAACAATGCTGCACAAATCTGCAAAGGCATAATTCATTTGGGAGTTCATTAATTATGCAAATGAGTTTCAATTAACAAATCTGTTCCAAGGATGGCATTTGCATAATAATGAACTTCATGTTTGTGACATTATTTAATAAGATACCTTTGTGCATTTTTAAACAAAACACTCCTGTGAATAGTATATGATGAGATGGTGTTGAAAATGGACATCTAGTCAATGAGATTCAAAACTATATCCAGAAAAATGTTGTTAAAATAAACAGAATAGTACAGAATTAAAATAATCAATATGGATATTCTTTTTAAAGCACAGGGGTTTTGATTATCTCAGCTTCCCTAAATAGCATAAGACTTTAATTTATACTTATAAAGACCAGTATACAAATTAGGCTAAAGCAAGATGAAACATGGAAAACTATAAATTTCATTTTAATGTTTCAAGTGAAGGTAGGTCATACACTATATGCACAAATCTCAAAAGACACACCTTTTAGTAGCAAGGAAAATATAACACAACTTAAAGACCCCTCCTTTTTCAGGGATTATGGCAGGATACCAGAAATTCAGTTGACATTCATTTAACCAATCAATAATTATTTGTTGAGCATTGACAATGGGCCAAACTGTCCTTAAGTTAGAATAGATCAAAAGAAGAATAAGATGGATGTCTACCTTTAGGTGACATGAGGCCTGAGGGACCTAGACATATAAACACTAAAAAACAAAATGATATTTATTTTATAGGAGAGAGAAATGCAAAATGCTATAGGAATATAGAAGATAAGAATAACTCAGTTTGGTGGAATCCAAAAAGTTGTCAAAGATAAAAAAGGGATGAAATGTTTTGAAGGATGAGAAGTTCATCAGTGTGTTAGACGGTCAGCATGTTTGAGAAAAACAAAACAATATATATAAAGTCATGAAACAGTGAAAGATGGAAATGTGTCTGAGAAAATGGTAAGAAGGTCGCTGTGGCTTGAAATAGAGGGTATGGTTTGGGGAATGAATGTTTTTGGGTCAAGACTATTAGGAGCCTTAGGGATCCAGCTTGAAATTTTAGCAAGATAATGAGAGCAGAGTTATAGTAGATGGGTTTGAAAGAGACAAAGCAATTTTTAATTGCTGCTGATCAGTAACAGAGTGTCTTGAGTGATGGGTAATATATATCTTGAGTATAGAGTGAGATCAGGTGAGTTTATAAGTGAAGTATTTGGCATTCCAAATTCTGTGATGACTGTAAAATTTTATGATTTTATGATACGTTTTCCCTAACAAGTCCATGTGCTTTCAGTTACTTTGGTCACATCTCAGTTTGAAATCAAGAATTACTTGATTTCAGAGTAATTGAAATTACTTTGGGAATTACTCCATGCCTTTTAACTGTGCCAACTTTCTACAACTCAAAGGGTCTTCGAAACCCAGTCTTGTCTGTCTTCTACTTAACTGAAATCTAGTCAATCTTCCAAACTATATCCTCATGCCTTGGAGACAGAGATAAATAAATACAAATAACAATGGATGAAATGGCAGTAGCTGAACTAGACAAGCAGACTAATAGCATCTTTAGAACCATCTGGCACTCCCTGCCAAGTTCCAGAATCTCATGGTAAAAATCTTTTTTTTACCATAGTGGAAAGAAATAGGGAAATATTCACGTTTCTAACATTTAACAGCCTTATTCCATCACAGAGGCAGAGTTTGGTCTGTTTTTACTAGTTTTTTTCTTTTGTTTTAGCACAAGGATACCCACGTTCTTCAGCTACAGGATTTATTAATACTTTTTCTTTTCTTTAGTGATGTATTCCTGCTGACAGTCAGCAAGTCTTGTCTTCTGTCCCACAAAACCAAAAATAGGGAGGGGGTCATTTGTTGCTTCTTGGTCAGCCAGCCTTCATTCTGTATTCTCATTATTCTTTCGTCTGGGGAACTGTGTTTTCTCCACTGTGTGCAGTTCTAGCGGTTGGTACAGCTAGGTCCTTCTCTTTATTTCCTTTCACTCGATTCCATTAGGCCTTAAACTTAGTTTGGTCAGTAAAAATATCTCTCCTAGGACTGTGAATTTTGGTCAGAGTGTTGCATGCACAGAAGAAATGGTAAAGGTTCATTTCCTTCTGGGAAAAGGGACCAGGGACCTGGTTGTTTCAAACCTGATTCACTAGTTACCTCTCAAATCCATGCGTGCTCTCACATCCTTCCGTAAAATTCCCTTTTTACTGGCATTACTGAAGAACTCTAACTGAAACAGTATAAAATCACAAAAGGATACTGTTAACCATTTCCACCACCTTCCCACCCCCAAATAAGTTTTATCTTGGGCCAGATAATCACAATGGTGTGATCACTCACCTAGAGCCAGACATCCTGGAAGGCAAAGCCAGACATCCTGGAAGGCAAGTGGGCCTTAGGAAGCATCACTCCGAACATAGATAGTAAAGGTGATAGAATTCCAGTTGAGCTATTTCAAATCCTAGAAGATGATGCTGGGACAGTGCTGCACTCAATATGCCAGCATTTGGAAAATAGCAGTGGCCACTGGACTGGAAAAGGTCAGTTTTCATTCCAATCCTTAAGAAAGGCAATGCCAAAGAACGCTCAAACTACCACACAATTGCACTCATCTCACCCATTAGCAAAGGAATGCTCAAAATTCTCCAAGCCAGGCTTCAACAATACATGAATCATGAACTTCCAGATGTTCAAGCTGGATTTAGAAAAGGCAAGGGAACCAGAGATCAAATTACCAACATCCGTTGGATCATCAAAAAAGCAAGACAGTTCCAGAGAAACATCTATTTCTGCTTTATTGACTATGCCAAAGCCTTTGACTGTGTGGATCACAACAAACTGTGGAAAATTCTGAATGAGATGGGAATACTAGACCATCTGACCTGCCTCCTGAGAAATCTGTATGCAGGTCAGGAAACAAGTTAGAACTGGACATGGAACAACAGACTGGTTCCAAATTGAGAAAGGAGTATGTTGACGCTGTATATTGTCACCCTGCTTATATAATGTATATGCAGAGTATATCATGAGAAATGCTGGGCTGGATAAAGCACAAGCTGGAATCAAGATTGCTGGGAGAAATATCAATAACCTCAGATATGCAGATAAGACCAGCCTTATGGCAGAAAGCAAAGAAGAACTAAAAAACCTCTTGATGAAAGTGAAAGAGGAGAGTAGAACAGTTGGCTTAAGACTCAACATTCAGAAAACTAAGATCATGGCATCTGGTCCCCTTACTTCATGGGAAGTAGATGGGGAAATAGTGGACACAGTGTCAGACTTTATTTTTGGGGCTCCAAAATCACTGAAGATGGTGACTGCAGCCATGAAATTAAAAGACATTTGCTCCTTGGAAGAAAAGTTATAACCAACCTAGACAGCATATTAAAAAGCAGAGACATTACTTTGCCAACAAAGGTCCGTCTAGTCAAGACTATGGTTTTTCCAGTGGTTATGTATGGATATGAGAGCTGTACTATAAAGAAAGCTGAGCACTGAAGAATTGATGCTTTTGTACTGTGGTGTTGGAGAAGACTCTTGAGAGTCCCTTGGACTGTAAGGAGATCCAACCAGTCCATCCTAAAGGAAATCAGTCCTGAATATTCATTGGAAGGACTGATGCTGAAGCTAAAACTCCAATAGTTTGGCCCCCTGATGGGAAGAACTGACTCATTTGAAGACCCTGATGCTGGGAAAGATTGAAGGCAGGAAGAGAAGCAGATGACAGAGGATGAGATGGTTGGATGGCATCACCAACTCAATGGAGATGAGTTTGAGTAAACTCTGGGAGTTGGTGATGAACAGGGAGGCCTGGCATGCTGCAGTCCATGGGGTCACAAAGAGTTGGACATGACTGAACGACTGAACTGAACTGGGTCAGAAATAATCAGAACTTCTAAAAGGATGTAAGAAAACAATCCTAGGATAATCAACTTTGAACAAAAGAAGTGTAAACAAAGGTCTACAGGTAAAAGTTCTATGCTATCAGTGGTAGTTTCCAATAATCATGTTAATCCCTAGTAACAGGCAACAAAGGTTGAAAACCTTTTAGAGATTTATAGAGATACAGAGAATTTAATTCGGTCTGCTCCTTCCACCTTCATACCATTGTCCCAACCTGGCTCCAGTCCCATGCCTTCAAGAGGAACAGATGAGCATGCCTGTGTTATGGCATCTCAAATGAAGGAATGAGTAACTTGGCCAGATAGGAATGATCCTAATCATGAAAACAGATATATCAGCTATAAGACCTTAAACATCAGGGCCATTATACCTGCCCAGAACAACTAACTAGCAAAAAATGACTTCTAGCTGTCAAAATGCTCCATATTTAAAAGTATAGAAGGAACAAAAATTTTTAAAAATTATGTGTGTTTAGTCACTCAGTCGTGTCCAGTTCTTTGCGACCTCAGGGACTGTAGCACATCAGGCTCCTCTGTCCAGGGGCATTCTCCAGGCAAGAATAATGGAATGGGTTGCCATGCCCTCCTCCAGGGGATCTTCCCAACCCAGGGCTTGAACCCAGGTCTCCTGCATTGCACGTGGATTCATTAAAGTAGAAATTATGTTTGTTTGTATTTGATCCTGAAAGAAGTTTTATTATATATTCTAGATTATGGATTGAACACTTTCATCAGGCACCTGGATATTTTGAAATATTTGGATACTAGGCATTGTGATAAGATATCATAAAAAGAAATTATTTAGACAGAAAAAGGAAAACATTGCTGACCAAAAAGTGTGATCAGGGCAAATACTATTCTCATATTATTTATATTATAGTATATGTAGAAGGTGGAAGGAAGCAGGTCACAACTCATGTGTTTGTCTAATTTTGCCATTCAGGCTTTACTCAGGCTTTGAAATTCTTTTTTCTCTATTTATGTGTCGCAAATCCTCATAAAGCATTCTCTGCATACTCGAGATGTTGTTGATGTTGTGCTCTCCACATGCCAAAAAACAATGAGGCAGTGACCTTCCTTTTCCTGGGCAAGGATATCAGCCATAATCTATTCTGAAGGACTTCCTTCTTATGTCCTTCTCCCTTTTGAAATCCGGTTGCCAGAAATGGTTAGTCTCTTGGAGTTAAACCAGGCTGCTGTCAGCAGACATTTTTAAGTTGATATCTGAGAGCTTCATGGAACATGAGCGTTTTCTCTGGTTTAACTTCTATCTGCATATGACGCCAAAGGACTTTAGACTTGACTGATACAAATTGATTTAAAAAACAAAATTGACTAATGTGTAGTGTCTGATTATTTTCATCAGCAGTTCTTATCCCTAGTTGGGGCTTCTGAGATTTGCAGATCTTTACCTTTTTCTTCTTCTTCTTTTTTTTTCCCCCCTGTATCTAACCTACAATATTCTGACTGATAAAGAGGACTGATCCAGTTTTGGTGGTCTGTTATTCTATGTATATTATGATGGTGTTCCATGCCAAGAAACAGTAGCAACAATAACAAAAAGTAAAACAAGAGTATGCTAAAGCCTTTGACTGTGTGGATCACAACAAACTGGAAAATTCTGAAAGAGATGGGAATACCAGACCACCTGACCTGCAACTTAGGAAATCTGTATGCAGGTCAGGAAGCAACAGTTAGAACTGGACGTGGAACAACAGACTGGTTCCAAATCAGGAAAGGAGTATGTCAAGGCTGTATATTATCACCCTGCTTATATAACTTATATGCAGAAATGAGAAATGCTGGGCTGGATAAAGCACAAGCTGGAATTAAGATTGCCGGGAGAAATATCAATAACCTCAGATATGCAGATAAGACCACCCTTATGGCAGAAAGCGAAGAACTAAAGAGCCTCTTGATGAAAGTGAAAGAGGAGAGTGAAAAAGTTGGCTTAAAGCTCAACATTCAGAAAACTAGGATCATGGCATCTGGTCTCATCACTTCATGGGAAATGGGGAAATAGTGACAGACTTTATTTTGGGGGTCTCCAAAATCACTGAAGACGGTGAATGCAGCCATGAAATTAAAAGATGCTTACTCCTGGAAGCAAAGTTATGACCAACCTAGATAGCATATTGAAAAGCAGAGACATTATTTTGCCAACAAACTCCATCTAGTCAAGGCTATGGTTTTTTCATGTATGGATGTGAGAGTTGGACTATAAAGAAAGCTGAGCACCAAAGAATATATGCTTTTAAACTGTGGTGTTGGAGGAGACTCTAGAGAGTCCCTTGGACTGCAAGGAGATCCAACCAGTCCATCCTAAAGGAAACCAGTCCTGAATATTCGTTGGAAGGACTGATGCTGAAGCTGAAACTCCAATCCTTTGGCCACCTGATGTGAAGAACTGACTGGTTCAAAAAGACCCTGATGCTGGGAAAGATTGAAGGCAGGAGGAGAAGGGGATGACAGAGGATGAGATGGTTGGATGGCATCACTGACTCAATGGAGATGAGTTTAAGTAAGCTCCGGTAGTTGGTGATGGACAGGGAGGCCTGGTGTGCCGCAGTGTATGGGGTCACAGAGTCGGACATGACTGAGAGACTAAACTGAACTGAACTGAAAACAAGAGTAGAAGAGAAACTATTGTTTCATATGGCATTATAAATTCTCTTATTTTAAACAAAAGAATCAGAGCATACCCTCTTACACTTTACAGTTAAAAGTCTTGTTCAGAAGAGATTTACTCTTCTGAGTAAGTGTGTTACTGAGCATTGCCTACTTGGCCTTTCTCCCCTCACCCGCAGCCATGACTGGCAGTGTTGAGTCTGGGAGAGGGGTCTGTTTTGCTAAACTGTTAGTCCCTAGGGCTCTGTGACTAAATCTGTTAAGACAGGACTAAGAGTCAATACATACATATTCTAGGGTGTGGAGTTTCTACTTTGTATCAAAGGAATATCTATGGTGGAGGAATAAAAGATGAAAATATAATATTTTCAGAAGAGAAAAATGCTCAGGAGATGGTTAGTTCCTTCACTGGGAGACAGTATAACTTCGTGATTAAGACCATAGACTTTGGTCCAGGGCTCAATTCCTAGCTCCGCTCTTTAAAAGTTTCCTTATTCATGAAACAGAGATAATAATAGCACCTATTCTTCCTATATATATATATATATCTTGTACCTACACTATATATATTTATATACATATGTATAAAATTAGGTTAAAGGCCTATAAAAGTATGTATACTTATAAAAGTCCTATAAAAAGAACTTTGAACAGTGAAATAAAGATTTTATTAAACAGTAATAATATCATTATTATCATTAAGTCCTGTCATATGTAATCCTGTGTATAATAAGAAACTGAAGGTCTTACAATCTTTCCCAGTAATAGCAGAACTGAAGTAACACTTTTTCTCTTGTCACCTTGGACTGGATCCATTTAATGGAGAACCCATAACAATAGTTACTTTGAAAAGATAAGAGTTGGTTTCTCTCTCATATAGAAGTCTGGTGTTAAGCAGCCCAGTCTTGTAAAACTGCAACTCAGTCATCAAGAATCCACAGTCCTTTCATTTTTTGACTCCCGTTCCATCCTCAAGTTTACTTCATAATTCCAGATGGGAACCAGAACTCCTTTCATCATGTCTGCAGTCCAAATATCAGGAAGAAAGTATAAAAGTTAAACATCCCTGCTAAGTAAGTCCTCTTAAAGTAATCTACCCAGAGATCTGTTTTATCTCATGGATCAGAACCTGATCATTTGGCCACCTAACTGAAAGGGAGGAAGCTTGCATTCCTATTCCAAGTGAAAATGTGTCCCTGGAAGGAGAGAATGGATACCAGATGGTATCTCACGGTCTTCAGTCCTGCTTCAGGGTCGGTGGGAGGGATCAGAAGTTCTGTCTGAGCACAGATGTATAACCTTGAACTAATCAAGAGCTGATCCTCGGCCCAAATGTGAGCTGAGGCTTTCTTTACTTGCCACCACTTTTACTGACTTAAGTGATCTAGGAATAAAAGAGTTACAGAGGAATGACCACAATATACAGCAGGGAACCAGAGGATTGTACACTTTATAAATCAATGACCCCTCTGTACTCCTCAACTATTTCATGGTGGGTTTTTTTCTCTCTATTGTACAGAGCATTTGGCCTTGTTGACCCTTAGCGAGTTATAAATTAGCCTATTCATCCTATGGAGGAAAAAGTGATAGTCACTTGAATGTAGTACATTCCATGTATTTTTTATCTGAAAAGCAATAATGTTTAAAAAGAGTATGTTTATTCATACAGTTTAGGTTGTCAGCATATTAAAAGTACCCACAATGTTAAGAATATACATTAACTGATGGAATTACAAAATGCCATCAACAATCATTTTTTCCCTAAATATTTATGTGTTAAAAATTTAGCTTAATTCTTATTAAATAAACATAAGCAAAACATTTGCTTCATTTCATTTAGACATATAATCTGAAGAAAATAGATTTTGATTCTACCTTTTTTCTCAAGGATATTTTGGACCAGGAACAAGCAGTAGATTTTTTTAGTTTAATTATAAGAAAGGACTTTTAACATTTTATTCTTTTTATTTGTCCCGTGTACATATCTACATGCTCTTCTGAGAAAGGGTGATTCAGATTTTTTAATTTGTTACTGCTGGTGGTATCAAGCTAACAATTATGCAAGAATTACGAATTAATAAATGAGATGTGAAAGTAGTTTATGAAATGAGGAACGATGTGCATATTCTCAGCTACTTCTGGTTATAATAATGTGCGAAAACATTGCATTCATTTCATAGCAACACAGTTAGAACTCAAGCTGTGAGTCTGAAAGCAATGAAAATAATAAAATGGCCTATTTCTACAAAGAGCTTGAAGGAATTGTTTTGACTATTTGTATCTGAAGATCCGAAAGATGCGGGGGGGGAACTGTCACCCTACAATGGAAGTTAGGTTAAGAGGCAAACGTGAACAAAAGAGCAGTTGCCGTTGAAGGAAACCTCTTAAAGGATGAAGAGATTGTGACTTCAGAAGTCAGAGGTCTTCACTACAGACAGGAGCTCTTTGCTTCCAAAAGCTTCACCACTTTCTGCTCCCCCAACAAAGGGCTGTCCTTCGACTGCATCAGCAGTCTTCCTTCTGTGACCCGACATCCTTCCCTTGAAACAGTCTGGCCTCCCTTTCAAAAAGGAAGACACTTAGCTCCCCAGAATCTCTCTCACCCTAGGGCTATAGGTTAGAAATTCTCCAGGAAATTTCTTTTGACTTCACATATTCTTTTGAGTTCACATATTCTGGAAAACCCCACTGTATTGTAAGAGAACCATTTAAAGTCTGAAAATTCAACGTGGTATGATGTCAGATGCTTGGAGACAGATGGAGTATTTTCTGATTTCAGGGACACCTAACTCCTGACCCTTTATAATCTAAGTAATCAATACAAATTCAATGGAAACCAAAACTGTAGCACTTGTTATTTTGAATAATACTAAGGGCCTTTCAGATTTTGACTGGCCCAAATTGAAACTTTTTCTAATGAGCAAAGCCAAACCCTTCCTGTAACAAAGGCTGTGTTCAGAAGTCAGAGGAGCGGCGCTGTGAACAGGCAGTCTAGGACAGCTTCACAAGTTCAGCAGCGACATCATGAGACATTCCACGTCCTGTCATTTGATATCAGGTGTCCGGACAAGGCCTCTGAAACAGTGAAACAAGGATCAGTAACACAATGAGGGGGAAAAAAGGTGTGAATGGAATGAGTAATACTAAATGGAATTAAGATTCTGCACTTGCTTCACCAAAGATTTATACTGAAGAAATTCCCAAACCTAAATAAAGGAGGACCTGGAATGTTGGAAAGCTTTCAGAGATGGGAACATGTGTGAAGCTGCCAAATGGGTCATTGTTTCTAAAAATGATGTGTCCCAAGATGACAGCAAACTTGTTTTTCAGACAATTGGCATTCATTTCTGTGATTGCTCCAAGACTTCCTTCTTTCTTGATTCGTCCAGAATATGTTCTGTTCTGACAAGGCTGGAGAGAAATCTGCATGTGTTGCCAAACTGAAGACTGTAACTCTTTGGGGGGGGTTTGTATTTTATGATTATCATTTTCATTTTGTAAATGTTACTATAATATTTAGGAAAGGAAGAAATAGGTCACATTGAGCATCCTGTCCAATCATCAGTTCAGAAACCTCAGACCTCATAACCTATAAATAACTTCCTGTTAATGAGCTCCTTTTCTTTAAGTTCAAAGGACTAATTTATTATTTGTGTGTTTTAGTTCTTTTTCATCCTGATTATTCCTTAAAATGAAAGTCTTTTTCAGTTGTGTTTGCCTTTGATAAGCGTCAAAGATTTAGATGTGTTCTTTTTTGATTCATTGACTTTATCAGTGGTAGCTGGAAATGGTTTGTTGTGGAGCTACTCATTATTTCCTAAAGACTGGTCTCTAAAAATTATGTGTTGTTTTCCCCTTGCAATCCCTTCATTCCTACACCTACCCCATCCAGCTGTTTTCTGTGTCCCCGTGTCCCTGTCTTAATTAAAGTCTTTATCATTTATGCAAAGCTAGGAGTCGTCCTCTATCATAGCTATTTTATTCCCACCTGCAATCAACCACCCAGCCTTGACAGTTCTGCTGCAGAGATGTCTTAAAATCTCTTGCTTCTTCTCCTTTTGGATTGTCTCCATAAAGCTCCTGAAATGACTTTAATTTTTTTTATCGAAGTAGAGTTGATTTACACTGTTGTGTCTCCTCTATAGCAAAGTGAGTCAGTTGTACATACATCTACTCATTTCTAGCTTCTGCTCCCATATAGGCCATTATAAGATACTGAATAGAGTTCCCTGAGCTATTCAGTAGGTTCTTGTTAGTGATCTATTCTATTTATAGAAGCGTGTATATGTCAATCCCAATTTTCCAACTTATTCCTCCCCCACCCTTTCCATATTTGTTTTCTATGTCTGTGACTCAGCTTCTATTTTGTAAATAGGTTCATTTATACCATTTCTTTAGACCCCATGTATAAGTGATACCATATGATATTTGTCATTCTCTGTCTGACTTCCCTCAGTGTAACAGTGTCCATGTCCATCCATATCTCTGCAAATGGCATTATTTCATTCTGTTTTATAGTGGAGTACTATTCTACTGTATATGTGCACCAAATCTTCTTTATGCACTCCGTTGATAGACGTTAGGGCTGCTTCCACGTCCTGGTTATGGTAAATAGTGCTGCAGTGAACTCCGGAGTGCATGTGTCCTCTTGAATTATGCATGATTCAGCAATCCCACTCCTGGGCATATGTCTGGAGTATATCCTGAAATGACTTTCTACCATGACCCAGCAGCCGCTTTCTTCTCCCCACCCCTCTCCCTTTCCTATTAGCCCTCATAGGCAATGCCTACGGAGTTGTTTCTCTGGTGAAAGCTTCCACTTATCCCAGTTGCATGCCGGGTGACCTCCACAATCCCTCGGAAGGCACCAAGGCTACTTCTTGTCCTACCTCTGTTCTCTTTTCAGGCTCATTTCCTGCAGCATTGTCCCGTGCCCTGGACTTCTAGGTACTGGACCATCCCACTGTTCTCTAAAATTCTATGCCTTCAACTATTCTGCGTCTTCACACATGCATTCCTTGCGCCTTGAAAGCCCTTCCTCATGCTCTCTGCCAGGCCAGTTTTCACTACAATTCAGCCCAAGTGTCTCTTTACCATGGCACCTTTCTCCGCAACATCAGGTAGAGTGTGCTCCTTCTTGAAGTCTGTTGAAACCTGTGTTATAGTTTGTGCCACATTTTGTTGGAATCACCTTTCTGCATGGCCGCCTATAGATATTCTGAGAGCTTTGTGACTGCAAAAACTGAGTTTTACTCATCTTCTGATTCCTATTTCCAAGCATAAGACCTGGTGCAAAGCAGGAGCTTGGAAAGTTTGTTTACCAAATGATTCCGTAAGGCAGGCATTTCAGACTGCTGTAAGCTTTAAGAAGAGTAAGTTGTCTGTCAGCGTTCTCTGAGAAAACCCTTATACATGGGCAATGAATTTTAGCAGCAAGGAAGTTCTGCATGAAATCGACAAATGAAGCTACAATTGTTTAGTCACCAAGTCATGCCCAACTCTTTGTGACATCATGGACTGTGGCCCACTATGCTCCTCTGTCCCACAGCAAGGTCTTAAATGGGATCATACCCTGCTAACATTCATCCATCTATCCACTCAACAAACATGTTTGAGAATCCACTCTGTGCCAGGTACGACTCTAGATCATCAGCTAAGCAGCTGTGGGGAGAGATTGGGTAGCCTTTATGGGCATACCTGGAAACTCAGCTATTAATAATTCTCCCAGCACTATTCCTTAGAAAATGAGCAACAAATGATGTGTGTCTGTATATTTCTGTGTTTGTTTTTTTAGTCACTAAGTTGTGTCCGGCTCTTTTTGCAACCCTGTGGACTGTAACCCACCAGCCTCCTCTGTCAATAGGATTTTTCAAGCAAGAATATTGGAGTGGGTTGCCATTTCCTTCTCCAGGCCTGACCCAGGGATCAAACTCATGTCTCCTGCATGGCAGGTAAATTCTTTATCTCTGAGCCACCAGGGTAGCCTGCCTGTATAATACACATATACATCTCTCTCTATATATATACATATATATAGAGAGATATAGATATGAAGTGATATTCAAAATTTTTTTACCACCAGCAGGGCACAGACACTAACCAAGCAGGTGATATATTTATTTTCCACTTGAAGCCCTTACCCACAAAAAAAAAAGGTGCAGGAATGGCCTGGAGAAAGGTAGGAGGAAACACAGTAAAATGATCTGCCAACAAGCCAGGACTGAAGGTGCAGGTTTGAAGAGAGATTTTGTCTTTCCATCTGTATTTCTTCCCAGTCTCACTGGGAGAAAAGTCAGTAGTGAATTAGATATTGAAGCATCTTATTTCTTTAATTTTTCCTGTTAAAAGAATTTTTTTAATTACAATATTGTGATGGTTTCTGCCATATATCGACATGAATCAAGTATTCGTATTTCCCCTCCTTCTTGAAACTCCCTCCCACCCCTCTCCCCATCTCACCCTTCTAAGTTGTCACAAAGCAAATTATTTCTTTAATTTTTGAGTAGCCACACACCACTGATATCCATCTTCTAAATACTATCAATCTCAGTGCTGAGAAACATGTCATTACTTTAAAAAAAAAAAAAGTAGCTTTTTTTCAAAAGCAGAGCAGTGGTCAACCAAGAGAGATGATAAACCCAATCTTTACCAGCAGAGCTGATAATGATCAGTCAGTTGCATGCTATTTTGCAGCTGATACCTCTTCCAACAACAAAAAAATAAGGTAAAAAATGATATTAATTGCAAAAGTTTCACAGATGTCTGCAGCAGTTGACCAGAGCTCCTGGGTTATTGCTTGTCAGACTATTAATGGGTTTGGCTAACCATGACAGTCATTACTTTTCCCCCTCCTGTGAGCTACTTTCTGTGTAATTTATGCATAGGTTTTGCCAAGATTTGACAACTTTCAGGATATTAACATAAAATTAGACTGCAGAGCTGAACAATGGGTGGCTTTAAAATTAGCTGTGGTGAAAACCAAACAGAATTGGTTTTTCCTTTACATTGCTGCTAAGTTTATTATTGTTGTATTTCTTTCTGCATGTAAGAGTTCATGTTGGCAATTCTGCAGATTAGCAAAAAGAGGAAGGCCCTGAGAGGGGCTTGATACCCTGTGACCTTGGAGAAAGGGTTCTTTGTAATCCAGCAAGTTTCCACCTGAAAGAACGCCTGATAAGGGCTTAAATGAACTGGTGTCACCACCATTCCTAAAATTTACCAAAGCACACCCACATTTTGAAGCTCATCTGAGAGGTGACCTGTTCCTTTGCCATCTCTCAGATCCACACAGCTTGCTCCATGAATGCCATTACAGAATGCGATGTGTGTGTTAATAAGCCAGGACATCTGGTAACCAGCTTTTTTCTGATTCATTAACCGACTCTGCTTCTGTGGCCAGGAGGGATGAGAGGAGAAACTGGATGATTTTGCTTTTAGCAAATGGGCATTTGATGTATGCCTTGCTTCCCAGGACTTGCCTCAAGTTTTAAACTTTACCCTAAGGTTAGCGTTTAAATGCAAGCAACCTTTGGTGAACAGTATTTTGTCCCATACAGAAAATATATAGTATTTAATTAGGTCTGTATACTGTGAGAATGCAGGAATGCAGCAAAGTGGAAAGGAATCTTAGAAAATAGCTTAAATCCTATTTTAAAGCAGAGGATGGGGGAAGTGAAGAATTTGCTCAGAATCACAGAGGTATAGCAGTGGCAAAGAGGGTCTCTTGGACCTCAAATCCAATCTTTTTACCTCAACACATTGCTTTTATTAATTTTTGCTTTTCTATTTGCCTTTACTGTTATTTTTAGTTCATCAAGCATTGCTTGATGTTTCTTTTTTGACCTCTTGTTCAAATGCCTTTAGAATATTTCAAGTAGACTATAAGTGCTGAATTTGTTGTTTCCTCTAATAAGTGATTAGGGACCCATTCAAGCATTGATGAAAGGTACTTAGAGATAGTTAATTTAAACTTTTGAAGAATGGACAACTTCAATCCAGGTTTTGAACAACCCTAAGGACTAGAATTAACTAGAATACAATGAGAAAACTCTAATGGAAAATAGAGCAAGGTTATGAAAACCTCTCAGTGATAAAGGTATTTTTTAAAAAAAATCTTTTAAATACTATTACCTCATTAGAAAGTGATTTTTTTTTAATCTTTTTATTGAAGTAAATCAGGTCCAAATGCTCAAGGGTGTGATAAAGTAAGGGAAGTCTGACTTGACGGTACATGTTGGGAGATGAAATGGACAATGAAGTTTCCATATGTTGTTTTTATGCAGTAATTAGAAACTGTCACACACCGTTTCATTTTTTCATTTCCTTGGGCTTATTTGCATGTTGGAACTTCCTTTGGAGCAAAATGGAGAGCATCAAACTGGCACCCAGTTGAAATGAGGAGCAGTGGCTGGTGGGCGTCCTCCCCACCTCGGAGGCAGGAAGGAAGCCAGAGGCAGGTAGTGTCAAGGCGCAGAAGACAGCTAAGTGGCAAGCGGTGCAGCTGCCCTGGCTGCCGTTCAGATGGCGCCTCATCCTGCCTGATTCGAGTGCTGACCAAGCCTCCAATTGGTCTTCATGGAGCACTTTGGCTCCCCTAAGCTGATCTCCCTTTTAAAGCACTTTCATCTCATCCGAATTATCTTTCCTTTTCTATTTTTCTGGGCAGACTTGAAGGCAGAAACCCTATCTTTCCTGTTGCCAGGTACAATATGATTCCCATGTGTCTTTAGCAAATCTGAACATATAACCTTTTCATCTCTGTATCCTTATATTTTCTATCTTTTTAGAGATCTTCAGCATTGTTAAAAAAAAAATACAGAACCAGAATAAACTAAGCAGTTTTCATTTGATGAGGACTATGACTAGAAGATATAAACTCCAGAACTCTTTTGAATGTCAAATTTGTTCTAAAAATTTGCTGTTTTCTACTACTGAGCTGTTACCAGTGAACTGAGAAATTCCAGGAAGCTGGAGGTAGAAAGAAACTTCATTTGTCTGGGGTGAATTATCTTTCTGGATAGCTATCCAACTGAATTCTTACAAGACCTGAAACCATAAGAAGAACTAAATTAATTACATGGGCATGGTTTGACTTATGACACAATAAAAGAATTTCCAAAAACTACATTGTTGTCAGAAAGCAATTTCTTGGGAAATTTAAAATGCCATCTTAATTAAATCCTTTAAATAAATCACTTACTTAAAAATAAGGATAAGCATCATGAAAAAATTAAAAAGAAACTCTAATTGATCCTACCTCACAAGGCAAGCATCATTACTGTTTTTTTTTTTTTTAAACTTTTTCTGCAATCATTACTGTTTTGACATTTATCCTTTGACTTTTTTGAGTAAGACTATTGGTGTGTGTGTGTGCGCTCAGTCGTGTCTGACTTGCCATGACACTTTGAACTATAGCTTTCCAGGCTCCCCTGTTCATGGAGAATTCCTAGGTAAAATACTGGAGTCAGTTGCCATTTCCTCCTCCAACGGATCTTCCTGAGCCAGGGACCAACCGGAATCTCCTCTGTTTCATGCATTACAGGCAGGTTCTTTACCCGCTGAGCCATCAGGTAAAAAGATGACTAATAACAAATCTAATATTTTATAATATTTTTCTGACATAAAAGGCATCAGGATTATTTTTTCAGGACAAATATTTCTACTACATCATTTTAATGGCTTTATAGTTTTATAGCATATAGGCATTCTATATTTCATTTAGGCAATCTTGTTTTCTTTATATATCTGGATTGTTTTAAATTTTTTCTCATTATAATTAATGTGATAATATTGTTGACTCGAGAAGGCAATGGCAACCCACTCCAGTACTCTTGCCTGGAGAATCCCAGGGATGGGGGAGCCTGGTGGGCTGCCGTCTATGGGGTCACACAGAGTTGGACACGACTGAAGCGACTTAGCCAGCAGCAGCAGCATTGTTGACTATTCGTCTTAGGTTTATCTTTATTTCCTTGGGATATATTTTCAGAAACAGAAATGCTTAGCAAAAGGCCATAGCCATTTTTAAGGTTTTTGATACATATTGTCATTTGCCTTCCAGAGAAGTTGCATTAATTTAGAATCCCACCAACAGAACATGATGCGCTTGTTTCCTAGTTCCTCTGCCAGTACTCAGCATTATGGTTCTTTTTAATCTTTGCTAATCCGAGTAGTGAAAGATGGTGTCTCTTCGTTGTTGTAATTAATTCATTCTTGAAACCAAAATTTCTGAAGACAGCATGGTACCCATTTTCTCCTGTATGCGGTTGACTCCATCAGTGGTTATACCTAGAATCCATGATTACTTGTGTTTTATAACACTGCCATGGTTTTACAGCAGGTGAAACTAATCTGTGTAGACCACAAGGCTCTTTGATCTCCTGGAAAATACAGATTTATGCAAATAAGGCTTGGGGGCCCTCTTCTTCTTGTGTCTGGGAAGATGCAAAAGGCAATAAAATTTAAAAGCCATACTTTGCTTGGTGCTCAGGGAGAAAGGAGTGAGATGGCTGGAAGAGGACAGCGTTACTGGTCAGCCCAGTGGACGGCATCCTCTGGCTGCAGCACAACTGCTAGAGGTGACTGTGTTGGTATCTGTAACATGTTGATGTGTGAAGTGAAAAAATGAATCCCATTCCTCAGGAGAGTCCTGCATATGTCAAGTATATTGTCTCATTAAGCCAATCCATTTATCAACCCACTGAATGCCAATTAAATTGCACAGGATGGTGCAGGTATATGGTGGGCTGTTGGTGCCAGACTTTATTACAGCTGAGCTTTTCTGGCGCGGTATGTGCCACCCAGCAAAATGGCAGGCATATCAAAGCCAAATTAAATGTTCTTGAAATAATGCCTTTAAAGAGGATGAAATGCCGCAACCTGGCAGTAGAGAATGTGAAATGTAATGTCAGTTCTTAGTGTACTTTTAGTTCCAATGAAGATGTCAAGGCTCAGATCCAGCCAGTGCCAAATGTCTTCACAGCGTGCAAATTAGATCAGTGTAATTTCATCAGGAGAATGATCAGATTCTGCTGTAGTTATGGCTGAATTCACTGCTTCTGCCGAGGGCTGGGTTGAGGACTGGGGCCCCAGCTGAGCTCTCACTGCCATCCTCAGAAAGAGAGAGACCTGATTTAATGCATTGTTCTCTCGATGCAGCTGTTGAAAGTCGGTCCTACCTCTCAGACGCATTGCTAAGTAAGCATATAACAGATTACCGTGATGTTGTTTGGGATTTTTTAAAAAAATATGTTTAGTGAAGATTAAACTCCAAGTAGGTGAAATACTCAGCTAGCTGCCAGAAGAGTATTAGAAGCAGAAGAGCTTTATATTTGTAATTAAACATAAAATTTGTGCAAAATCATAAAGATGTTGGTATTAAATACTCAGAGGGTTCAAATTTCAGATATATTTGGAAATACATATATAATCTAATTAATTGATATTTAGTATAATGATAAATATTCTTAAGAAGTACTAGAGATAAATTGCTAATACAAAATAAAGATACTGAAAATCTCTGAGAAACATAAGCCCAAAAGGAATGCTGTTACTAATTTTCAGTGTTAAGTACAGGAGAAATGGGCCAGGGTATATATCTTGGGAAGGAAACTATAAGTGGTTTTAACATTTGGAATAAATTGAAATAAACTGATTTTTTCAATTTATTTTTAATTGGAAGGTAATTGGTTTACAATATTGTGTTGGCTTCTGCCATACAAAAGCGAATCAGCCACAAGTATACATATATCCTGTCCCTCTTGAACATCCCCCTGACCCGCCACCCTATCCCACCCCTCTAGGTTGTCACAGAGCACTGGGTTGATCTCCCTGTGTAATACAACAACTTCCCATTAGCATGCTATTTTAAATATGGTAATGTATATGTTTTCAATGCTACTCTCTCAATTCATCCCATCTTCTTCCCCCTCTGTAACCAAAGTTCATTCTCTCTGTCTGTAGCTCTATTCCTGCCAGGCAGATAGGTTCTTCAGTACCATTTTTCTAGATTCCATAAATATGCATTAATAGTTGGTGGGAATGCAAACTAGTACAGCTGCTATGGAAAACAGTGTGGAGATTTCTCAAAAAACTGGAAATAGAACTGCCATATGACCCAGCAATCCCACTTCTGGGCATACACACCGAGGAAACCAGATCTAAAAGAGACATGTGCACCCCAGTGTTCATCGCAGCACTGTTTATAATAGCCAGGACATGGAAGCAACCTAGATGCCCATCAGCAGACGAATGGATAAGGAAGCTGTGGTCCATATACACCATGGAATATTACTCAGCCATTAAAAAGAATTCATTTGAATCAGTTCTAATGAGATGGATGAAACTGGAGCCCATTATACAGAGTGAAGTAAGGCAGAAAGATAAAGACCAATACAGTATACTAACACATATATATGGAATTTAGAAAGATGGTAACGATAACCCTATATGCAAAACAGAAAAAGAGACACAGATATACAGAACAGAATTTTGGACTCTGTGGGAGAAGGTGAGGGCGGGATGTTTAGAGAGAACAGCATCGAAACATGTATATTATCTATGGTGAAACAGATCACCAGCCCAGGCTGGATGCATGAGACAAGTGCTCGGGCCTGGTGCACCGGGAAGACCCAGAGGAATCAGGTGGATAGGGAGGTGGGAGGGGGGGATCAGGATGGGGAATACATGTAAATCCATGGCTGATTCATGTCAATGTATGACAAAAACCACTACAATGTTGTAAAGTAATTAGCCTCCAACTAATAAAAATAAATGAAAAAAAATGCATTAATATACGCTATTTGGTTTTCTTTCTCTGCTTCGCTTCCCTCTGGATAACTGGCTCTAGTTCCATCCTCTTCACTAGAACTGACTCAAATGTGTTCCTTTTTATGGATAAGAAGTTGTGGTACATATATATAATGGACTATTTTAGTAATAAAAAGAAATAAACTGACTTTATCATGAGGTCACTTTTCATCATAAAATTGTTTTCTATTTTGAAATTGTTTCATAATGCAGCACTATACTGCATAATGCATACTACATAATGCAGCACTATGCATAATGCATAACTATACTCTGAAATGTTATTTTAGTTTCAAAATTGATTTTTCTTTTTCTTTTCACATGCACAATAAACTGTGGAAAATTTTGAAAGACGTGGGAATACTAGACCACCTGACCTGCCTCTTGAGAAATCTGTATGCAGGTCAGGAAGCAACAGTTAGAACTGGACATGGAACAACAGACTGGTTCCAAATCGGAAAAGGAATTCGTCAAGGCTGTATATTGTCACCCTGCTTATTTAACATATCTGCAGAGTACATCATGAGAAATGCTGGGCTAGATGAAGCACAAGCTGGAATAAAGATTGCCAGGAGAAATATCAATAACCTCAGACACACAGATGACACCACCCTTATGACAGAAAGTGAAGAAGAACTAAAGAACCTCTTGATGAAAGTGAAAGACAGTAAAAAAGTTGACTTAATGTTCAGTACTCAGAAAACTAACATTGTGGCATCTGGTCACATCACTTCACGGCAAATAGATGGGGAAACAGTGCAGACTTTATTTTGGGGGGCTCCAAAATCACTGCAGATGGTGAACACAGCCATGAAATTAAAAGATGCTCACTCCTTGGCAGGAAAGTTATGACCAACCTAGACAGCATATTAAAAACCAGAGACATTATTTTGCCAACAAAGGTCCATCTAGTCAAGGCTATGCTTTTTCCAGTAGTCATGTATGGATATGAGAGTTGGACTATAAAGAAAGCTGAGCACTGAAGAATTGATGCTTTTGAACTGTGGTGTTGGAGGAGACTCTTGAGAGTCCCTTGGACTGCAAGGAGATCCAACCAGTCCATCCTAAAGGAAATCAGTCCTGAATATTCATTGTAAGGACTGATGCTGAAGCTGAAACTCCAATACTTTGGCCACCTGATGTGAAGAACTGATTCATTTGAAAAGACCCTGATGCTGGGAAAAATTGAAGGCAGGAGGAGAAGGGGATGACAGAGGATGAGATGGTTGGATGGCATCACTCAATGGCCATTAGTTTGCATAAACTCCAGGAGTTGGTGATGGACAGGGAGGCCTGGTGTGCTGCAGTCCATGGGGTCTCAAAGAGTCAGACACAACTGAGCAACAGAACTGAATGAACTGAATTGAATAGTGTCAAGATTCCTCTTGGAATGTGTTGCCATATCCTCAGTATAGAAAAGAAATCCCAACACATGAGTGACATTCCCAAGAGGAGCTAGAGAATTTGCAGTGTTTCATGTTTAAAGACGTTATAGTTGATTTTCAGCCTTTTCAAACCATATGCATTCTGCTAATATAATATAATTATATAAAATTATATATACATATATAGTTGTATATAAACATATAATATATATGATTATATAAATTTATATATAATTCCAAGGCAAAGCGTTCAATATCACAGTAATCCAAGCCTATGCCCCAACCAGTAACACTGAAGACACTGAAGTTGAACAGTTCTGTGAAAACCTGCAAGCCCTTTTAGAACTAACACCCAAAAAAGATGTCCTTTTCATTATAGGGGACTGGAATGCAAAAGTAGGAAGTCAAGAAACACTTGGAGTAACAGGCAAATTTGATCTTGGAGTACAGAATGAAGCAGGGCAAAGGCTAATAGAGTTTTGTCAAGAGAACGCACTGGTCCTAGAAAACACCTTCTTCCAAAAATGCAAGAGAAGACTCTATACATGGACATCACCAGATGGTCAACACCGAAAGATTGATTCTATTATTTGCAGCCAAAGATGGAAAAGCTCTATACAGTCAGCAAAAACAAGACCAGGAGCTGACTGTGGCTCAGAACATGAACTCCTTATTGCCAAATTCAGACTGAAATTGAAGAAAGTAGGGAAAACCACTAGACCATTCAGGTATGACCTAAATCAAATCCCTTATGACTATACAGTGGAAGTGAGAAATAGTTTTAAGGGACTAGATCTGATAGACACAGAGCCTGATGAACTATGGACGGAGGTTCGTGACATTGTACAGGAGATAGGGATCAAGACCATCCCCATGAAAAAGAAATGCAAAAAGGCAAAATGGTTGTCTGAGGAGGCCTTACAAATAGCTGTGAAAAGAAGAGAAGTGAAAAGCAAAGGGGAAAAGGAAAGATATTCCCATTTGAATGCAGAGTTCCAAAGAATAGCAAGGAGAGATAAGAAAGCCTTCCTCAACGATCAATGCAAAGAAATAGAGGAAAACAACAGAATAGGAATGACTAGAGATCTCATCAAGAAAATTTGAGATACCAAGGGGACATTTCATGCAACAATAGTTTGATAGAGGACAGAAATGGTATGGACCTAACAGAAGCAGAAGATATTAGGAAGAGGTGGCAAGAATACACAGAAGAACTGTACAAAATAGATCTTCATGACCCAGATAATCACGATGGTGTGATCACTCACCTAGACCCAGGCATCCTGGAATGTGAAGTCAGGTTGGCCTTAGAAAACATCACTACAAACAAAGCTAGTGGAGGTGATGGAATTCCAGTTGAGTTATTTCAAATCCTGAAAGATGATGCTCTGAAAGTGCTGCACTCAATATGCCAACAAATTTGGAAAACTCAGCAGTGGCCACAGGACTGGAAAAGGTCAGTTTTCATTCCAATCCCTAAGAAAAGCAATCCCAAAGAATGATCAAACTACCGCACAATTGCACTCATATCACACCTAGTAAAGTAATGCTCAAAATTCTCCAAGCCAGGCTTCAGCAATATGTGAACCGTGAACTTCCAGATTTTCAAGCTGGTTTTAGAAAGGCAGAGGAACCAGAGATCAAATTGCCAACATTGGCTGGATCATCGAAAAAGCAAGAAAGTTCCAGAAAAACATCTATTTCTGCTTTATTGACTATGCCAAAGCCTTTGACTGTGTGCATCACAATAAACTGTGGAAAATTCTGAAAGAGATGGGAATACCAGACCACCTGACCCACCTCTTGAGAAACCTATATGCAGGTCAGGAAGCAACAGTTAGAACTGGACACGGACCAACAGACTGGTTCCAAATTGGAAAAGGAGTTCGTCAGTTCTGTATATTGTCACCCTGCTTATTTAACTTATATGCAGAGTACATCATGAGAAACACTAGGCTGGAAGAAGCACAAGCTGGAATCAAGATTGCCGGGAGAAATATCAATAACCTCAGATATGCAGACGACACCACCCTTATGGCAGAAAGTGAAGAGGAACTAAAAAGCCTCTTGATGAAAGTGAAAGAGGTGAGTGAAAAAGTTGGCTTAAAGCTCAGCATTCAGAAAACTAAGATCATGGCATCTGGTCCCATCACTTCATGGGAAATAGATGGGGAAATAGTGGAAGCAGTGTCAGACTTTATTTTTTGGGGCTCCAAAATCACTGCAGATGGTGATTGCAGCCATGAAATTAAAAGACCTTACTCCTTGAAAGGAAAGTTATGACCAACATAAATAGCATATTAAAAACCAGAGACATTACTTTGCCAACAAAAGTCCATCTAGTCAAGGCTATTGTTTTTCCAGTGGTCATGTATGGATGTGAGAGTTGGACTGTGAAGAAAGCTGAGGGCCGAAAAATTCATGATTTTGAACTGTGGTGTTGGAGAAGACTCTTGAGAGTCCCTTGGACTGCAAGGAGATCCAACCAGTCCATCCTAAAGGAGATCAGTCCTGGGTGTTCATTGGAAGGATTGATGCTGAAGCTGAAATCGCAATACTTTGGCCACCTCATGTGAAGAGTTGACTCATTGGAAAAGACCCTGATGCTGGGAGGGATTGGGGGCAGAGGAGAAGGGGCCGACAAAGGATGAGATGGCTGGATGGAATCACCAACTCGATGGACATGAGTTTGAGTAAGCTCCAGGAGTTGGTGATGGACAGGGAGGCCTGGCGTGCTGCGATTCATGGGGTTGCAAAGAGTCAGACATGACTGAACAACTGAACTGACTGACTGACTGACTGATAATATAAAATGTTATAATATTTAATTCATATTTGTCTATTTTAAAATATATGTTGACAATGCTAACTAATGAAGAGAAAAATTTAAAATACCCATAATTCACTATCTAAACATAATGATGCCAGTGCTTTTATGTATTTGTTCTAGTCTTAAGTCAGTACACACCTGTTTTATTTTCAATTTGGGGTTTTTTTATTTATATAGTTTTGTCTTCTACCTTTAATATATCATGCACATTTTTCTCTGCCAATTAAACCGTCTTAAAATGATTTTAATGCTCCAGGATACTCTACTGTGTGTAACATCTCCAATTGTTGAATATTTATATCATAATGCATTTTTAGTTCAGATCAGTTCAGTCGCTCAGTCATGTCCAACTCTCTGTGACCCCATGGACTGAAGCATGCCATACCTCACTGTCCATCACCAACTCCCAGAGTTTACTCAAACTCATGTCCATTGAGTCGGTGATGCCATCCAACCATCTCATCCTCTGTCATTCCCTTCTCCTCCCACCTTCAATCTTTCCTAGCATCAGGGTCTTTTCGAATGAGTCAGTTCTTCGCGTCAGGTAGCCAGTGCATTTTATGATATAGCTATTTACTGTCACAGTGAACATCCTTACAAATAAATCTTTGTCCACATTTACTTCGTTTCTTTGGATGGATTTCTAAGAAGTGGAATTACTGAGTTAAATATATGAATTTTCAAAGTTCTTGTTATTACCATGCTACTTCTTATACTCTATCTATAAATCTACAATTTATAGCCCCCAAGAAAAACAGTATCTTTACAGAATCAGATACATAAAACAATTCATTTATTTTCCCACAACTATATTATGACTTCTGCATTTTGTTGTTCGGTCACCAAGTTGTGTTCAGTTCTTTGTGACCCCATGGTTTGCAGCACGCCAGGCTTCCCTGTCCTTCACTGTCTCCCAGACTTTGTCTAAGTTCATGTTCATTGAATGGGTGTTGCCATCCAACCATCTCTCCTTGCCTGCTTCTCCTTCTGCCTTCAATCTTTCCCAGCATCAGGGTCCTTTCCAGTGAGTCAGCTCTTCACATCAGGTGGCCAAACTATTGGAGCTTCAGCTTCACTATCAATCCTTCCAATGAGTATTCAGGACTGATTTTCTTTAGGATTGAGTGGTTTGATCCCCTTGCTCTCAAGAGTCTTCTCCAGCACCACAGTTTGAAAGCATCAATTCTATGTAATTAATAGCTCTACATAATTAATAGACTTCTACATGTCAAACCTTAAATTTCATAGAAATGGGATGAAGGATAGTTCAAAACATTTGAAAACTACCTGAAATCTGAAAATAAAACTATGGCTGTCCTCCTTCTCTTGTTATTCACAGTGAAAGATGTATGTATATGTACTCTCAGCTACTGGAAAATATTTTGATTGGTACAATTAATTTAGAACATGCTTAAAGTCAATGAAAAATTATGATTCCAAGTTTTGAAACTGTTTTGACATTCTCCCAGTACATTTAATTGGTGTAGATAAGCAAATAACTTATTAAAACTACTGTTATACTTTGAATCATTTTTCAGTCCCGTGTATCTCTTCAGAATCATTTAGACTCTGTACTATGGACCTTACTTTCATGTCCTATTTTAGCAATATACACAAGACCCAAGGCTATCTCTCAGGCTTGCCAAGACCCAGATGCCAAGCCTTGGAACATTCTAGTAGCAACATCTGGTCTTTTGGTGAGTTCTATGGGCTTGGAACTGCCTCTGAGGATATTATATGGTCAAGCAGTCTATTGGTATTTGGACTGGGTGCTCTCTGAGGAAACATATGCCTTTCTGCTCTCTTTGAATATATAGCACAAAACATTAAAGCTATTAATTATGTAGAAAAGTGATGTTTTCTATACAAAATCATTTATTTTAAAATTTTACTTGTTTAATTGCTAGTGTTGCATTCCAACCTAGTGTCCAGCTGTTTGTGAATTTTTTTCAGGAGTCAAAGGGACAGTGATTATTTTAGTCCTGGAAAATTTTGAACTGTACCAAATTCATGAAAAGTGGCCAAATTTGCAATCAGGGGTGATTTTTATAATTTATGGTTGTTGAAAAATTATACCTCTAAGATGCTGCCTCAAAATAAGTTTCCTAGTTTATTGTGTTCAGAATACTTTCTAAATGAATACCATACTGTGACTCACTATGATAACTGGTTTCCTCTCATTAGATGACTGGAGATCTATTTTCATGTCTTTCTCAATCAAGAGATTAAAATCCATGTTCAAGTAATACCAGTGATTTATTTAAAGTTATTATCAATTTAGCATAAAGAATAATCACAACTGTTTTCCTTTTTGAGTATGCAAGATTAGTCAGAAGCAGAAAAAAAAGAGTGCAATTAAATTAACATATTGCCTCCAACAATTTTTTATTTTTCAAGTGAAAAGATAAAAATGCATTTATGAATATTTTGCCTAATATGTGGAAAATAAGATCTAAACCACATCACAAACCACATGGACTTCTTCAGATAAATCTTTATCCTTTTATTTTTAGAAATTGCTAGATTTTCCTTAATAAACAGTTTTGTCATGAGTTTATGAAAATATAGTTCATTTTCATTGATAATGAAATATTCAAATTTTCACTTTCCTAAAAGTGTGTTTTCCTTAAAAGTTTAAAATCAGAAATTTGTTCCAATTTTAGTGTTTAATTTTCTTTTAGTATTTTTAAAAGTGAACATTATATAATCTTAGAATTAAACTACTAAGTGAGTGATTAGCATTTTCTGCCATAATTTCAAATTGTGTACATATAAATGTTTATTTTTTGCAGTGAAATCAGAGAAACTTCCTATTAGGTATCAGTTGAATATTTACCCACCTTTCAGAAGAAGTAGGAAAAATCCTTGCTATTGTATAAGGACGATTTAAATGTCATTTCCCTAGTATCTAAATGACTAAGATTAAGGATTGTTTTGATAGAATGTGAACAGACAGTTCTCAGGTAAGCCCAATGCAGTGAGAATTGTTGATTGAGTAGCAAAATTGTAGCAAATGGTCAGTTGAAGGCATTTAGGTTTTAACATCTCTGCTTTATTATAAGAGGTATGATTTCTTTTTTAACTGCAAACTTTGGAAACAACCAAATTAGCCCAAGTGATTTGAGTTAATATATCCTGTTTTGTAATACTATCAATTTGAACAAAACTGTAACTAATTATCTTATGAACAGACAACTAAGAGAGAGAGATCTTTTGGTTCCTTGTTCAGTCTCTAAGTTGTGTCCAACTCAGTTCATGCGACCCCATGAACTGCCACACGCCAGGCTTCCCTGTCCTTCACTATCTCCTGGAGTTTGCTCAAACTAATGTCTGTTGAGTCAGTGATGCCATCCAACCATCTCATCCTCTGTTTCCCCCTTCTCCTCTTGTCCTTGATCTTTCCCACCATCAGGGTCTTTTCCAGTGAGTTTGCTCTTCACATCAGGTAGCCAAAGTATGGAGTTTCAGCTTCAGCATCGGTCCTTTCCAGTGAATTTCAGGACTGATTTCATTTAGGATTGACTGGTTTGATTTCCTTGCTGTCCAAATGACTCTCAAGAGTCTTCTCTAGCACCACAGTTCGAAAGCATCATTTCTTTGGGACTCAGCCTTCTTTATGGTCCAGCTCTTGCATCCATACATGACTGGAAAAACCATAGCTTAGATGATATGGATGTATTTGGCTCAAAGCTCAGACTCAACAATCATATAAAAACTACTGAACCACATTTAATTTTGTTCCTTTCTCATCATACCTATACTTCTTTCACTTCTTAAATATGTACTTTCCCACTGGCTTCTTGTTCCTATGTGCAGGGTCTAAAATCTTCCAAGTAACTTCTTATTAGATGGAGGACCCAGAACTTCATGATACCATTGGTTACTACTTTGTCTTGTCACTGGCTTCATTGAGCAGTATGGCATTGGGGCTAGTTTAGTTTTGGTTCACTTGTTCTTTCTGACTTTGATTCTAATGGTCACTCTCTTCTCCGTGTAGTCTGAACAAAATGGGCCAAACTTTTATTCTATCCCTATTGGGAAAAAAAATCTTTGGGCTGGAAATCAGCCACCCAACTGTGGACGGGACAGTAATTTGTCTCTGCTTTGACTCTTTCACAGATCACCTGTTAGGCATATTTTCCCTTTGCATGAGAGCAGTGATGGCACCAGAACAGTGGTCTCCACCCTGAGACTGAAGCAATACACTGCATCATGCGTGTGGGTGGGAGGAAGGGTCAGAAAGGTGGAGCCGTGGGCAGGGGCCTCACCTAACTGGAACGGCGGCTACACTTTGAGAAAGGAGAGCAGGAAATTTTCAAGCTTTACCTAGGGTAAGCATATTCAGGCCTTGAAATTCTGCCAGTAATATTGGGATTAAGAAGCAGTGATAACATTTTTGTGCAGAGAAGTTACATTCATGCAATTACAAGCTGCTTGGAAGTTTCTATTTTTTTCTTCCTTATATTTTCCTCTTCCTGTACCCTTTTTTATCACTTATCTTTTTTTGCTCTTAAAAAACTCTCATTGGGTGACATCAGCAAAAGTAACAGAGCAAGAAATTCTGAAAATTCTCTCCTTTGTAAGAAGCAATGCGAAAACTGGCAAAAATAGTCAGAATCAGTTTCTCAAAACTTTGAAAGTAAACCAAAGAAGTTCAGCTCTTCAGGAAGCGTTTAGTCAATAAGATGGCTGAATCATGGTAAGAACAGTGAGTTTTGTGTCATTCTAACTCCTGCTGTTTTCATCCAACTCCCCAAATCAGTGCTAGCCTTAAAAGCTAACTGCTCCAATGTCTAAAAACCAACAGTCCGGCAGCCTAAAGCAGCAAAATATAGGCAGAACTCCTTCAAATTTGATCTGTCTAGTGGTTGTCTAGGACACTCTACTTGCAAGATTGTTTTTATTTGACCTTACCACCAGTGTCAAAGTCTTCACCATAGGGCTTTTGCAGAAAACAATTACAGGAAATTGTTAAGATTGTAGCTGAGTCATGAGTAACAGTTGAAGCAAACAATAGACTGATCAAAAACTTAAAAGGAGAAGCTGGGAAATGAGATGTCCACAGGGACTTTGGGAAACTCCAAGATATTCCTGGTAATCTAAAAAGTTGTCCAGGACTGTGTGTATGCTCAGAAAAGACCCTAAAAAGCCCTCAGTGCTTACCTTCTGCTGATGTTGGGGTTCTGCGCAAGTTGGAAGGGAAGGCTAAGGCAGAGCTCTCAACTAACTGCCTGGCACAGTGACAATGGGGAATACATGTAAATCCATGGCTAATTCATTTCAATGTATGACAAAACTACTGTAATGATGTAAAGTAATTAGCCTCCAACTAACAAAAATAAATGGAAAAAAGAAAAAAAAAGATATACAGAGCCCTTTGTCAAAGATAAGGACACTTACTGGTTCTAAGCATTGGAGAAAGTATCTGTCCAATTATAAGCTGACAACTAACCTAAGTGAGCAGAGATTTCAGTGGCCAAGGGTGACAAAAAATACAGAGTTAATAGGATTAAGTCAGAAAAGTCACCAAAGAACAAACAGCAATAGTAACAAACCCTGTGAAGGGGGAGATTCTGATTTCCATAGTTCCCACATTACGTTTGGAGAAGGAAATGACAGCCTACTCCAGTATTCTTGCCTGGAGAATTCCATGGACAGGGGAACCTGGCAGGCTACAGTCCATGGGGTTGCAAAGAGTCAGTCATGAGACTGAGCAGCTAACACACACACACACACACACACACACACACACACACACACACATCACATTATTTTTTAAAATGTAAATTTTCAACAAAAACTTATGAAACATGCAAAGAAGAAATTTGGCATATAACATGAAAAAAGGCAGTCAATAGAAAAGGTTCCTTAGGAAACTCAGATATTGGACTGATTAAGGAAAGACTTCAACTCATCTATTTTAAATATGTTAAAAGAACAAAAAGAAACCATGTCTAAAGAACAAAAGGAAAGTATGGAAATGATGCCTTGTTCTGAAGGATAGTTTTACAGGATATAGGATTCTTCACTGGCCTTCTTTTGCTTTTAGTGTTTTGAATATCTCATCCTTCAGCTCTCTCACTTTCGTGGTTTCTGATAGAAATCAGATGTGAATCATACTGAAGATAACTTGTCTGTGAGGAGTTGTATCTCTCTTGCTGCCTTAAAGAATTCCTATTTGTTTTTCTCTTTCAAAAAAATGTAATATACTGAAGTGTGGTTCTCCTTTATCCTTCTTAGAGCTTATTGAGCTCTTGAGATATATAGATTAAAGTTTTTCATTAGATATATGGGTAGATTTCTATCATTAGTTCTTCAAATATTCTCTCTGCCTCTTTCTTTCTCTCCTCTCCTACTGGGACTTTATCTAGGCAAATGTTAATATGCTTGGTGATATTTTACAGTTTTCTAGGATTATGTTCATTTTTATTATTTTTATTTACTATTCTTCAGACTAGATAATCTCAACTGACCTATCTTCAAGTTAACTGATTCTTCTGCCTACTCAAATCTGTTATTGAGTCCTTTTAGTGAAGTTTTCATTTTAGTGTGTTTTTTATGTCAATGATAAGTTGTTTATATATATAATATATATATTATATATATATCACATATGTGAGTCTGTCCTGGTGGTTCAGATGGTAAAGAATCTGCCTGGAATGCAGGAGACCTGGGTTTGATCCCTGTGTCAGGGAAATCTCCTGGAGAAGGGAATGGCTACACATTCCAGTATTCTTGCCTGGATTATCCCATGGACAGAGGATCCTGGCAGCCTGCAGTCCATGGGCTTGCAAAAGAGTCAGACATGACTGAGCGACTAAGCACACACTTCATGCACACACTCGCACACACACACAAGCACACACACACACACACACACACACTAATCATCTCTATCTCTATATTGGTATTCTCTTCTTGGAAAAAAACATAGAAAATGTGATCATGTCTGTAATGAGTAGAGATTAGTAATCAAAAACATCTCACAAAGTCTAGGACCAGATTACTTCACTGATTAAAGCAACAGAACTATTAAAGAAGAATTAATACCAATACATTCCAAGTTCTTCCACAAAAAACAAGAACAAAGGACTACATCAAAATTCATAGTATGAGATTAATATTTCCATGATACTAAAATTAGACAAAGATAACACAAAACTACAAGCCAATATTCTTTATAAATATAGACCCCAAAAGTCATTAGCAAAATACTATCAAACTGAACACAGTAACGTATAAAAAGTATTCTGCACCATGTCAGAGTGGGATTTATTCCAGAATGTGAGGTCAGTTTAACACATGAAAATCAATCAAGGTGATATTAACAGAATAAAAGATAAAACCACATGGTCATCTCAGTAGACACAGAAGAGGCATTGACATAATCCAGTATCCTTTACTGATATAAAGTTCCCGACAAACTAGACATAAAATTTTTCAACCTGATAAAGCATATACAGGAATCCCCCACTTTTTCTAAAATTTGCTTTGTAATATTTCACTTTTACTAAGGACCTAGGTTAGTATTTGCTTTCAGTAACCAAAAGAAATCTGAAAAGAATTTTACTTTTCTGAAAAAAAGATGCAAAGCCAAAGCAGCATTTGTTTTGCAGCAAGCCATCACAGAGGGCACATGCACCTAGGGCATCAAGAGTAGCACCGCCAAGCTCATTCCCTGGGAACTACACTCAGCATCTTAGTATCCAGTACCATAGCTTTAAACTATGTCTTTGAGCTGTCCTTTGTCTTCATTTTCTTCATGCATCTGTTAGCAAGATGTGTCCTTTGCTAATTGTGTCTTCATTTTACACCATTTGAGCTTACAAAAGCTTTCATAAGAATGTTCTACTTTCGGATAGCAGGAAAACCTTTGTACAAAAACCCCACAGATAACATCATACTTAATGGTGAAAGACTGAAAGCTTTCCTACAAAGATCAGAAACAAAATAAGGGTGTTTATTCTCACCATTTCTAGTCAACATTGTAGTGGAGGTTCTAGCCAGGGCTAATTAGGCACAAATGAGAAATAAAAAGCATTCTTTATGCTAAGCTAAGTAAGTCAAGACCGAACAAGACAAATACCATATGATTTTACTCATATGCAGAATCTAAAACACAAAACAAACAGACTTATAGATAAAGAAGAAACTGGTGGTTGCCAGAGGGGAGATGGGTATTGGGACAGACTAAATAGATGAAGAGAATTAAGATGTATGAATTTCCAGCTATAAAATACATGAATCACAGGTATATAATGTATACATAGAGAATATAGTCAATAATATTTGAATAACTTTGTATGGCAGGGAATGGTAACTTGACTTTGGTGTTTTTTTATAATGTATAAAAATATTGAAAATATTGTACACCTAAAACTAGTGTAATATTTTATTTAAGTATAACAATAAAATAAGTGAAAAATATAAAATATGTTTAAAAGGAAATAAAACCCATCCAAGTTGAAAAGAAAAAGCAAAACTCTCTTATTTGCAGATGATATGATCTTATATATATATATATAAAACACTAGTGGACTAATGGAAGTCCAATAAAAAAACTATTAGTTAATAAGTTCAGCAAGTTTGAAGAATACTAAATGATATATAACAATTAATTATATATCTCTATTCTAACAGTAAACAATCTGAAAATGAAATTGGAAGAACAATTTCATTTACAACAGCATCAAAAAATAAAATACTTAGAAACAAATGTAACAGAAGAAGTTCAAGACTTGTACATTGAAAACCACAGAACATCATTAGCTGAAATTAAAGAACACTTAAAATGGAAAGATTTCACATGTTCATGATTGGAAGACTCCCCAAATTGAATTACAGATTAAATACAAACCCTGTCAAAATCCCAGCTGTCTTTTTGGTTTTTTTGCAGAACTTGGCAAGATACTGCTAAAATCCATATGAAAATGCAAGGGATGGGGAATAGTTGAAACAAGTTTTAAAAGGAGCAAAAATGGAGGCCTCACATGACCCATTCTAAAATTTAATACAAAATGAAATTAGACTGTGTGAGACTGGAATGAGTATATATATGTATATATGTGTGTATATATGTGTGTGTGTGTGAATGGAATAGAACTGAAAATCCAAAAACAAAGCATGTATTTATTGTCAATTTTTAACAAGGATGCCTTGATAGTTCAATGCAGAAGAGGCTTTTAACAAGCAGTATTGAAACAACTAGATACCCAGTAGCAAAAAAAAAAAAAATAGAAATTGGATTTCTTCTTTATATCATATATAAAAAGTAACCCAAAGTCATTAACTTAAGTAAAAATGCTATAACTGTCACACTCTTAAATGAAAACCTAAGTATATCCTCATGTCTTGGATAAGCTAGTATTTTCTTAGATATGGTGCATAAACCACAGGCAACTAAAGAATACATAGATAAATTGAAATTCGGCATTGAAAATGTTTCTGCTTCAAAGGATACTATGAACAAATTAAAAAGACAACACAGACATTGGTCATGACTTTTTAGACACAACCACAAAAAGCAAAAAACCATGAGAGAAATAATTGACAAGCTGAACTTCCTTAAACATTTCTGTGAAAAACAGTGTTAAGAGAAATAAGGCAAACCACAGCCTAGGAGAAAATATTTGCAAAAGATAAAATATTTGATATAGGATTGTTATCTTAAATATACACCTCTTAAGATTCAATAATTTAAAAAAAAACCAAGCAGTCCAATTAAAAAATGAGCCAAAAAATGAGCCAGACATCTTATTAAAGAATATATACAGACAGCAAATAAGCATGTGAAAAGATGTTCCGCATTAAATGTTGCTGAGGAAATGAAAATTAAAGCAACAGTGCGCTATTACTACACACCTATTAAAATGTCCATTGAAACACTGAAAATGCCAAATGCTGATGAGAATGTGGAGCAACAGGAGCCCTCATTCTTTGCTGCTGAAAATGCAAAAGTGGTACATCGAGTTTGGATAGATAGCAATTTTCTGCTTGCCTGTAAAACTGCTATATTTGAAAATAGGTAACCAACAAGAGTAACCAACCAAAAGGTATTTTGCCAACAAAGATCTATCTAGTCAAAGCTATGGTTTTTCCAGTAGTCGTGTATGGATGTGAGAGTTGGACTATAAAGAAAGCTGAGCACCAAAGAATTGGTGCTTTTGCACTATGCTGTTGGAGAAGACTCTTGAGAGTCCCTTGGACTGCAAGGAGATCAAACCAGTCCATCCTAAAGGAGATCAGTTCTGAATATTCATTGGAAGGACTGATGCTGAAGCTGAAACTCCAATACTTTGGCCACCTGATGTGAAGAACTGATTCATTTGAAAAGACCCTGATGCATCAGATACTTTTTCTGCATCTATTAAGTTGATCATATATTTCTTTTCTTTATTCTACAGTTTTGTTCAGATGCATGATCTTTTTTATGTGTTGTTGGATTTGAGTGGCTAATTTTTGTTGACAACTTTTATCTCTTTATTTATAATAGATATTGGCCATTATTTTCTTTTCTTTTGATATCTTTGCCTGGCTTTTGCATTAAAGTATTACTAGCCTCCTAAAATGAGTGGGTTTGTGTACTCTTGTATACCCATAAATATAGAATTTACTCAGATGTATAGAACAGACTTGTAGACTCTGTGGGAGAAGACGAGGGTGGGCTGTTTCAAGAGAACAGCATCAAAACATGTATATTATCTAGGGTGAAACAGATCACCAGCCCAGGTTGGATGCATGAGACAAGTGCTCGGGCCTGGTGCACTGGGAAGACCCAGAGGGATCGGGTGGAGAGGGAGGTGGGAGGGGGGACTGGGATGGGGAATACATGTAAATCTATGGCTAATTCATTTCAATGTATGACAAAAACCACTGCAATGTTGTAAAGTAATTAGCCTCCAACTAATAAAAATAAATGGAAAAAAAAAGAAAAAAAAAAAGAAAAGACCCTGATGCTGGGAAAGATTGAACGCAGGAGGAGAAGGGAACGACAGAGGATGAGATGGTTGGATGGCCTCATCAACTTGCTGGACATGAGTTTGAGTAAACTCCGGGAGTTGGTGATGGACAGGGAAGCTTGGTGTGCTGCAGTCCTTGGGGTCACAAAGAGTCAGACACGACTGAGTGACTGAACTGAACCGACAAGAACCAGGATATCACAGGGAATGATGTTCAATATTCTGTAATAACCTAATGAAGCTCAATATTCTGTAGTGATAAATTGGAAGATAACTTGAAAAAGAATAGGTTCATGTATATGTATAACTGAATCACTTTGCTATACACCTGAAGCTAACACAACTATTCTCCAATATAAAATAAAAATTAAAAATAAAACAAACTAAACATATTCTTACATAACCCAGCAATTATGCTCCTTGGTGTTTATCCAAAGGGGTTGAAAACTTATGTCCACATAAACACACACATACAAACATTTATATTAGCTGTATCCATTAATTGCCATAACTTAAAAGCAATCAAGATGCCTTCAGTAGGTGAATGAATGAATGAACTGTGGTATAGCAGTCAATAGAATATTATTCACCACTAAAATGAATACACTGTCAAGCTATGAAAATACATGCAAGAGCCTCAAATGCATATTACTAGGTGAAAGAAATCAATCTGAAAAGAAGTTTATTGTACATCTTGTATAATTCCAACTTTACAACATTCTGCAAAAGGTGAAAATATGGAGACAGAAAAAAGATTAGTAGCTGCTATGTTCTAGGGAGAGAGAGGGTTGGGCAGGGCACAAAGGACTCTTAAGGCAGTGAGACATATCTGCATAATATTGTGATGGTTGATACATGCCAAACCAGTACGGCACTAAGAGTGATCCATAATGTGAACTATAGACTTTGGGTGATTACGTGTCAGTGTAGGTTCATTACCTGTCACTCTGATGAAGGGTATTAATAATTGTCATGGAATCTATGCATGTGTGGGGGCAGGGAACATTTGGGAAAGAGCCATACCTTCCTCTCAATTTTGCTGTGAACTTAAAGCCACTCTTTAAAATGTCATATAGATGATTTTTAAAAAGACAACACAGAGAATGGGAAAAAATACTTGCAAATCATTTATCTGATAAGAATCTACTATTCAGAATGTAAAACTGTTATTACTCAAATATTTTTTAAAAACCATACAATTAATGAAAGGAGATGGGCTTCCCTGGTGGCTCAGATAGTAATGAATCTGCCTGCAATGCAGGAGACCTGGGTTCAATCCCTGGGTCGGGAAGATCCCCTGGAGAAGGGAATGGCTACCCACTGCAATATTCTTGCCTGGGAATTCCATGAACATGGGAGCCTGGTGGGCTACAGTCCATGGGGGTAGGAAAGAAGGATTTTTACAGACATTCCTCCAAAGAAGGTATATGGCCAAGAAGCACATGAAAAAATGTTCAATGTCATTAAACATCAGGGAGATTAAAATAAAAATTAAGATAACCCTTTAGACCCAGCAGCATGGTGGTAATCAAAAAAGCTGGACAATAAGTGATGGCAACCCAGTGGCTCAGATGGTAAAGTATCTGCCTGCAGTGCGGGAGACCCGGGTTTGATCCCTGGTTTGGGAAGATCCCCTGGAGAAGGAAATGGCAACCCACTCCAGTACTCTTGCCTGGAAAATTCCATGGACTGAGGAGCCTGGCGAGCTACAGTCCATGGGGTCACAAAGAGTCTGACATGACTGAGCGACTTCACTTTCATACATTGTTGGTAGTAATGTAAAATGATGTAACCACTTTAGAAAACAGTTTGGCAGTTAAATATAGGGTTACTATTTGACCCAACAGTTCCATTCCTTGGCATATACTCAAGAGGATTGAAAATATATATCTATAGATAAGCTTGTACACTGACATTCATAGCAGCTTTATAAGAGCCAGATATAGAAACAACCCAAATATTCATCCCTGGTGATTTCATAAATAAAATATGATATGTCTAGTCAATGGAGCATTTTTCAGCCATAAAATGAATGACATACTGACTCATGCTACAAGGATGAACCTTGAAAACTTTGTGATAGGGAAAGAAACCAGATGTAAAAGACCCTATATTATATCAATTGATTTATGTAATATATTCAGATACTGTAGGCAAATCTATAGATACAGAAAATTAATTAGTAGTTGCCAAGGGCTGGAGGGGGAAGTGAGAAGTAACTGCTATTAGATTTGGGGTTTCTTTGGGGGCTATGAAAATATTTTAGGATTAGCTAGTGATGATGTTACAGAATATTGTGAACATGTGAAGAATATAACTGATGTATTTTAAAGTGGTAAATTCTGTCATGTGAACTAGATCTTCATAAAAAAAAAAGTTTCTTACCACCTGCATCTCCTTACCCCACCCCCACCAATGATTATAGTCATGTTAATGGTAAAGGATGACTCACACTGTCAGATTTACGCTGACGGTAAAGGAACATTTTTAACATACTCTGCACCCATATCAAGCCTCTAGTTAGCCTATGTGCAGTGATCCTATTGCACCCTCTCCCAGTCCTTGTACATCAACATTTTATACAGCTAAATCCATGTTATTAACACCGCTGATAAGCTAGAAAGAAAAGTTTATATGGCAAGAAAATATGTTGTATGTGGGAGAAGGCAATGGCAACCCACTCCAGTACTCTTTCCTGGAGAATCCCAGGGATAGTGGAGCCTGGTGGGCTGCTGTCTACGGGGTCGCACAGAGTCGGACACAACTGAAACGCCTTAGCAGCAGCAGCAGTATGTTGCATGTGAGAAGAAATTATCGGAATCTTCCCTAAAACTAGTCTGATGATACCATTGCTGGTTTGTGAGCCCCCACAGGCTCCCTATTACCTTCAGGAAAGAGTCCACAGTCCTTAGTCTTCTCTGCAAGGCCTTTACACTTCTAGCCCAACTTCCTAGAATCAATCAGACAAGTACTCTCTAAACTCTAGTTGCATTGAATCTCTCACTGTTCTCTGAACATAATTTAGAGTTTTCATGATTCAGAACCTTTAAACATACTTTTGCTTCAAACTGGAAAGTAGGATGTCTTTGGTTGACTTGCCTTAGAGTGGTTTTATAGGGTTTTTTTCTTAAACACAAGTTAATGGCTCCATGATTACTATTTGTAACTCAAACAATGAACTGTAGGCTTGTTTCCTCTGATAAACATGATCTGTCAGACATATAATACCATCATTCTAAATATTAATTGTGTTAAAAATTATCAAAAATTTAAGAATAAGACAAAATAAGACTTCTTTCAATGTTACACTAGAGCTTTGTTTATCTCAGGGAATGGAGCTTTGTTTAGTTGACTTTTAAGGCCTTGGTCTGCTCTGCTGATTAAGGCCCAGACTCTCTGTTTCTCATTAATTATAGATTTTTATTTGGTAGAGATATAAATGAATTCTTCCTCATAGAAGAGTTAACCACAAATATAATCGCTTTATTGGCTATTGAATATTACAATTTTTTGTGTCTAACTCAACAACTTTATTCTGACTTTCTTTCCTCATTTCCTATAAACAGGAAGTCTTGAAATACTCTTTGAATCATCCTGCTGGTTTTCATATTAGTGAGTTCAGCACATACACTCGCACTGTATTTGTAGAAGTATGGTACTTCCTTTTAATGTTTTATAGTTTTACATTAAATACCAACCCAAGTTGCCCAGTTTTCATAAATCTTCCCAGATTTGTGTCTTAATTAATTCTTTTAACTCCCAAAGAATTTATAGGGGAAAAAAAATCCATATTTACAGCAAAAAAAAAAAAAAAAAAATGAGACTTGTACATTTCAAAGCAACCTACTTTCTCATAGCCCAGGATGTTAAGCACAGGGGATAAGCACAGAGCCTCACAGACACGTGCCCCTTTCTGCATGTTCCTGCAGAGTAATGTAACTTCTATGTCCTATTTTCACTCCTGTGTCCTATTTTCACCCGCTAGCAGATCCTTAAAGAGATACTATTTATGAAGTGGCGAAATAAAGGACTCCTATTCAAATAATGTAATAGCAAATCTGATTAACAGAATTCATGTGAAATTCTTGACATTCATTTGCTTTAATTGAATGCCTAATCATGACTCCCAGATGTTAGACTTTTTTTTTTTTAATGTGGGCATATAATATGTAAAATTTGGTCTTTTCCTTGTGGAGACTTAAATTATTATTCATTTTGGGATTCCCTTTAAATTGTGCTTTGTCCTCAATCCACATTTTTTACCCAACAAATGTTAACAGAGATGTTTTTGAATGAAATTTATTCACTAATATTGAAAAATGCTAAAATAATAGAAGAATAAAAATTCAGCTTGAATTTTGGTATATCATTCATAATGATTACCCATGAAAGTTTTTTTTTAAATGAATATGTAGTGAAAAGAAAAAAACATGCTTCAAATATTGTGTATGCAAACTGAAAGATGACAGACAAGATATGTGTGGGTTTGAAGAAAAGTTATAGAGCAAGGTCTCATCCTTGGCTTATTACCTTTGGTGCGGTAATTTGACTTGTTCCTGATAACTAATTTGTTTTATAAATTCTTCTGTTCTAGAATTACCTGGATTTGAACATTGTCTTATATAACACTTTTCTAAACACTAATAATATTTTTTAAGTTTTCTTTTGAGCTTTTTAGGTTTCCTTGGGTTTTATTTTTGTATTTTATTTAAACATAAAAAGATGAATTAAATAAATACACTAAAAATGAAAAATTAAAATTCTTTATGGAAAGTAATTGCTATTTATATGCTACAATGTAAATAATAAATCAAAGAACAATTCTATTTTAAGTGAATTAGCATGGTTTTGAAAATTTTGGGGGGAAATGATCTTTGGTTCTTGCTTTAATTCAGACAAGAAGCAAGGGATTTTATGTATAACAGATTTTTCAATATGCTTAACTGCTACAAAATTTCTTTTGTTTCCCTAATGAATTACTTCCTTTTATGACTCTCCAAAGGACAATCATTTATTACACCTGAGCCTTCCTGGTCCTGCTTGTACCACATGCTGCTTAATAATTTGCCATGATTTAGGAAGGTTGCCATAACCACTCAATTAAACAGTGGTTTTGAATGCAGCCTACAGCATGAGGCACATCCTTAGTGCACATTTAGAACTGTCTTGTTAATTCGACAGAATCTAGCAACCACTGTGTTCTGAGGATCTAATAGACAGCAACCTGTCCAAGAGAACTAAAGGAAGTCGCTCATTTCCTTTGGTCCAACTAGGCAGATGTGGTGGTGTTGTAGAAGAGAAACAGAGTCATGGAGAGAAAGTATAAGACTAAAATTAAGGAAGGTGAATTTCTAATTCTGGCTCTAATAGTTTTTATTTAGCTTTCGATCCTTGGTAATGATATTCTGAGCTTCCATTTCTTCTTCAGTGTAGAATGTGAGCTACAGCTGATCATTTCTTTGACATTTCCCTAATCAATGGCACTCTTATATGTAAGTTATATTAAAGGTAGAAAATATTTTGTAAAATATTACCAGAGTATTTATGAAGCTTCTCAGAGGCTTATTTCCATGCTGCATCCTGAAGCAATGTGATGAAAACTCCAACATAATAAGACAGGATTACTAATTTTCAACTGCAACTGTCAAAAATTTAGTTCTGGGCCAAAGATATATAATTGCCAAACAATGTACTTTGATTAACTGTAGTGTTATGGTGGAACTTCTGTGGGGATAATAGACACATGTCCGTATGTCCAGATAATGAAATCTGAAGGATAAAGGAAATATGAATGAGTACGAGGATGAATTTTACCCACTTCACAATTGTGTTGAATTAGTCCTTTATTTTTCAGGTTTGAGCTAAGCCCCATGTAGTAATTTTTTTTAGACTCTGAAAAGTAGGTAGAATATATTCAGTAAAAGGTTGTTGTTCAGTTGCTCCGTGGTGTACAGCCCTTTGTGACCCATGAACTGCAGCACACCAGGCTTCCCATCCTCCACCATCTCCCAGAATTCACCCAGGTTCATGTCCATTGAATCGGTGATGCCATACAACCATCTCATCCTCTGCCTCCCTCTTCTCCTTTTGCCTTCAGTCTTTACAAAGGACTATAAATGGTATAGTCCTCTAAATAAATGAATTTTCTTGGTACATAATTAGAACAGATTTAAAACAAATACTGACTTTTAGCTCTTTTTTTTTTAACTATACCACTTCAATAATAATCTATTTGTAAAGTGCAGTGTATAATATTATCATTTTTTACCTTCATTTGTTGTTCTTCCATTGCAAAGTTGCTCTGACTCTTTGTGGTCCCCTGTCCTGCACTGTCTCCTGAAGTCTGCTCAAACTCATGTCCGCTGAGTTGATGTTCTCTAACCATCTCATCCCCTGCCATTCCCTTTCCCATTCGCCTTCAACCTTTCCAAGCATCAGCGTCTTTTCCAGTGAATTGACTCTTCATATCAGGTGGCTGAAATATTGGAGCTTCAGCTTCAGCATCAATCTTTCAAATAAATATTCAAGGTTGATTTCTTTTAGGATTTACTGGTTTGATCTCCTTGCTGTTCAAGGGACTCTCAAGAGTCTTCTCCAGCACCACGATTTGAAAGCATCAATTCTTTGGCACTCAGCCTTCTTAATAGTCCTGCTCTCAACATCTGTATATGACTACTGGAAAAGTCATAGCTTTGACTATTCATACCTTTGTTGGCAAAGTGATGTCTCTGCTTTTTAATATGCTCTCTAGGTTTGTCATAGCTTTTCTTCCAAAGAGTGGGCATCTTTTAATTTCATGGCTACAGTCACCTGCAGTGATTTTGGAGTCCAGGAAAATAAAATCTGTCACTGCTTCTGCTTTTTCTCTTTCTGTTTACCATCAAGTGATGGGACCAGATAGGATTAGATACCATAATCTTAGTGTTTTTATTTCCTTTTTTTTTTTAATATTGAGTTTTAAAAAAGTGAAAGTGTTAGTCAGTCATATCTAACACTTTCAGAGTGGAAGCAATGACAGATTTTATTTTTTTAGGCTCCAAAATCACTGCAGATGTTGATTGCAGCCATGAAATTAAAAGACACTTGCTTCTTGGAAGGAAACCTATGACAAACCTAAGCAGTGTCTTAAAAAGCAGAGATACTGCTTTGCCAGCAAAGGTCCATATAATCAAAGCTGTGGTTGTTCCATAGTCATGTATGGATGTGAGAGCTGAACCATAAAGAAGGCTGAGTGCCAAAGAATTGATTCATTTGAATTGTGGTGCAGGAGAAGACTCTTGAGTTTCAAGACATAAGTATGCTGAAATAAAGTAAATAAGTATTAATTTACATGGACAATAATGTCTATGGCAATATGACTGTATAGTTAGTTCTCTTTGCATGATACCTAGTATAGTACAGTAGAAATTTGAAACACTTTGAAGTGCTTCCTAGTGCGGTGCAAAGGCCATAAATTCAGGGGCTGGCATATCTCGTTTCTTTTCAGATAATTTCTGACTGATAATAGACAAGCCAGTTAGAGTCTCTGAGACATTTTCCCCATTTATAAAAATAGACACAATAATATTACCCTGGAACTTTTCAGTGTGTGCTAAAACAGTGACATTTATTTTCATGGTAGTATCTATGAACATTCATTTAAGTCAATAATTTTTCCCCTTTCCCTAGACATTAAGAGCAAGAGAAGCACTTGGCAATTTGATCAGGACTAGGAAAGAAGGACGAGGAGGAGTGGAAGGAAAAGTGCTCAAAATATGACATGTGCAGCTCATCTCTTTAAAAAAAAGAAAAACACTGCTAATGACTATCTCACAGCACCGGTGAGCATTGAGATACTGTCTTAAATGCTCTGAGCCTTTTTCTTTGTAATTTTAAAAATAGAAACAGCTTATTTTACTTGATATAAAAGATATCTGCCATTATAATTTTGATGTATATTTTTAAAGACTTTCTATGCCTAAAGAGAAAAAATTCCCCATAGAATGGAATTCTGTATGTAAAGTGCTTTCAAGTCTGATTTTTTAAATTTTTAATTAATTTTTATTGGAGTATAGTTGATTCACAATGTTAGTTTCAGGTGTATGACAATGCTAATCAGTTTATATATATATATATATATATATGAAATACTCTTTTCCCATTTAGACCGTTACAGAGTATTGAGTAGAGTTTTCTGTGCTATACAGGAGGTTCTTATTATTATTTATCTGTTTTATATATGGTAGTGTGTGTGTCAGTCCTAACCTTCCAATTTATCCCTCCCTGCCATTTCCCCTTGGTAACCACACGTTTGTTTTCTACATCTGTGATTCAATGAAATCTGTTACCTAATTTTTTATCTAATAGTACCAATTGAAGAACTTCTTTGTCAACTACAGATTTACTACATGTTTTGAATGGTTGAATAGTCTTCCATTATGTGAATATATTACAGTTTACCTAAGCAATTCCAAGTTATTTGATGTTATCTTGCCTATAAGAGTGAAAAATTGGAGGCTATAATCGACTTTCCCATACACAAATACTTGCGCAATTGTCTGAGTGCTTCCTCAAGATAAGTTAGTCAGCAGATATGCCTTGTTTTCAGATTTGACATATGGTACTAAAAGCCAGTGTGTTATTTACCTGTTTTGGCAGCTAAAAAATCAACCCCAAACTTAGTGGCCTGAATAATAGTAATCATTTGTCTTTCCTATAGTTTCCCTTGGTGAGAAATTCAAATGCCCTGGGATGGCTTGCCTGTGCTCTGTAATATCTGGGTCTAAGCGGGAAGACTAGAAATCTAAGGGCTGCAATCATGTGAAGGCTTAGCTGTCTGGTAGCTGATGCTAGGGCAATGGCTGAGTGCCTGGGTTTCAAGAGAAAGCATGTAGAGAAAGAGACAGAAAAAACTAGGTAACACTATGTTGCATTTTATGACCTAGCCTTGGAAGTCACACAGTAACACTGCTGCCACACTCTGTTAGTTGTGAAGCAGTTACAAAGGTCACAAGAGTTCAAGGGGAGGGGACATAGATCCCCCATTGTGCAGTGGAGGAGAGTTGATATTGCATTTATAGGAAAAATGTGACATGCATTATGTATTTGTACTGCTCTCTTTGAAAGAAGTATCTACCCTAGCCAATATGAGGACTCAATATATATTTTGATTCATATCTTTGCCTATCAAGTGATATAACAATAGTATTTCACTATCATTTTAGTTTGTATTTATGATTAAATATCTCTAACATTGTTTTACAAGCTATTTACCGTTCATACTTTTGTCATCATTTGACATAATCTTTACATTTCTATGGATGTATTTATTTTTTCATAGTGATCTTAAAATGTCTTCATATTTTGTTGAAAACATTTGTCCTAGTGTGTCTTGTTTTTCTGCTTTTTTGCATTATTCACTCTTTGTTGTTGTGTTAGTGACTCAGTTGTGTCCGACTGTTTGCGGCCCCATGGACTGCAAACTGCCAGGCTCTTCTGTCCATGGAGTTCTCCAGGCAACAATACTGGAGTGGGTTGCCATTTCTTCCTCCTATTCACTTTTTATAAACTTTTAAATATGTTTTCTATCTTATATGCCATGCTTAGATACACCTTCTTTACCTCAGAACTATAAAAACAATTTTTAACTTGTATTCTAATATACTGGTTTTATAAGTTTTAGCAAAATATATATAGATTAATAACAGGATCTAACATATTTCCAGGTTTTTAGCTATTCGTTTTTGCTTGTTGCATTGCAACCATCAAAATAGAAACACATTTTAAAAAACAGTAATATCCAAAGAAAATGGAGAAGGAATCCAATACCAATCATTTTCTGTTGAATAATCTACATATGGAAATGTTACATTTATCATATATTAACTCCCATATATACTTGAACTCTGTCATAATTCAGTATCACATTACTTAAATCATTATAGTTTAAAAAATATATTTTATTATGTGGAAAGCTCCCTTTCTTTAATGTAATCCATGAAGAGCTGATAAAACACATGATCTTTAACTCTGCTTCCTCCCTGGTGCTATTATTCAGCCTCATGACTTTAAGTACTTTCTGTAATGACACCTTCCTTTTTCATATCTCCAGTACAGACCTCTGCTGTGAATGCCAAACCCAGTTACTCCCTAGGAAGCTGATCAACCCTCTTGTTTCAACAAGTCATAACTAAACCCGTGAATTTTTTTTTTCTCTGTAGATCTTCTCTTCTCCCAGTCTTTTCCATCCTAATAAATGGCATTATGCCAGTTACTCAGATAATGTGAAAGGCAGATTTGGTGTTGTGCTGGCCAGTCGTCAGTCATAATATCAGTATAGAAATGGTTGAATTCTTCTAACATATATAATAAAATAGGAAATATGACTTTAGGAGGACAAGTTAAATCTACACTGAATGTAGAGTGTCAAAATGTGTGCCTCATTTAGCAGGTGAACACAGGGTGCTAAAAGGTGAGCCAAGAGTTCTTGGTCCAACAGAGTATTTTAGGAGTTTATTTTTGTATTTATAGATGGGGAGATGGTGTCCCCAGCTCTCAAACCCTTTTGGTTTCTTGCTGTTTCCTGAGGACTAAGTGGTGTCAATAAGTTTGCCCATAAGCAAGGAATGTAGTGATATGGTCCTGTCTTTCTCATAAAGAATATTTTTCAAATACTAGTATTTTCTTATATACTTTAAATGATTAAAGGAAATATGTAGTTTAAGAAAATGAAGGTCAAAATAGTCCTGAAAAACATACCATGTGGAGGAGAATTATAGACTTTGATAGGAAGTAAAGGTTAGCATTAAAAATCACATGTGAGAGCATAGAGAGCAGACTTATGGATACGGTGTTGGGGAGGAAGGAGAGGGTGGGATGTATGGGGAGAGTAACTTACAAACTTACATGACCATATGTAAAACTGATGGCCAGTGGGAATTTGCTGTGTGACTAACGGACCTCAAAGGGGCTCTGCAACAGCCTAGACGGGGTGAGATGGGGAGGGAGGCTCACAAAGGGGGGGACATGTGTATACCCATGGCTGAGTCATGGTGATGTTTGACAGAAACCAACACAATTCTGTAAAGCAATTATCCTTCAATCTAAAAATAAATGAATTTTAGAAAATCACATGTGAAAACAAGAATAAGTTCCATTATCACTATCATTAGGTAAACAATTTAAAATATAGCATCTCTTAATAAGAAAATAAAATCAGTGGAACAATATAGGATGATTTTGAGGAAAGTAAAAAGCACCACACATGAAACAAGTGATATAATTGTATATGTTATTATTTGGTGATAGATAATAATTTTGTATCTGGTGACCATCTGTTTATTATTTGGTGAATACAGTAGCATACAGCAAGTTTTGTAAATAGCAGTATCTTCAGAAGACAGGAAGGAGACTTGTATCATCCTCAGGTCTATCCTCTGCTCTTTTCCATGGTGATCTACGCTCCAGCAGGCTAACTTCTGTGGACTGCATCATCTCAACTTCCTTACCCTTTTAATTCCCCTTGGGTTCATCCAGTGAGAAGGACCAGGCAGATATCAGAGAGCAGGGGAAGGAGGGAGGAGACAGAAAGCCAAAGAGACAGCCAGAGAGAAAGAGCTGGAATGTGTTTTGGTTGTGAGTACATTCCTCTTGATTTATCATTCTTTGTTGGTCCTTAACCCTGCCACACTTCGGAAAATATTCTCCTCACTAAAATCTCTCCAATCATCTCCCAGAGAAAGCTTCTGTTTCCTGCCTGGATTTTTTTTAATGTATTTTTAAAATTTATTTATTTTTTATTGAAGGATGATTTCTTTAAGAACTTTGCTGTTTTCTGTCAAACCTCAACATGAATCAGCGATAGATATACATATATCCCTGCCCTTTTGAACCTCCCTCCCATCTCCCTCCCCATCCCACCCCTCTAGGTTAATACAGAGCCCCTGTTTGAGTTTCCTGAGCCATAGAGAAAATTCCCATTGGCTATCTATTTTACATATGGTAATGTATGTTTCCAGAAAGAATGAAGAGACTGAGCCAAAGCAAAAACAACACCCATTTGTGGATGTGACTGGTGATGGAAGCAAGGTCCGATGCTGTAAAGAGCAATACTGCATAGGAACCTGGAATGTTAGGTCCATGAATCAAGGCAAATTGGAAGTGGTCAAACAGGAGATGGCAAGGGTGAAAATCAAGATTTTAGGGATCAGTGAACTAAAATGGATTGGAATGTGTGAATTTAACTCAGATGACCATTATATCTACTACTGTGGGCAAGAATCCCTTAGAAGAAATGGAATAGCCATCACAGTCAACAAAAGGGTCCGAAATACAGTACTTGGATGCAATCTCAAAAATGACAGAATGATCTCTGTTCATTTCCAAGGCAAACCATTCAGTATCACAGTAATCTACGTCTATGCCCCGACCAGTAATGCTGAAGAAGCTGAAGTTGAATAGTTCTATGAAGACCTACAAGACCTTTTAGACCCCAAAAACATGTCCTTTTCATTATAGGGGACTGGAATGAAAAAGTAGGAATTCAAGAAACACCTGGAGTAACAGGCAAATTTGGTCTTGGAGTACGGAATGAAGCAGGACAAAAGCTAATAGTTTTGCCAAGAGAACACACTGGTCATAGCAAACACCCTCTTCCAACAACACAAGAGAAGACTCTACACATGGATATTACCAAATGGTCAATACCAAAATCAGATTGATTATATTCTTTGCAGCCAAAGATGGAAAAGCTCTATACAGTCAGAAAAAACAAGACCGGGAGCTAACTGTGGCTCAGATCATGAACTCCTTATTGCCAAATTCAGACTGAAATTGAAGAAAGTAGGGGAAACCACTAGACCATTCAGATATGACCTTAATCAAATCCCTTACAATTAGACAGTGGAAGTGAGAAATAGATTTAAGGGACTAGATCTGATAGACAGAATGCCTGATGAACTGTGGATGGAGGTTTGTGACATTGTACAGGAGACAGGGATCAAGACCATCCCTAAAAAAAATGCAAAATACCAAAAGGCTGTAAGGCTGTCTGAGGAGGCCTTACAAATAGCTGTGAAAAGAAGAGAAGCAAAAAGCAAAGGAGGAAAAGAAAGATATTTCCATTTGAATGCAGAGTTCCAAAGAATAGCAAGGAGAGATAAGAAAGCCTTCCTCAGTGATCAATGCAAAGAAATAGAGGAAAACAATAGAATGGGAATGACTAGAGATCTCTTCAAGAAAATTCAAGATACCAAGGGAACACTTCATGAAAAGATGGGTTCAATAAAGGACAGAAATGGTATAGACCTAACAGAAGCAGAAGATACAAAGAAGAGGTGGCAAGAATACACAGAAGAACTGTACAAAAAAGATCTTCATGACCCAGATAATCACAATGGTGTGATCACTCACCTAGAGCCACACATCCTGGAATGTGAAGTCAAGTGGGCCTTATGAAGCATCACTATGAACAAAGCTAGTGGAGGTGATGGAATTCCAGTTGAGCTATTTCAAATCTTAAAAGATGATGCTCTGAAAGTGCTGCATTCAATATGCCAAAAATTTGGAAAACTCAGCAGTGGCCACAGGACTGGAAAAGGTCAGTTTTCATTCCAATCCCAAAGAAAGACAGTGCCAAAGAATGCTCAAACTACCGCACAATTGCACTCATAACAGGACTGGAAAAGGTCAGTTTTCATTCCAATCCCAAAGAAAGACAGTGCCAAAGAATGCTCAAACTACCGCACAATTGCACTCATATCACATGCTAGTAAAGTAATGCTCAAAATTCTCCAAACCAGGCTTCAACAGTTCATGAACCATGAAGTTCCAGATGTTCAAACTGGAACAAACCTTTTTAGAAAAGGTGGGGGAACCAGAGACCAAATTGCCAACATCCACTGAATCATTGAAAAAGCAAGAGAGTTCCAGAAAAATATCTATTTCTGCTTTATTGACTATACCAAAGCCTTTGGCTGTGTGGATCACAATAAATTGTGGAAAATTCTGAAAGAGATGGGAATAGGTCATCTATTCAGACCACCTGACCTGCCTCTTGAGAAATCTGTATGCATGTCAGGAAGCAACAGTTAGAACTGGACATTGGACAATACACTGGTTCCAAATTGGGAAAGGAGTACATCAAGGCTGTATATTGTCACCCTGCTTATTTAACTTACATGCAGAGTACATCATGAGAAACGCTGGGCTGGATTAAGCATAAGCTGGAATCAAGATTGCCAGGAGAAATATCAATAACCTCAGATATGCAGATGACACCACACTTATAGCAGAAAGCAAAGAAGAACTAAAAAGCCTCTTGATGAAAGTGAAAGAGGAGAGAAAAGCAGTTGGCTTAAGACTCAACATTCAGAAAACTAAGATCATGGCATCTGATCCCATCACTTCATGGCAAATAGATGGGGAAACAGTGGAAACAGTGACAGACTTTATCTTGGAGGGCTTCAAAGTCACAGCAGATGGTAACTGCAGCCATGTAATTAAAAGACGCTTACTCCTTGGAAGGAAAGTTATGACCAACCTAGACAGCATATTAAAAAGCAGAGACATTACTTTGCCAACAAAGGTCCATCTAGTCAAAGCTATGGTGTTTCCAGTAGTCATGTATGGATGTGAGAGTTGGACTATAAAGAAAGCTGAGTGCCAAAGAATATATGCGTTTAAACTGTGGTGTTGGAGGAGACTCTTGAGAGTCCCTTGGACTGCAAGGAGATCCAACCAGTCCATCCTAAAGGAGATCAGTCCTGGGTATTCATTGGAAGGACTGCTGTTGAAGCTGAAACTCCAATACTTTGGCCACCTGATGTGAAGAGCTGATTCATTGGAAAAGACCCTGATGCTGGGAAAGATTGAAGGCAGGAGAAGAAGGGGATGACAGAGGATGAGATGGTTGGATGGTATCACCGACTAAGTAGACATGAGTTTGGGTAAACTCCAGGAGTTGGTGATGGACAGGGAGGCCTGGTGTGCTGCAGTCCATGGGGTTGCAAAGAGTCGGACATGACTGAGTGACTGTACTGAACTGAATATAAGTTTCCATGTTACTCTTCCCATACCTCTCACCCTCTCCTCCCCTCTCACCATGTCCATAAGTCTATTCTCTACGTCTGTTTCTCCATTGTTTCCCCAATTATTCTTATTGAAGAATAAATTCTTCAACCATTTTTCTAGATTCCGTATATACCCCTGGATTTTGATTGATAAAATTTCCAACTTTGGCTCTTCAGTTGTATCATGAAAGGGAAAACTGTAGCTTGTGAACCCTATGGTAATCATCCTTCAAAGTTATTATGATCACTTACTATTCTATATAGCTTCAGTCCATTTTAAACTTCTGAGTGGTTCTGCATAAGCCAAGGACCATGCCCTTGTAGTATGATAAAAAGAAAGATAAGACAGAATATCCATCCCTCAAGAAGCTTGGCTTATTCAGTAGTTGAATAAGTTTAACAAGATGGAACACTTGAAAAAGTTTAACAAGATTATGTATGATAGGATGTGAAAGAGAGACATTAACAAGGTAAATATAATTGAAAGCAGAGAAGAAAATGATGATTTGGGCTGGCAGGAAAGGCTTCACTGAGGGTGCTGGACTTTAACCGGACCTTGGAAGACGTCAACATTCTCCTTTATGAACATGTGAAAGTGTTAGTCACTCAGTCAAGTCCGACTCTTTGCAACCCCATGGACTGTAGCCCCCCAGGCTCCTCTGTCCATGGGATTTCCCAGCAAGAATACTACAGTCCGTTTCTGTTCCCTTCTTCAGGGGATCTTCCCGACCCAGGGATCAAACCCGGGAGTCCCACACTGGAGGTAGATTCTTTACCATCTGAGTCACTAGGCACTCCACCACTAAATGTTTCCTATTTCATCACACAAACAGATTTTTTTTTTCATTTGGATTCCTCTTGCAGTATCCTAGAGTCATTATGCACAACCCCAGGTAGTATCTTTGCATGACTATGCAAGATTGCTTTCTTGCCTGAACTAATTGGCCGGGATTTGCTTTGAGTAGCATAATTCCTTTGCTCTTCTATTTGATGTACATTATGCCAGCACTGTCAAGCTCACAGGACGGTTTACACAAGAGATCTGGATAATTTATAAACAATTACAACAGAAGGATTTCCTTAAAGTAACCCTGAAAAGCTCCTTCGGGCAAACAATGGCCCAGTTCTAGCGTCTTCAGATTTTAATTCCTACTGCCTTCATCTACTGCTCATATGATCTTAAATAAATAAATCTGTGTTCTCTCTGTCTCCTCTCCTATACAAGTGTGACTTTCATATCATTTCAAGGGGTTCATATTGAGTTCTAAGTGAAACAATATTTAAAGGTTTTATTACTTTCTCACCTCATCTTAAGTAATTTAAACCGCATCTGTTTGTATTCTACTACCTCATTCTTCCTGTTGTTCTGGCGAGTTTTAATTATTGTTGTTGCTCAGTGGCTAAGTCATGTCTGACTCTTTGCAACCCCAAGGACTGCAGCATGTCACATTTCCCTGACCTTCACCATCTCCCAGAGTTTGCTCAGATTCATGTCCATTGTGTCGGTGATGCCATCCAACCATCTCATCCTCTATTGCCCCTTCTCCTCCTGCCCTCAATCTTCCCCAGCACCAGGGTCTTTTCCACTGAGTTGGCTCTTCACATCAGGTGAATGAATATTAAAGGTTGATTTTCTTTAGGATTTACTGGTTTGGTCTCTTTGCACTTCATGGGACTCTCAAGGGTTTTGCCCCAGCACCACATTTCAAAAGCATCAATTCTTCGGTGTTCAGCCTTCTTTATGGTCCAACTCTCACTACTGGAAAAACCATAACTTTGACTTTGTTGATCTTTGTCAGTAAAGTGATGTCTCTACTTTTTAATACACTAAGTATGTCATAACTTTTCTTCCAAAGAGCAAACATCTTTTAATTTCATGGCTGCAGTCACTGTCTGCAGTAATTTTGGAGTCCAAGAAAATAAAATATATCACTGTTTCCAATTTTTCCACATCTATTTGCCATGAAGCAATGGGACTGGATGCCATGATCTTAGTTTTTGGAAGGTTAAATTTTAAACTAGCTTTTTCACTCTCCTCTTTCATGCTCATCAGGAGGCTCTTTAGTTCCTCTTCGTTTTCTGCCATTAAAGTTGTACCATCTGCATATCTGTAGTTGTTGGAATTTTTCCTAGCAATCTTGATTCCAACTTGTGAGTCATCTAGCCTGGCATTTTGCATGATGTATTCTGCATTTAGGTTAAATAAGCAGGGTGACTATACATAGCTTTGACATACTCCTTTCCCAATTTTGAACCTGTCAGTTGTTCCACATCCAGTTCTAACTGTTGCTTCTTGTCCTGCATACAGGTTTTTCAGGAGACAGGTAAGATGGTCTAGTATTCCTATCTCTTTAAGGATTGTCCACAGTTTGTTATGATCCACACAGTCAAAGGCTTTGGTATAGTCAGTGAAGCAGAAGTAGATATTTTTTCTGGAATTCCCTTGCTTTCTCTCTAATCCAGCATATGTTGGCAATTTGATTTCTGGCTCCTCTGCCTTTTCTAAATCCAGCTTGTACATCTGGAAGTTCTTGGTTCACGTACTGATGAAGCCTAGCTTGAAGGATTTTGAGCATAACCCTGCTAGCATGTGAAATGAACACAAATGTCTAGTATTCTTTGGTATTGCCTTTTTTTGGGTATTGGAATGAAAACTGACCTTTTCCAGTCCTGTAGCCACTGTTGAGTTTTCCAAATTTGCTGGCATATTGAGTGCAGCACTTTCACAGCATCATTTTCAGGATTTTAAATATCTTCCCATTTATTCAGTTCAGTTGCTCAGTTGTGTCTGACTCTTTGCAACTCCATGGACAGCAGCACGCCAGGCTTCCCTGTCTATCACCAGCTCCAGGAGCCTGCTCAAATTCATGTCCATCAAGTCTGTGATGCCATCCAACCATCTCTTCCTCTGTTGTCCCCTTCTCCTCCTGCCTTCAATCTTTCCAGCATCAGGATCTTTCCTAATGAGACAATTCTTCACATCAGGTGGCCAAAGTATTGGAGCTTCAGCTTCAGCATCAATCCTTCCAATGAATATTTATATCCAAGGAATGAATAATTTCCTTTAGTATTGACTGGTTTGATCTCCTTGCAGTCTTCTCTTGAGAGTCTTCTCCAACACCACAGTTCAAAAATATCAAATCTTCAGCATTCAGCTTTCTTTATGGTCCAATTCTCACATCCATACATGACTACTTGGAAAAACCATAGCTTTTTCTTCTCCAACACCACAGTTCAAAAATATCAAATCTTCAGCGTTCAGCTTTCTTTATGGTTCAATTCTCACATCCATACATGACTACTTGGAAAAACCATAGCTTTTACTAGGTGGATCTTTGTCAGCAAAGTAATGTCTTTGCTTTTTAATATGCTGTCTAGGTTGGTAATAGTTTTTCTTCAAAGGAGCAAGTGTCTTTCAATTTCATGGCTGCAGTCACCTTCTGCAGTGATTTTGGAGCCCAAGAAAATAAAGTCTGTCACTGTTTCCATTGCATCCCCATTTATTTGTCATTAAGTGATGGGACCAGATGCCTCAGAAGTATCAGTAACCTCAGATATGTACATCTACATCACCCTTATGGCAGAAAAGCTAAGAGGAACTAAAGACCTTCTTGATGAAAGTGAAAGAGGAGAGTAAAAAAGCTAGCTTACTAGCTAGTCCTTGAGGTCACTAAACATTTAAAAATTAAGATCATGGCATCCAGTCCTAGTTATTAGATGGTTATTATTTTACAATGAGTAGTATACACATACCTTGCAAGAAATCCTAAGGTATAATAGCAAAATTGTATCCACATTAGGATTTGATAAAGGACTGGATTGATGACACTGTCAAAATTGAATTCCTGATGTAGAGATCAAAATATGTGAGGATGGAAGTGAAGATACATGATATAAATAGAGATTTAATCATAAGATCATGTGCTCCTTAGAAGAAAACACAAACTATTGGAGAAGAAGTATCTAAAAATATAACATAAAAACCTACTTTGGAGGCAAAAGAAAAATAAATGACTTCACTGTGCTGATTAGGAGCACAGTTCTAGGCAAAATCACAGAAAAAGAAATTCATTCCTGGACTAAGTGTAACTCAAATTTTAATTATAAATTTTTTTTTAAATCTCAGAAATTAAAAATAAAAAAAAAGAAACCTACAGTGTAGTAAAAAATGAAGCAGTCCTCAGATTTCTATGATATATGTCAAAAGAAAATAAGATGAAACATCTGAATATTTGAGTAGGAAATTATAATTCCAGATATTTATACATAGACAAATTGTTTTCAATGTATGAGGATGACAGAACTACAATCACAGATGTGTAAACTTTAAAGTCTTAGAGAATTTATTGCCCGCAAATCTATAAAAAGAAATTCTAGAAAATGTATTCCAACCAAGCTAGAGAGTGCTCAAAATTAATACCTAAAGAATGAAAACCATAGGATATAAAATCACTTACAAGTCTTTCTACCCACATTTCACCAAGAACTTCAATTTCTGCAGTTTGCTTTTCTTTACTTAAAATTTATCCTGAGGTTTTTAAGTATTATTTTCATTCATTTCATATCACAGAGATGTTTTTCATTCTTTTGTGTGGCTTAGTGGTAAAGAATCTGCCTGCAATTCAGGAGTCACAGGAGACATGGGTTCCACTCTTGAGTCAAAAAGATCCTCTGGAAAAGGAAATGGCAGCCACTCCAGTATTCTTGCCTGGAGAATCCCATGGACAGAGCAGCCTGGCAGGCTAGAGTCCTTGAGGTCACAAAGAATCGTACATGACTTCGCTACTGAATAACAAAACAAGTATTCCATTTTATGGATACACCATAACTTATTAAACCAGTCTGCTGTTGACGGACATTAGGATGGTTTTCAATATTCCGCTATTTCAAAGAATGATGGTTGGTATCTTCCCTGGGTTGGGAAGATCCCCTGGAGAAGGGAAAGGCTACCCACTCCAGTATTCTGGCCTGGAGGATTCCATGGACTGCACAATCCTTCGGATCTCAAAGAGTCGGATATGACTGAGTGACTTTCACTTTCATTTTCATTTCAAAGAATGATGGAACTCTATTTGTAGGATAAATTTCTAGATTTGGCATTACTGGGTAAAAAAAATATATGAATTTGTGATTTTGCACTATCAAATTGTACCATATAGTGTTTGTACAGTTTTTTATTTCTATATTTAATGTATGGGAGTGCTCATTTCCCCAAAGGATCATCAATACAGTATATTATTATCAAATTTGGAATTTTGTCAATCTTTTGGGTAAAAAAATGATACTTCAGTGTAGTTTTAATTTGAATTTATCTTATTATAAGTGGAGTACTTTTTCATTTGTGTAGGGACCATTTTTCTCTTTACATGAACCATGTATTCATACCTTTTGTCTGTTCTTATAATGAGTTGTTGGGGCTTCCCAGGTGGCACTAGTGGTAAAGAACCTGCCGCCAGTGCGGGAAACATAAGAGACATGGGTTTGATCCCTGGGTTGGCAAGATTCCCTGGAGGAAGCCATGGCCACCCACTGTAGTTTTCTTGTCTGGAGAATCTTGGACAGTAGCCTGGTGGGCTAAAGTCCATGGGGTCACACAGAGTTGGACCCAACTGAAGAGACCAAGTATGCGTAATGAGTTATTACTCTTTCTGTTATTTCTACCAGTTCTGTATATAGCACGGAGATTGGCTTTTTGTCTCTGAGTCACAGATATTGATTTCTGGTTTGCCATTTTTCTTTTGACTTTTCTTAAGTTTTAGATATTTAGGTTTTAACATGCAAGCAGTTTGATACACATACAATATACATATCTAATATTATAACTCAATTTTGAGTCATAGTTTAAAAGTCATTTCATTCCTAAGGTTATAAAGAAATTTTCCCATTGTTGTTCTATGCTTTTTTTTTTTTTTAACATTTATATCTTTCATTTAACCAAAATGTATCTTGGTGTACAGGTGAGGTATGAATCCCATGTATTTCTTTTCAACATTATTAAATAGTCCATCTTTTACCTACTGATTGAATTGCCACTTGTATCAATTATTAAATCCAAGTGTGTGTTTGGGTCCAACTAGTGTTCTCTAAGGAATGAGACTCTGGGTCAATCTTATTATCTCTTTTAATTTTTTTATGTTTGAATTATACTACAACAAACATATGACTTTTATAATTAAGAAAAATTAAATTTTAAGTTTTCTTCTTAAAGCTAGCATATAAAAGTATGTGCAGTCTGTATGACCTTAATTATGTTTTTAAAAATATAGAAACAGCACAAATAAAATACTCTAAAATATTAACAGTGATTCTCGCCACATAGTTTCGCTCGGGCTTGCTTCTCTCTTTTTTATTCTGTGGCTTTTATAGCTTTATACACTGAAGTATGAAAGAGCTCTAATAAATCAAGTTTTTGTGGTAAATGAAATATGTCTTGTGTCACAGAGGGATTTGAGGTTATCTTCTGTATTTAAAGTATTATAGAGAAATTAAATATGTTACTTTCTGTCACTGACTTTCATTAACATTACTTAGATTTTTGTATCGCATTAACTCCAAATTCTCCTCACATTCATAAAAAAAGCATGTTGATTGCCAATTCCATTCAATCAGGTATCTGTTGTAACTTTTTTAACAAAGTAGAAGAAACATTAAAATATACTCCTAAACTTCTACTTGTGATAGTTTCTAAACTAAAATTTTAGTTATAGAAATAGGAACACTAATAGTGCCACTCTACTGATATCAGTGTCATAACTTGTGCTTATCATGAAATAAGCTTCAAAATGACCTCAGATTGACATGTCAGTTTTGTAAATTAGACACTTCAGAATAGTTTTTCAGTAAGTCATATCTTTAAATTTTAGGTTTATATGGAAAGAATAAATATAATTGAGCTTTTATCAGTCCTTTTAATCTTTCACATTTGTATCCTCTTGCATAATGGTCTCAAAGGACTTTTATTAATAAATAATAATAAAGAATTTCAAAACGTCAAATACACAGATGTGATTTAATTACTGAAATTGAAGAGTTCATTCTTTCTTTTAAACCAAATGACAGTAGAAAAAGTCCTTAAGTCATGAATTTTAATTTTTTGAAATTTCACTTGTATTCCTTCCCTCTCATTTAGTATTTCTTCTCAGAAACTGCAGCCACTTAAAAAATGAAGTTAGCTTTAGATTTGGAAATTCTATTATTTATAGCACTCAAATTAATGAGGAATTTTCATAACCTGACATGGCACAGTTATTAAGAATAGCACTCCTAAGATTTTTACCTTGTGTCTGACCACAGAAAGAGAGGTAAAGTACAATTACAGCCAGGATTCTCCAACCCAAATGTGCTTCTTAAGTTTGTTTATCCAGTCAAACCACATGGTACACAGCTGTGAACTATTTAGAGGTTTACTGGACACTCCTCTGTCTAGGAATTTGTTTCTTTCTTTTTAATTTTCTGCCTCATTATCGTACTAGGGACTACTTAATATGACTACATTAAGTGTTTTCTGAACAGCTGCTGTTTTTAAGTAGTTCTGGTGTCTTTGGGGGCATGTCTCCATCAAAAGCCAAATTTCCTTGAAAGGGATTCTGGTTCAATTAATTCATTTAGCATATTGAGTATATAGGTTGATACAAACAAGAATAATTATTGTTTTGTCTCACAGTGAGCTGGATGCTGGGGCTGAAACAGGAAATGGGACGCACAGGTGGCTGCTTTTATAGAGAGTGCATCTTGGTGGGGAGACCTAAAGTCAGTAAACATCCAAATCATTAAAAGAGAACAATCCAGCAAGAACTGATGTGCACATAAAGAATAACTTTATGTGACAAGTTTCCTGGGACGTTTTTTTCAGGTCTATTTCTTAAAGATTCTAGAAGCACATAATTCACATCAAGAGGCAGCAAATCGCTATCATGTTCCTGTTCTCTTGTTGAGACATTAGAGGGAGAAACAAGGGCTGAGGAATCCAAAACCTAACCAAACCAACAACAGAGGCGGCTGGGGGAAACAGAGCAAAGAAAAGGCATAGGCAGAACTGCCGATGGTAAAATAGCCAGGGAGCAGGAAGGCCAAGACTAGGTGACTGGAGAGCTTGAGCCCACCGTAAGTGTGGGTGTCTCGAGCTGCCGTCATGGTTACCGAGGCTCTAGGCCTACAGAGCTGGAGGGGACCTTTGCTCATGTACTCTGGCCCTCCTGTCTCACAGGGGGCACGGCTGGCCCCTGGAGAGCGATGAGACTCACCCATGTCATGGTTTGAAATTGAACCAGAACTAGAAGTTAGCCTTCCTGGTAAATTTAGTTTGCATCACTAGCCATAATTGCTTTCACTTTCAACTGGGTTATTTGTGATATAGGTACTAAAAAATATGGTTCCTGAGCTAGAATCAATAAGTGATGGTGTAAGATTTAGGTAGTCACCAAAATAGACTTTCAGGAAGTTCATGTGTGTGTGCTCAGTCGCTCAACTGTGTCCAGCTCTTTGTGACCCCATGGTCTGTAGGCTGCCAGGCTCCTCTGTCTGTGGAATTTTCCAGACAAGAATATTATGTGGCAAATAATGTGTCTGTGCATCAAATTATTAGTGAAACTGGTTCACAGATACTCTTCCAATGGGGTTATGGAGAAACACAAACCCTGTTCCTTTTTCCCAGAACCATGAACCAAAAACAAGTTGAAAATGTAGAGTAACTTCTATTCTGTTGAAGAGAAGTGCTTCAAAAGGCCCAAACCAGAGACCAAAAAAAAAAAAAAAAAAAAAGGAAAAGAGCAAGGGTGATTAGTTCTTCAGCTATTTGGAAGGAATTCTAGTGAAGATTAAAAAACGCCATGATCTGGTCTGTAGTTAAATCCCATGACATATAATTTTAGCAGGCATCTGGGAGACAGCCAGTGGCGGGTGGCAATTATGGAAATGCTGACGCAGCAGAAGTAGCGGAGCGCAGTGGAACCCGAGCTAATTTCCAACATGCAGGCCCGAGACCTGGTAGGAAACTTCCATGGGTGATGGGACGATAACTGAGAAGTAAAAAGTGAGACTATATGAGTAAGTACAGAAAATAAATGGACTTCTTCCTGTATCTATGCTCTTTAAACTAGCTCTATGTACTCTCATCGAAGGGAATAGCAACATCATAGGAGTCTTCCCAGCAAGTCCTCTGAGTGAAGCTAAGAAGCTGGATTAAGGTTTCAAGGAATTTATAAAGCAATCTCCTGTTGACATGAAGACAAAGTTAATTAATATGAAAAGTACCTAAACAGTGTTTTCGAAGTTGCTATTTTAAAAAGCACTAAATAACAGCTATAAGAGTAACTATCAATTTCCCACAGGTTCACTTAGGGACCCGGGAAAACTATAAAATCCCACCTGAAGGTAGAGCTTAGAGATGGCAGCTGCTTTGAGACCCTTTTAGAAGAGGAAGAGAAACAGTTGGTCATTTAACATATGGAATTCAGAAGCTCAGATCACATCTTCTCAAACTATCCTGCTGTTGGAAGTCACTAGATTTCTCTTGGCTAGAGAGTCTGCTTTTATTAAAAGCCTATAACCCTCTCATTGTCTGGAGTAAGTGATAGTAAACACTTTGTCAGCAAAAGCAGAGACAAGATGTACAATTTTTGTTAAATCTCACTTCAGCTCAATGTAATGGAAGTTTCACACAAGAGAAGAGAAAGATATATCTGAGCAATGGTAAATGGGATTCCCTATCAAGGATGCCTTGGTCATGATCACAATGTTCTTCATCTATTGTTAATCTAATGTCATGTAACAAAATACCCCCAAATTTAGCATCTTAAAACAACAAGTGTGTATTATCTCACAGTTTCTGTGGGTCAGCAATTCAGGAGTGGCTTAGATAAGATAGTTCTGATCCCAGATATCTTTAGAGGTGGCAGTCAAGATGTCAGGGTATTCACATGGCTATAGGCAAGTGGACTCAGTTCCTTGCTGGCTGTTTGCAGGAGGCCTCAGTTATTTGGCCCAGGGGACTCTCTACAGGGCTGCTTTTCATGGCATGGCAGTTGACTCCCCTCAGAATTAATAATCAAAGTGAAGCCTTAATGACTTGTGCCCTAACCTTGGAAATTACACTCCTTCATTTTCATAATAGCCTATTGATTACATGTCAGCCTTACTCAGTGGAGGGAATTATACAAAGGCATGAACACGAGGTGTTGAGGCCCATGGAACTATTTTGGAGACCACCTACCACATACCAACATCCAAAGTTTCTGCCTTTTTTTTACCACCTAACCACTTATACTATTTGTTTAATATTTTTCTTTAGGTGAACTTTTTAAACTGACCCATCTCAAGCAACATTAGCCATGAAATCAGGGATTTGATGTGGTCTTTATTTTCAGGTACTAATCTCCAAATAAAAATATAACTATTAAAACAAAGTATAATCTTTCCCGTATCTTCTAATAGCAGCTCAGGTATCGCCAGTGTTATGTGTGTAATCCTTTGAAAAAACACCAGAGGCCAGAAACTTGAGAGTGTCTTGCCTGAAGGAGATACTTGTAAGTCAGGAGACATTTGTTTCACGTGACACCTTCACTTACACCGAATTCCCTAGAAATCTAAGATAATAGTGCTCAGGGTAGACTTCAACACTACAACATAGTCCATTTGCTATAGCGGTTTTAGCTGGCGCTTGCCAGTTATCTTTTGTAATTACTTAAAACACAAACAGTGTCAAGAATTGAACTATAAGGGTAAAGCAGATTGTTCTCAGGACATAAAACTAAACTCATCTTATTATATATTGTTACACCGCTGTCCACTCTCATTACCAAAGGCCATAAAGCAATTTTAACTGTTCCCTGGTATGTCACCAGCAATAAGCGATTTTGCTTCACTGTTCTGTTGAGCTGAATGCAATAGTTATATTTTAGAACTCTTAAAACTGGGAAATCTAGAAATGCCTTCTGGTCTTTGTGAATTCATTAAAATATTTGGTTTGGGTAACCTTGGAATTATCTTAAGTATAGTTGGGGAAATCATGTCATAATCACCGAATTTTATTAGCTACCAGCCCTGTTTAATCATAAAGTGCAATGTTCTGAAACCTAGAGCCTGTTCTGTCCCATGCTGGTGACTTTATTTCTTCTCTTGACAGTATGTCCGTGAACCCTGATCATGCTTTCCTGAGGGTGCCTTATTTATTGGTGTCCTTCATGGCCAAAGGTGACAATACAGATGATGATATAGTGTGGCTGGTGGGAAGAATCTCTATGCTGAGTATACGGGGTCTCCCATACGCCAATGTGAAAAGCTGGTGACCATTTGCAAGGTTGAGATTCTGTAATTTTATCATACACCTGTCAGGTTTATGTTTTTACTTATTTGAGAAGAAAATAGTACTTTTCACTTTAATTCTAAATTCCATGTCTGGATTAATATAACTGTAACATGTTTAATTAGGTTTTCTTCACCATTCTGTTTCATAAAATGGGGGCATTTTGGGGAGCCACAAATTGGTACGTGTATCTACCATGCTAATACTGTTGTTATCAGAGGTTTTCCTCTCCATCAGTTTCCTTTTATTAGGAAATATAAATCCAGAATTTGCAACTTAAAACTCTATGTGTGGGGCTTCCCTAGTGGTCCAGTGGTTAAGACTCCGCACTTTCATGGCAGAGGGCACAGTTTCAATCCCTGGCCCAAGAAACTTAAGATCTTACACAGTATGCAGTGTGGCCAAAAACAGACAGAAAACCACTATTTGTCCAGCCTTTGCTTCACTAAGACAAGGGAGAGAAAGATCAGCCTAGATTATTCTTGTCACAGTTAATACCTGATCTTCGTTTTGCTGTGTGTAACTTGAGTGTTTTTTAAAGGTGATCAATGAACTTTTCTCTTCCTTTACAACCAGTGTGGCACATCTTCATAATAAAATAACTCATGTAGCTAAATTAAATAGAGATGTATTGTAAGGCTATAAAGGATCATTGTTTATTTATCTAAGAAAAAGAATCCAAGTAGATTTGGAGCTAAAAGTGGGCTTGAAGGCCACACTCAAGCATTATTCTTTCTCCCAAGCATCTTGTGTTTTCTGTCATCCGTATTTCTCTTTGCTTCTCCACACTCAGGCAGTTTCCTCTGCTTGCCATTGACCTCTCATGTTAGGGCACATAACTATTTCAGTGCCAACGATCATCTAATAAGTATCTGTGTGTCTCCACTGAAGTTAGAGAAAAAGAAAAAGAGACCTTAATGTTATTTAGACTTTGCCTATAAAGATTTGAAGGGAAATAATGATAGTCTCTTGTTTATTGAATGGGATGAGGAATATGGAGATTTTATAAGATTACAAAAGAAAAGAGATTTTAATGGGTCTGAGAGAAGAGGAAGCTAAAAGGTACATTATCTTGATAGCCAGTAAGAAACCTGGTGAATTATTGAAAAGGATATAAATGTTTAATCAGGACTTTTGTTAAGTTTTGTGTATTGTGCTATGTAATTCTTTTTTTATGTTTTCCACCAACATATCTTCTGTAATATCCATCTTATGCTAATCTTTGTGTCATTAAGATTGCTTTCTGGGGACTGCAAAACTACTACAATATTGTAAAGTAATTAGCCTCCAATTACAATAAATAAATTTATATTAAAAAATAGAAATGAAAAAACAAAGTGAGTAGGGTTGAGAGTGGAGAGGTTCCATTCAGCAAGGCACTCATACCTGCAGGAATGAAAAGGGACCCAGACTCCTCAACATCCTGGCTCACCTTTCCATGATTTAGCACACATCTTCTTTTCCGTCTTTGTTCCCCAGAAGTCATCCTCACATGCCCGGAGTCTGAACTAGGATGAACCAGTTTCCCGATTCTCCTTGTTTTTCCTGCTTCTGTGACTTTGTTCATGTCATGCTACCTCCTCATCAAAAGTCCAGTTCAGCGGTGCCAGCAACTACACTACTCTCCATCGGGACCAAACCCCAGTGCTTTCTCCAAGTGAAAACAACCTCCCTCTCCTCAGTTCTTATAGTGCTTGGTTTAGTCCTTATTCAGTACCTCTGCTCATCATGCCTTGCACTAAACTCACTGATTGTCTATACCATCTGCCCTCTTGGAACGAAAGAAACATTCACTTTCTCAGATTACTCACATAGGAGGCCAAGCACAGTACATGGCACATATGAGCACTTAGTAAATGTTTTTTTAATTGAATGAAAAAATAAGTAATTCAGTTACCTGTGTGGTTTGCATAAGGTGTGTTCTATTCAGATTTTTATAGTATAGTATTAGGAAACAGGCTAAAACATGTGCATTTAACTACATGCACTTCCATGATTAAGATATGTTGGCCTCTTGCTGATAAAGTGATGAACTTTCATCTACCTACCACATAGTCTGTCCTGAAGATAAATGGGAGTGTGAACACGCAGACACTTTGGGAAGGAAATCATGCTATGAAAATAACAGCAACTGTTTATATTTGTAGTGACTACATAGAGTAGGATCCCTGTGATTCAGTGACTCTGGGTACGATGGGTGATCCTGATAGTTTTGGTTAATCTGAACGCTCCAAATCAGTGCGACTCAAATTGTGAACCATGGAGACCAGTGCCAATATAAAAACTGTTACTAGTCTCTAATGAGATAAATGCAAACATCTGGAGTCAGCATTTAAAATCTTTATAGTCACTTAACAAAACAATATTAGTACAGAGTTTAATAATAAAAATATGACATGTCTATACACTTTTGTTTTATTAATTTCATTGTTAGTAATTCATTTCCATTGAGTATGATAGAATTGATTTACAATAGATTGAGAATAAAAAAAGATCAAAAAAGCTGATCCTTCAATGTACATAGTCTGAGAAGCACAGCTCTAAGCAATTCTCTCCAGAATGGAAGATACCTACATTGTGTACATGGGAGTGTTGGGAAAAAAAGATAAAAATAAACTGGTAGGCATTATGAAATACTAGTATTGACAGAACCAACAAAAGTTGATGTACTTATCAACAAAAGTTGATATAAAAGGGCAATATAGTGAATGATAGTAAAAAAAATCTGACATGTAACCGTTCTGATTCACAGTATTCATTTTGAGCAAAGTCTTTCTAAAATGTTTTGTACATCTTTAACAATCTTTTATTTAGTCTCCTGTCTCTCTAGTAAGTAAGCTTATATTCTGGAACTTTTAGAGAAAATAGCATCCTCTCCTGTTGTGTTAAATGAAGTGCTTGTTTGAAGAAAACATCTATGCACCCCCTAAATTCACATGAATGGTAATTCTCTGGTTTCTAAGTCTTCTCTATGAAAAAAATCTCTTCAGGGGATCAGTAAGTCAGTGTCTTTAAAATACAGCTGAGCTCAGTAATCCTTTTCTTTTTGTCCAGCTTGACACTCAATTTTTATGGAAAGTCTTCTTAACCTGTGTTGGGATGATATTTTGAGTAAACAGTATGTGGTTCTTATTATTGGAGCATCTTGTTTTTCCAGATTACCAAGATAATACATTTCATAGGGGTTTACTTTTCTTCCTACAGGTTTCCGACACTGTATAAAATAGTATTTGCCAAATGTCTTAAAATTTAATATGCATAAATCATGTTGCATATTTTGATTTGAGGACTCTGAGATTAATTATATAGTACTAGATCAAAAAATCAGAGAGTAGTGACTGGATTCAGTGTTGGGTTTTGTATTATGCCTAAGGAATGGCATTGCTCAGAAACTGTTCTTAATGCTTAGGAGACGGAAATGCTTAGGAGTCTTGGACATTGCATCAGTCTAAGCAAAACAGTAGGTTTTTTAAATCAGTTTGTTGATTTTAACTTTCCTATATCCCATTCCACTTTTCTTTCCTTCCCCTGATAGGTAGATCTGGCCCCAGGCTGCCCAGGTCCTATGCGAAACAAAATTTGAAACCTGGACAAGTCCTGGATTACAGTACTCCAGGGTGTACACTCCATGTCCACCACTGTGCTCCTACTTTTCAGACTCATTTCATCTTGACTCATTTTGCACAGTAGCCTATATTTCCTCTGGAGCCTTTTAAAAAAGAAATTGGAATGTCTTGTAAAGCTAAAGGTGCTCCAGTAAAGAGAAAATCTGTTTCCTGCTGACTACATGGTTTCCTATAATATATAAATATCCAAATCTGTTCTAAATGTATATTTTAAATTACCCCTTATATAATTGTTTGTGGAGAGGTAGAGAAAATCTAGATGATGCCCACTAAAGTTTTGAAGGCTTTGCTAACTCTCAAAATTCTTTGTAGTTCAGGAAGCACAAATTTAAATCCAAGGATACAATTTTTAAAAGAATAAGATGCCTTCTTGATTTTTCACCTTATCTTTGCCTCTTGATCTTGCTGTCTTAGGAATCCTCAAAGGTTCTTTCCTGGCTGGCTTTCTGGCCTGACTTTGCTGAAGACAAATCCCAAACCATGGTATATCCTTTATGAACTTCCTTCCGTCATGGGTTTAGCTATAGCTGTTCCAGAATGCTCTCTCCCCTTCCCTTGACCCTGAAGACATCTCCAGGCTCCCTCATCCATCAGGCCATCCATCACCAGCCCTCCCATTCTGCTGCCTTTGACCTTCCTCTCAATGACACATCCATCACTTCTGATGCTGGATTTTTCTCTTCACTTGCAGCTAAGATATGATGTTTTGATCTTTCCTTATCTCTTTTCCTGTTCTTATTGAACATTCAGCCTCCCTAGACACACAGGAGCTCATTCCATGTCCACTATTACCCTGTTCCCCTTTATCTTTTACATTTGTCTCCACTTTTAAACCCAGTGCTGGCTTCAAGTGCCCGGGAGGGAAATCCAGATATCTTGAAATTATCAGTCATCTGGATAACAACTGAGAGCCTCATGGTGATGATTTCAACATTGGCCAACCTTTCTCTGGCTCCTTCCTGTAGTTCTCGCTTGTCCTTGGTTGAATTGTGACTCCTATTTTGCTTAATGTAGTTGTATTCATGACATTGCTTTAACTATACCTGACTATATACTAGAACTTAAATAATCCTGAAAACCCATGCCCCAGTGGAAGCAAGCAGAAAGTCAGGCAAGCGTGATGTGTCTTGTTACTTGTTGGCAAAGTGCTTTCAGAAAAGTTCCATCATCTCTGCTTCCCTGTTCTTGGCTTCTAAAAAAGGTATCCATTCAACCTTGAAGGTATTATGCTATGTGGAATAAGCCATATAGAGGAAGACAGATATTGTATGGTAACTCTTATTTGTGGAATCTTAAATCAAACAAATAAAACCACGCTCTTTGATAGGTGAGAACAGATAGGTGGTATCCAGAGGGAGAGGATGGATAAAGGGTGATCAGAATGGGTGAAGAGAGTCAAAAGGCAAAAAATTCCAGGTATAAAATAAGTGTCATGGTGATTTACTGTATAGCCCGTGACTAGTTAAGAATACTGTATTGCATATTTGAAATTGTTAAATAACAAATCTTAAAAGTTCTCATTACAAGAAAGAAAATTTCTGTAGCTATATATAGCAACAATGTTAACTAGACTTATTTCAGTATCTACAAATATCACATCATCATGTTGTACCCCTGAAACTAATATATGTCACATATACCTCAATTTAAAAACTAATAATTAGAAAGGTATCCATTCAGAAACGTGAAATACCACTTCCCACTGCACTTACCACTCCCTGCCCTCGAGTCTCATGCCTGTCCCCTGCCCTCAATGACACTCTGCCTGTTGGCGTCCCACGTGAGTATCTCACTTAGCACCAGCAGCAGCTGCTCCCCATAGCGAAGCAGCTGTGAAAGCTGATCAGCCAGGATTTTTCACTTGAATCCGTTTAAACTGAGCACACAAAGATGTGGCAGACACAACCTAGTCGTTTCTTTCCATTTTACTACCATAGCCTTATGCTTGGAGCAGCATGTTTGGTCTGTGCCTTGGGTGCTAGGAAGAGTCCCAAAGCCTCCTGTCACTAATAACACCCTTTTCCACATTAACCCTTCAAATCTCAACGAGTGTTTTTGAGTGAGAACTGATAGAAGTGACTTCCCCAGGGTCTGGCTTCTCTCTCAGTGGGTGACACTATAACACATTTCATCTTTTTGAAGTGAGCAATCTGTTAGTTTCAACACATCATTTCTCTTTTTCTCCCATATTTGCATCTGTAGCCAAAAAGGATTCATTTCACTTAGCAGCAGCTCTTAAAAGAATTAGATTTTTTATCTAGCTGTCTACCGACTTATTTATTTATTTAATGTAGTCACTGCCTTCTCATATACATTTTGAATGATTTCATCTTTCTCTTCTCCTTACCCTGAACCTGTCCATTTGACTCTTTGTTTCAACCCGTGGCTCCTCTCCAACTGGGCTTTCACTGGTCTATCCAAGTCCTTCTCACTTTGCAGATCTGTCTCTTTCTGTCTGTCCCTGTGTTCCTAGGCTAACACAATCCTATTTGAGGCTTTTATCATCCACTACCATGTGTGAGCCTCCTTTCTGATGGAATTCATCTCAGAAATGCTGGTTCTATATAAATCGTCTATACAGGTTGCCTATACTGATAACATCTGTCAAAGAAAACGGAACTGTATTCTGTCCACCAGTCTCATTTTTGCAAGTCTTCCTGGGGAAACCATCTCAGTATTATCCCAGGAGTCCCTAATTGCCTATGTTTAATCCCGCTTATACATTGCAGGCCATATTCCAAATACTCCATCTACACATTTACAATTCTAGGAAATCTGGAGCATTATCATTCTCATTCATAGATTAAGAAACTGAGGCACAAAGGAGTGAATGACTTGCTGGTCATACAACTTCTTAGAAATCAGCCTTAACCCAGGTAGTTTAGGTCTACAGTCCATACTCTTAAAAACCATGCCCCACAACAGTGTTTTAACATCTAGTGTTTTTGCTTTCCATCTCTTCTTCACGTCCCGTGAACTTCCCAAGTTCCTCATTTGGCTGGCTGCTTACTGACAAACTAGGAGAAAACAAAGAGCCTGTCTTGAAGTCATGAAATCTTATAACTTCCTCTTTACTCATCACAATTTCATTTCTTACTGTAAATTTAACTCAGTTCCTTTATCTCCATAGCTATCCTCAATAACATTGCCTCCAGATCACATTATTGTGATTGCATATTTGCAAATTTATATTTGTAATCCTCTTATTGATATTTCCTGTCCCAAGGTTCAGCTTTGGAGAAAGCATAGATCCTCTGAGAATGTTCACAGCCCTTGTCTGAGCTGCCAAGTCTTAGGAGTCTAGAATGAATTTCCTTATTTCTCTCTTGGAGTTCTTTGATGATGATTACACAATTTCCAGTCATTTTAAAGCACAGAGGACTCTGTAACCCCTTATCTTCTTAATGAAGGCTAAAATTTAAGCACATAATAAGGCAAAACTCTTAACCAGAACAGCTGTTATGGTGGCAAAGGAAGGAGCCCCGGAAAAGGCATGAATTTAAATTCTTTGAAGAACTGAATAAAATGTTTACTCTTTAGAAGTCAACATTTGAACCTGATAATCCAGTCGCCATGTGTTGTCAACCCTGGCTTTTCTATTTTTCCTTTGTTTTTATAAAGACTAGTGTGGATTCAGTTGGTGATATCGAGAAGTTAGCTTTGATTCCTCTTTTTCTCTTCCTCCCAATCCATCAACTAAAAATCCCTCTTTTTCTGGATTATAAATCTCAGAAGTCCTGACCCCTGACCACTTCTCTGACTTCATCTCTCCCCCTCATCCACACGCTCCACCCACACTCTCCTGCTTTCTCTTCTGAGACCATTCTCAAGTCATTTTTTCCTGCCTTAGAATCTTCGTTACCAGCTCTTCTCTCTGTTCAAAATGCTACCTTTTCTCTGATCTTTTCATGGTGCATCTTTTTTTGTCCAAAACCGTCCTGAACCATCCACTCTGAAGAAGCCGTCCACCAGTTCTATCACATAACTTTGCTTTAATCTTCTGCAGAGCACTGTTTACAGTTATTAGACCTTAACCTGGGACTCTTTACCTAAGTTTTAGATGAGTTCAAAAAGGAGAGGTGAAAAAGACTCCAGTATTCTGAAGTGAGGTGCCAGGCTACCTACACAGGACTTTTCAAAGGGGGTGGACAGCTTGGTTTTACAACTCTTGGTTAATTACCAACTTGCAGTCTATAAAACTGTTCGGAGGAGTCAAAAGAAGTACTGGAGATGAGAACGTATTTTTTTCAGAGAGAATTGCTGGTGTGCTGCAAACTGCTTCCCCAAAATCTACACAGTAAAGAGGAAAGGGGGAGAGGTTATCCGCCTCTTTGCCTGCTTCAGAGTTTAATAAGACCACGCAGTGATCTTGACCTTTGCCCCCTTAAATTGTGGGATGCAGACTCACACCAGAAAAGTCTGAAGGGAGAAGACTGGCTGCTGTCACAGACAAGCAGGAAGAAAATCCTGAGTTGAGAATAGTCTGTGCTGTGCTTAGTTTCCGAGTCATGTCTGACCCTTCATCAGCCCGTGGACTGCAGCCTGCCAGGCTCCTCTGTCCATGGGGATTCTCCAGGAAAGAATACTGGAGTGGGTTGCGATGAACCCCCCAGGGGATCTTCCCAACCCAGGGATCAAACCCAGGTCTCCCACATTGCAGGTGGCTTCTTTACCAGCTGAGCCACACGGGAAGCCCAAGAATACTGGAGTGGGCAGCCTGTCCCTTCTCCAGGGGAGCTTCCCAACCCAGTAATTCAACCGCAGTCTCCTTCCTTGCAGATGGATTCTTTACCAGCTGAGCTACCAGGGAAGCCCAAGAAGAGTCTAGACTCCCAGAATTTGCCATGACAAAGGACACATGAGTGCTAGCTCTTGATGGGCACAGAGAGAAAGTCCCAGCCAAGAGCCCATTTAAGTCCTACCAGAAAGGGCTATGTGTAGGGGGAAAGTGATCCTAAGAGGAATGGGCTTCTAGACTCTTAGTAACTGAGAGAGAACATTTAAGTGGCCACCTTGAGAAATACAGATCACCCACATTGTGAATAGAGCAACAGAATTCACTCATTCATTCAGTAAAAATGGCTACATCACTATGGGATTTTTCACCTAGTCTGCTCATTTCCTTGCTTCTGTAGTGTGCATCTCCTTTGACTAGAATATAAATTTTAAAAAAGAGTGAGGACTTTTTCTATCTTTTCATGGTTGGCCAGAGCGGTACTTGGCATACTGTTGTTGTTCAGCCGCTGTCATGCCCGACTCTTTGCAACCTCACAGACGGCAGCAGCCAGGCTTTCCTGTCCCTCACATCTCCCTGAGCTTGCTCAAACTTATGTCCATTGAGTCAGTGATGCCATCCATCCAACCGTCTCATCCTCTGTTGTCCCTTCCTCTTCCTGCCTTCAATCTTTCCCAGCATCAGGGTCTTTTCCAGGCTCTTTGCATCAGGTGGCCAAAGTATTGGAGCTTCAGCAACTTGGCGTATAGTTGGTATATTTGTGAGTGAATATTTAATAAATGTTGATTGATTGACTGAAATAGGTAAAGACTAGGAAAATATAACTTCCATTCCCTTCCACCAGTGATATGCAGTTTGTATGAATAGTAATATGAATATCCACTAAGCAGACATAATTTTAACTATAATCACTAACAAATAGAAACCTCAGAAGCAAAGGCTGATAAAAGAAATAGCTGATTAAAACTCTAACAAATCACTTTCTCCAAAATTCTTTTTTGTTTGGTTTTGCTTTTTGAAATAGAGCACCTCATGATAAATCATGTTCTGTTATCAATACAACTACTGTCTTACCATACTCTAAGTTTCAACCTATTTATACAGGTTAAGTCTTATTTTATTAGTCTATTTCTTAGTATTTCTTATCTATATTCTATTAGTCTATAGTCTTATTTTTAAATGTATTTTTATATATACAAAATAATATATGTAGCATGCAAATTGAGGCATAATAATATTGGTAAATAACATTTTATCACATTATAAATAATTGTAGAAAATCATCCAAAGTTGTTTGACATTTTAGAGGGAAAATGTTAAGTCTTAGCCCTAAAATAAATTTCAGTTTTAATGACCTTGTTATCAAATATATATATATATATATATATACATACAGAACTGTCTAGAGCTGTATACACATTCATTTCCATATGAACTTCACACACAGATTTATAAAGTTAAATTGTCACATATAAATATATGTGGTATCTGTGTATATTTATAGTCAATTTATGTAATATGATGTGTAAACTGCTTTCCCAAAATGAAGACAGAGAATTTGTAGAATTTTAAACTAATTTAAATTATAGCACCAATTTCTTGAAACTTTTTTGTATACCAGGCCCCTCCTGAGAAGTTTAATAAGCAATATCTAATTCAATTTTCAGAAAATCTTCAATTAAGTAATATCCCAGTTTTACAAATTAGGAAACTGTGGCTTAAGAAAATTAAGCTTCTTCCCAAGATGACAGCAGAAAATCAGTTGTGATAAAGCAGAAAACTTTCTAACTCCAAAATCTGTGTTCTCAAACCTCTTAGTCATTTACCATGTTCCTCCCTTAATGCGTAGGTGCCACTAAATCTGTGTAGGGTCAAGATTATTTTTCATATAATCTTCTGAAATCATATACTGATATTTTATGTGCCTATTTATTAATGTGTGTTACTATTTCCTCTTTCACATTTAACAAGCAAGCCTTGAATCTCTACAGAGATTTCTAAAAAGAAGCTAGATCCAAAGTGTCTAAGAGAGCTTTAAGATTCAACTTAAAAGAGATATTTTATTGGTACACAATTTTGATGAGTAAATTATATCTTTCAAATTAACATCAGCATCTTTTCTGAGAAAAAAGCAGAGAGAAAACAAATCCATTGCTGAAAATCATGAATTTTAATAATATAGCTGAGCTATTTGAATTCTGTGTGCATTTAGTTTTGTTTTGCTTATGTTTGTTTACTTATTTTGCCTTAATCAGGTTCTATAGGAAATTTGAAAGCTTTATCAAGTGTCATTGTATGCTTATTAGTATTGAGGTAGGGAGTAAAGATAGTAGGGAAATGTTTTCTATTTAACTCAGAGAAAGTACTTTGTTTAATCAGTGAAAACTTTCATTAACAAATAATTATTGAGCATCTTTGATGATTAACCCAAGGGAATTCAGAAGTTATGGTCCCTTTGGAAGCTGAGAGATTCTTCGGAATGTTAATTAAGGATATTGAATATTTGACTAAGATAGCATGCAAAGCCATATGAGTTTTACATTGTACTTAGGGTATACCAACTATCAAAAATGGTTGCCTGTTCCCTATCTCCCTCTTGCAGGTGTGTTCATGTTGTTACATCAACTAAGGGCATATGTGCAGTGCAAGCTCACACTGAGAAAAACTTGTTTGTTTCACTGATAATCTTCTTTGATTTAGAGGAGCTGGTCTTTGGGGCTTTATGACTATGAGTCATAAATAACCAGATGAAAATTTTTAAAAGGGGTTACTTGGCTATCATAGACAAAAACATCCTGTTATAAAAGTCTTCTAAACCAGTTTCTGTGAGTAGAAATTTCTTTTTCCTTTGCAATAATCTAGCTATCATGTAGTTCTCATTTTTTAACTTCTATAATTCAGCTTAAAAATGTAACTACTTAGGTATTCTGATACTTCAGTTAAATGTAAGTGATCACTTCATTTTGAACAGCCATCAAATCTAAAACTGTGTTTCGTTAGAGGTCACTATAGAAACAACATAGCCATTGGAAGAACAATAAAAATTTCAGGTTTTTATTTTGGTATCAAACTCAGATACTTCAATCTTCAAGGAAGGTTAAAATCACTTGACATCAACCTTTAAAAATTAAATTACATCTTTAACAACAATAGCTAAACCCTAAAAATAGTGCCAATTACTTCCATTTAAATACCAGCTGAGGAGATTCCCCAGATCTGTATTTCATCCATTCAGTCAAGAAACAGTTAATGAGCCATTTCCACAAAGTGTCAGACCATGTTCAAGTCCTGAGAACAGAGAATGGAATAACCTAAAGTTCCTACTTTCACCCAAAGCTTCTTTCTGACAGTCATTTGTTGTTCGGTCACTCAGTCATGTCCAACTCTTTGTGACCCCATGGACTGCAGCATGCCAGGCTTCACTGTCCTTCGTAATATCCTGGAGTTTGCTTAAACTCATGTCCATTGAATCAGTGATGCCATCCAACTATCTTGTCCTCTCTCATCCCCTTCTCCTCCTACCTTCTCTCTTTCCCAGCATCAGGATCTTTTCCAGTGAGTCGGTTCTTCACATCAGGCGGTCAAAGTATTGAAGTTTCAGCTTCAGATCAGTCCTTGCAATGAATATTCAGGGTTGATTTCCTTTAGGATGGACTTGTTTGATCTCCTTTAGGATTGACTGGTTTAATCTCCTTGCAGTCCAAGGGACTCTCAAGAATCTTCTCCAGCACCACTGTTCAAAAGCATCAATTCGTTGCTCAGTCTTCTTTATGGTCAAACTCTCACATCCATTCATGACTACTGGAAAAACCATAGCTTTGACTGTATGGACTTTTGCCGCAAAGTGATGTCTGTTTTTGAATATGCTGTCTAGGTTGGTCATAGCTTTTCTTCCAAAGAGCAAGCATCTTTTAATTTCATGGCTGCAGTCAATGTCCTCAGTGATTTTGGAGCCCACAAAAATAGTCTGTCACCATTTCCACTTTTTCCCCTTCTACTTGCCATGAAGTGATGGGATGGATGCCATGATCTTAGTTTTTTGAATGTTAAGTTTTGAGCTAGCTCTTTCACTCTCCTCTTTCATCTAGGTCAAGAGACTCTTCATTTCCTCTTCACTTTCTGCCATTGAGTGGTGTCATCTGATGGCGATAGTGTCTGTGAAAAGAATTACAGCATTTGATAGTGTGGTTTTCCAGACTTGCCTGATAAGACTCACCAAGGTGCCTTGTCAAAATTGCAGATTCCTGGGCTTGAAGATTGATGACATCTGGAGTGAGTCCTGTAAATCTGTTATTTCACACATTGCCCAGATTTGTATTAATAGGCAATTGTGGGCATCAATTGGTTAGAGAGATGGGTAAGAGTGGGCCAGGAAAGTGCACACAGAGGTGGTGTTTGAGGCAAGGTCTGAGAATATGGAGGATGTGGATTCCAAGCAGAGGGAACAGCAAGGCTTACAGGCCCCGAGCACAGTATGAAGTTGCTTACTTTCAGGGGCAGAGCAAGCCAGTAAATCAGCTTCACCAATTAGGAAAATCTTGGCCAAAAGAGGTTAAATGAGGAAGGCAGGGGCTGTGCTAAGAAGTTAGGAAGGTTCTTAAACTCAACAGGCAGCTGTTGGCTGGTTTTAAGTATAAGAATGATGATCTGGTAAACATTTGAAAAGATTGGCTCAAAAAGACTATTCATCAAAATGAGACTTGAGAATGTGCTTCAGAATCCCCTGGGATGGTTTTTTTAACTGCAATTTCCTAGTCTATATACCATACCTTCTGAACTAAGGTCCAGACATCTATACTTCTAACAAGCACCAAACACCAAATAATACAGCCTCAGACTAGAAACTCCGTGAGTGTCTGAACTCTATCTTGCTTACCACTCTAAACCCAGTGACTAACATTGAAGTAGTACACACATTACTTAATTTCTGAGGATGTTGTAAAATGTTTGTAATAGATATGTAAATGAATAACCAAATCTTTGGTATTTAAAATCAATGTGATTAGAATTAAAAAGTAAAAATGTAACTAATTTGCATAATAAGAATATTGGCAGTTCTGACATATTCAAATATTCCCTAAGCAAATAAACTATAATCAAATGTCCCTGGCAGTCCAGTGGTTAAGACCCCACACTTTCAGTTCAGGGAGTGCAGCTTCCATCCCTAGTCAGGAAACTAAGGTCCCTCATACCGTGTGGTGGTACAAGCCAAAAAACAAAGAAGAAACTATAATTTAAACTAGTGCTTTAATCGTTGACATTAATATATGAATATTATATTCTGGCTCCTCCAATTCATCTAGATATGGTCAGAAAATCTGTCATTGCAGAAGATTATTGATGAGTAGATAATTGTTACAGGTTATGAAAGGTAACAAAGCAGTAATCATGCATGAATAGTTTCAGGTGCTTAATACTCAGAGTTTGGGTACAAACACTGCATCTGTAGCATCTACAGACTGTAACGGTTGAGTGGAAAAAATGTATGAATCAAGGCAAAATCCCATAGTTGGAATATCCATATTTTTCTTCTAATTCTTCTAAAATTCAGCTCATAAACATAGACATGGAGAGTTTTTACATTTATATTTTAGTATTTGTTGGTGATTACAAATATTCTTTTTTCCTAGCATCAAAAGAAATGTTATGAAGTACAGTAATAATCTGTATAACTTTGAAAAAATATAATTAATGAATAAAATATGCCTTGAGTCATAAAAAGGACAATATAGAAAGACATTGTTTTCATGAAGTAAATAGGAGTGATGTATGAGATTCAGTGTGATTTATAACTAAAAACTATGAAAAATTTTTTTTAAAAATTGGCTTATATGGGTTTGTAAAAAACATTTCCAGGATGAATATGTATCATTTCCACAGACAAAATATAAAACATTAAGTAAACCAGATCAGTTACAAACCCAATCCATACTAGGCAAATCCCATATCTTATTCACTTTATCTTCAGGGATTAACAGAGTGAACCTTCAATAAATGTTTCATGAGTGACTGAATGGTTGTCACAATGATTTATATCATGAAGTTAATGAGACCAAGTTCATATTTATTCAATTGAACATATCTGTTTTCTTGGCACCAAGATACACTGTATCTTTATTTTCAGCCAAAGACCCACTATCTCCTTACTCCATCATCCAAAGTTACTCTTTGGTCACATAAAAAACTGAGTAATAGGGTGCTACCAGTTTAAAATGATCCATCACAACTTTTCATTCAGTGTAACAGTGTCACCTTCTTATACTGAGATCGGGATGGCTCCTCTGACCATGAGATTTCCCAGGCAAGAATCCAGGGAAATCTTCCCTATCCCAGAATCCAACCCATGTCTCCTGCTTGGCAGGTGGATTCTTTACCACTGAACCACCTGGGAAGGTCATATCTAGATATAGATATATTAATATATCTAGATCTAGAACTAAATTGAAAGATAGATACACATATATGTATATGGATGACATACAAACAATGCCATATATATGAATATGTGTGTGTCTGTAAATTTAAAAGATGTGAACTTGTATTATCATTATTATATAATTATTATGTGCTCAGTTGCTTCAGTTGTGTTTGACTCTTTGTAACCCCATGGACTGTGGCCCACAAGGCTCTGCTGTCCATTGGATTTTCTAGGCAAGATTACAGGAGTTGGTTGCCATTTCCTCCTCCAGGGGATCTTCCCAACCCAGGGATTGAACCCACATCTCCTGCATTGGCAGGCAGGTTCCTTACCACTAGTGGCCACCTGGGAAGCTTGCTATGATTTCAATAGGGAAAGAGTTAAGGCCCATTATCATAGGCTTTATACATAGTACTGGATTTTGAGTGTGTATTCCAAGGAGACTCCACTGAAGAGCTAAATATATTTAAAGCTAATAAAAATAAAAGGCTTTAAAAAATGTATGTTCAAGCTCTTTATACAATCACTTTATTCCACTTTCTGTCAGAGTTTATGTGCTTCCAAGGGAATACAGTAATTTGTGCATTTTCTATTTTTAAATCATTCATTGTTCCAGTTAAATATTATGAGTGTATGGCAGTTCCTAACAGAGTCGTGCAGAGATAGTAGGTGCAATTGTGTTGTACTCAAAATAAATTCATGGTTAAAGCAAATATTTAACAACTGTCAAATACTGGATTGCATGTAGAAAAACTAATCCTGTATAGCTCTGGTAAATTAAACTTCAAACCAAACCTTCCTTCTGTGCTTTATAATTTGAAAACCAAATGAGGAACTTTTCTGGGCAGCCTGGTTTAAGAAACCCACCTGTTTTCCCTTTTTAAAAGTTAATATGTTTAAGTAAAGGATTTAAATGACTGGATTTTTAAAACTGGAGTTGAATTGTAAAGAATAACCCTCTCACATTTAAATATTACTATGTATATTTGGGATTTATATCAATTTGATAAGTGGCATATGAGGCATTAATTATAAATAATATGCTTGAAATAGAAATAATGTGCTTGAGAACCAACCACACTCAGGTTTTGCAAACAAGACATTATCTTCGGAATGGCAGCCATCTATCCCATGGATCACCCATCAAGCCTAATGGCCAAAGACCTTCATCTGTTCTCCACATCAGCCACTCACCCTCGTGGCTTCTCCCAAGACTTTGTCAGTATTCAGAAGGGTTCTGCTGACATACTCAGTTCAGGCATTCAGCGCTCTGCTCACCAACCCCATTCTATTAGCTCCACCACATCTGGCTTCAGTCTTTCAGGGACACTTAGCCTCTTGATGACTGCCTTCTCTCTTTTACTATATTCTTTCCCTATTTGGATTAAATGCTATGCTCCATTATTTCAAATACTTGCTTCTTATCTCCTCAATCTTCTTCTCATGGTCCTTCAGTCTGAGTACATGGGAAAACCCAGCCTGGGCCCAGTCTAATTCTTCACCTTTTCTGAAAGAACCCACACTGCTCAGTGCCTTGAGAAACATTTCAAACAAACTTGTCAGTTATGCGAGCCTAAATGTGTGATTTTCGGACTCAACTGACTTCTCAAAAGAGTGCTGATGATCACGTTTTTATTCCAAAATATTTGTAGTGCTCTTTTCTTTTTAAATCTGCAACCCTATCACTTTCATTTTTATTGAATACTTTGCTTTCAACTTCACAAGGAAAAGAGAACCCATCAAGGTAGAATAGCTTCAGTGGCCCATTCCTATTACAGACTTCCCTTTGTGCCAGGCATATGCCCCTCCCTCCCTTGTGTAACTATGTAGCAGGGCCCCTTCTGCCTCAGACTCACCCTTCTATTTCAGGGAAGTCCCATTACGTCCTACCACCTGAGGGGAACATGCTCCAGCGCTTCTTTTTCACTGTAAAAGCAAAGTCTCTTCTTATACTGACTTATACTCACAGATAATGATGTGATAAAGTCAAGAAAAAATTACATAAAATCTCTCTGGGTGTTTCTCTGTGGTCCCTATGCCTTTTCTCTGCACCCTTTAAGAGCTAAGCTTTTAGAAAGACCAGGTGGCACAGTGGTAAAGGCTCCACCTGCCAATGCAAGAGATGCAGATTTGATCCCTGGATTGGGAAGATCCCCTGGAGTAGGACATGGAAACCCATTCCAGCATTCCTGCATGGAAAATTCCATGGACAGAGGAGCCTGACAACCTACAGTCCATGTTGGGGTTGCAAAGAGTTGGACCCAGCTGAGCATGCATGCAAGGTCAAGGTGGCATGCTATTAGAAGAGCTCTGGGCTAGAAATACTACTCTCCTTACCATTTCCTTTTCCTTGGCCTCCTGTTTACTCTTGGATCCATGTATAATCTGGTTTTTGCCTTCACCATACCACTGAAAGGCCTCTCACCAAAGTCTCAAATGACCACTGTGTCGATTAAGATTCCACCAGAAAAGAGATGGGGCATTCAGGCTGGGATAATTTGAAGAGGATGTAATATGAAAAGATGATAAAAACCCATTGGTAGACTACAGTGAAGACTCAAGGGATAGCCTGATACTCCAGAGCTAATAAATGCAGAAAGCTCTTTCCCACCCTAGCCCAAGACAGGTGAGTAGAGAACTGTCCGAAAGGAACTGTGACCTTAGGTCAAGGAAGCAAAGTTACAAAGAAGCTGACGGGAAAATACCTCTTCACCCTTTTCCCCTCCTTATCATGTCAGTGCTCACCATTGTTCTCATGCAAACAGTCCAAGGTAGGATCCAGTTCAGTGGGGTGGTTCATACTGGTCAGACTCCTGGCCACGGAGCGAGATGAAGAAGGCTGGATACACAGAGAAGAAAGCCAGCGCAACCTTAGCGCCAAACCTGTCATGCAGCTTAGCAGCTTTGTCTTACTTAGGCTCTTAATGGCCCTTAGACAATCTTAGGCAATGTTGGCCTCTTCTGGAAGTTCCTTTTTTGTGGCTCTTAGATGCCACTGCAATCTGTGTGTCTTCTTCCTCACCTTCTTTTGCACCTTTATGCCTTTTTCAAATGCTGGTTCTCTTCAAGGCCATGGCTCCTCAAAGGTTGCTTTTCCTCTAATTGTCCTGCAATGGCCTCATCTTCTCCTATTGCTACAGTCACTATCTTCATGATTCTCAGTTCTACATTTTGGGCCCACATCTTTATCTTGAGTTTCAGGCCTACTTCCTCATTTGTCTATAGTGCTGCTTCACTTAGAAGTCTCAAAGACACCTCCAGATCAAATCCATTCCATTTCTATTTCTTATTTTAGTAAATGAAATCATCATTCTTGCAATTGTCCAAAGGGAAAAAAAAAAAAAAACCCTGGTTTTCAACCTGACTTATCACTTTTACAGCTAATAAGAATCCCTTTTATTTTATCTTAAGCACTGTCCCACTTCATCACATACATCCTTACTGCCAACTACTCAAGTCTCCATGCCATGTGTGTGCTGTCGTGTCCGACTCTTGGTGACCCCACGAACTGTAGCCCGCCAAGCTCCTCTGTGCATGGGATTTCCCAGGCAAGAATACTGCAGTGGGTTGATATTCCCTTCTCTAGGGAACCTTCCTGACCCAGGGATTGAATCTGCGTCTCTTGGGTCTCTTGCATTGGCAGGCAGATTTTTTATCACTGCACCACTCAAGTTTAGGCCACTGTAAACTCACTTCTGGGTTCTGGAAGCAGCATAGCATCTTCCCTCCTCCTCTGCATCTGTTCTTGGCTCATTCTGCACCTTCAACCAGAGTGTAGTTTCTATGACAAATCTGCTCATTATATTTTCCGTCTTTAGCATTTTCCAATACTCCACATTTTTTCTTAGAATAAGTCTACATTTTTTTATCTTGGCTTCAAAATGTATCATTTCTTCTCTTAGGCACCACTATATTAAATTCCAACAGAGCAGCATTTCTTCCAGTTACTTTAACAGGCCATGCTCACCTCTAGACCCTCACATAGTCTTTGCCTTCTTCTTTGGGTCCCACTTGTCCACTTTCTGCCTGGGTGATTCCTGCTCTGCCCTCAAGCCACAGCATAAATGTCACTTCCCTTGAGAAGCCTTCTCTGATATATCCAAACCTGGATATTACGCACCTCTCTTACCCTTTAGTATACTGTACTTCCCAACATGCATTTGGCAGATGTTTAAAGTGACTCTTTTCTCTGATGAGTATTTTCTTGGGCTCTTCTGAGATCCCTCGTGACTAAAGATGTCTCCTTTACATTCCTCTACTTCTCGGTCTCTGGGTATCTAGCAAGTCACATCCAGGCTGTTTCTCATGAGGCCTCCTTGACCCTCCAAAGCCTTGTTGGCAACAACCTCCCCAAAACAGCCCAGGCAACTCTTGTAGGCGATGCCCATCTGGGCCCCTGTCTGTGGGCCACGCGGTTTCTCTGGAAGCGTTGCTCCCCTCCATCACTGCGGGTCACTTTAGCTAAGACCCTGTCCTCAGCAGGCTCAGGCAGGACTGTGGCCCACTGTGGTGCCACAGTTCCAGAGACTGCCTCCGAGAGCCTCTGTGTGGCCTCCTTGAAGCCCCTCTCACTTGACTTGAGGAAACAAAAATAGGCTTCTTGACCCTCTCTCAACACATAGAACCACAAGCGCTCTGATGCCTCTCTCTCTAAAGAATCCTCCAGGAAACCCCTACTTCTCTCGTGAGCTTTCCAAGCTTTGTCAGCTAGAATTGGACGGCCAGCTGAGGGGAGCCAGAGCCCCTCCTAAGTCCAGCTGTAGAGTCAGTTAACACCTCAGACTTGAGATGGCAGCTCACTTGTCACCTCCAGCTCAGGTCTTAGCTAAAACCCAAACAGGAAGGGCCCTCCTTAACAGCTTGCTACCACTGAGATGTAGATGTGTTTAGACACTTACCAAAATCATAAAATTAATGCTGGACGGTATGACCAAGCTGGGTAAATAAAGCCTAGACAAGGTGAGTAAGGAAAACTAGGAGTAGTAGGATAACAGACAGAGCTCACTCATTTCCAAAGAAGCTACACTTTCAACCCCATATCATGCTTCAAAGGGGAGAATAAACTACTCTCTGCATCTATAGAGCACAAGTACAAGAGAAAGACATGAGTCATATGATTTCATTTCCAAATATGTGCATATGTGTTTTGTATGAAAACTAGAGAACAAATGAACGATGTTTTTTCCAATAAACATGAGGTATGTTCCACAAAATTATTCAGATGTTGAAAGAATAAAGAGTATACATTTCTCTTTTAGGCTTTGGTTTTTTTTTTTTTTTTCCCTTGGTTTACATTCAAGAGACCCTATGTGATCTGAGAAGAGAACTGACCTCTAAAAAAACCTCATTTCAAGCATGACATATGACCTCAGAGGGACTCATTCGCCCTTTGGAAAGTTTGTAAGCTTTATAACAGAGACACAGGCATGGAGGAGATTGAGGGGAAGAAGCTGGGGATTTCCTTCCATAGCAGTGGTGGGCAGTCAGCAGCTTGGCTCCTCGGGGGAAGATCCTCCAGTGGAATAGCTCTCTGTCAACTGGGGCGCCCCCTCGCTCCGGGGCCCAGTAACTGCTTCCTCCCCTTGACCTTCAGATCTGGTGGTGATGCTGGCGCTCTAGCACTTTTTTTTTTTTTTTTTTTGGCTGACTCGGTCTTTGTTGCTTTGTGCAGGCTTTCTCTCTGGTTGTGAGCAGTGGGGCTGCTCTTTGTTGTGGTGTGTGGGCTTCTTGTTACAGGGGCTTCTCTTCTTGCAGAGCACAGACTCTATAGACGCCAGGGCTTCGGTAGTTGCAGCCGGCGGACTCAGTAGCTGTGGGATACAGGCCTCGCTGCGCCACAGCATGTGGAAGCTTCCTGGACTAGGGATCAAGCCTGGGTCCCCTGCATTGGCAGGCAGAATCCTATCCACTGCGCCACGAGGAAAGTGCTCCTTCACTTCTTTTTACCTCCTTGTAAGCCTGCCCTCACGCTGTTGAGTAGTCCCTTGGTTAAATGTCTACCCTTCTGAGTGTGCCGTCCCTTTCCTGATACACGCAGACAGGTCTGTCCCTAGAACATGTCTGTTTGCCAAATCCCTCCTTAGGCTGGCTGTTGGAATTTCTTGAATCCTTGAATACCTGGGACTAGTCCAATGGCGAATTGTTAAAGATAGCATTTTCTAGAGGGTAAAATGACTTCATGTGTACCCATTTAGGAGGCCACAGAATATTTTCCACAAAATGATTATGTACATTAAGCTTACAGCTCCCGGGTATAGCAGTGGCACTGTTCACATCTTACAAATGACAAGAAAAGGCTAATACAAAAACTTCCTTTCAAAGTTCAAAGGCAGCTTAAGGGATTTTTTTTTGAAGGGACAGGAAAAAAAAAAAAAACCACAGTTTTGGAAATCCTTCTGTGTGCCCACCCATCTAACCCCCTGCTGTTTTAACAATTCACTGGGTTGGGAGGCCAATGCATTAAACCTGCTTGGTGCAATGCAAAGGAGGCATAAGACAAAGCTTTAAAACCTCCTGTGATTCCAAGTATACTAGGAGGAAAGTGTCCTCAGAAAAAGGAGAAGGCTGTTAACTCCGTAAGCCAGCAGAACCCAAGTGTTGCTGTCTAGAGATGCTGCTTTATTAAAAGAAGAAGCCATCTGTAGTTTCCACATCAAAGGTCAAGCTGAGCTGCGGGGAGGCCTTTGTGTGGCAAATACAGCATTCCAAACAGCACCAAGCAGTGCATTCTTCATTTCCTGACAAGCTGCTCTCCTTTCTCACCTTTCCCTCCCCTCAAAAGATCCTGCAAAAAAGATAAATTGCACTGGAGGCCCAACCTCAGTCACATGTTATATATTAGAGAACCCTGAAAAATGCTCTTTTTTTTTCTTAGCCCTTTTAATTCTTTTGCATATTTTCAAATATCTTTCTCTGCTCACAGAAACTATGTGTTAGCCCAAAATGATTTACTTTATAGTGAAGTTTTCATAGACACACAAAGCCTATAAATTATTTTAATACCATTTTTCATTAGTATTATATAGGTAAAAGATAAAGCAGTTTCATAAAGCTTTCAAATATACAATAATGAGTTCTTAATTGAAGCAGAAAGAACACCATATTAGAATAAAATTATTATAAGCCATTCTTAAGACAGGAGTTTTGATATTTTATCTTTTTTCATTTTTTAAATTGGTACTTTTGAGCAAATTAGTGAGTTTAAAGATTATTTTTAGAAGATTGATTTCTGAAAAACAGGATATTTTAGAGTTAAAAAGTCAAACCGTTTTTCATAACAGTGTTAACATTTTCATCTTTCATTGCTCAGAAAGGTTTTGTACTCAGATTTTCTTTTCACTATATAAGAGACAATGGTGCAGGTTATTAGTTAAGCTACTGGATGTGATCATTCATAAGATAAACTAGTGTGTCAATATTTCTAACTAAGACAATCAGTCAGAAATTTCTCCTTTCCTGTGATTTATGTTTTTGAGTGTTTTGGCAAGTATTTTATACTTTTAAATATGTACAGTAATTAAACAAATGCATCTAGCTCTAAGTAATTTCATCTGGAATATAAATAATTCTATACATAAGAATCTAAAATTTAAGTGTAGTACTTAATTTAAAGATATTTGAGTCCCTAGTACTGAATAGTACTTTTTTACAATTAGAATAAAAATGTTTCCCTAACATTGTTTCCTCAAAAGGAAACCTATAGCAGAATCTACAAATTAATTTGTTGACTAAATTCCTTTTTTTAAAAAATTTATTTTTAATTTTATTTTTGGCTGTGCTCTGTGGCTTGTGGGATCCTAGTTCCATAACCGGGGGTCAAACCTGGGCCCCTTCACTGAAAGTGTGGAATGCTAACCACTGGGCTGCCAGGGAATTTTTTTTTTTTCCAATTTTTTTTTTTATTGCAGTAAATAATTCATCATCCTCACTGTTCAACTGTATAGCAGAGCTTCTTAGTAAAGAACTGCATGGTCCTTTGAGAAGGTACAACCTAATATTGTCCATGATTGAGGGAGTTTAAGATTAGAGGCCATAGGCTTATTCCATGTGTTTATAGATACATAGATATTGTGAGGTCATTTGCTTTTCTTTTCTGACATTATTCTTTAGTAAACCAGGGCACTGTTGGGATTTGGAAACCAATTTTTACAGAATCAGAGAGAATTAAATTGTTGTGCAAAGGGCTAGCCCTGGAGCTGACCACCTGGTCCAGAGATGTGTAGTTTACAGATCTGTGGTACGAAAGCACTTTCAGCATCAAGCATCAAGTCAGGAGGCTCCATTCAGTGACACTAATGCCATAGGCAGGCACCCATGAAGAGTAGCCATCCTGTTTCCAAAATGAAATAACAGGCTGAATGAAGCCTTTTCAAAACTTTGTTTATGAGAGTAAGAAATACAGTTTTGTATCACAACACATACACACTAATGAACATGCACATACATACACCTTCCTATTTATATACAGTTGAAACTAAATTTCACAAAACAACACTTATGGGAACTATAGCGAAAGGAATATTCTAATATTCTTCCATCATATTTTTTTGTATACTGATCTTGACCCAGTAACTGATGTCCTATCCCACTGAGGAGTAGCACTCAGCTTTTGAAAAGCACTGTGAAGACAGGCAGGGGAGATGAGCACCTGTTACTCTCGAGTTTCCAGTCAAGGTGCCCAAGGGAAGGGAGGCTTCCTTTGATCAGTGCTGTCTACAAATTCTTTCAATTTTAGCCTCACAAAGACTGATGAAGTTGGAGAATCTAAAGCAGCACTTGGAAGCTTTGAATGTCTGATTCACTGAGACGAGAAAATGGAAACCTCTAAAATCTAAGTTGAGTCACACAATCTCTTTGGTTAAGTCTGCCTAGAAATAGCAGGTAGTCGTTGATGCTGATGCAGTTCATAACCTTGTGATATTATTAATTAAGCCTGTTTCTCAGATTAACAACTGGGATGATCTCTTAATTCTCGCTTCCTAGAGAAATGGTGATAGAGAGACGAGAGGATGGGCCTGGCCTCCTGTTCAGCTCTCTTTCTGTCTTGAGAGAGCAGGCTGAACCTGACTCTAGCCTGAGAGTATGAGGCAAAGGTTCTTTACTTTTCATACAAGAGGGGAGGTCTAGCATTAGAGAAATTAACTGGACAGATATTGAAATAATATGTAGGCTTCTGGTTGAACCTCTGCCAAGAAAAAAAAAATCCTTTAATTTGGATTAAGTAACAGCTCTCAATAAAAATAAGTACCTTTCAGAGACATAATGGCCTGTAAGCTTCTGAAAATTTACTGAGTTAATCTGAATTATTTGCAAGTGTCAGATGGGGCTAAAAACAAATGTAACACAACTCAGGTCTTAGAGGCCAAACAACATGAGAACATGAAGGAAAGAACCTAGAACAGAACACAGATACAGATAGCCTCTGGGGTCTGGGTGAATGACAGGACATTATGAAGACAAAGCAGAACCTGAAAGGTTGTGAAAGTGCTGCACTCAATATGCAAGCAAATTTGGAAAAAGCAGTGGTCACAGGATTACAAAAGGTCAGTTTTCATTCCAATCCCTAAGAGAGGCAAGACCAAACAATGTTCAAACTAATGCATAGTTGCACTTATCTCGCATGCTAGCAAAGTAAAGCTCAAAATTCTGCAAGCCAGACTTCAGCAGTACATGAACCAAGAACTTCCAGATGTTCAGGCTGTATTTAGAAAAGGCAGAGGAACCAGAGATAAAATTGCCAACATCTGTTGGATTATCGAAAAAGCAAGAAAGTTCCAGAAAAACATCTACTTTTGTCTTATTGACTATGCCAAAGCCTTTGACTGTGTGGATCACAACAAGCTGTGGAAAATTCTGAAACAGATGGGAATACCAGACCACCTGAACTGCCTCCTGAGATCTGTATGCAGGTCAAGAAGCAACAGTTAGAACTGGACATGGAACAACACTGGTTCTAAATTTTGAAAGGATAAAATCAAGGCTGTATATTGTCACCCTGCTTATTTAACTTATGTGCAGAGTACGTCATGCGAAATGCTGGGCTGGATGAAGCACAAGCTGGAATCAAGATTCCTGGGAGAAATATCAATAACCTCACATATGCAGATGACACCACCCTTATAGCAGAAAGTGAAGAACTAAAGAGCCTCTTGATGAAAGTGAAAGAGGAGAGTGAAAACACTCTTAAAGCTCAACATTCAGAAAACTAAGATCATGGCATCCAGTCCCATCACTTCATGGCAAATAGATGGGGAAACAATGGAAACAGTGACAGACTATTTTGGGGGACTCCAAAATCACTGCAGATGGTGGGTGCAGACATGAAATTAAAAGACACTTGCTCCTTGGAAGAAAAGCTATGACCAACCTAGACAGCATATTAAAAAGCAGAGACATTACTTTGCCAGCAAAGGTCTGTCTAGTCAAAGCTATGATTTTTCCAGTAGTCATGTACGGATGAGAGTTGGACCATAAAGAAAGCTGAGCACTGAAGAATTGATGCTTTTGAACTGTGGTGTTGCAGAAAACTCTTGAGAGTCCCTTAAACTGCAAGGAAATCCAACCAGTCCATCCTAAAGGAAATCAGTCCTGAATATTCATTGGAAGGACTGATGTCGCTAAAGCTGAAACTCCTGGTGTGAAGAACTGACTGATTTGAAAAGACCCTGATGCTGGGAAAGATTGAAGGCAGGAGGAGAGGGGAATGACAGAGGATGAGATGGTTGAATGGCATCACCAACTCGATGGACATGAGTGTCAGTAAGCTCTGGGAGTTGGTGATGGAAAGTCTGGCGTGCTGCGGTCCATGGGATCGCAAAGAGTCGGACATAACCGAGAGACTGAACTGAAAGGCTAAGCTGCTCTAATGCTATCCCAGGAAGTCTTAACAATAGAATGCAAAAGTGATTTTCATGTCCTCCCCGCGTATCAGTCTGGGGCAAGCAGGCAGGCTTCTGTGCTCTGTCCTTCAGAGATCCAGGCTTCTTCTGTCTCCTTTCTCCATTATCATCTAGGGCGTTTCCCCTACCTTACAAGGAATGTTTTCTAAAGACTGTTCCTTTAAATAGAATTTGTTCTAGTTTTTTGAGGGAAAGAATGCCCAAAGGATCATATGCACACTGCTTTAAGTCCTGAGACTGGAAGGGGCACACAGAGCTTCCACTGACTTTCCCCTGGTGAGAACACTCAGAGTTGTGTTTAGCGGTAAGGATTAGGGGAGGGATGGCAATGCCAGAAAAGATGGTGCCTGGCTTGGTGGCCAGATGGCTAACTTAGCCGTAATACTTTGGGGAGAGTGAACTTTGATGACCAGCTTGCAGTCCCTGCCATAGCTCCCTTATAGTCAGCCCCAGCTGATGGTACATTTCTGTCACTACTGTCCGAATGCAGTCTGGTGCATCCAGCATGCTGTCACTCGGCATAGAGCAATCTTCATGGTGCAAATTTTACTTGAACATTTATCATCAGGTCACTGACATAACTACAAAGCCTTTTGAAAAATAACCTTACATTAATTTTAATCCAATTTTTCTATTAGCTTGGATTGCTTTACATTGCTAATATAAAATTTCTGGGACTAAGGCCATAAAGTTAAAAGCGAATGTCTTTAATCAGTTCCAGATTTTCAACCTAACTTCTAATATAAATCTTGCTCCTGAAATTTAATATGTACTGTAAGAAACAAGATACAATAGATCAGCCATAAGCTTTAAAAATACTGGTTTGAACATATTAAGGTCTGACAAACATCAGCTATCTATACTCAAAGTGCTCTTGTATATAAGGAAAATTAATTCAGTTTCTGCATGTGTGTGAATCAACGCATTGCCCAGATAAAATTGCCTGTTAAATTTATGAATAATCTAGACTTGAATTTTAATGTCTTAGAAGATTTTTTTTGGTTGCCCTAGGTTTTTGTTGCTGTACACAGCTTTTGCTAGTTGTGCAGAATGGAGTCTATTCCTCTAGCTGCAGGGCATGGGCATCTCATTGTGGTGGCTTCTCTTGTTGCCAAGCACAGGCTCTAGGGTTCATGGGCTCAGACTTAGTTACTCGAGGAATGTGGAACTTTTCCAGAACAGGGATCAAACCCTCATGCCTTGCATCAGCGGGTAGACTGTCAACCACTGGGCCACCAGAGAAGTCTCCTAGAAGATGTTTTTTTTTAAGGCAGGGTCTTTGAAATAAAATTTGAATGTAAGGGAAGGGTCAGTTTTGGCTAAGTGGAAAACTAGAACTCAAAACCTAATACGTAGAAGACAGCTTAGATTTTGTCTAATTCAGAGGTGGTTTTTTGTTTATTTGCTTTTGTCCATTTCAGTCTATGATATTCTCTAAGAATCAGTGCTTGGATCTTAAATCCACCTGCCAATGCAGGAGGCCCAGTTTCGATCCCTTGTCTGGGAAGATCTCACATGCTGTGGAGCAGCTAAGCCAGCGTGTCACTACTGCTGAGCCAGCGCCCTAGAGCCCAGAAGCCGCAGCTGCCGAGCCCATATGCTGCAGCTACAGAAGCCCACACACCCTAGAGTCTGAGCTCCGTAACAGAGAAGCCGCTGCAATGAGAAGCCCACACACTGCAGCTAGAGAGGAGCCCTACTTGCCGCAACTGGAGAAAATTTGCCTGTGCAGCAACGAAGACGCAGCACAGCCAAATAAATAAATAAGTATATTTAAAAAGAGAGAAAGCAGTGGGTTGTTTGTAAAGAATATTACAGAGTAATAGAAGGCATTTGAAGATCACAATGAAAACTCTGAATAGCAAAGTCCTTGTGAGATCTTTTCTCTGTGCATTGGCAGGTGGATTCTTTACCACTGAACCACCAGGGAAGTCCTGAAGTCCAGCACTTTCTCTTTTAACTGATCATGATGATTTTCCCTTTTAACTTTATGGACTTTATTGTTGCACTCCAGAAAGATTTTCAGTACAATATGTGATGCACTGTTTCAAGTGCTGAGCATACAGAGATAGACACAAGCAACTCAAATGGAGGCAGCAGCAAAGAGATAAGTGTAAAAGTATGTGAAAAAAAAAGCTTATCAGAAAAATAAAGCAGATGTCTTAGCCTGATTAAGGAGGGTCTCCCTGGGGAGGTAACATGGCAGGGAATGAGGGAACAAGTCATGTGAATATCTGAAGAAAGAAATGTATAGCCAGAAGATAGAAAGTCCCAAGGGCACAAAATTTAAAAGAAGTGTAGCATTTTGGTGAAACAGCAAAAAGGCCAGGGCTGGAATGAACTGAATAAAGCATGAGGTGAGGTTGCAGAAATTCACAAGGCCTTTTTGCTATGACCAAGGAGCTGCATTTCACTGGGCTAAATGAAATGGAAACCCCTTGGAAGGGCTTGAGCAGGGAAGTCACATGACTTGATTTATGTTTTTAAATGATCACTCTGACAATTATGTGAAGAATTGATGGTAAGGGGACAAGTACAGAGGAACCACTAAAAAGGCTTTTAAAGAAATGAGAAAAGATAGCGGCTTAAACCAGTATGAAGAGGGTAGAGGTGGTAAACACATTAAAAAAAAAAAAAATCTTCCCTAGGCTTTGCTAGTTTTCTTCCCAGAAGCCATCCTCACTTTCATTCCTTGCTGACAGCATTCTGACATTCATCCGGCGTGCCAGCCAGGTGATGAATCATGACTGCTCTACCCGTATCCCCACCATTCCTTCCCCACTTTGGTAGACATCCCCTTGCCCGACACAGCTCAGAAGGTCCTGGTTTTCCAAAAAGGCTTCAGAGAAACTCATTTAGCTTTCTGTGAAGACTTCTTGTTTTTATTGATGAGGCAAGCAATGGCATTCCATCCATGTCTTCCTCAAGCCAAAAATGTAATCAATATGGAGAAAGATTAAAAATGGAAAAGGGAAACATTTCTCAAAGTGTACTCCATGAACAAATAAATTTGAGAAACACTGTAATAGAGTACAATAGGTTTATTCTCAGTATTTTTCAAATATTTATGTGCTTTGTGGGTGTCTAAGAAAAAGTTAAAGAATGCACATTTTACCAAGTTTGTGTAACCACAGAATTCCCCTTTGGGGAATAATAATCTGGTTCATAGAATTAGTCTTCTTCAGAACATCATTATGGTAATATCAGACTAGGAGGTGAATTTTTAGAATTAAATATTCTTCATAATCATAGTACATCATTGATGTGCCCAGCCCATAGCAGGATGAAAACATCTAAAGATTTAACTGTTGAAGTCTCTTGAGGTAAAAATATATCAACTGTTTGGGAGAATCTATCAATGTAGATGTTTGATGTTAAGGTTTAGATTCTCAGAAATCATATTCATTCTTAAGAATTAGAAGGCTCATCCAAATTAAAATTTCAATACGAATATAATCAGAAAACTGCTTTCTGGAGTCCCTGTCCTTATTAAATAGACTCATTTTGCACTTAAGCTATTATGGAAGCTGATATTTTCCTTCCAGGGAGGGAAGGAAGGAAGGAAGGAAGATGCGATAGGAGGAAGCGTAAGAGGGGAGGGAGGAAGGAAGGAAATAGCTGAAAGATTTCTTTACAAATCATTCTGTTAGTGTGAGAAAAGCATTTAATTTAAATAAAGAACCTGAACTACACTAGGCATTTTACCATGATAATTTACAGACAGTTATAGAGAGAGATGGGATTTCTAACTATAATTCACTGAATCTGTTAGTAAAAGATAGCAGGCTTCAGAACTTTATCTCATCATAAAAGAGGATTAATATAGTTTCTAACTAAATGTCAAAATAGATTTTCATTACAGAGTCTAATTTAATTTTTCAACCACAAGATGTTGACAGAAAAGAGCGATTTACACTTAACTGCTTGGTTCAGATTTTCTGAGCTGGCAATACTGATGAATTTTATACTCTGCTGGCATAACTGTGTAATAAAACTCAACCAAGAATATTTTCTTAAAACCTCACTACTCAAAGTGTGATCTATAGCCTAGCAGTTATGGCATCACCTGGGAGCCTGTTAGAAATGCAGAACCTTAAGGCCCCACCCCAGACCAGCTTTCAATCGGAATTTGCATTTTAACAAGATGTCTGAGTGATTCATAGGCACATTCACGTTTAAGAAGCTCTGTCTTAGAAGACATTCTCCAGGTGTTCTACTGTCATTGAGGATTGTTCTGCCAGCACCTGGAGTGATCAGTAGGTTCCCAGACAATCTAACACTGGGAGTATAGCCCAGCCCCTTCCCTATGCACCTGCTTGAAATGCGTACGTGGCAACAGACAGGACGATGTTTAAACAATAGACATGCCACATTGTGCATGTCTTACATACAAATGTTGAATAGAGAATTAATTCACACCTATCTAGTCTTACTTTAGTGGGGCATAAGCTTACAAGCTGTGTGTGTGTGTATGAGAGAGAGAGAAAATGAAAAAAACAAAAACAAAAACAGAGAAAGAAGCAGAGACAGAAGGAGGGCAGAGGTACTTGGGCTCCACGTTCATCCATTAGCAAAAATTCAAACAGCCACATTTTTAACCACTGGGTTCCCCAGAATAAAATCCCCACTTTATTGGAAGTATATGGCCTCACTGAAATCCTTCCACCCTAGATTCTGAACCAAATTTCTGAACCATGTTTCACTAGAATCCCCAAGTTTATTCAGACCTCAGCCCACTCTCAAACACTTCACCAAACTACTTGGGTGCCGTGAGCTCACTTAAAATGTCAGGAGCCCCTGATCTTCTCAGAGTCTGACCCTTAAAATCCAACAGGGCAGTTCCACGCTAAGCACTCAGCTCGGGACCATTCCACAGTGCTACTAGGAAGATTTGGCATCTGACAACAGGGCCCGGTGTGTCATACTAAAGTTACCATTAGTCACTCAGTCATGTCCGACTATTTACGACCCCATGGACTGTAGCCTAGCAGGCTTTCCTGTCCGTGGAATTCTCCAGGCAAGAAAACTGGAGTGGGTTGCCATGCCCTCCTCGTATTGAAGAGCAGCCACGGCCCTAGCTGCTTCATTCCTCCCCTGCTGAGTCCAAGACTCAGCCTTCCTGCTTAGTCTCTTTTGCTTCCCCTCCTGTTCCAATACAGCTGCTTTTTCCATGGGAAGTGTGCAGGCACTAAGACTTATATGTCCATCATCCCCTTCAAAGAGCCATCTCCTTCTAAATTTGAAGAGACTTAGGTAACTGGAATTTGGGTCAGTGAAGTTGTTTGTGGGCAGTGGTCATCTTTACTGCCACCCTTAAAGGAACAGATATGGAAATAAATGTTAGGACAAAAGCTGATAAGGTTCAGGCTTGAGAGAGGGCTTGCTATCTGGTAGTAACAGGGGAGATAGAACATGGCAGAGAAAGTGGGTAGGAAATGAAGAAACCAGCATGTGGAAAAAGCAACATCAGAGAGAGCTGTCCTGCTGGTCATCTGAGAGACGTGACATTTCCCCGGTTCTCTTGCCTCTCAGACGATTCCTTCATAGACCTGTTGAAGCTAGCTTTTCATCTGTATGACCCCAAACTTTGGTATCCTTCAAGGTTTTCTCAAAGCTCTGTTTTATTCTTTTTCATGCTCTCTCCATCATACATCTCTGTGTTAATATGTGTGTATGTTCAGTCGCTCAGTTTTGTCCAACTCTTTGCCACCCCCACATGACTGCAGCCCACCGGCTCCTCTGTCCATGGGATTCTCCAGGCAAGAATACTGGAGTGGGTTGCCATGCCCTCCTCCAGAGGATCTTCCTGACCCAGGGATCAAACCCATGTCTCCTGTGTTGACAGGAGACTTTAGCACTGAACCACCTGAGAAGTCCCCCTATGTTAATGATCCTACCAAAATAATATCTTTAGAATAGGCATCTCTCCTGAGTCCCAAAATTGTCTCACTAATTGTCTCTGAAATATAGTCACTTGGATGTTTCTCAGAAAAGTCAATTTCAGTTCAACACCCTGCTGTGATTATTTTCCCATCCAAAAGGCTCCCTCCTTCACACTGTATCACAGTGAATGGCGACACCCAGTCACCCCAGAACTGTGATATGCTCAATTTTTCCCTTGCCCTCATTCCATTTCTTCCTCTTTAGCCTTTTAAGATTTAATTCAAACTCTTGGCATTTCTCTGCTATATTAATGCATCCATCATTTAACTAAACTATCTGATTCTGATTTCCTGTGACTCCAGTATCCCTAGGCATGTGAGGATATTGCATAAACTATTTTTCTGAATGTAGTAAAAAATCATACTCTTTAGTGTGGCCCGAGTTTTCCATGTCTAAACGTTGCCTACTTCTTCTCCGTCTCTTCCTACCACTCCCTGATATGTGCCACATGCCTAACTTTTCCTAAATGAAAAGTTTTTGGATTTTGTTTCCTAATGTTTCCTAAAAATGTGATTTACTGCAGTCCTAATGCTCCACTAGCCTATCCAGTCAGCAGCTAGTCATATTGAAAGAGTCAGTAGAGATGTCCCCCTTCAGATGATAAAGCTATCTTTGTTCCTACATGGAATATTGCACTTTAAAAAGTATAGTTCTTTTTTTTAAATTTCATCTGAATCACATATGTATATTGTAATTTCCTGCAGTGCGGGATCTGTATTCTTTTCAAGTAATTTTTTTATTGGAGAATAATTGCTTTACAATGTTGTATTAATTTCTGCTGTACAACAATATGACTCAGCTTTAAGTATACAAATGTCCCCTCCTCTTTGGGGTGCGGGAGAGGAATTAAAGAGCCAAGAGGAACCAAAGAGCCTCTTGATGAGGGTGAGGGAGGAGAAGGAAAGAGCCAGCTTAAGACTAAATATTAAAAAAAACTAAGATCATGGCATCCAATCCCATTACTGGATCAAATAGAGGGGAAAATGTGGAAGTAGTGACAGATTTCCTCTTCTTGGGCTTCAAAATCACTGCGGATGGTGACTGCAGCCATGAAATCAGAAGACGATTACTTCTTGGCAGGAAAGTGATTACAAACCTAGACAGTGTATTGAAAAGCAGAGACATCACTCTGCCAACAAAGGTCCATATAGTCAAGGCCATGGTCTTCCCAGTGGTCATGTGTGATTGTGACATCTGGACCGTGAAGAAGGCAAAATGCCAAAGAATTGATGCCTTCAAGCTATGGTGTTAGAGAAGACTCCTGAAAATCCCTTGGATGGCAAGGAGATCAAACCAGTCAATCTTAAGGGAGATCAATCCTGAATATTCACTGGAAGTACTGATGCTAAATCTCTAGTATTTTGGTTATCTGATGCAAATAGCTGACTCATTGGAAAAATCCCTGATGCTGGGAAAGATTGAGGGCAGACAGAGAGGATGAGATGGCTGGATGGCATCACTGATGCAATGAACATGAACTTGGGCAAACTTTGGGAGGTGGTGAGGGACAGGGAAGCCTGGCATGTTGCTGGCCAGGAGGTCGCAGAAAGTCAGACATAACTGGGCTACTGGACAGCAACAACGTGTCCCCTCCATCTTGGGCCTCCCTCCCTCCCACCCTTCCACCCCACCCTTCTAGGTCATCTCAGAGCACTGATCTGAATCCCTCTGTTGTACATCAGCTTCCTTCTAGTCATCTGTTCTACACATGGTGGTATATATATGTCAATGCTGTGCTGTGTTAGTTGCTCAGTCATGTCTGACTCTTTGTGACCCTATGGGATGTAGCCCACCAGGCTCCTCTGTCCATGGGGATTCTCCAGGCAAGAATACTGGAGAGGGTTGCCTTGCCCTCCTCCAGGGGATTTTCCCAACCTAGGGATTGAATCCAGGTCTGCATTGCAGGTGGATTCTTTGCCATCTGAACCATATGTCAATGCTCCTCTCTGGATTTGTCCCACCCTCTCCTTGCCCCTCTGTGTCCACGAGTCCATTCTCTTTGTCTGCAGCTCTATTTCTGTGGGGCCCTATCTTAATTTATGTTCGTATTAATATTTGTAGCTCTCAGCACAGTGCCTGGCATAGAGCAGGTGTCAATAAATATTTGCTGAGAAAAAATGAACATGTAGGCATGGAATGGACTCAAGGAAAACAGGGAGTTATCTGTTGTTTACTTGTTGATGCCTGAAGTTTATCATGACCACTCCAGGTTTAAAATGAGACACCTCCAATAGACCAGATAGCAATAGGCACATGGACTGAAGGAAGGATATTAGCACCGTTCTTGTGCTGGGGGAAATCTGCAAGGAAGCAGATCTCCTAAAATATGGGCAATGACAACCTGATCAGGGAGGTTCCAAAAGAAGAGGGCAAAATTTTTCTGTGAACAGACATCTGAGTTACAAATAAAGAGGGACATAAAAGAATAAAGAGGCTTACCCTCAGACAGAGATATCAAGGGAACATTTCATGCAAGGATGGGCATGATAAAGGACAGAAACAATAAGGACCTATCAGAAGCAGAAGAGATTAGGAAAAGGTGGCAAGAATACACAGAAGAACTGCACAAAAGATACCTTCATGAACCAGATAACCATGATGGTGTGATCACTCACCTAAACCCAGACATCCTGGAATTTGAAGTCAAGTGGGCCTCAGGAAGCGTTACTCTGAACAAATCTAACGGAGGTGATGGAATTCCAGATGGGCTATTTCAAATCCTGAAAGATGGTGCTGTCATAGCGCTGCGCTCAATATGCCAGCAAATTTGGAAAACTCAGCAGTGGCCACAGGACTGAAAAGGGTCAGTTTTCATTCCAATCCTAAGAATGCCAATGCCAAAGAATGTTCAAATTACCATACAGTTGCACTCATTTCACATGCTAGCAAGGTAATGCTCAAAATCCTTCAAGCTATGCTTCTGCAGTACGTGAACCAAGAACTTCCAGATGTACAAGGTGGGTTTCAAAGAGGCAGAGGAACCAGAGATCAAATTGCCAACATTCATTGGGCCATAGAGAAAGCAAGGAAGTTCCAGAAAAACATCTACTTTTGTTTCATTAACTACACTAAAGCCTTTGACTGTGTGGATCACAACGAACTGTGGGAAATTCTTCAAGTGATGGGAATACCAACTACCTTACCTGTCTCCTGAGAAACCTGTATGCATGTCTAGAAGCAACAGTTAGAACCAGACATGGAACAATGGACTGGTTCCAGATTGGGAAAGGACTATCTCAAGGCTGTATATTGTCACCCTGTTTGTTTAACTCATAGGCAGAGTACATCATGAGAAATGCCGGGCCAGATGAATCACAAGCTGGAATTAAGATTGCCAGGAGAAATAACCACCTCAGATATGCAAGTGATACCACTCTAATGACAGAAAGCAGAGAGGAACTAAAGAGCCTCTTGATGAAGGTGAAAGAAGAGAGGGAAAACACTGGCTTAAAACTCAATATTCAGAAAACTAAGATTTGTGTGATTAAGCACACACAGCACACGAGCCATGCAGGCTTTTGTCTTTGGGCTTCCCTGGTCGCTCAGAGAGTAAAGAGTTTGCCCGCAATGCGGGAGATCCTGAATGGGTCCCTGGCTGGGGGAAGATCCTCTGGAGAAGGAAATGGCAACGCACTCCAGTATTCTTGCCTGGGAAATCCCATGGATGGAGGAGCCAGACAGACTATAGTCCATGGGGTTGCAAAGAGTTGGACATGACCGAGTGACTTCACTTTCTTTCTTTCTTTACCACTCTAATGGCAGAAAGCAAAGAGGAACTAAATAGCCTCTTGATGATGGTAAAAGAAGAGAGGGAAAACACTGGCTTAAAACTCAGTATTCTAAAAACTAATATCATGGCATCCAGTCCCATCACTTCATGGGACAACAGAAAGGGGAAAAGTAGAAACAGTAACAAACTTTATTTTCTTGGGCTCTAAAATCATGGCAGATGGTGACTGCAACCATGAAATTAAAAGACACTTGCTCCTTGGAAGGAAAGCTATGATAAACCTAGACAGTGTATGAAAAAGCAGGTGCATCATTTTGCTGACAAAGGTCCATATAGACAAAGCTATGGTTTTTTCCAGTAGTCATGTATGGATGTGAAAGTTGAACCATAAAGGTTGAGCATCAAAGAATTTATGTTTTCGAATTGTGGTGCTGGGGAAGATTCTTGAGAATCCTTTGGAAAGCAAGGAGATCAAACCAGTCAATCCTAAAGGAGATCAAAACAGTCAGTCCTAAAGGAGATCAACCCTGTATACTGGAAGAACTGATTTGAAGCTGAAGCTCCAAAACTTTGGCTAATTGATGCAAAGAGCTGACTCATTGGAAAAAACCCTGATACTGGGAAAGATTGAGGGCAGGAGGAGAAGGGGGTGACAGAGGATGAGATGGTTGGTTGGCATCACTGACTCAATGGGCATGAGTTTGAGCAGATACAGGCAGATAATGAAGGACAGGGAAGCCTGGTGTGCTGCAGTCCATGGGGTCGCAAAGAGTCAGACATAGCTTACTGACTGAACAAGAACAACCCTCAGACAAACAGTTCTCTTTTCACTTCAGTTCCCATACAGGAGACCTTCTAATGTTTACAAGTCACACTACCATCTCACTTCAAAAAGCATCCCTAGCCCGTGTTCATCTCTTGCCTCATTTAGCTGAGTTCTCTACTATGAAAAACAAAGAGTTCCCCCAAATAGGATTGAAAAGCCATTTACAAGTTCTATTTGTGAAAAATTATCTAATGAAGTTACGAAATCCAGGGTTTTTTAAAGACAGTTAACCTGGTTTAAAAATAAAAATAGTCTGATGGTATTGATAATGTGGTTTAAGGCAAGAGTCTGTCATGGGGGCAGCGGAAAGGGTTTATCCTGCCTCACCCTCATTCTGCTCTATGGCTTTTATTTTATAAACTGAGAGGCAAAGTTGCTTAAAAGTGCTTTGGCGGCAAGTACTGTCAATATGGACATTGATCCCAAAACAAGGATTCATTTCAGTCAAGCCACTAAAATTTCATTTGACTCAATGAAAATTTTTTTCAGTGGAGCGATGAAAGTGTTTTTGCCCATTTCCTAAACTGTTACCAGTTGGAAACTGAATTGGTTTTCATAAAGATTTATGAACACTTCCAAAATCACTTAACGGCTGAAAGCCATGTAGTAACTTTTTCCATGTCTGAATAAAACGTGAAGTCTGTAGAAGTGACAGCTATAAAAGAGCAATGTGATTAGATTTGGATCTTTTCCACCCAGACCTTTCTGTGTCTACTTCAGGGCCCACAGCCCTGCCACTCACCCATGTCCGCTGCCCCTAATGAATGATGCAAGCTGCAAGCTTGCTGAAGCCTTGGAGTGCAGTCTTTATACTATTAACTTATTGGCATTCAGTTAAATGTTAATATAGCCCCCTCCTAATTATTGGCAGTAATTATTACCACCTCTATTATGTGTGCATGCTCAGTCATGTCAACTCTTTACAACCCCATAGACTGTAGCTCACCAGGCTCCTCTGCTCATGGAATTTTCCAGGCAAGAATACTGAAGTGAGTTGCCATTTCCTTCTCCAGTGGATCTTCCTGACCCACGGATGGAGCTTGTGTGTCTTGCGTCTCCTGCATTGGCAAGCAGATTCTTTACCACTGCGCCACCTGGGAAGCCCACCCCTTTTATTACAAGATATGATTATGTCTCAAGTGCCAGTAACCTGAAAATTATTCTGAATAAGAGCTGAAATAGGTTTATGTCTACTTTTATACCTGAACACAGGTAGGTCAGATGTTCCAGGGTTATTTTTAATAAAGTCTCATTATTAAGGTCTGACTTCCATGGATCTAGAAAATCACTTCCTTTAATTTCATTCCTTCAGCCTCATTTCCAATTCCTGACCCTCACTGCACATGAAAAGCACTAGACTAGGCAGAGTGTCTTCTCAAAACTGCTTTGATAGCTTCAGTCTGCTTTTCTCCGGCTTCCTTAATTTACAAGGAAAATAAGGGGAAACCTGTGAATCTGAAGTCAACTAAGCTAGGAATTGAACAAGTAAGTACGGTCAACATTTAAAGACCACATTTCTTGGAGGAATTAGGGATGATTACTCAGACTGCAATCTTTTTCATATGTCTTCAGACAATGAACTTCTCTTATGCACCGAGAACATATGCACTGGGCTATATTGGAAGAAATACTAAAACAAAACAAAACAAACAAAAAAGTGCATTTGAATAGCAGACGAGTCCTTGAATTCTATCTCGTGTATGCTATGCTAAGTTGCTTCAGTCATGTCCGACTCTTTGCGACCTTATGGACTGTAGCCCGCCAGGCTCCTGTGTCCACGGGATTCTCCAGGCAAGAACACTGGAGTGGGTTGCCATGCCCTTCGCCAGGATATCTTCCTGTCCCAGGGATCGAACCTGTGTCTCTTATGTCTCCTGAAGTGGCAGGTGGGTTCTTTACAACTAGCGCCACCTATTTCAGTTACTTAATACTATAACACTCTTCCCAGGCAAACTCTATGTCTGTAAGACATTAAAGCCGGTCTGGACAAGCCATTGATGTCTCTGTTCTGTTCACAGCAATTGCCCAGGACAATGTGAATCTGCTGTTGTTTTGAGAGCCTGCCTGCTTTCTGGACCTTAGCTTTGTTTTCTTTTCCCACTTCCATTCTTTGTTTGAATGCACTCATCTTGCTTTCTAGAACTTGAGCTTTAAGAAAGTCTTCTATTTTTGCCCAGTTCTGTTTCCACAGACCCAAGCCCTGGCACCCACTCTGGTAGCTGTCTTTCTAGATAATCCAGTCCTGTCTCCTTATAAGGGGATATGAAAGAATCAGGGCTGTAGTCACTCACCTGAGCAAGTCCTTAACACTTTGGAAAGCATTGCCTCATCTCTAAATGAAATAAATCATCCTGCCTAACAGTATTTTCTCCTGAGGATCAATAAACTTAGAGTATGTAAACCTATAATATAAAGTACTTAAGTAGCCAGGACTAAACCTTGGTAAAATAGCATTACCTCCTAACTAACTAGTACATGTTCTTGGTAACAGAGTATTGGCTGCTATTTTTAGTCGGGATGCTTTAGATATAATTAAAGCTGATATCTCAGTACTTTGTGCTAGTAATAAAACATGAACTGGGATTGACTAAACTTACAGAGTGATACGGACTACAAGTAACTTACAATGCTACTGATTTTTTAAAAATCAGCTCAGTTAGACTTTGGGTAGTAATTTTCATTCTGTCCTCCCTGAAGAATCAGTGATAATCTTTACCCACTTGTGGCCAAGAAAATTGTTGCTAGTGCGGTCAGTACTGTTTCTTATCTATTCTCTTGACCCAGTTCCTGCACATCCTTTTCTTCCATGCCCTAGTACTAGTATCACATTAAGGGGACCTGGGCTGGCACTTCCTTTTATTAAGACAATTCATTCTAAATACAGAGGCTTCTCAGTTTTTCACTCAAACCTCAGTCTCCATTAACAAAGGTCCCAGTGTTCTCCAGTCACACTGCAAAATTATTTTAATCAGATTTGTACTCCTCTAGGAATGCTCTTTGTGGTTCTCGCTGTCCCTGAGGTCTGTCTGTGATCTGCCTAGATGTCTTTTGACATTTTGTCTCTGAGTTTTGCTGTACTGATCTTACTTGCTAAGAAGAAACTCCAGATAAGGCCTCTGATAAAAAGCATGTCTCCGTGGTGTTTATGTTTTTTAAATTAAGATATATATGCATATATTCTTAGCTACCATGTTGCATTCTGTGTTATTTCCTTTTGCACCATACAAGCTTTGCTGATATCTACTTCACTTTAGTGCCTCTTGGAAAATGTACTTTGTAAATTTGTAAAGACACACACAAGCACAATTTACTTTGTGGCCATTTATCAAAGGACACATATAGGAGTTAAAATTTTCTATTTGCATAGACTTAATTAAGCCAGCATATGATAATATAAATGATATACAATTGTAGATATTGATATATAGAGAGGCAAATGTTGGCATTTATTCAAGATGAATATTTTTCTCCTTGTGCTTACTCATTTCACCTTCTTGAATAGAGTTAGCAACTGAACTGAATGCCCTTTATCTGCTTATCTGTCTGTGTGTGGCTTTTTGATTCCTACTGCAGGCTCAGAAAGAATAGGATTCTCTGGTTGTATGTGGTAACTTAAGACGATAACATTTGGAGAGTGGAAATAACTTTAGTGACAATTTAATTGGACACTTTCATTTCAATAACAAAGAAGCTGTAAAAAATGCAAGGGCAGTTCCATTAACTGTTTCCTGTCTCATAAATCCCTGTATGGTTTCTAAAAAGTCTGCTGATTTTTATGTGAAGCAATGAAAAGGGTAAGAAATAGCTCTACAATCCACCGAATATATATGTGTGTGCTTGTACATATGTGTGTATATGTGTGTACATATATATTTGAGATACATAGATATGAGATAGAGCTGAAATTATTTTTGTGTTGAATTAGTTCTACCAATATTTTGGACAGTAATAAAAAAGATGAGTCTAAGATTGATTTTTTTTTCACTTTCATCCACAGTTCTAATGAGTTCCTTATGAACAACATGTGGTTTTAAAACCAAAATAGTTTTTCAAGTTTCTATAAACAGAGGAAATTTACTTTACTGGGTCAATATACTGTGCAACTGTTATAAACAAAACTTTTCAGTGTGCACCCAAAATAGAATATCCAAGCTGCCTGCTGGAGTTCCAATGCATAGATATGAGATAAGGCTGAAATTTTGTATTTCTAGTATTATTCATTGTATTTTGCTAATTCAAATTATAATTACTTTCCCAAAGTTTCTTTGGGATTTTAAACAATTCAGGAAACTTTGCTGCATTAAATTATTTCTCTTATCTTGCACCATTGTCCTTACAAAGCCATGGAGCCTCTTTCCACTGTTTACATTCCTTCCATTTACTGATGATATTTTAGTTTCTAATGTTCTCTTACCTCTTTTATCTAGTCTATCAAGACTAATCTGTGTTCTTCCAGTTTGCTCTGATTAAAAAAAGAAAAGAAAGCAAAAGAAAGATAAATGGAGGATTAAACTAAGTTTGTTTCCCTTAGTCACCAAACATTTTGCTCTTCTGAAAGCATCACTATTGTATTATATAAGTTTTGCTATATTCACAATATATTTTGAACATTGCTTTGAAATTGTTTTCTGGTTTGAAGTTTGTGTGTATTGTCTGCTTAAATAGATTGCCAGCTATTCAAGAATAAGAGCGCATCTTCAACTTGTTTAGTGTCTGCAGAGTGAGTACTTGGGACATGTGTACATAAATGTTTGTTGTGTGATAAAACTTTACCCATGATTAACCAATTTTACACTGTTTATTCACCGTGTCTCTTTCTAAAATGCTTAGGAACTCGGCTTTTCAAAATGAGGTCATGCGTATGAAAGGCTTCAGATAAGACCCTGTTGTATAGCCCATTTACATGGACTCTGACCTCTGACAATAGAAAAGAGTGATGCTGTAAACTATCTGTGTGTGTTGTGAACCTTTGCTATCTTTCATGGATCAGTTGTTAAATCATTCCACTGCACAAATCCAATCTTCCAGATCAGATTTCTCATGAGATAAAATGTTGTCACATAATAACTATGTGCTCTGAGGAGAGAATGCTTTTATACCAGGTCCTTTATACCCTGTAACAAGAGAAGCAATTGTTTCTTCTTCTGAACTGAAGCATGAAATAGACTTAGTTTAAGAAGTTATAAAGTATCAATAATTTCAGGAGTTGTAAAAAGACTGGTATAAATGAAATTTCTCAAAATTGTCCCTCTGCTCCAGAAAATTTGCCCCAAACAATCCAGTCAGAAGAAACTTGTCTGTTGGATTTCTCTGTTAGACACCATTTTGTATGGCATTTGGTATCTATTGGCTCAAGTAGTTATTTCTTGATCTGTTCATTTCCTAAAGGGGACACAGGACATTCCCAGAGGGAAGGAAAAATAGGCTATGTTTGGGATGGGCTAGAAGAAAGTTATTTTGAGACCAAACATGGAAGGTATTAAGCCCCAGGCAAGAAATTCTAATTTAATTGGATTGGGTTGGGGGAGGACCCATTAGGGTCACTAAGAGGGAAATGACATATTCATAGCTATAAAAAAAAAATCTGCTTATGTATGTCGAAGTATTGAAAGGTGTCAAGGGGATAAAAATGTCGAGAGGTAAAGATCCCAAATCTGTCTGCCATGGTATGCATAGCATCTCTTAGTTACACATAATAGGTGTTCAGTAAATATTTGTTGGATGAGTAAATAAACAGAAGCAAGTAGAGATAGAAAATGCCACTTATTCACTTAGACAAACTTCCACATGAGTCACTGACACTGAACTCAGATTTCTATACATAGTTTATTTCTATTGGTAATTGAACTATTGAGGGCAGAAGGAGAAGGGGTGACAGAGAATGAGATGGTTGGATGGCATCATCCACTCAATGGGCATAAGTTTGAGCCATCTCTAGGAGACAGTGAAGGACAGGGAAGCCTGGCATGCTACAGTCCATGGGGTCGCAAAGAATCAGACACGACTGAGTGACTGAACAACAATTTATTTCTATATAGATTGCATCATTAATGATGATGTTAAAAGAGAAGGATGGAGGAAAGGCTATATTTTTTTTCAGTATTGATTATGTATTAAATACTATATTAGAGTGCTTTACTCACATTCACTTGTTTTCCCCAACCAACCAGAGAAAGCTTAAGAGATTAAAAACCAAATTTGAGTAACACCAACAGACCATATAAGGTTTTGATTGGCAGTTGTGGCCAACACCATCAATGCCCCGCCCGTTGGGCCAGCTGAGCTCCCAGAGCATCCCCCAGCACAGTGAGGTTTCAGAAGGTTGGCAGCTTCCCTGCTGACACCTGTGTCCTTCACCTCCTCCTGAGGACTCCTTTGGCACCTGGAAGTATGCTTATCTGCAAACAGGTGCAACCCGTAAGTGTGGCAAGGTTAGCCCTCCACCAGTGGAGGGTGAGTCCTTGGATAAACATTCCAGGGCGGGGATTCTGAGGTATGTTTTCCACAGTTTCTCAACAGGTCAGAACCCGTAGAATGAAGAGAAACATTATTCCATTTTTTTTTTTTTTTTTGGTAAACAATCTGATCATTGATATTTATATTCAAGCATCAGGACATTTGGACTGTTATTACATATCAGGATAAAAGAGCTTCTTGTTTTATGTTGGGACTTTTACCACTGTGGGAAAATATCTCCTATGTCTTAGTTGAGATCCCCCAGGAGCAGACCTTGAGGGAAGCACTTGGGAACAGTCACTGTATTGGGAGAAAGGTGGCACTTTAGAAGATTGGGTTAGAGGGAGGCAGGAAGAGATGGCAAACATTTTCTTCATGCATCACTAATTGTTTCACATGTTACAGGCTTTACTTTGTTGATTTAAAAAATCTATTAAAGAAAAAGTTTAAAAGTTAAAAAAAAAAATCTTGAAAATTACTTGTCAGACATTTCTGTCAGACCTATCTCTAGAACCCAGGCAGCATTATCTGAACACACTCACCTCTCCTTCCCTGCTCCAATTATTTTTCTGGTTGCTTTTTTTTCTTTCCTTTATTTTTTCCTGATGCTACCATTTTCTGGCCTATAAAAATGCGTCAGATTTTACTTCCTCATATGAACTGCACCTGAAAATTTGTGTCAATTTTTTCCCAGTCTGTTGTATCAGTTCTTTCATTTTCCCTGCCCTACACTCTACCCAAACTAAGGTCCCAAACGCAGCTCTTTATATCTACATCATCTGTTACCAACCAGCTCTCCCCTCTGTCCCCCAGATATATGACATTCACATTGGACTACATTCTCTGGTTCTCTATTGGATTATATCCTCTGGTTCTAAACTGTAGCATCTCTCTCCTAATAAATTATAATCTGAATGAGAGCAGGACCCATGTTTTATAGTGATCTCTGAGTCTTCCAAATGACATTGTTTTGTGCAAAATAATTCATGAACAAAAACTTGTGAATACCCAGATTTCTCTCATCTGGATATGAGATGAGAGAAATCTGGACATGAGATGTCTCTCAGTTTATTACCATAAGGATGTAAAAAGTCCAAATCTTATTAAGAGCCGTTCAAAAGAATTCTGACCGTACACCTGCTGTTTGTGAGGCAGCATGTCAGGTGAACCACGTAACAACACAACACGCATGTTCTGCTCTTGGCTCTAGAGAGACGGACAAAGTGAAAACAGACAGGCATCTGTGCTTATGAATGACAGAGCTCTGAAGAGAATGAGCGGCACGGTCTGCCATGTGGTAACCTGCGTTAAGTGGGTGAGCGGGAAAATTGGGAGGAGACCTTTTAGCTGAGGTTGAAGAAAGAGAGGAAGCATGTGAAAAGTCAGAGGTTGTGTGTCCAGGCAGAGGGAACAATATGGGTAAAGGCCCAGAGGGTGGGGGAAAAAAAGAACCTTGATGCACTTAAGGAAATTAAGGAGGGCCCATGTGGGTGAAGAAAGCGAACCTGGGGCCTGTGACCCAGTGAGCTGGCAGTGAAGTCAGAGATCAGATCTGAGGCCAGTCCTTGGAGGCCTTGTTAAATGTGGTTTGTACTAGAAGAGGATGGGAAACCATTTAAAAGTTTCAAGCAAGGGAGTAGCATGCATGCTTTGATTTAGAATTTTAAAATTTCATTTTAGTTTCTCTGTAGAAAATTGATGATGTGGGGGAGGGACAAATAGGGAGATCAGGTCTCAGGTTATGGAACAGCTCAGATTGGAAGACGGTAATAGCAGGGCAGAAGAAGCTCATCAAACAGATGAGCTGGAGATACTTTCTGAAGGTTGACAGTAGAACTTAATTACTGATGGATTAAATGTAGGGAATAGAAAAAGAGAGGGAGGACTCAAGAATTACTTTCCGTATTTCTGGTCTGAACTGCTGGGCAGATACTGTTTTCGGGAATGATCGGGTGGAGAAATAGTTGAAATATGGTTTAGGACTCAGTGCTAGATAGTTATGTGCACCATGCCCATTGGACATCCAAGCAGAGATGTCGAGTAGGCAGTAAGACATATGAGTCTGGAGTCGAGAGAGAGGCCTAGGCTAGAGACATGAATTTGGGAATCATGACGGTATTTAGTGGGATTATTTAGCTGATATTTAAAGATACAGGAAATGGGTTAGAGCTCTCGGGCTCAGAATGGAGCCCAGAGGTTTTGTAATACTTAGGGTGGAGAGAAAGAGCCAGCAAAGGAAACTCAAAAGTGGTCAGATAGGATGAGGGAAATTCCGAGTCAAAAAAGTGTCATGAGAAGAAAGCCTTTCAAGAAGGAGCAATACTTCCTCTTGGTAACAGCTGAGAAACTGGGTGAGCCCATATAGGAATCTTCTCTACTGGGGAGGATTTCTTACCAGGGGTAAAAATCACTTGTGTTTTATCTTTTACACTTATTTGAGACCTTAACACATCTTTTAGCACACAGTGGGCACTTGAAGCATATTAATCAATGACACATTAATTGAATGACTGAGTATTTCAGTTCATTTGAGAGTGTGCAATAGGCATGAGCAGTTTTTTCAAAGTCCTTCTCTTATCCTGCCTGCACGCTCCCCACCCCTCACCTGATTCTCACACTTGCCAGCAAAACTGCTGACTGGGGAGACAGCAGCATCTTCAGGCTCTGTCACAGTAGTGTTAAATACCCTTTATTCCTCCTGATTTAGGAAAAGTAAACTGTTCCTCAAGCCTTGTAGGAAAAAAACATGGGGCTACCATAGTGGATGAGGTCATATACGGTTGTTTCTGAAAATGTCATGAAATCATAACCATAATCACCATCATAGAAATAAGTTCCTGCCCCATCAAATGCTTTACTGTCCACTACTCTTAATTACCCTGTGAAAGAATTGTGTTGAGTGAGTTTCCCTGCATAAGATTTTGGTGAAAGAAGGGAAAGAAAGAGGTCTGAGTTCATATCAGTGGCTCTGATGCCCCCGGGGCCAGGAGGGTGTAAGTGGGAGGACCTTTGATATACCTGCTTCCCAGGTCCAACTAGAAACTTTGTGAATCTGCCTGCAATGCAGGAGACCTTGGTTTGATCCCTGGGTCAGAAGATCCTCTGGAAGAGGGCATGGCAACCCACTCCAGTATTCTTGGCTGGAAAATCTCATGGATAGAGGAGCCTGGCTGGTTACACAGTCCATGGGATGCCAAAGAGTCAGACATGACTGCGCAGCTAACACTTCTTTAGGTCTCAACTAGAAATTTTGTGGCAGCAAGCTAGAGGTACTGCTTATTTCAGAATGATGAGCTAATTGTAGAATTGGATTGAAATTGGCATGTCAATCTACCCAGAAACAAAAATGCCCTGAGTGGAAAAACAGCAGGACCATTTACCATGGGTCCTTAACGCTACTTTTCTGGAAGCCATTTCATTTCATGTTTACAATAGATTTATCACTCACCATTATTTGCCTTTTAATTACCTTATTGAAAATACTAAGAGAGGATTACTATTCCCCTTGTTTTATCTGTTGACAGAAGAGTAAAAATAATTGGGTTGGGTTTGACTAGAATATCCTAACATTCCACAATATCTCAAACTCCAGCTGTCTAAAATTTAATCTACCATTGCCCCCCACCTATACTCTCTCTCTCTCTCTCTCTCTTCTCTCTCTCTCTCTCTCTCACACACACACACACGCATTATTCCCCCAGTGTTTTTCTCTGTGAATTAGAATCATGTTTCCAGATCCCAAACTTGAAACTTGGGCAGCCTGACTCCTTCCTCAGCCCCACATTCCTATTTACCAATACTGTCACCTAATTCAGTTGTTATTTAGTTGCTAAATTGTGTCTGACACTTCTGAAACCCCATGGACTATTAGATAGCCTGCCAGGCTCCTCTGTCCATGGGATTTCCCAGGCAAGAATCCTGGAGTGGATAGCTATTCCTTTCTCTAGGGGATTTTCCAGATCCAGGGATTGAACCTGGATCCAGGGATTGATCCCTGGATTGAACCCTTGTCTCCTGCATTGGCAGGTGGGTTCTTTAGCGCTGAGCATTAGGGAAGCCCCAGTCATCAAATTCTGTTGGATTCTGTCCTCATATAGCCCTTGAAACTCTTTTTTCCTGCTCCTTCCTAGTTCAGGCCACTCTCATCTCACCACTCATTATTGCAGAAGGCTGCAAAGTTAGGTTTTCTGTCTCCAGTTTTTTCTTCACACTTCTGAAACCCACAGCTGACCAAGACCAGTCCTCCAACAGCTGCCTACTAGCTCCAGCATAGAATTAAACATTCTTAAACTGGTTTAGGAGGTTCACAACGTGTCCCCACCTCCCTAGCCAACCTCATATGGTGCTATCCTGTGTGGGGGCCACTCACCACTCCAGCAAAGGCCACCTCTTCCCATTGCTCTACCTGGCCCTCCTGTCCTTCATCTCTTCTCCCAAAGTGGTTAGCCTAACACCTGCTTCTCCTTCAACTCTAAGTGTCCCTAAAACATCCAGAAATTTCTCCAGTCAATAAACATTTGTCTGTCTACCACTTGGCTGAAATTTTTCCTGAAATCTTGTCCTGCCTTGTTCACTGTGGCATCCTGTGGGCTTGGCAAGATGCCTGCTCAATTAATATGCTAAGTAAATGAACAAGTATTTTAATCATGTGTCTACTTTTACAACTTGAGAGGTACTATTTCAATGTGGTTTTAATGCGCGCGCGCGCACACACACACACACACACACACACCCTATTTGATGAAAGCTTTTTCTTTTATTTTCCGTTCCCCTCTCTAGGGGATTTTCCCGACCCAGGGATCAACCCCTGGTCTCCTGCATTGCAGGCTAACTCTTTACCATCTGAGCCACCAGGGAAACCCAGAGAATAACTAGACCTGCATCTCCTGCAAATACCACCCTAATCATCTACGGCCATCCAGCTGCACTAGAAAGAAACCCGAGGTACACCTGCCTTACTTAGGACAAGAGTCACACCCAGTTTAGTGCGGTGGTTCCCCGGCACGTTCAGAGGCCCATTATGGTGTCTGTATCTTGATCTCAGCAATGGCTAATGTATCCGGTGGAACTGAGCGGACGTGTGGAAAGGGGCAGCATCACGAACTAGAGGGAAGAATCAGCCGAAATGAGGCAAGTCAGTGTTCCCTTACCCCAACCTGGCCCTTGAACCGAACCACAGCCTATACCGTCTGCCCCTGCCAGCCTTTCAGCTAGAGCCGCTGCTCCAAGCAAGCAGCCCGGACTAAAGAGGAAGTAAGGGGAGGAAGGAAGTGGAAGTCTTAAAGCGATTACCATAACGTCTTTTCCACCATAATGTACCTTGGGGGCCTTCAGGGAGTGGTTTTGTGTGTGTGTGTGTGGGAGGGGGTCCCCTGGTTAATTTCTCTAGTGGTTGCTTATTAACCCCCCGCCCCCCAAATCAGGTGTAGTGCTGAATTATCAGCGAAGGTTCAGGACGGTTCCCTTCGCAGTCCATCTGGTGCCCAGGTTTGTGGCTGGCCCCTGGGACACACGGGGCAGGCGGAGGAGCCTCTGCGCTCATAGTGGGGCGCGCGCGGTCGGTAGGATCGAGGCTACGCAGCTAAGTATCTAGGCCCCAACCGCGGCTAAAAGGCAAAGACCTGGCCCCTTCCAGCTCAACTCCTGCAGTGCCAGGAGGCCCGGCCTGGGCGCGCGCTGCGCAGCCAAGGTCCCCTAGCGCCCCCTACAGTCACGCGTGCCGGGAGTCAGCGCTGGGTCCTGCGACTCCGCACCACGCCCGGTACCCCACCCAGAGGCCCGCGCCCCGGGACTCACGATCACCGCACCTCCCGGCTGCAGAAACCCGCGTGGGGCTCGGCGGGCGCGTCGCATCCCTTGCCACCTCGGATTGCTCCGCCCGCCGCAGCCAGACTTCCCCTCCCTCCCTTGGTCCCTGCCCTCCTCCCTCCCTTCTTCGCTCCCGCCCGCCGGCGCCGGACACGCTGAGCCTCTTCTCTTGGGGCGCTCTTCCCCTCGGCCAGCCGTCGCATCCCGCGCAACTTGGGGACGGACGGTGGCGGTTCAGTGTTGAATGTTCCCCTCCGAGAGCGCATGGCTGTGGAAGCGAGGCGCGGGCCGGGCCCCCGCGGGGCCGCCGTCTGGGCGGCGGTGATGTTTCTGTTGTGCTCGGGAGTCCCGAGCGGGCGCCCCTACAACGTGGACACAGAGAGCGCGCTGCTCTACAAGGGACCCCCCAACACCCTGTTCGGCTACTCGGTGCTGCTACACAGCCACGGGGCCAACCGATGGTGAGTAGGGTCGGACGCGGGAGCCTCTGGCATCTCAGAGCGGCTAGCAGAAAGCCCCAGGGATTCCCTGCCTGGTTCAAACTTTCCTCTGTAGAGAAGGCAGGAGGGAACCCAACTCGCTGGAGACGTGCTTGGGAAACGAACTCATCTTGGGGTGGCAGCAGCCGGGTGCGTTCTGGCCCCAGGCCCTGAAGTTCGGGGTGGCGGGTTGAGTGCTGGGGTGGTGGGCGGAGGAAGAGGTGGCGGGAGCGGCCCGGCTGACTCTGGGGAGACCCGGGGTTTAGTGGGCAGCGAGGCTAACATCTGCGCCCACGTGCGCGTTTCTCTTCTTAGGCTCGTAGTCGGGGCGCCCACTGCCAACTGGCTCTCCAACACTTCAGTGGTCAAGCCTGGGGCGATTTACAGATGCAAGATTGGGAAGAATCCCGCCAGGACCTGCGAACAGCTGCAGCTAGGTGAGTGGGGTCTGGGGACGGGAGCTAGTGAGCCTCACCCCACTCGTGTGGACCCCACGGTAGACAAGTCCTGGGAAAAATGAGAATATTGCCTATTCTCATTTAAAGGGGATGATTTTCACTGTTAAGTCAACACCATGTTCCCTTCTTAACATAGAAGAGGGCTCCTTTCTGTCAGTGGTTTTCTCCCTTTTGCTTATGACAGTGATTGCAGTATTCTGACAAAACTATGAAGAGGAAAATTTCTTACACCTCCTCCTTCTCTTCACCTCTCCCTCCCCCCCACCCCCCACCATGTGTAAAACACATCTTAAAATCTCTCAGCACATTAATGACAGGATCCAGCGAAGCCAAGACTGGAGAATTTTATTTCCATCTTTGACCTATCAACCTTATTAAAGAACAGGCTAAGGGACAGATCAGGAATAGCAGTTGGAAGTGATCCCAAACCCTGTCATTTAGCCCTAATGACTTTCTAGAAAAGAAAATAATATAGTTTTACCTAAGATATGAAATGTTAAAGGAGAGCACAGGAAAAAATTGGCATCTCCACTGTTAATATAATTATTAATAAAATGAGGCTTAATGTATCATTATTAATTTTTCTCTTCAAAAACTCTTGATTTCTTAATGTCTCTTCTTAGATTTGTGACAATTTGAAAAATGCATTCTGTTGGGGGAAGGAAGAAAATTCATATTGCAAAGTCAACAGCATATTTGCTTTGCACAGACACATGGGGGAAGAAAGGGGAACTAATATTAATTCAGACCCTATCTTGCTTCAAACATTGTTAGGAACTGCCATATATGTTGCTTCTTTTCCAGAAAACAACACTGGGCCATGGGTGGCATTGTTCTTACTTTACATGTGAGGACTCTGTGGTTCAGAGTGTTGCAAGGACTTTTTGTAAAGTTACTCAGCTAGTAAGTGGAAGATGGGACTGCAACTCAAAGTCAGGCCTCAGTTCAGTTCAGTCGCTCAGTTGTGTCTGACTCTGTGACCCCATGGACTGCAGCACACCAGGCCTCCCTGTCCATCACCAACTCCCGGAGCTTGCTTACACTCATGTCCATCCAGTAGGTGAGACCATCCAACCATCTCATCCTCTGTCATCCCCTTCTCCTCCAGCCTACAATCTTTCCCAGGATCAGGGTCTTTTCCAATGAGTCAGTTATTTGCATCAGGTGGCCAAAATATTGGAGTTTCAGCTTCAGCATCAGTCCTTCCAATGAACACCCAGGACTGATCTCCTTTAGGATGGACTGGTTGGATCTCCTTGCTGTCCAAGAGACTTTCAAGAGTCTTCTCCAACACCACAGTTCAAAAGCATCAGTTCTTTGGCACTCAGCTTTCTTTATGGTCCAGCTCTCATATCCAGACACGACCACTGGAAAAGGCCTGCTTGGGTCCAAAGTCCAAGCCATTTCCTGCCTTGTGTACATCTTCAATGCAAATAAAATCCATTGAAGAGTCCAACATAGTGTCTGCTGAGCTGGTGAGTCACCTGTGAATGGTGAATAAATGGTTATACTTAGTACCTTTTTCCTGTTTATCTTTATTATCCATGGGCTCTGGGCATAAGCTAGTCGCTGCATCTTTAATACCCTCCCTTTTTTTCATAGTAGTCTTTGCTTTTTCTCAAACTGCAATACTGCTTCCTTCATTGACAGTGAATTCAAATACAATATGCACTTAATGGAATTTCATTTTTTACTCAGAGAGTGTCCATAAGAATTTAGAAGTTGTCTGCACTGCTTAAAATAAGTCCCACCCTCTTATTAAGCATCTTCCTTCCCCAAAGGCAGACTAGGAAAGCATAACACATTCGCAGACCTATCCATTTGGAATAACTCTGCAAAGCATAATTGTCTTTGCCTAAGAGACTTGTGGGATGAAGAATTAGGGAGCAGAGCATACAGCTTTGATCTGCCAGAGGATCTTGACAAGGTCTCAGGAGGGAAATGTTTTATTTTGTTGTCCTGTCATAGTTTCCTGATTCATGACATTACAACCACTGGTATTTATCCCCTACTTCCTGTCTGGAATGGCACTGAATCTATTTCTAGATGTCTGTATTTAACTGGAAAGATCCTGTCACAATATTGTATTAAAATTTAAGATAATAAAAAAAAATCTGTCAAAATTGTAGGAAAACCTAAATTCTTTGAACACGTGGAACATAGGAAGTGACTATAGAAATATCCATGGAGAAATGTGCGCGTGGTAGGTGTATGGCAAACATGCATTAAGTAAAGATTTATTGGATGGATAAATGAACAAAGCATAGTCAAATCTTGATTGTTATCAACCTGGTTGGTAAACAAAAGAATTAACTAGAAATGATAAGTCAAAGGGATATTTTCAACTTAAAAATTTTTGATTAGTAAAAAAGGTATTTACTGAGGTGAAAGGCAGACGACAAGATTTCTAGTCAGTCAACTGGTAGAAACACTGATGGCTATGGGAATAGAACATTTGTACATCTTTGAACATTTGCAAAAGAGTTGACTGAAATTACTTCTCACATAACATTTTAAACAATGTATCTTCCTTATATGAAGAAATTGTATGTTTCAATTCAGAGCAATCTCAGAAGTAACTTGAAGCTGTAAAATAAGGGATTGAGGATAATGTTTAAAAAGTTAACACTGAAAACAATAAATTGGTAACTAAAGGTTTTTTAAAATTCTCAGGTTTGTAGATTATGTAGTATTCTTTATGAAGAATTGTCAAGGAAAAAATATACACACACACACAATCATCTGTATAAGATGGTTTTAGTTGTTCTGTCTCAAATGTATGGACAGTGCTTAGCTCACTATCTTACATTTAACTGACATTCAAAAAGTATTTATTTTTATCTCTGTCTTCTACTTAAATCCATATCTGCATGTTATCTGTTGTATCATGGTGAGGTTATAAATACAGACAATTAATAGATGAAACCAAAAGTTAAATGTATAAGTGAAAAGACAACAGTTGAAACACAGTGGTTGTTGGCTCAAACAAAAATATAATATCTAAATATTGAGCTATGATATCCATGTCATAAGATGTTTTCTTTCATTTATGTCCTAAGTGCTATCAAGGAGATGAAGTTGAAAGATCTCTTAAATAGCGCTCATCTCCTACACAATTCAAAGTGCTGTATACATTGACTAGTCTTTAGGTCTAACAATTCCAAAGTTTCATTTAGATAGATTCCTTCCTTCAGAAAAGGATGTCAATAACCTTCCACCTTCCTCCTAACCCCCCTTCCCTGTTGTGCATAACATTGTCCCATACTGTGGTATGTTTAGCGTAGTCGTAATCAGAAGTGAGCAGCAAATGCCTGTTTATCTCAAATGTTCAGGGGATGAGATGTTGAGACTCAGGTACCCCTTTTAGTGAAGTGAATTGACTGGGGAAGAAATGTATTTCTCCCTGCGTGCAGACAGGCTCCTTCCACCTCCCTGCCTACCTAAGGGGTATTTTCCTGCTCACTTCCTTGGTACTGCCCTCTGTGAACCAGGGGAAGGTAGTCTGCCAATCAGGAGGTCTGAATCCAAACTTGTCTGTGAAGACTCTGTGTCTGGGGAGGTCATAGTGATTTCCACAGTTTCAGTTGCTTTTCTACTCAGGTGCTCTGTATCCTTGCTAGGGTTTTTTAAAAGGAAACTTTGAACACGGTTGCTAAATTAAGGCATTACAAGTAATGACTTTGTTTATGTATTTAATGATAGTCCATTCATGATCACCAATATTTGAAGATAGAAGATAATAAAATATGTAAATGACTATAAAATTATATTTAAAAGATTGTCTTTATTTCATCTTTCAAAAGACATACTCTCTAGATCTTTCATTACTTTTAATTTGCTGCCAATAGCTTTATACTGATAGCTACTAATAATATTATACATGTGTGTTTGTATGAACATGCAGACTTGAACAAACACACACTTGTCTGGATAATAAAAGTTATAATTTTGTTAAATAATGTACATGTATACAAAATATATAAAATTATATAATTATTGTCTAATACAGTAGCCACAAGCTACATGTGGCTATTGAGTACATGAAATGTGGTTAGTTTGTAGTAAGAGGTCCTATAATACAGATTACATCTGGATATTAAACACTTAGTACAAAAAAATTCATACGTGTGTATATATATATATATATATATATAATCTCTTGATTTTTTAGGTGTTGACCATATGTTGAAATAAACAGTTTGAAATTAATATCAATTGCATATTTAAATGAGAATATTTTAGATGCATTCAGTTAAAGAAAATATTAATATTAATTTTGCTTATTCCTTGTTACATTTTAATGTGACTCCTGTAAAAATTATTTCACATGTAACTTGCATTATGTTTCTATTGGAGAGCACTGTTTTAGGAAAACATAACTTCCCTATGTAAAATAACCCTGACTTTTTAGCAAGTACTTTCCCAATGTCTATATGTAAAATGAGTAGGATTTTCACTTTTCTAGACCAGTGTCGTATAGTTACTAGACCTTTAAGCTCCCTTCTTGTCCCTCTTTTTCTTACTAGAGAGAACAATGGTTTATTACAAGTTAATCATCATTATTTCCCTTCATATTTCTTTCTGGAAATTATATAACCTTAACCAGCCTCCTGATTTATATTACATTACCTATTTGGAAGAGGTTAAGTTAATTAGCAGCTGTGTCATTTAACGATTACCTCATTCACACTTCTGCCTGATTTGTAGGAATTATTAGCTTAACATTAAAAGACAAACCACTCACTGTTGAAACATCAAATATGTTCCTGATAACTTTTTTTTTCTTATTTGCAATACTCTTTAAATTGTAGCTTATGAAGCTGATGTTGACACAGACTGGTCATTTTGAAAAATCATCATTGAACAGAGGTTTGTTATGCTAATTATGCACAAAATTAAGACAAAGAGATTAATGAATAAACTATCATATTAGAAGAATTAAGTTTCCTGGTTTCCAACAATTTCCCAGACTCCATCTCTAAAAGAATGGCTTCCACCTGGTTTGAGGGATGAGGTTTTCTAAAATGCATTTTATTTATTGCCAAAAATTTACTTGACCACTGGGTGATATTTCTAATGGCTAAAAAATAGCTCCCCTTGGCCACAGTTCTTGGGCCAGGTATGGTGATCCATTGTGCGTTGTGGGTCATTGGTTCGTTTGTTAATCACTGAGGGATGCCTAAGTGCTAGAACCTGGGCATACAAAAGAAACACCGCCCTTGCCTCAAGGGGTTTGCAGTCTATAGGTTGGGTTATTATAGGAAAGTATGGTGAGACAATCTACTCTAGTTAGGAGAATAAGGTGATGTCTTCCTAAGGAATTCTAGTGGAAAACTGAGGGGGAAAATGGGTTATCTCAGAGGAAGAGGTGATGGGAAAGGGTGCTGGACAGAGCCAAGCGCGTCTGAGCACCCGGGGGTCTTTGAGAGGGCGGTGTCTTGGGATGGAAGGAAAAGAGCCTGCAGTTGAACTGCAGCCTGTGAAGCGGCGTAGGTTAGAGACGCGAGCAGGGGTTATTGTGTGACAACTTGTTGAGTCCTCGGGCAGCTGCAGGGGCACTGGCCGTCCGCGTGCTCTTGTGTGGTCACACTTCCTCCTCCGTGTGGGCCCTGTGCAGTGGAGGCTGGGGCCCAGGTGCGGAGGGAGGTGTTGGCTCCGGCGGGCGTGGTGGCGCTGGGCAGTGACGGAGGCAGGGTTTGCTGCAGACCCGCAGGCACCCACAGGGCCCCGGGCGTCCGCGCGCGCGGCAGCGCGGCGGGAGGGCGGGCAGCAGGCTGCTGAGCTGCCGGGCACAGCTGCCTGGCCGCACCTCGAGCCGGCCTGAGGGTGACGTCAGCCGCTGGGGTGGAGGCAGGCGTCGTGTCCTCTGGCTCTGGTGGGCTCCGAGAGCAGCTCAGTCGGCCAGCTGCTCACACCAGGGTAGCCACAGCGGCCTGGGCTGGCCTCTGTGTGGTTCCTGGGCTCCTCCGGGGCAGGCCGAGGGCGTATGGCAGAACCCAGGTATCAGCGAACACTCATACGTGTGCGATAAAAGCTGGCAAGATCTGCAGGAGGTCCGCGGCATCTGGCCTGGCCGCTGACTTAGTCAGCTGTGAAATCTGCTGTTTGTGTGCAGAGCAGGTCTCTGTGACCTGGACTTTGTAGTTGCTAAATGAGAGAGGTGAACAGGAAGAAGGTTTCAAAGATGTTATCCAAGGTTCTGACTTGGGCTGTTGGACAGATGATGGTGCTTTGTCCCGTGAGATGTAAAAATAGATACCTGGTGATCAGTTGGATGTATGGGCCTGGGGCAGGAGACGTCTATGTAGGCAGTTCAGAGTTGAGGGTAATTGGCACAGAGATGGTAATCAAAGCCATGGAAGTTAATGCGTTTACCCTGGGAATGTTCTAGGTTAAATAGCTCTCTGGACCCAGAAGAGATCCCGCAGGACTCCTGCCATTTGAGAAGCAGCTTGAACAGAATTGGTCAACTCTAGCTGCAACCTAGATTCTTCTGCCAAGCTTTAAGAAGCCCAGGGCTGGTGGCCTTCTCCTAAACTAGTAAAATCTCTGGGAGTGGGTCTAGCTAGGTTAGACATTGTGATTTATAGTAAGAATATATATTTGGTCTTCAACCCCATTTCTGGCACAGTGATCCTAGAACACTTGGAGTTCTCTAGAGTGATAAATATGTCTTTTGTTAGGTTAATGAGGTGACTTTAGAACCAAAGGATGTGACTGGTTACCAGTAGAGCACACATTATGATCAGAGGATCAGAACTTTCATTCATATCCCCTGACACCAGCAGGAGAAGAGAGGCTGGAGGCTGAACCAGTTGCCAACGGCCAATGATTTCATCACTCATGCCTATGCAACGAAACCTCTCTAAAAGCCCAAAAGGACAGGACTTGAGAACATGTGGGGACTTAGGACCAGTGGTGCATTCGGAGAGGGCCTGGGAGCACCCTTCATGTTTCCCGTGTCTCGCCCTGTGTGTCTCTTCCATCCAGCTGTTCCTGTCACTCTTTTTATAGTAAGCTGATAATCTAGTGAGTAAAATGGTTCTCTTGAGTTCTGTGAGCCACACTTGTGGCTCAAACCAAAGGAAAACATCAATGGAAACTTCAATAGCCAGTGGACTTGAGATTGACATCTGAAGTGTGTGTTGGGGGGTGATATGGAAAGAAAGTAGTCTTTTAAAAATATTTAATGTATTTTAATCAACTGTTAAACGTACTCCCAGTGCATTCTTACCTTTCAAGTTTCTTCTAAAAGTTCCATTACCCATTGAGGAAGTTTTATGTGAATTTATTAAAGTTGCCTAAGTTTCCTAGTCCTATAGAAGATAACCACAAATTGCTGAGTGATAGTAAGGTATTTTTCAGTGTTGTTTAGTAATGTACTGTATTTACTTTTTTCTTTTTGTTTACCTTTTGGTTTCCTTCACCCATTTCTCCCTCCCTGCCCCCACCTCTGGCAGCCACATATCTGTTCTCTCTCTGAGCTTTATTTTATTTTTTTTTTTTAGATTCCACATATAAGTGAGATCATATTTATCTTTCTCTGTCTGACTTAGTTCACTTAGCATAATGTCATCAGGACTCAGTCATGTTGTTGCAGACAAGAAGATTACATTCTTTTTTATGGTTGAATAATACCCCATTGCATGTATATACTTCAGTTTCTTCATCCACTCACTCTTCATTGAACACTTAGGTTGTATCCCATCTTGGCTATTATAGATAATACTGCAGTAAATTTGGGGGGGGGGCACATTATGCTATTTTTAGTTGTGTTTTCCTTTTCTTTGGATATGTGCCCAAAAGTATTGTCGGAATTGTTAGAACTATGATAGTTCTACCATACAGGAGTTCTATTTTTAATTTTTTGAGGAACCTCCATACTGTTTCCATAGTGGCAGCCCCAGTTTACATTCCCACCACCAATGCACAGCCTTTTTCTCCACACCCTCACTAGCATTGGTTATCTCTTGTCTTTTTGATAATAGCCATTCTAATAGATGTGAGGCGATAGCTCACTATGATTTTGATTTGCACTTCCCTGATGGTCAGTGATGCTGGGTCTGTTTTTATACAGCCCTGCTCCGTATTTTCTCTTATTTAGTAGGTTGCTTTTTCATTTTGTTTTGTTTTGTTTTTTTTTTTTTGCTTTTTCATTTTGTTGATGGTTTTCTTTACTGTGCAGAAACTTTGTAGTATGATGTAGTCTCACTTATTTATTTTTGCTTTTGTTGCTTTTGCTTCTGGAGTTAAATTTTAAAAATTATTACTCAGACCTTTGTCAAGGAGCTTGCAGAACTGAACCCTTAATCAGTGGGATCTGACATTATCTCCAGGTAGATAGTATTATAATTACAAGTTGGATTTCAGGACCCCTGCCTAGTGTCAGAGAATTTCTTGGTGCTGGTGTGGAAAAGCTTCACCCACACACGTTGGAGTTGGGTGCGGAATCCTTAGTAGGGCATTGGGAGTTTCCAGAGGTCCCCAGATGACTCCAGTGTTCATCCATGGTTAAGAACCATTGGAGAAGGAAAAAGAGCAAGGAAAATAGACTGAGGCAGAAAAGCCAAGGGGTAGCCAGGGAGTCAGGTCAATGTGGCGTTATGGAAGCTGAAGAATGGGAGATCTTGAGAAGAGGTGAGTGGTTGGCATGTCAAAAGAGGCCAAGAGGTCAAGCTACGTAAGAGCCTAGGAGGATTCTTTGGATTCAGAAACAACTGGTTTGTTAAGAACCTTGGAAAGACCTGTTTTAGTGGTAATGCCAGACTTCAGGGGGGTGAGGAGTGAGAAAATATTGGTGCCAGATATCAACTCTTCCTTAAAGGAAGAGTTCTTCCTCGGGTTCTCCTTCATTTATTAAATAAATGTTATCTATTACTTATGTTGCTACTTGGAATAGAAAGTTGGCCAAGATGGCTAAAGCCTTCAAAGAACTGTTACAGGAATAACAGGTAAACGGAGAAGTACTTATGAGAAATGTCACAAGCATAATGGTAGATATGTACAATGGGGAGAAGAAGCTGGATGATGACAGTAGTTTGGAATGATGGTCATGAGTAAATGAGTCAGTTCTGGCCAGTTTTGATGAGCACATGCTAGAGTCTCAATGAATGTGAAGTGGATGGGTACATTTCTGATTTGGATGGGGTCTTCTAGGATTTACTGTATATTTCAGCATTGTTTGCAGAGGTCTAGGCCAGTCTTGCATTCCAGACTCTGCTCAGTCACACTGGACAGTCTAAAGAATATGCACTCCTAAGACAGGAAGTCTAGAATGGACTGTCTTTAAAACTGGGGGAATTTTAATTTTAGGAGTAGTTGGCAATATCAAACTAGAATATGGAAGTGGACTTGCAGGGGACAGGACTGGGTCCAGTAATGCCATGTGTTGGCTCTGATGTCCTCAGTTTATCGCTAAGAGTTTTTAACAAATGATTAGTCATCTCTTTCATATAATTTATATGAAATACTGAAATTCACAATGAATTGTTCAGATATAGTAAGAGTATAGACATAGTTGTCAAATCTCTTTTGCTGGAAATATTTTGTGAAGTGGATTAGACATGTCCTTTTAAAATTATTTTCTAGGTAGAAGTCTCTTGTCAGTATCTACCCTCTTTGAAATCATTCTAGGTCTGTCTAACCTCAATGCTATGCTCTGTTCTCTTGGGACCATTTTTTTTAGTATTTATTAGGATATCATTACTTTTTCTGAAGATCATTGTTGTCTCTGCAACATCTTATCCCCCACTTTAAACTTTGAATGAAAAGTTGTCTTCTGTTGTCAGGAACCCCTCATCTCAGTCTGATTCTACACTGACTGGTAGAGAATGATGCCATGGACTCCCTGACTGATTTTTACTTTTCTCACGTATTTTTGAACTTATTATCACCCTGACCTCCTCCTCCATCCTACCCTGTGAATTCCAAAACCAGGCTCAGACGTCAGTATTGACCACTGAGCATTAAGTGCCCACAGGTTTCCCTGAGTCCTTTTCTGTTCACATTTTTATATTGTTTTTGTTTCAAAGAACAATAGTATCTATAATATTGTGATACTTTTTCAAATGAAATGGTACTTATATATTATTGATACTTTTTCAAATGACTCCTTAAGTCTAAGAGACTAATTGAAAACCATGGAAACAGAGAGTTGTTTTTCCTTATTTTCTAATGTTGGAAGTCAGTGTTAAAATATGTTATTATGAAACAGAATTAGAATAGGATTGTCAATAGTGCCAATATTTGGATTCATTCGCTGATTAATAGTGAAGTACTCATAGCAAATCACTGTAAAGTAGTATAGGATAGTGGATGACAGTGTAGGTTTGAATCTTTCCTTATCCCACTTTTAAGTTTAGTGACTTTGGGCAAGATGCTTATTCTCCCTTTCTTTCAGCTTCTCCATCTATAAAATTGGGATAACGATAATCATACCCACCTTTAAGGGATATAAGGAAAATTAAATGACTTAATACATATGTTCACATATATTAAAAGTGTGCCTATTACATGGGAAGCATTTAATAAGTGTTATTTAGTATATAAATAATAGTTATTGTAAGACAACATTCCCTCTTTACATTACACTTGGCAGGTATATCAGTCACTGTACATCTTTCTGCTCTACTTAGTAAGAAGACTTGTATAGGTTTTCTATAGGAATGTGAAGAAGTTTGGACCAAAGACACTTGGAGGAAAACCCTTATCTGAGATTCAGGCTTACAAGCAGAATGGTTTTCTAGGGCTCAGAAGTCTAGTATGACTCAGGATCAACCCAGATTTATAAAACTGCAACCATCAGGCTTGACTCTGCTGCCTGAATGCATTCACCTCTGGGTGGAACTCTTCCTAAATACAACAAAGTAAAATAAATAAAATTATAAAATAAAAACTATAATTAAAATAAAATGACCTAGAAGACTGGAATAGCTGTTTTTTTCAGGCCTATGATTATAGGAACTGTTACTCATATAAATTGAGCATGATTATCCGTCATGATCAGATTTTTATTACTAAGAACATGACACTTAAAGATACATCAAGAATTGTTTCTAATTTTGATACTTAATTTGATATTTTGATCCTTGATCACCACTAGATGAGTTGGTGGAAATGCTTTCGGAAGTTTAATACTTTCATGTCCCATATCTCCTCTAAAACTGGAGTGTTTTATGTTTCATCACTCAGTTATTGTTATGGCTGTTAAATTCATGAACATCACTGTTACCTTTTAGAAACATCACCACCACATTTTATTAGATGTGTGGGAAAAGCACACAGTTTAATATAATAAACATAATCTAATGTGTTCAGTAATAATTTTGATAAGAAATAAAAACCAGGGGCCCTTTGGCTTAAAGAGCTGAAGGGATGCTGCTGATCCAACCTCACAGCACCGTGAGCTCCCTCTGCTGGCGTGTCCCCATCAATGCAATGTGGGTACTCTGGGGAGTGGAAGCGTTGACCACATTTAATGAACACCTACTAGGTGCCAGAAAGTCTTGTATGCACAGGCATACGTTTTCTGTAATTTTTATAACCCTCCAATGGTAGACCTTGTATTCTGGTCACATTTGAATTGGCATGTTTGCTTTTAATCCTATATGTCTTTCTGTATTCTGTTTCACTCAGTAATGGTTGCTTCTACAAATAGATTTATTGAATGAATGACTCTTTATAGAACATAGAACAAGAGTCATTTGTTTTTCGGGATTATTTGAGAAAAATTTAGAGTGGAAGAGTTTGAAATATATAGGACTAATCTTTCAATAGACTAGAACTTCATGTTAAAAAAAACTAATTGGTGGAGTTAAGGTCTTTTACTATTTCTCTAAAACTTGAAAATTATGTCATGGTTTGAAAGATCAGATCAATATGTGTGTTGTCTTAGTATCCAGAAGACAAGTTTGAGAGCCCCAATCAAATGTCTGAATTGATTAAGCCAGTAACACAGGCAGATAAACCAAATGTCATTGCATCCAAAAGTCCCAAGCTGCCCTGCCCACAATGTGTCACTCAAGCTGTCAAAAGGCTACAGAAAGACCTTTGAGTCTGGTCTTACCACTTACTCATTCCTCAGTGGAAATGCCAAAGCACTGAGAATTGATCTAAACTGAGGAAAAGATCAGGGTTAAGATAGGGACCAAGAAAGTGACATTTTTTATGAACCCTAGAAAGTTGACTAGAAATTTTACACATTTTCAGCTGGCAGAAAAGATTAGAAAATGAAATTTATTCAGATAATTCATACATTTGAAATATTTGTACAGTTCTATTGTATATACTCCAGATTAGTAGAAAGTAACTACCTTGAGATCTTCAATTACTAAAAGTTTTAAAAAATTCTTTTCCATTATGTTGTAGTGCATGATATTGAATATAATATGCTATACAGTAGGACCTTATTGTTTATCTCTTTTATGTATAATAGTTTGTACCTATATCTGCTGATCCCAGTCTTTTAATTTATCCTTCTCTACTTTTTTCCCTTTGGTAACTATGAATTTGTTTTCTATGTCTGTAAGTCTGTTTTTGTTTTGTAAATACATTCATTCGAATCATATTTTAGATTCTGCATATACTTGATATCACATATTTGTCTTTGATTTACTTCACTTGATGTAATAATCTCGAGGGCCATCCATGTTGCTGCAAATGGCAGGATTTCATTCTAAAATTTCTTATGCTTGATTCTAATCTTTTCCATTTACTGGCCCCATGAATTTGGGCAAATCTCTTTGGGTAAAATCTCTTTACTTTTTTAAGATTCTATTTCTCTACCTGTAAAATGAGATTGTTAACACAGTCCTCCATTGCTGCTGTGAGAATTAATGAATTGAATGTGTGTGCTAAGAGCTCACTGACAGCTCAGTTCAGTTCAGTCGCTCAGTCGTGTCCGACTCTTTGTGACCCCATGAATCGCAGGACGCCAGGCCTCCCTGTCCATCACCAACTCCTGGAGTTTACCCAAACCCATGTCCATTGAGTCAGTGATGCCATCCAACCATCTCATCCTCTGTCATCCCCTTCTCCTCCTGCCCTCAATCTTTCCCAGCATCAGGGTCTTTTCCAATGAGTCAGCTCTTCACATCAGGTGGCCAAAGTATTGGAGTTTCAGCTTCAACATCAGTCCTTCCAATGAACACCCAGGACTGAACTCCTTTAGGATGGACTGGTTGGATCTCTTTGCAGTCCATGGGACTCTCAAGAGTCTTCTCCAACACCGTAGTTCAAAAGCATCAATTTTTCAGCACTCAGCTTTCTTCACCATCCAACTCTCACATCCATACATGACTACTGGAAAAACCATAGCCTTGACTAGACGGACCTTTGTTGGCAAAGTAATGTCTCTGCTTTTTAATATGCTGTCTAGGTTGGTCACTGACAGTGATATGCCACAAATATGTTATGGAGGAGGATATATGCCGTGACATATGTGTACCTTAATCATATCTTTAGCTTAATCCTTAATAATGTCAACATCAACTATTTTTTGCCTGCTTTCTCTGCCGGGCTCTGGCCCAAGCCCTTCACACATCCCTCATTTACTCCCCACAGTCCTTGCAGAATCCCTCTGAGACAGCCATCTCTGGACGCCCACCTAATTCTTAGTCCTAAAGCATCCTACTCACATATCGCACTTTGTAAAGATCTTCAAACCTGCAAACATTGTTTTTCTTCAGACCATCTGTTACTATCTTAAGACTTAAGAGACTAATGTTTTGGAAGAGAAGTAGGGGAGAATAGTAGGAAGAAAGAAGACCTCCCCAAAGTCTAGATCCCTGAATAGTGAACATTTTGCAGTTGTAGCCTCTGGTGGTGGTCTTCAGTCGCTCAGTTGTGTCTGACTCTTTGTGACCCCACGGACTGCAGCACCCAGGCTCCCTGGTCATTCACGATCTCCCAGAGTTTGCTCAGATTCATGTCCATCGAGTCAGTGATGCTCTCTACCCATCTCATCCTCTGCCCGCTTCTCCTGCTTTCAGTCTTTCCCAGCATCAGGGTCTTTTCTAATGAGTCGGCTCTTCAAATCAGGTGGCCAAAGTATTAGAACTTCAGCATCAGTCCTTCCAATGAATATTCAGGGTTGATTTCCTTTAGGATTGACTGATTTAATCTCATTGCTGTCCAAGGGTCTCTCAAGAGTCCAACCTCTAGTACCCTCTAGTGGAGTATTTTGTGGTGGAAAAGGTGGGTATTAGAATTCCCTCCCTCAGCAAATATTTTGCTCCTGCCTCCTGCATGTAAGGCCCTGTTCTGTGCTGTGGAAATGCCACAGTCAATGAAATAGTCAATCTTCCCCCATCAAGTGACAGTCAAGAGCAAATATCTAGTCTCCCAGTCTCTGTCATATTTTGTCACCTCAAACATTGGCACTAAAATAGATGACATGAAAAACAGCAAAAAAAAAAAAAAAATGGAGGGAATGAATGGCAAATATTTTTCCTGATTGGCTTTGTACTAATATCCTTTGTATCCATCTATCAAAATCACAACTTATTCACATTTATATACTCATGTACATACTAAAACAAAATCAGTAAGTGGAAATGAAAACCAAATAGTAAGCATACATCTTTGTATTTGCTTTCCCAAATACAAATTGAAAGAGGAAAAATACGAAAGATGGACTTAATTTTTAGAATAAGGAGTATGGTTTTCATGTGGCTTTGTTTTTTTTTTTTTTTAATGTCTACTGGGAAAATGCACTCAACTGTGCTAAGAATTAGTCATTCTGGTTGTATAAAAGCATGGAAAATTATCACATATTAATTTCTACCAACCTCGTTTATGTTAAACCATGTAAAGTACATTTTTCAAATTATGAAGCTGATTTGATTTACTAAGAGTTTAGATCAGTAATGTATGAGCTGAATTGAAAACCAGATTATAAATCATTTCAGTATGACATTTGGATAAAATATAAAGATCATCTGCATTTATTTATGATGTTCTGTCAGGGAAATTCATGAGACTTAACTTTCTCATGACAACTCTCATAATCATCATTTCTGACCAAATTATAAATACTGTATTTACACGTGAAAAAAATTGGCTTAATATTTGATATACTATTTCAATGTCTAATTGAAACCAAGGAGAGCAAAAAGATATTACTATTATTTTCTAAATGGAGTAGTTTCTTTTCAAATATTGTATAACACAGGAAATGGCAAAACCATGTATAATGCAGAGCAGTTGCTCACAAGTCCAGATGCACGCTACCATTACCTGGGGAACTGTGTGAAAAATTCTGAAGTCTGAATCTCGATCTGGGCACATCAGATCTGAGCCAGAGAGTGGGACCAGGTGTCAGCATTTGTTCGAAACTCCCCCAGCTGATCTTGATAGCCAGTCAGAGCTGAGAATTACGTGAAAAGGCGTGGCCTCCAGTGCACAGAGGTGAAGGAAATGCTCTTGAGAGACTCAGAGCATAAGCTGGTGATGTGGTCTAACCCCTCTGTCAAGATTCTGTAAGCACTGCCGAAGCAGAGGGCGAAAGTTGCTCAAAATTAAGAAGAGACCCAGCTCAGTAGTGGAGATTTATAAGCTGTTCTTCCAGCTGATTTTGTCTTGTTACCAGGGCTGAAAGTAGCTCAAGATTATTGTTGCTGTTGGGTGCTGCCTGTGACAGAAGCAGTGGTAGGAAGTAGAGAGAAGAAACTCATGTAAGCGGGAGTCTGTGTGTTTGTTCATTTTCTAAGTTTGTGACTCTTAAGTATGAGAGTCTGAGCAGTGATGACACTGTGATGTCCCCTGGGAGAGCTAAAACTAAACCAGAAAGGATGGGAAGGGGCGTAATCTGTGGACCTAGAAAGCAGTTAATGAGATAGGAGTCGCTCTAGTCTCTATTTTAAAGTCAACAAATAAGAGAACTCAGCTGAGAAACAGATGATGATTCACTGTTTTTCTGTATAAAAACTTCTGGGCCATTTTCAGTGCACGTTCAATGCATGAAGCCGGGCACTCAAAGCCAGTGCCCTGGGACGACCCAGAGGGATGGGGTAGGGAGGGTCTTGGGAGGGGGGTTCAGGATGGGGGGGTACATTGCACCCATGGATGATGCGTGTGGATGTGTGGCAGGGGCCACCACAGTGTGGTGAAGTGATGCTCCTCCAATGAAAATAAGTATGTTAATCAAAAAAAACTTTGGAGGCATTTTCATGCTATTTACATGGCATTTTGTGGTTTTAAACTATATGTTTATTGCATGCATAGTACTATAGGTTTTTTAACTTTGTGGTGGCATCTCTAGAACAGGAAACTTGTGTCTAAATATTGGCTGTAATCTTAATGGAACTGTTCATTAAATATACTGCATTTTAAAGTAGTATAAATACATTATAGCATCAACATATTATAAAGAGATAATACATTGTGACCTCTGTTCCCTCCTGTCTTTAATTTCCCTCCTGCATAATTGCTTCATAAACTGAATGCTGACTAATTTTAGAAAGACATTGGTATTTTCAGAGAAGATACTTTATTGGAGTGTCTTTTGGGATGTTGTTTTTCAGTTGCTCAATTATGTCCAACTCTTTGCAACTCCATGGACTGAAGCATGCCAGGCTTCCCTGTCCTTCACTATCTCCTGGAGTTTGCCCAGACTCATGTCCATAGAGTCCATGATGCCATCCAACCATCTCATCCTCTGTCGTCCCCTTCTCCTCCTGCCCTCAGTCTTTCCCAGCATTCAGGTCTCTTCTAATGAGTCAGCTCTTTGCATCAGGTGGCCGAAATACTGGCGCTTCAGCATCAATGTGTTTATGTGTGTGTGTTAGTTGCTCAGTGGTGTCTGACTCTTTGCGACCCCATGGACTGTAGCTCACCAGGCTCCACTGTCCATGGAATTCTCCAGACAAGAATATAGGAGTGAGTTGCTATTACGTTCTCCAGGAGATCTTCCCAACCCAGGGATCAAACCCAGCTCTCCCACATTGCAGGTAGATTCTTTACCATCTGAGCCACAAGGGGGAGCCCTCAGCATCAGTCTCTCTAATGAATATTCAAGATTGATTTCCTTTGGGATTGACTGGTCTCGTCTCCTTGCTATTCAAGGGAATCTCAAGAGTCTTCTCCAGCACCACAGTTCGAAAACCTCAATTCTTCAGTGCTCAGCCTTCTTTATGGTCCAGCTTTCACATCAGTACATCAGTTCAGTTCACTCAGTCGTTCGTGTCCAACTCTTTGCTGGATCATTGAAAAAGCAAGAGTTCCAGAAAAAACATCTATTTCTGCTTTATTGACTACGCCAAAGCCTTTGACTGTGTGGATCACAATAAACTGTGGAAAATTCTGAAAGAGATGGGAATACCAGACCACCTGACGTGCCTCTTGAGAAATCTGTATGCAGGTCAGGAAGCAACAGTTAGAACCGGACATGGAACAGACTGGTTCCAAATAGGAAAAAGAGTATGTCAAGGCTGTATATTGTCACCCTGCTTATTTAACTTATATGCAGAGTACGTCATGAGAAACGCTGGACTGGATGAAGCACAAGCTGGAATCAAGTTTGCCAGGAGAAATATCAATAACCTCAGATATGCAGATGACACCACCCTTATGGCAGAAAGTGAAGAACTAAAGAGCCTTTTGATGAAAGTGAAAGAGGAGAGTGAAAAAGTTGGCTTAAAGCTCAGCATTCAGAAAACTAAGATCGTGGCATCCAGCCCCATCACTTCATGGCAAATAGATGGAGAAACAGTGGAAACAGTGGCTGACTTCATTTTGGGGGGCTCCAAAATCACTGCAGATGGTGATTGCAGCCATGAAATTAAAAGACGCTACTCCTTGAAAGTTATGACCAACCTAGACAGCATATTAAAAAGCAGAGACATTACTTCATCAACAAAGGTCCATGGCATGCTGCATTTCATGGGGTTGCAAAGAGTCAGACATGACTGAGCATTTGAGCTGAACTGAACTTTGCGACCCTATGGGCTATAGCACGCCAGGCTTCCCTGTCCATCACCAACTCCTGAAGCATGGTCAAACTCATGTCTGTTGAGTCAATGATGCCATCCAACCATCTCATCCTCTGTTATTCCCTTCTCCTCCTGCCTTCAATCTTTCCCAGCATCAGGGTCTTTTCAAACGAATCAGTTCTTCCCATCAAGTGGACAAGGTATTGGAGTTTTAGCTTCAGCATCAGTCCTTTCAATGAATATTCAGGACTGGTTTCCTTTAGGATTGAGTGGTTGGATCTCCTTGCAGTCCATGGGACTCTGAAGAGTCTTCTCTAACAGCACAACTCAAAAGCATCAATTCTTTGGCACTCAGTTTTCTTTATGGTCCAACTCTCGTATCCATATATGACTACTGGAAAAACTATAGCTTTGACTATATGGAACTTTGTTGGAAAACTGATGTCTCTGCTTTTTAATGTGCTGTCTAGGTTTGTCATAGCTTTTCTTCCAAGGAGCAAGTGTCTCTTAAATTCATGACTGCATTCACCATCTGCAGTGATTTTGGAGCCCAAGAAAATAAAGTCTGTCACTGTTTCCATTCTTTCCCCATCTGTTTGCCATGAAGTGATGGGACTGGATGCCATGATCTTAGTTTTTTGAATGTTAAGTTTTAACCCAGCTTTTTCACTCTCCTCTTTCAAATTCATCAAGAGGCTCTTTAGTTCCTCTTTGCTTTCTGCCATTAGGGTGTCATCTGCATATCTGAAATTATTAGTATTTCTCCCAGAAATCTTGAGTCCAGCTTGGGCTTCATCCAGCCCAGAATTTTGCATGATGTACTCTGCACGCAAGTTAAATAAGCAGGGTGACGATATACAGTCTTGACATACTCCTTTCCCAATTTGGAACCAGTCCATTTTTCCATGTTCAGTTCTAACTGTTGCTTCTCGACCTGCATACATGTTTCTCAGGAGGCAGGTAAGGTGGTCTGGTAATTCCATCTCTTCAAGAATTTTCCACAGTTTGTGGTGATCCACCCAGTCAAAGGCTTTAGTTGTAGTCAATGAAGTAGATGTAGATGTTTTTCTGGGACTCTCTTGCTTTTTCTTTGATCCCCCAGATGTTGGCAATTTGATCTCTGGTTCCTCTGATTTTCTAAATCCAGCTGGTACATCTGGAAGTTCTTGGTTCATCTACTGTTGAAGCCTAATTTGAAGAATTTTGAGCATTTCCTTGCTAGCATGTGAAATGAGCACAATTGTGTGGCAGTTTAGGTTTTCTTTGGCATTGCCCTTCTTTGGGATTGGAGTGAAAACAGACTTTTTCCAGTCCTGTGGCCACTGCTGAGTTTTCTAAATTTGCTGGCATGCGTGCAGCCCTTCAACGGCGTCATGTTTCAGAATTTGAAATGGCTCAGCTGGAATTCCGTGACCTCCGCTAGTTTTGTTTGTAGTAATGCTTCCTAAGGCCCGCTTGACTTCACACTCCAGAATGTCTGGCTCTAGGTGAGTGATCACACCATCATGTTTATCCAGGTAATGAGGAACTTTTTTGTCCAGTTCTTCTGTGTGTTCTTGCCACCACAACTTCGAGTTCATGAATCCACCATTTATCTTCTATTTTTGACATTAATTTAAAAAAATAAGTTTTAGTAAAAAGTCAAACATTTGTATCATAATGAAAATTAAAATTTCTTGTTTGTTATGCTTTCACTTTCTTTCAATTACATGGGCATAATGTAGCCATAGTAACAACTTTCTTTGTTAGACGTGACCCACACAATGCTACAGTATAATTGTCTTTCTCTCCTTCTCTCCCCCTTGTCCCTTTGCTTTATTAACTTGAATAGAGAAACCTTATGCTTCCATTCTTGATCAAGGTTTAGGCTGCAGGAATATCTCTTTTCCATTCCAAGTTGTTGTTTAGTCGCTAAGTCATCTCTGACTCTTTTGCAATGCTATGGACTGTAGCCCACCAGGTTCCTCCGACCAGGGAATTTCCCAGGCCAGAATAGTGGAGTGGGTTGCCATTTCCTCCTCCAGGAGATCTTCCCCAACGCAGGGTTGAGCCCATGTCTCCTGCATTAGCTGGCAGACTGTTACTGAGCCTCCTGGGGAGCCCATTCCAAGCAGCCATTGCTAATCAAGCCGAGCCTTGTTTTTCCAGACTTATCCTTAGTCGTCTTCCTCTGTCTCACGCTCTTGGCAGGCACTACCAGGAGGTGGGAATTGACATTACTGTTCTGCAAGAAACTTGGCCAAAAAAAGATGAGCCATATAGCATAGCAGTGGTGTTCCAGATCATGAAAAACACCTGGGGTAGTCAGGGCCTCACTTGGACCTATGAACTCAGTCTCCAGAGAAGGGGCTAAGAAACTTCAGTTTAGCTATGTCAGAGGGTTGGTTTGTCCTGAACTTCATGGTAGAGAATAAACAAATGTGTAAAATGTATACACAAATATCTTTCCACACGCTTTAAATTCTCTCTTACCCAGGAGACTTACTGCAAATAATTTCACTTTCCGATACTACATAATCTGTGTAAGTATTCTGAGTTTGCCCAGGAAGCTTTATCTAGGGGTTAAGATGATAGGTGCCTAATGATTTAGAGTATGGCACCTATCAATGAATGAAATTTGGTACTAAAATTAAGTTTAAAAACCCAAGTTCCATGTCTTTATCCAATCAAATTGATGCAAATGTATTTATCTGCCTTTGGAATTAAGTTCAAGTGGAATGGACCTGTCACATTGCAATTGAAGTGTGTGGAAATAGGCAGCAAAAGGAATCTTAATATGCTGCATGTTATTCTCCCTCAAAACCAGTTTCTTGAAATCACAGTTAATATGGGATCCCAGCCATAAAGCAAAGAAGTTATTTTAACAAAATAAGAAAAAAGTCACTGGGAATATCACTTTTTTTTTTTACGTTTTAGAAGTATTACTTATGTATAATATTTTATTTTTGGCTTTCTGGCTCTTCATGTCTTTGTTTCAAAGTGCCTTCTGAAGTTTTTTCTATACTAAGATAATCCAGTTTTTCAAAGTCCTTTTTCTTTGTTGAAAATATCACAGTTCCACTAACTGTAAACCATAGGGCAGTTTGTTTAAAATGTAGGCATTATTAGTATGTTAATTATATACAGCTGCTTCCCACAGTCATCATCTTCCAGCTTCAACAAAGTGTGACTTAAATGTTGAGGACCTTATTGTAGGTCCTTCTATTCTTAGTGTCTCAATACTTGAAACATTTTAGAAAGTGCTCTGGTAATGTTGCTTGCATTGCTAGTAAATGATCAGAACAAAGGTGCACGTTCTTTGCCAAGCATTACATAATGCAGTTAAACTTGCAACAACCCATGTTGGTTTAAACTGGTTTCCCCTCTCTTAGTCATGCTGGTTAGCTGTCTCCTATATCAAGGCCATCTCTTCCTGGTATTACCAATCAGAGGTCTTTTCTACAAACAAAAGTCACAGTGAGAGAGCAATTATGTTAGCACAGAGTAACTCGTGGTTACCCCCACAATGTGCACCGGATATATGATGACAGGGAAGCAGGGAAAGACGGTATTCCACTGAAGCTGGAGGAAAGAACACTGGGGATAGGCATGCATGCTTGTTTTCTCTGTTCTTGTAGAATAACATTGTTTTCAAGATAACTGCTCATAAAATTATTTTCCAATGCTGTAGGTAGCCCTTTTGGAGATCCTTGTGGAAAGACTTGCTTGGAAGAAAGAGATAATCAATGGCTGGGGGTCACGCTTTCCAGACAGCCTGGAGAAAATGGTTCCATTGTGGTAGGTTGCTGGGATAGTTCCCTGATCACATCGTGAAACCAGATACCCTGCGTGTGACTTTCACATCATTTGGTCTATTTTTATGTTTTATTCAGACTTGTGGACATAGATGGAAAAATATATTTTACATAAGGACTGAGTCTAAGCTCCCCACGGGTGTTTGCTATGGAATGCCTTCTGATTTACGGACAGAACTGAGTAAAAGAATAGCTCCATGTTATCAAGGTAAGGTATGGTTTTGATATTAACTGGATCAAGATAAATATGTGAATGTCTTTCATTTTTTTTTTTTTTTAATTTTGGATACTTGGGTTAGCCGTGGGAGGATCTTTGAAAATAGCTATGTTCGCTTTAATGTCTCATATTATTATTTCCCTTTTCTTTTTTTTTAAATCCAATTGCAGTTTCAATTTTCAGAAATGAACTGTGAGATAGTAAAAGACAGGGAAGCCTGGTATGCTACAGCCCATGGGGTCACAAAGAGTCAGACACGACTGAGCGACTGAACAACAACTGTGTTTTTTTGGAGCTAGGAATTCTGAAAACTATTTGTTTGAATAGTTCTAGCATCTAGTTGATAATTTTCCACTTTAGCATTAAATATATTCTCAATTAAATAAAATTATGAAATAGATTGAAAAATCTGATCAGAAGGAAGAAAATTGTTTCTTGCTTTAACTTCCAACAAGATTCAGAAAAATTTGAAATATAATTGTGGGCAGATCTTTTCCACTCACTATGTCTTTTTTTTTCCCTTGAATTCACTTACTTTCTTTGCAACTGCAAGGAATTGGTAATGTAAGTTTAAAAGGTCTTTCCCGTAAAAATTTTAGGTCATAGTGCATACAGAGCCAGGAAATAAACTGAAACAGCAGTTGGAGGTGAATGTTAACAGGGCACTGAAGAAATGATACCTGCAACAGAACTAAAGTTCTGAAAATGTGTCTTCAGAAAGAATATATGTGAATGCCAGTTTCCAGTTTTTTTTAACCAAAATGATTACCTCAGCGTCCAAAGGAAATTTCTATTACTTGACAAAACTTTGAGCAATAGCCAAATTGCATTGATTCTATTAATGCTGGACTCTTTCATGCCTGGAATTTGACATCATAGCAAAGGTTATATCATCTGTGTTCCTAATTTGTCTTTGAATGCCAAGAAGATTAAAGGTGGATTTTAATTTCTTAGTTGCAGTAAAACTTACTCGAGCTATTATCCCATTTTTCCTAATAGTTTATGGTTAACATTTTAAAATATTTCACAGTTGGGGCATTTCTCTCTGATTGACTGTGGAGGCCCTCATGGTCTTTTGAGATCTTCCAGTCTCTCTATAATGCAGACTGGCCAGCCGGAATCATAATCTCCAGTCCAGACGAGGCCTTTCCCCTTGCTGATTTCACTTTCCTTCGAAATCAAGTGCACAGAAGTGGGATGATAGGAATTAGCTGTATAGGCTGAAGAAATCTGTTTTGACAGTCTAGTAGAGATGCAAGTTAAAGATACCCTTCAACTGCAGCATCCGTCCTCATCTAGCTGGCCCCATGGCTGGTGCTTTTAACTGACCTAGCAACCACTTCTGACTGTTCTCATCATCTGAGATAATGCACTTGAATGCTTCATGTGCTGCAATTCTTGTCCTGCTGCTGGCTGATTCCTTCATTAAATGCTGGTGCCTCTGTTGGTGTAGATTTTGGTCCCGTACATTTTTTCATGTGTTTTCTGGATAACTTTATGCAAGGGTTGATAATGTCCATGGATGACAATGTGCACTCCTACAAATATATATATATATACTTAGCCACATCCTATGGGGGGAAAAAACCATGATGGCAGAAACCTAAGACAACTAAAAATTAAACTTAAAAAATATATAGGAGCATAGAAAATAGAAAAAGGAATTAAAAAACATGACAAGGAGTGGTAATTATAAATGACTTAGCAATTTATTTAACATTTCTGGTTAGCAAAACCCAAACAAATACATGGCACTCTGTTTTCATAGAGTTTTGCTTATGTCAGTTCCACAGGAAAAGCAAGCTCTGTGCCCATGGTAAGTTTCACAAAGCACGCATTTGTGGGGGCTTTGTAAGAGGAGACCCTCCATCTCCATGCAGATTTTGACTTTACTGTTTTCAGCTGGGCAAAATCTAGGAAGCCTACTTTAAATGGAAGCCTAGACTTGGAAGCCATGAATCCTATCTCTGTCTTAGATGCTCATCTGACAACTTTTTGTATATCGTTTGTTCTTCCCCTGAAAAAGAGACTGCATAAATATCTCTATTGCTATTTCATAGGGATATTTTGAAGATCAACATGGAAGAGATTTGTGGCCTTAAAGTTTACTACTTGCTAAGTTTTAAAATAATGCTATTGTAAAAGATCTTAAAAGGCATACTTATAAGAATTTATACATAAACGAATTATGCAGATTTTGTCTTTATTTTAAAATGAAATCTTAATTGTTTTTCTACTTTATTTTAGATTTTGTGAAACAGTTTGGAGAGAATTTTGCATCATGTCAAGCTGGAATTTCTAGTTTTTACACAGAGGTAATAGTCCAAAAATAGCTGCTATAGATGCTTACATATAGAATTTTAATTCTTCTGAAGACTTAGAAGACTAATATTATGCTTTGAAATAAAGATTGAGTAATACTCAAATAATATATCTCTTAAATTTGAGTATATTACAACTTAATTTTTACCACTTGATATTCAGCCCATAGGTATTGATAAAATAGCAATATTTAGATGGCTGTGTCACCCAAGACCAATTAAAAGTCTACACTAAAGAAAGTTACTTTCATTAAGGATTTAACAGAAATCAAAAAAATAGACATAGTCATTTGTTAATTTAAGCACTGAAAATAGCTAAGTATGTTATTTTTAGTTACTAATTGGGGTGGAGCATATAAGTTAACATTTTTCATTAGAAGTATGAGAATTGGGAGATTTAAGAACTTGATAATATACTCTTAAATAAGATATGTTCCCAGACTATTATTTTCTTTCTAACACTGTCACATAGACAGCTGTACTCGACTCCTAAACCTCCCACTTTCTCTGAGTAACCCCTTATGAAGTGATGAATGCTTTCTAAATCTATGTAGCCAGGCTGTATCAAACTATAGGTTAATAATTTTCATAAATATTGCCTAGTGTGGAAAAATAATAATGCTTTCTTCCTTACTTTATGTTTAAATTGACCTCTTTTTTCAAAGTTTGGATCGTTTAGGAAATTTAGAAATGTCAAATAGATTTAATTGCTGAAAGTTTTCATATTTCACCAGACAAATATGTCTACTCATTCCAATCTTCCCTCTGTTTCCTTTTTCTGAATTCCTACGTTTATCATCAAATATGTCCCAATTCCTTTTGAGTTATATTTTTCCAAGCTAACATTATTAAGGAACTTAGTCATTGAGTTTTTGCAAATTGAAATAAATTAAGTCCATTTTTTACTCTTTGGCAGCCCATGATTATCTCTGTAATGAGCACTAATGAATTACCCAGATATGATTTACTTTAATAGAAACCACATTGCCTTTTTCCCCACAGCTTACTCTAGTGTTCAGTGATTCTGCCTTTGATTGTAAAGTCCAGTAATGAGTGTGAAGTGAGAGTTTCGGCATTTCTTCTCTGAAATTCTCATTTTAGGTGAAAATTCACTAGCTAGCTTCTCTGGCTTTTTCGGGCATCCTCTTAAACTCATTAAATGCTTATATTTCAGAAATTTATGAAAATTATTTTTGTCACTGTTTAATGTATGTATATGGAGGAGGTTTCGAGTGGTGAGATTACACTTTTAAATGATGATAAATTTTCTTTTTCTTGCAGGATGTAATTGTGATGGGGGCTCCGGGATCGTTCTATTGGACTGGCTCTCTGTTTGTGTACAATATGACTACAAATAAATACAAGGCTTTCCTAGACAAACACAACCAAGTAAAATTCGGAAGTTATTTAGGTACTGTAAAAATCGACAAACTTGAATTATCACTGCCTTACAGATACTAGTAATTATAAATAAGGGAAATTATATCTTCAAAAGATCAAAATGGCCAGTAGCAACTAAAAAGCCATTTCAGAAACTGCCTCTTTAAGGCTATAGTCTATGAAACTTTAGTTAACTTAATATTTTACATATGTCACTATTATCATCCATATATAATTCTTAGATTGGAACTCCTGGTTTAATTTATTCTTTTGCAGTAAATCACTTGTTAAGTTTATATTTTTATGCAGTCAACTTATTATTATAAAGGTAGCATCTGTTGAATGCCTGCCATCTCTTAGGAGCTTTTGTAAATATTCTACATGAATAACTCATTTAATCATGTGAATAAGTAAATACAGTTTCCTTAAGGACCAGTTGAAAATCAATGGAACTGAGAACAGCATTGTGGATGAATGGGTATCACTGTGAAGAGTATGGGTCTAAAAACATCTCATTGACCTTTGCCTCATAAGCTCTTAGAATATTTCCCAGGGCACAACTATTTTTATCCTCCTTATTATTTAATAAGTCAGCAGTAGGATAATCTATAGTCCTTATTTTTATAGAAAGTTAAGATCTTTTTCTGGCATTAATTCCCTTGTTGTAGTAAAAGAAATGCTTTTCCTATAGCTACTTAGGATATATAGATTTGTTTAAACCTGCTTTAATTGTAAACAGCCTATACTCAGAAATAATTATAATAAGAAAAAGCAAGATTTTCCCCGTCTTCAAACAGAAAAAATTTAGTTAAAAACAAAGGAAGTCCATTTACAATTCAGCATTTACTTGTTGAAGGGTGAAGGATATGCTGAAGCATTATAAACAATGTAACAGTTTGTATCTTTTATCACATAGTAAAATAAGAATATTTTACCTTTTCTGTAGTCATACAATTTTATCATAATAGAAAGATTTCAGGCAAGAAAAGTTGAAGTTTAGAAAGATTTTTTTACATGAAGTTCAAAATATTATATTTTACACTAAAGTTTCTGTTGTAATCTTAAGTTACACTAAAGTTTCTGTTGTAATTTTAGAAACTAGCATGTCCTGACACTGCAGAGACTAACAAACCATGTTTAAAGATGCTAGCTTCAGTTTCTAAGGTTTAAAAATATAAGCCATATTGGTGGTGGTTTAATTGCTAAGTTGTGTCCGACACTTTGTGACCCCATGGACCGCAGCTCACCAGGCTCCTCTGTCCATGGGATTCTCCAGAGAGCATACTGGAGTGGGTTGCCATTTCCTTCTCCAGGGGATCTTTCCCACTCAAGAATCGAACCCAGGTCTTCTGTATTGTAGGCAGATTCTTTCCCAACTGAGCTACATATTAACATACATATTAATAATTGCTTAGAGCATATGATAACCAATTTTGAGTATTGCTATGCTAAATATTCTTAAAACTCTAGTCATTTTGAATTCAGTCTTAAAATTTAATTCTGAATGGATTTATGATTAATTCTTTAAGTGGATTTATGACAATGAATTTCACCCATTCCAAATGACAATTCTCACACCTCCATCCATTTTCTTGAAGGATACTCAGTTGGAGCTGGTCATTTTCGGAGTCCGCACACTACCGAGGTAGTTGGAGGAGCCCCTCAACATGAACAGATTGGTAAAGTAAGAATTACATTTTTAGAATTTATTCTTTCAAAATGGTTCAAATAGATTGCATGAGAGAATAAGATGTTAAAGGATGATCTGCAGAATTTCTCAGCAGTGAAGCTAGAAATGATGAGCACTGTACATTTAGTGGTAAGATTGGTGAAAGTCATGTGGCTTTTAGATAAAATTGAACAGAAAAGCTTTCAGGAAGATTACACAAGTTAAATGAGGCTCTTATGAGTAACTGTTTCTGAGATGGAATTTTCTCAAGATTCCAAGGAATACATTTATGGTTTACAAGTTTATAGCTGAAGAGAAATTGAGGCAGCTACATTCCTGGTACAGTTGTGGTAAGACTAGAAAGAACAAAATGTTACTTCTCTTTCTAGTTTTTGTTACATTATTACATGAACCTCACTTTGAAAATTGAGACAAACAACATTTCCTGTGTTCTCTCTGAAGGAACAGTAGGATTGTTCCTGAGAGTTTGGTTCCCTAAATCTTTCGTATCACTCTGAAAAGAATTTTTTAAAAAGATATTTGAGCAATTACAAATTATGAAAATTAATGTTTTGAATGAAACGCTTTTAATGTGAGGATCATCTAATCTTTCCTAATTCTTTTTCCCATTGCAGGCATACATATTCAGCATTGATGCAAGAGAGCTAAATATCTTACATGAAATGAAAGGTAAAAAGGTAATATGTCTCTAACTTTGGTATCACTGAGGGCTTTGGTGAGTAACTCTTGCTTTTTTCTCAATGACTGGATCTGGTTTGCCTTGGAGCAGCTTGGGTCTTATTTTGGAGCATCTGTCTGTGCCGTGGACCTCAATGCAGATGGCTTCTCAGACCTGCTTGTGGGAGCACCCATGCAGAGCACCATCAGGGAAGAAGGAAGAGTATTTGTGTACATCAACTCTGGTTCTGTAAGTCTGATCGTGCGCAACTTGGAAGCTCTTTATGGAATTTTAACCATAACTGTTGTTCTACTTACTCCAAAGTTCTGAGACTATAAATTTTTTAGGCTTACTCTACTGATGGAAGTAAAAATTGTGATATTATACTAATGCTTTAAAAATGAAATGGGACGTCATGATGAATGGGCTGCTGCCCCATTTTGATATCTTGAAAGTACGAGATCAGTTGTCTGGAGTTTCTCTGTACACAGCTTGTATGTGTTTACTCAGGGAGTTGCAGTTTCTTCCAGCTGCATTGTGCAACTCTGATTTGAAAGAATGACTTTTATATGGCCCTAAAAATGTGGATGTCCTAATAGTTTGACGGTGAATATCCCCATATAATTTGGTAATTATAAAACACTACTAGACATAGAAGATAAAGTATGAACTGTTTTTAATTTCTTGATTTGAAAACAATTGAAAACAAGATGTGTTCTGATAAGATATTAATTTACTCAATTCATATAGATTATATTCCTGATAAGAATGTAAAACTGGCATAGTTTATTCCAAAGCAGATGTAGTAGTTGTAGAAATAACTGTTTACTTGCTTATGATTGAGTTTTCAATTCTAGGGGTATTTTGGAGTAGAATCTGACCGCTTGACAATTCAATTTAGGGAACTCTGCTGGCTTTATCTTGCCAGTCTGTCTTCTTGACATCAAATCAAAAGAAAGAATTGATAAGGCCTGAATGGGGTCTTCTTGGCCTATATCTTTGATTTAAGAGCAATAACAGGTTTGTGAGAAAATTAGTGCATTACTTAAGTCACAGTATTTTTAATTAACAAAATCTGTTTCTGGGAGGTATTTTGTTTAATCAGTGATTTGAGAGCATTTAATAAACATGCATATTAAGCACTATACTAAACTCATTACAATTTAAGAGAGAAAATAGTCTTATAAAGCTGAGAGATCCTTTAAGTTCCAAATATAGAGGAGGAAAGTCACTTATGCACTGGCATATCCTAGACTGTTTAAACCTAAATTGAATAGTAAAGCAGTATCATCTGTGAAGTGATCATTTGTTATCTCATTAATAGTGAAATCAGGAGTTACTTTTTCTTGTATAGATATTTCATATTTTTCCTATCAATTAATGGTCTCTGTAATAGAAGCCACATCCTGATTTTACATACTTTTATTTCTTTTTACAACTAAAGTTTTTGAAAACAGTTTAAACAGTGGTATAGATACCTAGCATAAGGCAATAAAGAACCAATTTTTCCCATTGAAATCTTCAGCATTTCCAATATGAAAAACAGATAAAAGTGAAGTGCCTTTGTTTAAAGGGCAAGGGAGGAGTTCTCCCATTAGACTACCCTCTTGTTCACTCTTCACTTCTACACCACTCAATAGAGGTATTGAATACTGGGGTTGATTTCATCATTGATTTCCACTATTAAAACCTCTGTGATAAGTTATTCTTCCTTTATTGCCTTCCAACTTCTTGTTCCTAACTGTGAAAAGACAATAACTACTACTTGACATTCAGTTTAGTTCATTTCAGTCGCTCAGTCATGTCTGACTCTTTGCAACCCCATGGACTGCAGCACGCCAGACTTCCCTGTCCATCACTAACTCCTGGAGCTTGCTCAAACTCATGTCTGTCGAGTCAGTGATGCCATTCAACCATCTCATCCTCTGCTGCCCCCTTCTCCTCCTGCCTTCAGTCTTTCTCAGCATCAGGGTCTTTTCTAATGAGTCAGTTCTTCGCATCAGGAAGCCAAAGTATTGGAGTTTCAGCTTTAGCATCAGTCCTTCCAATGAGTATTTAGGACTGATTTCCTTTACAATTGACTGGTTTGGATCTCCTTGCCGTCCAAGGGACTCTCAAGAATCTTCTCCAACACCACAGTTCGAAAGCATCAGTTCTTCAGCACTCAGCTTTCTTTATGGTCCAACTTTTACATCCATACATGACTACTGGGAAAACTGTAGCTTTGACTAGATGGACCTTTGTCACCAAGGTAACGTCTCTGCTTTTTAATATACTGTCTGGGTTTGTCATAGCTTTTCTCCCAAGGAGTAATAGTCTTTTAATTTCATGTCTACATTTGCCATCTGCAATGATTTTGGAGCCCATGAAAATAGTCTGTCACTGTTTCCATTGTTTCCCCATCTATTTGCCGTGAAGTGATGGGACCAGATGTCATGATCTTCGATTTTTGAATGTTGAGTTTTAAGCCAGCTTTTTCACTCTCCTCTTTCACTTTCATGAAGAGGCTCTTTAGTTCCTCTTCACTTTCTGCCATAAGGGTGGTGTCATCTGCATATCTGAGGTTATTGATATTTATTGGTGTGGTTTGCTATTGTCTGTCTGTTCTTTTATTGGCGTGTAGACACTGTGTGCAGAGGAATCGGCTGTTTTATTTACACCTATTTCCTCAGGGCTTGAAAGAATCCTGGACAAGTTAGGTGCTCAGTAATTGTTTTTGAGTGAACTGAAGAAAGGATGATACTTGAGTGAATGCTGGCTTCTACTTCTGCTGAAAGAGCTCTCAGGGGTCCTAGTGAACTCTTGGTCGCCGTTCTGTGACTGGAGAACACTTGAAGAAGAGTGATCACTCGTTCTTTAAACTCTCCCCCTGAAACTCAGTGCCTTATCTACTCATCCTCTCTGGAGCCTCTTATGCCTTCTGCTCTTTAAATTGGGTATTTCTCTATGAACGAAACAAGAATCAAATTTTTTTAGCTGGAAAATAAAAGGTGAAGGGCACTTCACAAGGGAAGAATATGTGTGTGCTATGGAAATGATGAACAGACTTGTTTGAGAAGTTAAAAGATCTATGATGAGTTGTGCATGGTTTTTTTTTTTGTTTTGTTTTTTTTTTAACATAGGGAGTGACATGATCAGAGTTTGGAAAGAGATCTGGCAGCTGTTATTGCCACAACTTCTACTAAAACATTGTGGTGGTGGTGATTTAGTCGTTAAGTCGTGTCTGACCTTACGACCCAATGGACTATAGCCCTCCATGTTCCTCTGTCCATGGGGTTTCCCAGGCAAGAATACTGCCATTTCCTTCTCCAAGGAATCTTCCCAACCCAGGGATTAAACCCAAGTCTCTTGCATCTCCTGCACTGGGCAGGCAGATTCTTTACCTACTGAGCCACCAGGGAAATCCACTGAAACATTATTTCATGTCTAATAACTCAGTTTCCAAAATCAGAGACAGCAGTTGACCAACTCCTACCACAGTGCTGCTGGAAACATATTCCCAAGGCCAGTCAGTCATGTCGCTCCTCAACTCAGAAACCTTCAGTAGCTCTGTCTGGTTTTCTAAGTTGAGAGTAAATTTCTGCCAGCGTTCAAAGTCCCACCCCATAAAACTCCAGTCTTACTCTTTTTGTCTTATTCATTTGCACATACTGGTCATTAGCCAAGTAAGCCAAGGTAGCCAAGTTCTTGCAATTTGTATTTTTCTGGTCAGTTTCCTTATGTATCAAAACTTTGCCCATTCTTTGGTAGCCACCTTGACAACCCCTCCTTTATGAAACCTCTGCTGGCTCTCACAGTCAGCATGCTCTCTTTGCTTGCTGATATTGCAAAGCAGTACCTCTTAGTCATTTACATGCTTGTGCGATGCCTTCCCTTCACTGGGGGCTTCTTCAGGGAAGGGAGTGTCTTACACAGTTATTGCCTTGTCCTCTTTCACTCATCCATCCTTTGTACAGTGCATTGCCTTTATTAGGAACTCACTAAATATTTGCTCAATTGAATTATCAAAATAATTTATTGCATTTTCAAAGCTAGGGATCATGAGTTTGACATTTTTTTCTGTCCTCTGAGCTCTAATCATACTATTATATGTGTTGACATACTTGATAAATATTTATTGAATTGAACTGAGATGTGTGTACTGAAGCTCAGACTAGTTTGTCCAACCTGTTTGAAGCATTAAGAAAAAAATCCATGTCCAATTACAATAGTAAATCATGTGTCAAGTTGTCAGAGAGTGTTGTAATGACAGTTTTCTCCCTGTTTCTATCTAGGGAGCAGTAATGAACGAAATGGAAACAGAGCTCATTGGAAGTGACAAATATGCTGCAAGATTCGGGGAATCTATAGTCAATCTTGGCGACATTGATAATGATGGCTTTGAAGGTAATTAAAATTATTTAATTTGGTACTTGATTTCCACTTTTAAAAATGGGACATGGGAGAGAATATAATCGGAGTTTCATGCTGTTTGCCTTTCTATAAAATATGGAGGCAGACTGGTATACTAAGTTTTTTTTCCTTTTAGTGTTATACCCAATTTCTTCTCAGTTGTCAACTATCCCTTCAACAAAGAGTGATATTCAACATACCTCATTTCATTGATTCTAAGGCACCATTGGTGCTAGTGGTAAAGAATCCATCTGCCAGTGCAGGAGATTTAAGAGATAACAGGTTCCATCCCTGGGTTGGGAAGATTCCCCCAGAGGAGGAAATGGCAACCCACTCCACTATGCTTGCCTGGAGAGTCTCATGGACAGAGGAGTTTGGAGGGCTGCAGTCCAGAGGGTCTCAAAGAGTCAGACGTGACTGAAGTGACAGCACAAGGCACCTTTGATTATAAGTTGTTTTAAGTCATTATTTTATGTGCCCCTAAGAAATGGTGCCTCTTAAACTGTGACTCACTATTTTCCTATTTTAAGAAGACTGCTGATTTCAGAAATGTGAAAATGTGGAAGAAAATGTGTATCACAGACTCATCGGATCATATATTTAACCATCAGTATAGTTAGACATGGATAAAACCCAGCAGAGGCTAGCTGCAGGGCTTTAGCCAGGCTCTGAAAGCCCCTTACTGTGCCAAGCTTTCCTTGTTCAGGTTGTCCTGTTGTGGGGAAAGGGGGGCTGATGGTGGGAGGTTGGGGATCCCAGGAGAGAATCCTGAGTGGTAGGAAGGGAGAAACGGGCAGACTCGAAGACAGTGGCTGTTTGCCACCTGAGAGGGATGCATTTCAGTAATGGGATGGATGGTCTCATCAGCTCTGTGACTGTTGCCGAGGCAGCAGTTGTGCTGTTGAAGGATCTGTCTCTACCAGCCTTCTCTCTTAAAATATGCTTACTTCAATCTAGTTCTACATGGTTGACTACATCTATTAAAACTGTGCCTGCAATAATGAATGGGTTTGAAAGGAGAGTGTATAATTTCTGGAGTTCAGCAAATAAGTATTTGATATTTTCAAGGCTCAGAATTATCTTCTAGAAATGGTTTTTGGCAATTGGTATCTGGTAGAAGTAGGTCAAAACTTACTTGTATACTGGGCATAATTGAGGAAGTGCTGTAAATGCTCACTTTTTATCTTGTTTTGCCTAAATGCTTCATTCTACTTTAAATATTTAAAATGTTATTCTACAAGGAGAATGCTAGTTGGCTATTGAAAATATGCTTCCAATGAGCTCTCTTGAATGTGAAATAGTATAATTTGGTCTACAGATGCCATTTCTAGATTTTACTATTTTTTAAACAAAAGGAGACAAAAGTATGTGTATATATCTTTGTGGTTATGATTACACATTAAATTTTACATTAAAATATCTATAAAATGTTAAGATGGATATCACATTTCACAATTAATCAAAAATTCTGTGATGTCTATTGAGGACTTAGTTTTTGTCAGTTGTACCATGCCAGCTATAGAGTATGTGCCATAATGAATGTAAATGAAGGAAATAGTGGCACACTTTTTTCAGTTTTACATTCAAATGGAATATCAGATAAAGACATGAAAAAATTGCTTCCACATCCTGTTTTAATTGACAGATCTGAAGAAAGATAGTCACTATTTTGATTGAACATATTTGTGCATGTTCACATGAGGAATGTTTTTGGTAGTATCTAAATGTCAGTAGTGAACTTGAATTATTCTTATAAACAGACTGAGTTATAAAAATGTGATGGATAGCAGGCAGTTTCCCTTATCAAAGTCACTCCAGTACTTGGGAAAATCCAAGACAATTTTCTAGTTATGTGAAGGACAGGCAGAAAACGTGTTGTCCAAGAGACTTAGAAAGGGGGAATTTAGAGGAAATCTTCAGGGCACAATGCAGTATTTAGTGAATATGAGAACCCTGGGTTTCATACAGAACTTTGTGTCTTGGAGTCCTCAGCATGCATCTTCTAAATTCTATATGCATGGAAGATTATTATTCAAATGAATGTTTTCAGTATTCCAGCATATTTTGTGCTATTTATAATTTCATATACAGTTCACAACATATTTACATCCAGTGGCCATATTAATTCTGATTCATTTTAGTGCCTGTTTATAATACCATATATCTTTTACTAATTCAGTTTTTTCTTCTAGTTTTATTGAGATATAGTTGCATATATCATTGAATAAGTTTAAGGTATACAACATAATGATTTGATATATGTGTATTGCAAAATGCTTACCACAACATTTAGTTACCATCTATCACCTCACATTGGAGAAGGAAATGGCAACCCACTCCAGTATTCTTGCCTGGAGAATCCCAGGGATGGAGGAGCCTGGTGGGCTGCTGTCTATGGGGTCGCACAGAGTCAGACACGACTGAAGCAACTTAGCAGCAGCATCACCTCACATAGTTACAAATTTTTTTCCTTGTGATGAGAACTTTTAAGATCAACTCTCTTAACACCTCCCAAATATACAATACAGTATTGCCAGCTACAGTCACCATGTTGTATATCCCCAAGACTTAACTGATCTTCTAACTGCCAGTTTGTATTTTTTGACCGCCTTTACCCAGTTACCCTACTCTCCATCCTCTCTCTGACAAACAACAATCTGATCTTGTTTCTATGTGGTTTTTTTTCCCCTCTAATTCCACATATGAGTGAGATTACACAGTATTTGTCTTTGTCTGTCTGACTTACTTAGCATAATGCCCTCAAGGCCCATCCATGTTGTTACAAATGACAGAATCTCCTTCTTTTTTATGACTGAAGAGCATTTCTGTTTTGCCCATGGGTATGTGTTTTCTGCATTTTAGATGCTAGCCAAGACCATGTTGGCTTGGAAGTAGGCTGAGTGTGTTCTAGCTCTTCACTGAGGTCTTTAATTCCATCCTACCATATCTGCCTGGGTGAGCCAGCCAGGCATCTGTCTTTTATTTTTTCATTATGTGCTTCCCTCTTCTTTTTCCCCCGTCTTCTAACTTAGTTTATTTTTCTGGGATATGAGTGAAGTCACTTCATGTTCACGACAGAGTACGTGGGATTGTGTAGAAAAGAGAGGAGAACCCTACCTGTTTCTTTGCCTTCCACCTCCAGTCTTAGACGCAGATCAAACTTCTGGTCCTTTTACTGTGCACAGTTGTAATGACCTCAGTTATTTGGCATTCATGACATCACTTTTTTTTCTTCAAAAGGAAAAAATTAGAATTTATTGGAATATATTTCCTGTGTCCTTAGAAAAACAAAACAAGCTATTTTCTCAGATGATAATCGAACAATTTGACAAGAGTCCAGCAGAAACATTTCACAGAATAGGTAATAGACAAACCTGTTCAACCAATGTGACCAGACAGACAGACTGATAGCATTTTAGCCATAAAATGGTTCTGGCAAGTTATTTCCAGTGTATGTTTTCCAAGTTGAGCCTGGAAAGCGGAGGTGTTAGTTACTCAGTTGTGTCCGACTCTCTGTGACCCCATGGGCTGTAGCCTGCCAGCCTCCTCTGCCCATGGGATTCTCCAAGCAAGAATACTGTAGTGAATTGTCATTCTCTCCTCCAGGGGATCTTTCCCACCCAGGGATTGACCCTGAGTCTCCTGCGTTGCAGGCAGATTCTTTAGCATCTGAGCAATTCATCTGACTTTTAGACTGTATCTTTGAATATTTTTTTGAGCCTAACCATAATAAAGTTCTACAGTTGTGAACTATATGCTGTATCAATTTATGTGGTCCTGAAATTCTTATATATTATCAAGTCACATATTGAACATTTCTTTCACACAGTAGAGGAACGCGTGATAGGAGGGGAGGGTGTTGGGCATAACTCTATGTTAATGATCTTATAGAGCCTGGTGATGGAGGGTACAGGTTCTGGGGCCATACTGCAGGGTTTAAATCCCACTGTACCACATCTTACCATATCCAGGCTTCCCTGATGGTTTACATGGGTAGAGAATCTGCTTGCAATGCAGGAGACCTGAGTTTGATCTCTGGATCAGGAAGATTCCCTGAAGAAGGGAATGACAACCCACTCCAGAATTCTTGCCTGGAGAATTCCATGGACAAGAGGAGCCTGGAGGGCTATAGTCCATGGGGATACCAGGAGTCAGACACAACTGAGCGACCAACACTTTCATGTACTACCACATGCTGGCTCTATAACCTTTAGCGAGTTTTACTCTGGACCTCAATTTCTTCATCTATAAAAAGTGAGGATCAAAAAGTATTTGACAGAGCTGTTGAGAGAGTTACATGAGTTATAGTGGGTTATGTGAGAATAACATGAATTTTGTATGTTAAGCCTTTAGCACAATGCCTGCCTTGTAAACAATATAATTACTAGCCGATGTTAAGATTATTATGGTCATACTAATGATAATTGTTATGGTTTATGCTATCAGTGTAATAAATGTTCAAATGAAAAGTAAAAGGAATTGTCAAATATCTCCATGTTTATTCTCTATGTTTTGTCCCAACTGAGTTGCACAGGCATGGAAAAACATTTTATTATTAATAATGTATTCTCTGTTATGAAGTAATCAGCCTCCAACTAATAAAAAAAAAACAATGTATTCTCCTTATTTCTATAATGATAGCTAGAACTTTAGGACATTATATAATAAATCCAAGTTTCATCTTAGGAAGGAAGAGTTTGGATCTAATATAAGCCAGAGTCTGAATATACTTAAATATCTTCTGCTTGGAAATAATTGATCTGGGCTGGCTTAATAGTTCAGCTGAAAACGTTCATTTGTATTGTTTTAAGATATTTTTATTAATATAGACAACTTGTGCGAGTAACTGATAAACAGAATTCTTGCAGTATCAGCTTCATAACCCCACTTGCTACCTTTTCCTGTATTATCATCTAGAATCAAGGTACAGAATCCTGTTAAGAGGTACTCAGGAGTAGCCACATGGTTGAAGTCTAACCCCCACCCCCCATGAATGACATCGCTAAGTGGGCTCCTATCCAGCAGCTACAGGATGCTTCCTCTCTCGCCCTTTCCTCACTCACCCTTGTCTCCCTCTTTCTCTCCCCTTCTTCCTCTCCCTCCCCATTATGTTGCTTGATTTATCCAGTCTGCACAGAAATGGCTCCAACTGTTCCAAATTGTCAATCTCCCGTGTGCCAAGCTGCCTCTCGGTCCCCTACAATGCACAGGCTGTGTCCTCTGTCCAAACGTTGCCTTTTTTCACCTGGCTCTGACCTACTATAATCGAAGTCTTCCCTAATTTTCACCACCTTTTCCCTGCATACCATGTTATTATTTTTACTTGCTGTTCTTCCCCGCTAGACTATCAGTTCCTTTTTGTGATACTGTCCTGTAGAGTCCTGTAGATACTCTGACAAGTATCTGGTATGCAGTAGGCGCTCAGTAGTTTTCCACTGAATGGATAAATGAATGGATCTGTTTTGTACATAAAAATTTTAAATACTTTGCACAAGTTAAAAGAGGCTAGCCTTGCTGTGTCTAAGCAAAACAGGCTTAAGATGTGTCTAGTATTTAATTTTCAGAGAAGGCAATGGCACCCCACTCCAGTACTCTTGCCTGGAAAATCCTGTGGACGGAGGAGCCTGGTAGGCTGCAGTCCATGGGATCGCTAAGAGTCGGACACGACTAAGCGACTTCACGTTGGCTTTTCACTTACACTCATTGGAGAAGGAAATGGCAACCCACTCCAGTGTTCTTGCCTGGAGAATCCCAGAGACGGGGGAGCCTGGTGGGTTGATGTCTATGGGGTCACACAGAGTCGGACAAGACTGAAGTGACTTAGAAGCAGCAGCACTATTTAATTTTAGGTTAAAATAGAAAAGCTTTTGTATTTTTAAAATTGGGCAGCATTTGGAACAGAGTTTTATTCCCATTGAAAAAGCAGTGCAATATTACAACTGTAGTTGTTGAAAAACTTTTAGATCTGATGAATAGTGATAAATAATGTCATGAAAGCAAACTTTCTGTATTTTAGTTTCTCTTAAAGTAATAAGAAAAAAATCAGTTAAAATATATGAATATACTCAAATAATTTGGCATAATTGGTAAAGACAATGAAATGTTCTTACAAACTTTTTTTTTCCTCCTGTGTACTTTGTATTTATAGCACTTAAGCAACCATATTATTCAGTTTCCGTTTTCTCTTGGTCTTAAGTGAAAACATATCCTTCATTGGAACAGGAATTAATTTAGAAGTCATTTGGCAAATAAATAAAACCTATAACTCAAAGGCTTTTGTGGTTTATATTATTTAGAGATGATAATAACTTATTATGTGCTACACACTGCTCTAAGCACTTCACATGAGTTGCATCTTTCTGCATCCAGTGAGTTCTCTCATGATCCTGTGCGGAAGTGAGAAAGCAGATACAGAAGGGTTAAGAAATGGGCCCAGGAACTTCCCTGGCGGTCCAGCGATTAACAGTCCACCTTCCAACACAGAGTGTACAGGTGTGATCCCTGGTCAGGGGGCTGAGATCCCACATGCTACACAGCGTGGCCACAGGAGAAAAGAAATGGGCCCAGGGAAGGACAGGGAAGCCTGGAGTGCTGCAGTGTCTGGGGTCAGCGACGGACAACCGGAAAGCACAGCTGGGCCCTGGAAGTGCTGGGTCAGACCCTGGTGGCCTGGCTATAGGACCCAAGTCCTTAACCATTCTCTTACGGGCCTCTAAGACCGTCAGACTCTAATTTCCACACACAGACTTGACTGTGCAATCCTGTACGTTGTTATGACAATGATAGTATTGCATAATTTTTTTTTCTGTCCAATGAAAATGCTGTTTATTGATAAGGAGTTTTCCTATGTGATATTTAGTAAAGAGCATGAAGGCTAGTTTTCAGAGTCTCATTCTTTGCATTAAGAGTTTATTTTCTGCCATTTCAATTCTTGAATAGATGTTGCTATTGGAGCCCCACAGGAAGATGACTTGCAAGGTGCTATTTATATTTACAATGGCCGAGTAGATGGGATCTCAACAACCTTCTCACAGGTGGGATAATACTATTCTATTTTCAAAAGAAACATTGGTAATAAATTCCTTCTTAAAACTTCCAGTGTTAACGTACACTTATTTTTCTTAACAAGCCCTTTCAAATACTTAATACTGTTTCACCATTTTCTTATAATAACAGTAGATGGTCTCATTTTTAAGGTCATTAATAACTCTATGAAATCGTTTTATTTCCATAAACAAGAGTTCTGGTTCACTTCCATCCTACTTTTTCTTTAACCTATTCAGGATTTCTCTCTGCATTTCATCAGATTTATGTTCTGAGGTAATACCCCAACTCTTCCAAGTAAGCCCATGTGGATTTGGTTAACTGTCTCACTTCATGGCTAAGCCCCATCTTCCATGGAGGTTTCACAGAAAGAGCAAAGACTCATGTGAAACTGTGTTCCTTTCAGTGCAAAGCAGTGAGATGAGAGCACTTTATTAAGGTTTCCTGACCTAGCTCTGACTTTACTTTCATATTGTGAAAAATCAGGACATTTCATTGCATAGAAGAAAACTATATGCACATGCAGAGAAGAGAAATTTTTCCAAAGATACTCTTAGGGAAACTTTAGCTAATACTGTTATTTTTGATTAGGCAAAGTGGGTAAATGATCCTCTATATAGCATGAAAGATATATACTTTTCTATTAAAGAATACTAATTCTCTTGGACAACTCTGATACTTGTAAATCAATGTCTGGACATGAGATTAGACACGTGGGATGGCAAGCACATATCTGACTTGAGTTGTCCTTGTCAAATACTAGAAAGCAACCTGGCTAAACGAGATAGTTATTATAAATCTAAGTAGTAGGCTCCACTAAGTGATCATAAATGTCTTATTTTCTTATTGGTTTGATTGCTCATGTTGCTTAGGGAAATAAGCATACAGCCTTAAAAGAGACTGAGGAGAGAGTGTCAGGTGTGTTTTAGGAGATCTTTACTACATAATTTTCCCTTTGCTCACAAGATAAAGAAAGCAGTTTTTTTCACTTAAATAGATGTCAGTTTTCCACTTCACACTGGAGACTACTCTTTCTCCCAGACACATGTATTTGCCTTAACTACAATGCATTTGTTAATAATGTGTCAGGGTTCATTATTTAACTAAGTCAGTGTTTCTCTGGGATATTAGATGTTTAAATCCTGCTTCCCATTCAACTTTACTATTTTTTCAGAGAATTGAAGGACGTCAAATCAGTAAATCATTAAGTATGTTTGGACAGTCTATATCTGGACAAATTGATGCAGATAACAATGGATATCTAGGTGAGTATAAAATTTACTATATTTTATAAATTGAAATAAGCACTATTGTGGGTACGACTTTATGGTGAAATACATACAACTGGTAAAAAAAAGTGCTGATTTACTAGTGAGTTTTTTCCTTCATTTTTATACTCTTAAATTCACAGATGGGTCAAAAATAATCAAATAATTACTAAGCTTTTACACTGTAGGTTACTTAATATTTTATTCCTTGTTTTCAAAAAGATTAAAAGCATTCACGAGAATAAATCAAATATATGATGATGAAAAGAAGAGGATTTATTTTTTATAATTTGAAAGGAGATATCTCGGCGGGTGTTCATAGTCCAAAAATCAAATTTTGTTTTAGTAAGGCTGTCTTTATATCATAATATTTATGTTTATCTTATATGATAAAGGGATGAATGTCACTGTAAATGAGCAGATTCAGACACATGTGAAATGAATCTTAAGATGTAAGCATATCTTTTCTAATTAATTTTCTGTAAATAGTATTTTGATATAGTCACAAGGTGATATGTAGTTAAGTATTTATGGCTGAAAGTAATTCTCTTTGACTAATGATGATCATTAATCTGTGTTATTTTTTTCTTCCTCCAGATGTAGCAGTTGGTGCTTTTCGGTCTGATTCTGCTGTGTTGCTAAGGTAAGGTTGATAGATTTCACCACTTAATGACAATTGGGCTTAATTGTAAATGATGGGAGGCAGTTTTTAAAATCAGCATGATGGTGACCTCATAACACTCTTTTTGGTACTCTGAAATTTAATTATTGAACTTAGGATACTTTTCCCATCTTACCTGGATATATACTTAAATCATCTAAGTCAATATTTTTAGAGATTTTAGTAAAAATTTATTTTGATTCATACATGAAAGTATAATTGAGTGTATATATGTATATATACATATATATTTATATGCTATTAAGCAGTTTCATAAAATTACTTGATCAGTGGAAACTGACAATGCAGATGTATTTGTCACCTTAATGAAAAATAATTGTGCAATTAATATTGCTAATTTTATTTCCTTCTTAGGACAAGACCTGTAGTGATTGTCGAAGCTTCTTTAAACCACCCCGAGTCAGTAAACAGAACAAATTTTAACTGTATTGAAAATGGATTGCCCTCTGTGTGCATGGATCTGACAATCTGCTTCTCATATAAGGGCAAAGAGGTTCCAGGTTATATCGGTAAGGGTGCCCTTAAGAATTAACGCCTGACAGAATATGCACTTCCCTCATAAACCTCATGATCATCTTTCGAGGCTTTTCCCTATATCACCATGGAGTGGTTTTTAGGGCAGGAGAGAGCAGCCGTTCTTCATCACCTTCCAGATTCTTGCTGTGTTCCAATGAGTTGGATAAGTTAAGGCTTTAGTTGTTTAAATATTATGGCAAGAAGTAGAACAACAATATCACTTGCTGTATTATTTAAGATGAACTGAGCTTAATCTGTAAGATCTCTTTAAAATAAAAAGAGCATCACCATAGCTCCTCCTGTTTTACTAGGCTTACTGAAGTCTTTAGTTGGCAGACCTGAGAGGAAGAAGTTTCTTTTCTTCTTATCCTATCCTGTTTGGGTAACTGAAGAAGCTTCTCTGAAAGTCTGGATCCTGGGTCTAATTTTGATAAATAACACACATCTCTTCAGGATTTACTATGGCAGTCGGTTCCTAAGAGCCATGCCCACATGCCTGTACGTAGACAGCTCTCAATTATCTGCTCTGCAGAAAGTGGCTTATATATAGAATTTTATTTATTTTTGACCATGCTAGGTCTTTGCTGCTTTGTGCAGGCTTTCTCTGCTTGCAGAGAGTGGGGGCCACTCTTCGTTTCAATGCATGGGCTTCTCATTGCAGTGACTCCTCTTGTTGTGGAGCACAGGTTCTGGAAGCATGGGCTTCAGTACTTGTGGTACACAGGCTTGGTAGTTGTGGCTTGTGGGCCCCATAGAGCACAGGTTTCGTATTTGAAGCACGTGGGCTCGGGAGTTGTGGCTCAATGGCTTATTTGCATGTGGAATCTTCCTAGACCAGGGGTTGAACCTATGTCCCCTGCGTTGGCAAGCAGATTCTTTTTTTTTTTAATTGAAGGATAATTACTTTACAATATTGTGATGATTTCTGCCATACATCAGCACGAATCAGACATAGGTTCCCGTATGTTCCCTCTCTCGTACCTCCCTCCCACCTCTTTCCTCATCCCACCCCTCTGGGTTTTCCCGGAGCACAGCAAATTCCCACTGGCGATCTGTTTTACGTATGGAAATGTATATGTTTCAGTGCTATTCTCTCACATCATCCCACCCTTCCCTTCCCCCGCTGTGCCCCAAAAGTCTGTCCTTTTTGTCTGTATCTCCTTTTGCTGCCCTGTAAATAGGGTCATCAGTACCATCTCTCTAGATTCCATATATATGTGTTATTATATGATATTTGCCTTTCTCTTTCTGATTTACTTCTCTCTGTATAATAGGCTTTAGGTTCATCCACCTCATTAGAGCTGACTTAAATGCGTTCCTTTCTATTGCTGAGTAATATTCCATTTTGTATATGTACCACAACTTCTTTATCCATTCATCTTCTGATGAACATCTAGGTTGCTTCCATGTCCTGGCTATTGTAAATAGTGCTGCAATAAACACTGGGGTACGTGTGTCTTTTTCAATTAAGACTTCCTCAGGTATAGTCCCATAGTGAGATTGCTGAGTCACATGGTAGTTTTCTTCCTGGTTTCTTAAGGAATCTCCACACTGTTCCCCATAGTGGTTGTATCAGTTTGCATTCCCACCAAGAGTACAACAGGGTTCCCTTTTCTCCACACCGTCTCCAGCATTTATTGTCTGTAGACTTTTAGATGATGATCATTCTGACTGGTGTGAGATGATACCTCATTGTAATTTTGATTTGCATTTCTCTAATAATGGGCAATGTTGAGCATCTTTTCATGTGTTTATTAGCCATCTGTATGTCTTCTTTGAAGAAATGTCTAGTTACTCTTCTGTAATTTTTTGGATTGCATTGTTTATTTTTCTGGTATTGAGCTACATGAGCTGTTTGTTTATTTTAGAGATTAATCCTTTGTCAATTGTTTCATTTCTATTATTTTCTCCCATTCTGAGGGTTGTCTTTTTACCTTGCTTATAGTTTCCTTTGTTATGCAAAGGCTTTCAAGCTTAGTTAGGTTCCATTTGTTTATTTTTGTTTTTATTTTCATTATATTAGGAGGTGGGTCATAGAGGATCTTGCTGTGATTTATGTTAAAGAGTGTTCTGGCAGGCAGATTCTTATCCACTGTGCCACCAGGGAAGTCCTGAAAAACTAGCTTTGATGTGGTTCATCCAACATTGTGGTTAATCTCAAATCTTATATATGTCACTTAATAAGCCTTATTTTTTTCTAGCACGTTAATGTTTCTAATTATATTATATTTAAGTTAATGCTAGGATAACTACTAATGAAACTGGCCCATGGTAGGAGAGAGACATAAAAGAGTTTACCATTTTGATGTTAAAAATTCATAAGGTTCCTGTACGCCACAAGATCTATCAAGAGTTGTTCACAAACTTGACGCTGCGGGTTGTCCTCTGAACTTCATGAAGGGAAACAAATGCTGAACCAAGCTTTAGATATGTGACAGAGGCCTCAGTCTAAATTAGCCTGTAATAAGAAGTATAGGATGAGCCTGATATTTCTACTTTAGATCAGATTCATTTTTTTAACTTTAATTTTATTTGAGTATAGTTGGTTTGCAGTGTTTTTAGTTTCAGGGGTACAGCAAAGTGATTCAGTTACACATATATTCATTCTTTCTTAGATTCTTTTCTTACAGATATAGATCAGATTCATGTTTAACAACACTCTGCAAAAGTCCTCATTAAAGATTTGGTGATGGGACAGTGAGCAGAACCTCCATCTGATTATTGATTGAAGAAGCAGCCATTTGAAAGCGTGACCCTAGTAGCACAGTGACGCGGGCAAACTGATGGGTTATCTGAGAGACGCGTTACATGGAGAGAACTATTCTCCTCTATGGAAAGTCAGTGTGTGCTGTACTACCAATTCCATTGTGGCCAAATACTTCTTTAAATGGTTGAAAACAAATATATGAAAATCATAAATGAGCATAGCATTGTTGCTGAAGCACACTTTATAGTTGTTGTAAAATGACTCCTTGGGAGAAATAATTCACATGGTAAACATATTTAGTAAAACCAGGACATCTTGCCTCTCACTGCAAGTGGATTTGTATTTCCCTTCTTTCATGTACTTCTTGTCTGAGCTCAGAGTGATGAATTTGTAGATGGCAATTTCAATTGCAACTCTGTCTCTGAGGCACTGAATCTTGGTTATTGTAATTCTGAAGATGAACTTTATTTTCTAAATAAAAAGAATGATGAAAGATTCATTTGAAGTTTGTAGGAGTGATGTAGGTTTTATATTTATGTTTCCTTGAAGTAAGTAGATAAAATCCTTCCATAAGAAGTTACTCCTAAAGTATAAATGAACACTTGAGGAATTGTATAAATTATTTTAAACATCATTTATGAATTATTGTTCCTGTTTAATGAATGACATCTCAGAAGACTATTAGATATAGCTTGTTTTGCAAGGAAACTTTATTTTTCAATTTTTTATATTGAGGTATAATTGGCATACATTATATTAGTTTCAGCAGTACAACATGATGATTCAATATTTGTGTATATTGTGAAAGAATCACCAAGACAGTCATCCCTCATCATACATAATTGTAAATTTCTTTCTTGTGTTGAGAAATTTTAATACTCACTTAGCATCTTTCAAATGTGCAATACAGTGTAATTAACTGCAGCTCCCTGATAGCTCGGTTGGTAAAGAATTCACCTGCAATGCAGGAGACTCTGGTTCAATTCCTGGGTCAGGAAGATCCACTGGAGAAGGGATAGGCTACCCACTTCAGTATTCCTGGGCTTCCCTTGTGGCTCAACTGGTAAGGAATCCACCTGCAATGTGGGAGATCTGGGTTCAATCCCTGGGTTGGGAAGATCCCGTGGAGAAGGGAAAGGCTACCCACTAGGAATTCTTGGGCTTCCCTGTGGCTCAGCTGGTAAGGAATCCACCTGCGATATGGGAGACCTGGGTTTGATCCCTGGGTTGGGAACTGGCCTAGAGAATTCCGTGAATAGTGGAGTCCATGGGGTCGCAAAGAGTTGGGACATGACTTGAGCGACTTTCACTTTCACCATGCCATACATCACATCCCCATGACTTATCTGGAACTTTGTATCTTTTGATCTTCTTCACGTGTATTTCCCATCCTGCACCCCTCACCTCTGACAGCTACCATTCTGACAAAGAACCCTTTAAATCTAAGAAATAGATCTTTCTTTCCTAATAAGATCAGTCTTGGAATTGTTTGGTTGTTGTAAATTTTTCTTGTTTTTGTTTGTTTGTTTATTGGTGATCTTCTTTAGCAGATGATCATTTACTATGTCAGATTTGAAATAAATTCTTATCAAACTGCCAGAATATTAATCGAGAGAATGTTGGACTACATTTGTTTTTGCACAAATCAACACTGGAAGATCAAGCCAGAAATCAATAAAGATAAGGAAGAGAAATACTCAGGGTCTAGGGCTGGAAAGGAGATGTCAGAATCAACTGTTATATAGGTTTGACTTTTACATCATGTGTTCACTCTACATTAAAAAAAAAAAAAAAAGACAGGTAGCAGCCCCTCAAATTGGAAACAAATGAAAATAAATGAACCCGAACCATACCTGAAGGGCTTCTCTGGTAGCTCAGTAGTAAAGAATGCACCTGCCAAGCAGGAGACAGGTTTGACCCCTGGGGGTCAGAAAGATCCACTGGAGAAGGAAATGGCAACCCACTCCAGTATTCCATGGACAGAGGAGCCTGGTAGCTACAGTTCATGGGATCGCAAAGAGTCAGACACGACTGCACAGGTTTGCAGCAGCAGCAGCAAATCATACATGAAGTTAGTTCTATAACCACACAAGATACAAGTATTCCAGGTGGCATTTGCCTGCAGTGCTCTGCGAGGTCTTCCTCAGTCAGATGTTCTAATGACAAAAGGGAAGGCTGAAACTTTATTCAGAACTTTTATTATCAGTAACAACTTCGGTCGTGTAGTTTTGAAATGTTTATATATGGGTGGTGGTATTGGTTTAGTTGCTAAGTCGTGTCTGACCCTTACAGCACCATGGATTATAACCCACCAGGCTCCTCTGTCCATAGGATTTTTCAGGCAAGAATACTGGAGTGGGTTGCCATTTCCTTCTCCAGTTTATATATGGGAGGATTAAGCAAATAACCAAAGATATTAATTTTCAGTTTATAATTCTTTTTTTAAAATTTGTAAAAATAATTTTTGAAATATACGTTTTAAATTGTTTCCTCTTTCATATTTCAGGTTAGTTTTTAGAAAGTAATTTAATAAAGATAATTTAATATGTTCCCAGTATGCTATATAACTGTGACTATTATCACTTCAAAGATAAAGAAAATAAATTAATACTGTATGAATTATATTCATTGCAATTCTCTCTACATTTTTGCAGTTTTGCTTTATAACATGAGTCTGGATGTGAACCGAAAGGCAGAGTCTCCATCGAGATTTTACTTTTCTTCCAATGGAACTTATGATGTGATTACGAGAAGCATAAAAGTATCGAGCAAAGCAACTAGCTGCCAAACACATCGAGCATTTATGCGGGTAATGTAAACTTGTTTTCGTTAACAGATATGTAAACTTCAGTATCATCAATACATTTAATTCTTATTGTATTGGTATGTTTTATAAAACATAATGAAAAGTGTTAACGCCTCCCGAGCTAATCTAATACTCTGTAGTCTCCATGTTAGACCACCCTGTGACCTGGGTAATTCAAACCCTGCTTACTGCTGCGCCTTTGTTTCATCTTTATCACATTGAGGGCATCTCTGTTTTTAAGATCTGCCTTTTCCTATCCTCAGTTGTTACTGTCCCATCTCTGTTTACATGCTTGCCTAAAAATGTAAATATTAAGTAGCTCTGCGAACCCCAAATCTATGCCTGGTAGATTTTGGGGGCTGGGGGCAGGCTGTGGAAGTTGGTTTGTTTTTCACGTGACTTTAAGAAGCAGAAGTGAATGTGCTGCTTTGGGATCGTGCCTTTGTCTCTGAGCCAGCACTGTTGGTGATGTCGGTGGGAACTCACACGGTTGTCGCGTGGTGGGGCCATCTGTGGGCCGGGATGATGACTCTCGGGATGGTTTGGTGTGTATTCTGCCAAAGCATAGCCAATTTCATGTTTCTTTTATTAAAACACTCATTCCCAAACTGATCATCACGTTCCTTGCATTGGTCACATTTTATCGTATGAAGCAGTGCCAGGTCTTTTTCATTAGGGAATGGTGTACTTCATCAGAAAATCTATTGTCACAAAAAAGCCAAACTATTCCCGGGAGCCCTTTCTGGGATTTCAAATAGTAGCCTCAGCTTAGACCTTAATTATCCTTTAGATGCTTATTCCAAGCAAATGCAAGCAAGCAACAGGACTATTAAATGTTAAAAGCAATAATCCTTATGCTATTTCCTCATTTCCCTTAACAATTTTTATTATTGTACTAGGATAAAGCTATTAAATGGTTGACAGCCAAAAGTGTAGAATGATATTAGAGTAACCATCATTGATATGGTGGGGATTAAAGAGGTTTTTTAAAAATTCTACACAGTTAATTTTCTTCCAGTTAACCAAATTTAGAGACTAACATTGAGACCATTTTATACTTCCACCTTTTCCCCTTCTATTTGCTTCTATTTGCCATGCAGCAATGGGGCTGGATGCCATGATCTTAGTTTAATATTTATTCTTAAGCTGGTTCTTTCACTTTCCTCCTTCACCCTCATGTAGAAGCTCTTTAGTTCCTCTTCACTCTCTGCCATTAAGAGTGCTATCATCTGCATATCTGAGGTTGTTGATATAGTACTTCTAATGAGGAGTCATGTTTAAAAACAATTGGACTATATTATGATGATCTTTTATCCGGTTTGTTTCACTTTTTCTATTTCATATTCAGTGCTCACATTTCATTTAGTTTATGCTCTCCAATTTTTGGAGACTTTTTTTCTTTTTTTTTTTTTTTGATGATCTTTCTCAAGTCTTTATCAAGTGTAGTAGAGAAAAGCTTTTGTATACATATATAAAAATATGCATTATATATATTTTAGAAAGCTTATGAATTTTTGCCTAACTCAAAAATTGAGACCATTTTAAAGATAATAAAAGGGCCAGCACTAGACATTGATAAATATATTGTGTTGAATTTGTATAAATGGCAGTGAATTGATCTGATTTTGTTGGTCCTGTTTCTTGGTATTGCTCCTATGACTAAGTGTCCATCAAAACTGTGCCCATTCCTCAGAATAAGCTTGTACCCGAAATGACAATTGAGCAGCGGCTTCTGTGTTTGTTGCATGTGTGCTTGCTGTGTTACCGTGGTAGTGACAAGAGCAGGTTACAGCCATGACTTGGGGCCATACTGCCAAAGTCAAAAATAGCATTTAGCTCTGGGATTGGTACATAGTGGGACTGTTCATTTAAGAAGGATTGTTTCTTCAAATGTTGTTTTTCCTTTCTAAATTACCTTGCTTTTGTTTGGGACATTTTTTTAAACCTGTTACATGGAAAGTCAGAAGGCTACTCCAACACCCTCCCTTGCAACAACTCCAAAGGGTAGGTGTAAAAGCTACAGAAGCAGCTGTCCTAACCTTGAGTTTGGTCAAGGACTTCCAGCTGTTATTTGGGAAGAGGTGAGAAGATAATGTGTGCATTTCCCACCCCCACCAGCATGGTATCCAGGGCATTCAGAAACATTCACTGAATTGCTCCTTTGTTCTGGAAAGCATGTCCGGTGTCAGGGGTGTATTATACATATGCATTCTACCTCGGCACCCTTTACAGTTAAATAAGGTGATACTTTTGAATTATTGTTCTCAGGCCCACAGCCCCCACCTCTCAGAGGACAACCCGCCTGCTACCTGGGCATGCTTCCCTTGTATAGGTTCTGTTGGCTATACCAATCAAGCTCTACTTCTCCTTCCAATTAATTTAATAGATATTGAGTACCTGCATGTTGTCAGGTTCTGTTTGAGACTTTTATATAGGTCAATGACTGAAACATAAAAAAGGTTACTACCCTGATAGAGCTTATAGTGTAGTGTGGTGAGATAAACAACAGTAATAAAATGTAAATTTTATAGCATTTTAGAGGAAGATAAGAGTGTTAGTTGCTCAGTCTTTTCCGATTCTTTGCGACCCCATGGACTCCAGCCCACCAGGCTCCTCTGTCCATGGAATTCTCTAGGCAAGAATACTGGAGTAACTGTTCGTTTCTCCAGGGGATCTTCCTGACCCAGGGAATGAATCTGGGTCCCCTGCGTTGCTGGCAGATTCTTTACCATCTGAGCCACATTATGGGTAATGGAAAAAGGAAAGGAGAGCAGGCAGAGCACAGGAAACGAGTGCTGGGGAAGGAGTAAAGGGTGCAATTTTAAATAGGGTGGTCAGAGTGAGTTTCATTCAGAAGGTGACACTTGAGCAAAGACTTGAAGGAAGCACGGAAGTTACCAGGGGCAATGCAGATACCTGGGGCATTGGTCCTCAACTTTGGCATCCAACAGCATCACCTGGGAAGCTGGTTAAAACCATAGATTGCTGGGCCCCACCTAGAGTTCTTGATTCAGTAAATCTTCAGTGAAGCCTGAGAGTTTCCATTTCTACAAAGGGTGCAGGTGATGGTGATGCTGCCAGTTTGGAAACTATGCTTTGAGAATCGCCCATCCAGGAGGAAAACAGTACAGAAAGAAGAATTAGGTAAAAAAAAAAAAAAAAAAAAAAAACCTTCAAGACAAGAACATGCCTGGTTGTTTTGGAGAATCATGGGGAGGCAAGGATGGCTGGAAAAGAGAGCAGGGGAAGAGTAGTAGAAAAAAAGGTCAGATCACATAAGATCTGTGATTTTCTTTCTCCAAATAAAATGGGATCTATTGTAGAGTTTGGAGCAAGAGAGGTGACATGATATAACTGAGTAATAATAAGGAATACTCTAGGCTCCCTAATTGCTATGTTGAGACTAGGCAGCCACAGGTTGACACAGGAAGAGGATACTTCAGCAAGTCAGCTGAGAGATGATGGCTCCAGTGAAGATGGTGGTAATGGATATGGTGAGAAACAGGGGAAGACAGATCCTGCACAATTTACTGAAAGATTGGATGTCTAACATTCAAGAAAGAAAGGCTCCAAAATGATTCCAAGGTTGTTAGCCCAAGCCACTAGAAGAATACAGTTTTCATCAATAGGGCAAGGGAAACAACTCTCGGGTGGAAAATGTTGAAGTTCAGTTGTGGACCTGCTGAGCTGGAGAGATTTGTTTTACTTTTAAGTGTATAGAGCAATTCAGCATTTAAATATACTCATCTGGAGTTGGAGAATGCTATGGAACTGGAAATACAATGCCTCTTTGGCTTATGAATGAGGTTTAAAGTCATATGAGATTATTGAGATCATGACAAGAAGAGAGAAGAGCCAAGGTCTGTCCTCTGGGCACTACACCATGAAGAAATTGAAAGAGAAGGCTTACAATGGAGATGAGAAGGACCAGTCAGTAAGGAAGGAAATCAAAAGCTCCGGCATCCTGGAGGTGAAGTAAATAAAGCAGGGTAAAGAGGAGGGCATGATGATGTTTTCAGTGCTTCTGCTTAGTCAAATAAGATGAAGACTAAGAACTCACCATTGGGATTGGCAGTGTAGAAGCTATTGGTGATCACAACAACAGCCTTTCAGAGGAATAGTAGGGGGAAAGGAGGAGAAGAATTGGAGACAGAGAGTAGTTTAATCTTTCACAGATTCTTGCTCCAAAGGGGGCTGAAGAAAAGGGGTTGGGAGTCAGTAGCTGACAGGAGAAGTAAAGCGACTTTTTTTTTTTTTTAAGATAAGAGTAGCATGTTTTTATGCTGATGGGTATGTTCTAATAGAGTGAAACATTTAGGAAATAGATGAGAGGAAAGAATAGTTGGAGCAAAGTTCTCAAGGCAAAAGCAGTGGGATTTAATTGTACAAAGGAAGGATTGATTCTAGGTAGGCACATGCATAGTTTGTTTATGTGCAGATGTTGGGCACGTGTGGTTGGGAGAACTGGACATTCTCTTCTGATTGCTTCAATCTTCTCAATGAAGCGAGAAGCAAAGTCATTAGCTTTAGTTAGAATGGAAGAGGTGGTGTTTAGAGTTTGGGACGAAGATGTGAAATAGTCTTCTCAGAGTGTGAGAGAGTGAGAGGGAATAATATGGTCCTGAGATGGCATTAGGCTCTCTCTTGCATCAGAAGGTGAGATGCGTCAGTAGGGCTGTGGTTTTTTCCAGTCACATCCAGCCTGATAGGTGGGAGTAGATGACAGTCAGCCGTGGTTGTGGTCTGCCAATAGAGTGACACAAAGAAGAAGAGAGAGTGAGGAGTAAGCGAGTGGTTATGTTGTTGGCCATGAAGGTTATTAAGCAGGCTGAGGAGAGGAGAGGGGACATGAGGAGGTGTGTGAGGAACAGGGGGAGGAAGCTGAATGCGAGGCCCCAGTGGGATCAGCAAATTGCTGGACTTGAGTATTAAAGACAATGAGCCAGATAGATCTCACCAGTTTTACATGTAAGAGCCGTTGCGGATCTGAAGGTGAGCAATGACTGAATTTTGTTTTTATTCTTTCACATAATCCATTGGTGATCTCACGTAAGTGAAAATTTTTAACCCTACTTATATTTTAAAAACCCATCATAGTCTTTGATGGTAGAAAATTTGGCTATTTTTTAAATTCCAAATCTCAAAAATCTTGACCTTTATTACATCCTTCTCTTTTAATCACATATTTTAGTTTCATGTATTAGATTTTCTTGGAGTGTGGTAGACATTTTTAACAATTAATAATGATCACATCACTGGAATATAAATTTATTGGTATGTTATTTTTCTGAGACTATATGGTCATTTTTCTGGTTGGTAAGCACATCAGTTTTCTCAAGTTTTCTACTTAATCTACTCATAATTAAAACAGGTATTACATAAGATTGTTTTATGTGAATTGTCAAAATGTGTTCTTAAGAAAATATGAAGGTAGAAATTATTATTTTTTCCTTATAGAAAACTCCATTTTTTAGTTGTCTAAAATTATGCCAAGCTTTAATTTTTGCTATTAGAGCCTTAAATTATTAGATGTTATGAAAGAAGAAACTAGAATTTAGAGTTGGGAGTTAATAAAAGGTTGCTATGATAGAAAATAATGGTTAATTTTTATGAATTATAGTGTTTTATCTATCAGAATTTTATATCATTTTTCCCTTTATGAAAATGTTGCCTCATTCACTTAAGCATATGAAAATGAATCTTTGTCTTTGTTGCCTTCATAAGTACAACTTGATTTGGTCTTAGAGCCTTCTTAGGAAAAGAGCTTAGGACAGGGGATAATTTTGAGGCTATTTTGATTTAGGAAAACCTAATCAATAATTGCCAACAGTTTTTTAGAAATGTTGGAGCAGCCATGCTAGTGAGACTTACCTTAAGGTTTTTAAAGATGACATTTCTTAATTGATCTTGATGGAATCTCTGCATCAAAACACTCACTGATTGTTTGGAAAGAGAACTAACGATCCAGTGAGCTTAGTAGCCTTAGCATGTTCTATAACAAGCATGAAATCAACCTGCCTGTGTATTTAGTAGACTATCAAGTTTATTCTTTCTTTGCTTTCTCTGAATCCTAGGTTTCTAAAATAAAGGAATTTTATTTTGTTACATGATTCTTTGGATGACTTCTAAAACCCAACATTTTCAGTAATAACTTCAAAGAAATGAATGTGTATTTGATTAGTAAATATATTTATTTGTATTTTATTTGCTTATATTTTTAAGATGTACAAAGTTTATACATAGTTTAATGAAGTACCATTTGCTCCAAAGTAGTTATATTTTAACCTCAACACACTATGGACTTTCTGCTGAAAATCTAAATGCAAGAAAACTACATAACTATACTGATATTATGGTATCCTAGAAGTAGATTGGTTATTCCAACATTTATTAATTCTTTGTTAGATTCAAGGTCTTTGAAGGTATTATCTTTTGCGTGTTTGTATTTTTAGAGCTAGCACAGCTCATTATATAAGGCCCTTAATTGAATAATATTTAATAAATTTATAGATGATGTGTTCTCAGTGCTTTTAAAATAATTCTGTGAGGAAAAAAATCTGAGAATAGTCTACTGGTATAATGGTTAGAATACCTGTCTTGGGGATGTTATCTTTTCTCTGAAAGTTTTAGTCCGAGGTATTTGACAATTTGCCCTCTGAAACATACTTAGCAGATGAAATGGTTATAATTACACATGGCCTTCCTGGCTCAGATTCCAATCTGTGCCCTAGTCTTCCCTTCTCCCATACCAACTCATTCCCCACATTGGCACCAGAGCAGCATTTCAAAAGCACAAATCTGATCACATTCCTTATTTAAAAGTCTTCTATATGAGCATTTTCCCACACCCTTTCGAGTGTAGATTAGTGGCTCTCCCTGTTCTGCACTTGTGTCTGCGTGTATCAGAATGTTCATCCCCCCACCACATGTGTGGATTTATGGGTTATAAACTGTGCCATAGACACCGACTTTCAGATTTGTGTCCCTAGACCCTGTCTTCTACAGAGTAGACCCATGAATAGATATCTTCACATGTTTATTTATACCTCAACATCAGTTTTCATTCGGTAATATTTTATAAATATTTCTGGCTCCACCCTTTAAATAAATTCCTTCACTGCATAAACACAGGAGGACATGAACCTACAGCTCCATTCTCGTTGGCCATACTGTACATTTCTGTGAAATCAGACAATAAGGCAGACTTTATGTAATTTCTGGCATGTGCTAATTTGCATGCTTGTGAGTGTCCTATTTTTATGTAATTGTCCATAAAAATGTGTCATGGAATCGTTATTTTTAATATAGATAGCACACGCCCATCCAAATTAAAAATTTTAAACAAATCTACTTTTTCCCTCCTATATATTAGTCACTTTAAGACATTTTTTATATTATAGCTTCTGTCCTTAGGTGGAGCTGTTAAAGTTAAGTAAGTGTGAATATCTGTCAAATACAGTTCTTGTAAGAACACACGTACATTTTATATATTGTGAGAAAAGCATAATTAATAGCTAATTAGGATAATGAAAGTAATATACACCAGATGTAGAGAAGACCTTGTGGAAAATTAGTATGAATTAGATAACATGTGATGTGGTCAAAGCAAGCTTGTTGAGAAGAATTAAAACAGTGGACATGTGGAGGGACAATCAGTGGCTGTCTAGCTCCTACATCTAGGGAATAATTTAATCAAGTTTGCTATTGTAATACTCAGGGCTTCAAGCTGTTCCATTTTCACAAGTTGACAACTTGGGATTTGGGCCTTGATTTGCAGCATTCCTGTATGGTCAAGGTTTCAGGTTGAGATGATCACTTACCGAGTAATCTAATAAAAACGTCTCCATGTGTGAGAATGGGAAAGCCATGAGAGTCTTGAGTGCTTTGAGTCATGCTACACATCGTCCAGGTACCACTTCATTAGTACAAGTCTAATTGCTTCCCTAGTGGTTCAGCAGTAAAGCATTCACCTGCCAATGCGGGAGACATGGTTTGATCCGTGGGTCGGGAAGATCCCTGGGAGAAGGAAATGGCAAGCCATTCCAGTATTCTTGCCTGGGAAATCCTAAGGATAGAGAAGCCTGGTGGGCTACAGCCCATGGGGTCGCAAAAATGTCAGATACAACTTAGCGACTAAGCAATACTTGTATTAGTAGAAAATGTAGCTCATTTTCTATTTAGTGTTCATTAGTTGGCAATAGGCTAATTTTATTTTTTCTCACTCCTTCCAAATAGTCACCAGAATTTATTATAAGAAACTAAAGTTCTGTAAATCCTTGGTTGGCTTATATAGCTACATTTTGAAGTAATATATGCACATAATAATTATAATAGTTAACATCTGTTGAGATCTTAATACATACCAAGCATTGAGCTAAGTGTTTTACATACATTATGCCACTGAATCCTCACAACAATAAAGTGTAGGTGTCATAATCACCATTATTACCAACCATTTTCAAATGAGGTAATTGGTCCATAGATTATGTAATTTTTCCAAGGTTACATAGATAACAAGTGAGGGAACTGAGGTTTGAACCCTAGTACTCTGCCTTCAGACCACTTGATTTTAACCATATATATATATATATATATATATATATATATAGTTAATGATGAGAAGAAACAATTAAATCCTTTTTTAATTACATAAAGACATAGAATAGGTATAGTCTTTTATGTGATGTGTCATATTTATTAACTAACTTTTATTAAAAATTAATACAGATGTAAGCAGCATAGCTATGATCTTTATGATAGGTATTTTTTCTATTCATTCGGGGTTATTAATTTATGAGCTTTGGAAATCTACCTTTAGGCAGAAATGTTTAAGCTTTAGTCCAACTCTGAATTGTCTGTAAATAAATAGAAATCCACTGACATTCACTAGGATGTTTGTCAGTTACAATGTCATGGATCTACTAACGAACTAAGTGTAAATATAAACCTCATAAATATAACTAAATTATAGTTAAAATTAATATGTCTAGTCCTAGTGAAAACACTTCAGTTCTTTTAATGGTCAAGAGGGACTTTGCTAACTATTTTTTTAACAAGAACTATAGGAGATCAGCCCTGGGTGTTCATTGGAAGGACTGATGCTGAAGCTGAAACTCCAATACTTTGGCCACCTCATGCAAAAAGTTGACTCATTGGAAAAGACCCTGATGCTGGGAGGGATTGGGGGCAGGAGGAGAAGGGGACGACAGAGGATGAGATGGCTGGATGGCATCACCGACTTGATGGGCATGAGTTTGAGTAAACTCTGGCAGTTGGTGATGGACAGGGAGGCCTGGTGTGCTGCGATTCATGGGGTCGCAAAGAGTCAGACACGACTGAGTAACTGAACTGAACTGATAGTTAGGAATGGAGAAGGAAATGACAACCTACTCCAGTGTTCTTGCCTGGAGAATCCCAGGGACGGCAGAGCCTGGTGGGCTGCCATCTATGGGGTCGCACAGAGTCAGACACGACTGAAGCAGCTTGGCAGCAGGCATAGTTGGGAAAGATTGACGGCAGGAGGAGAAGGAGACGGCAGGAGGAGAAGGGGATGACAGAGAATGAGTTGGTTGGATGGCATCATCAACTCTATGGACATGGGTTTGGGTGGACTCTGGGAGTTGGTGATGGACAAGGAGGCCTGGTGTGCTGCGGTTCATGGGGTGGCAAAGAGTCAGTCAACTGACCGACTGAACTGATAGATTGAAATGGGCATATGAAAACTTGAGTCAAGCCAAGCTTTACATTTATGTTTTTAGTGTGAAAGACAATGAGTGTGAGGAATTTTTCAAATATTTTCTGAGTATAGTAACAATTACATTACCAAAATAAGAAAAGAAAAGAAAAACTGCATAGTTCCTATGTGCATGCTGAGTCACTTCAGTCGTCTCCGACTCTTTGCAACCCTGTCACCTGTAGCCCACCAGGCTCCTCTGTCCATGGGATTCTCCAGTCAAGAATACTATAGTGAATTGCCATGCCCTCCTCCAGGGGATCCTGACCCAGGGATTGAACCTGCATCTCTTATGTCTTCTACATTGGCAGGCAGGTTCTTTACCACTAGCACCACCTGGGAAGCCCAGTTCCTATGTGAGTGGACAGCATCATCTGATTGTGAGCGTCCTTCTCAAATCCTGAGATTAGATCTATTTTTAATTCTGTTGTGCATAAGATACTTTTTCTATAGATTTGCCATCAACATTTCTTATTTCTTGTAGCTTAAATGGTCAATTGAATTCTGTTATAAATTCTCATGGATTACTTTATAGTAGACTCTTATTTGTCCATGTTCCTTGTTATTGTTCAGTCACTAAGTCATGTCTGACTATTAGCAACCCCATGGATTGCCACACACCAGGCTTCCTTGTGCTTCACTATCTCCTGGAATTTGCTCAGATTGAGCAAATGTCCATTGAGTCTTTGATGCCATCCAAACATCTTATCCTCTGTTGACCCCGTGTTATCCTGCCCTCAGTCTTTACCGGCATCAGTGTCTTTCCCAATGAGTTGGCTGTTTGCATCAGGTGGCCAAAGTATTGGAGCTTCAGATTCAGCATCAGTCCTTCCAATGAATATTCAGGGTTGATTTCCTTTAGGATTGACTGGTTGGATCTCCTTGCTGTCCAAGAGACTCTCAAGAGTCTTCTTCAGCACCACAGTTTGAAAGGATTAATTCTTCAGCACTTAACGTCCTTTATGGTCCAACTCTTACAGTCATATGTGGCTACTGGAAAAACTATAGCTTTGACTATATGAGTTTCCCTTGTGGCTCAGCTAGTAAAGAATCCTCCTGCAATGTGGGAGACCTGGGTTTGATCCCCGGGTTGGGAAGATGCCCTGGAAAAGAGACAGGCTACCCACTCCAGTATTCTGGCTGGAGAATTCCACGGGCTGTATAGTCCATGGGGTCACAAAGAGTCGGACATGACTGAGCGACTTTCACTTTTCACTTTGACTATATAGACCTTTGTCAGCAAAATGTCATCCCTGCTTTTTAATACATTGTCTAGGTTTGCCATAGCAAGACAGGAAAAAAAAATAAATGAGTCTGCTTTGTTCCATATATATCGAAATTTTTATATCCCTCTAGGCAGGGCTCAGAGAATTACTTTCTAAGGACTGTTATGTTTTTTATCTTATCTGACTCCATTTTTTTTTTTCACAGACTTGGGATTCTTGAACACCTTTACTATTTAGGGAAGGGTTTCCTTAATTAAATGTCAAATGCTTTTGAACATACTTTCTTATTTTATTATTTTATTTATTTCAAGTTATTTTAGTGTGTGTGTGTATGTCAGCAGATAACTTTGATAGTAATGTAGTGTACTCCCATTTAACAAAGGGGCTATTGAATAATCAAATGGAAAAGATGATACAAATTTTAAGTTCATGTGAAAGTGTTTTTAAAAGAGAGAAAAATAATTCCTGCATGTAGAAATAAAGATTAAAATATATGAATTGACAATCAGTGGAATAAACTCACAGTTGTTTCTTTGGGGCCAGAAGACAGTACCATTTAAAATTCTAATCACTCAGACTTTTTGATCACATATAGATAAGATTAAGAATGATAAATGTTGTATAAAAATTAGTAAGGTATTAAACTTAGAATGTCATACAGAGGAAAATGGATTCCAGATGGGTTACAATTGCTGTGTAATTGATAAATCCAAGAACTCTTTCTTTATGAAATGTGAAAGCACAATAAATATAGAAATACTGTAACAACTAATAAGAAAATTGTATGCATAGAAAATAGCATGGAAGAAAATATGCTGAAATGCACACCTCTATAGCTATTAGATAGTTCTGGTTTTTCTTTTTAATAACTTTTGTCTTTTTCCTAATAAACATGAATGCCTTTGATATGAGTGAAAATGTGCAGTTCAATTTTTTAACAATATAGCTTAAAAAGAAAGGATTTTTTTTTTTTTACTTCCACATGTTGTGTTTAGCCTTGTGTAGGAGAGGAGGGACTTATATATTTTTTTAATTTACAGGCTTATTTTTATTATTAATTCATATGGTTTTCAATTTCTGTAGAAAGATGTACGGGACATTCTCACCCCAATTCAGATTGAAGCTGCTTACCACCTGGGGCATCATGTCATCAGTAAACGAAGCATAGAGGAATTCCCTCCACTTCAGCCAATTCTTCAGCAGAAGAAAGAAAAAGACATCATCGAGAAAACAGTAGGAATATTTTTCTTTATTTGAAACATTGTGTGACATACAACTAAAGAATTATTTTTTAATATTATATAGTTCTGCAGAAGTGAACTATCTGAATTCTTTTTAAAATTTTAATTAAATTTTTTTATAAAAAAGATTTATGGTCTTGTTTTCCATTCTTTTTTTTTTATTTTCCCTTTAGGATATTGAACTGAATACTTTTAACTATGCATTTAGTCATAGCAGTGATTTCCCATATATACATGAAATGTTAATTTTCTCTCCTCGATACCTTGTCAGTGAAGAAAGTGTATTTCTAGCAAGGACTTCTAATGGAAGTGAGCAGCATTAACAAGTTATTCAGTGTCGTCATGTGTCTTCAACTTATCTTTCTCATTTTCTGTCTCTTTTTTCATTTTGTTTCCCTCTCACTCACCCTGCCCACAGATTCATTCATGTCTTTATTAGTCAGATTTTACTCATTTATAAGCGTGTATTTAATTACACAACAGTTTCTCTTTTTAACTTAACTATATGCTTTTCAACCACATCTCAGGATCTAAATGCATTTTGAGATTGATCCTGCACTCTAACCAGTGAACTGCTCTTTCAAATGTATGCCAAAATATATCAGTTTCACTGACAGTTTATTCCCAGGAGTTCAGTTCAGACTTTTACTATCCAACAGCAAAAAGACAGAGTCAAAGGATGTTTGGGGCTGTGGTAAAAGTACTCATTAAAACATTCACTCATATACAGAATGCAAAAGGTGAAAAGGACATTTAAAGGTCTAGGTCATATCCTGTGCAGGCAAAATTGCCCCTACGTCACTTTAAGATGTTTGAGCTTAGAATCAGCACTGTCTGCTCTCTGTGCTAAATCAAATGAAGATGATAACTTAAGAGGAAACTTTCTCTATACCTTTGTATGAAAATATTTATGGAAGTCAGTTTTTTTTCACTCTTTTGTTGAACTGCAGCTTTCAGTATCAACTACCTTTAAATGCCTTTAATAATGAACATCTCAGTATTTTAAGTACATAAGCTCAAATCTTAGGAACTTGTTATTAAAATGAGCTACATTTTGATTCTTCGAACAACCTGCTTTACAAATAAAAGTAATAGAAAAAAGTTATATTTAAGTCATCTAGGGAACGATTTAACTTCACACTTCCCTCTGCTCCGCTGGTATAGGCAGTGTCTGGTCTGATATGCATCTGACAGTGCTCCACTCACTTTCCATTTCATGGGCCTGGCTCCCTCCTCTGCCTCCAGATTTCTCTCTTTCGTGTTATCTCTCCCCCTTTCACCTGCCCCTCTCTGCTTGCTTTCTTCTTATATCTTTTATGTCTGTATTTCTTTGTCCAGCTTATACCTAAGGGCTTCCTGTGTACCTTACAGTATCTCTGGGTCCTATTAAAATGCTTGGAATTAAATAAATTCTGGAATCTCTTGATAAACTATCATTTGTTTTTATTCACTGTATCTTCACAGTAAAATTTCTGCATTTTATTATTTTCAGCATAATATAAAGTCACTGTTCTACCATCTGTGAAAACTGTGTCATGCTTACGTATAATAAGCAGGATAACATGGCACCACCAGAAAATCGAGAGGCATTCGATGAAAAAGTCTTGGCAGCACAAGTTTTAAACACTTACAGAGGTTACTATCACAGTTCGATTAAACTTCTTTTTATACAACTACTATGAAAGAATTTTTTTTTTTTACTTAACACAGATTTTAAATTTACCTATTGAAAGAACTTGGTTCCTTGAGCCCTGGAATTGTTATCTGAAACTTCTAATTCTCAAATTGAACTTTTTGAAAGTTATCAATTTGCTATATTAATTTTTTCTCATGTATTGTAGATGTTATTCTTTAAAAAACATAGAAATAGGCTTTCTGATTTTAACTAAAATAAAAAATATTGTCATTTTATTTCCAGATAAATTTTGCCAGATTTTGTGCCCATGAAAACTGTACTGCTGATTTACAGGTTTCTGCAAAAATTGGATTTTTGAAGTAAGTGTACTTTGCTCTCTGTTATTCATCAGGATGGGGTACTTTATATGTGCATGTGGGTTCTAAAGAATAAAGGACTAAGAACTAATCTTTGGGGGTTAACAACATTTAAAGACCTGGAAAAGAACAACATTATGCTGAAAGAGACTAAGTGATCTATACAGTAGTCATATAAAATACGTTCAAAGGTGACCACTTACTGAAAGAATGAGACTGTGTGAGCACCATGGGTTTATCAGGCATAATTTTAATCTTTTTATTGATAATTCAGGTATTTCAGGATTTGAGTGTGTTTTAGATTATCATTAGTATAATTGTATTTATTTTTCAAACATTTTAAAGTACCTGTTAATAGAATTTTAGTGGCAAAGTGAGCTAACCTTTATTACATCATGTTTAGTATTCTATCATCCAAAAACTGTTTACATAGTTCAGTGATGCATAAGTGTTTGTTGCTCAGTCATGTCTGACTCTGCAACCCCATGGACCATAGCCCACCAGGCTCCTCTCAGTGAAATTCTCCAGGCAAGATTATTGGAGTGGGTGGCCATTCCCTTCTCCAGGGGATCTTCCTGACCCAGAGTTTGAACCCAGGTCTCTTGCACTGTAGGCAGATTCTTTACTATCTGAGCCACCAGAGAAGTCTGATGCACAAGTTCAGACTGATGCACAAAATCTCTAAATTTATATGACACATTTGAAAGGGAATAAACCATTTTGCTCTTCTAAATTCATAGAAGGGAAACAGAAAAAAGAAAACACATGTAACATGCTTAGAATAGTGTACATAGTACAAACTGGATAAATGCTTGCAAAATAAACCATTGTAATTTTGTACCGTATTTATGTCCTCTCTATTGCCATTGTTCTGCATGTGGAAGGGAAGAAGTAAAAATGAAGATTGGAGATCTATACTTCAGGTTAAGAGCTACTTGTGTATGAAAAGTGAGAGAGAGAAGGAGGCGTCACTGACAGGGCAGGAAATGGGAGACTTCTTTGGGGAGGCAGGGATGTAAAGGAAGCAGGTTTAAACTGGGGTATTCTGAGTTTGGTGAGATTTCTGTATGTAGCTCTCCACTGGAAAATCTAGTTCAGGATTGTATTTGGGGGTCCTCTATACATTAGTGACTTAGGAAAATGCCTGGGATCGAAATGGGAATTTCACAGAGAAAAGAAGTAAGGATCAAATCTTGGCAAGGGTGGATAAATTTCATTTAAAAAGCTTAAAAAGAATACGGAGTTACTGCAGGAGACTGAACAAGTAACTTTATAGAACCAAGAGGAAAATCAAGTCCATGTTGAGCTAGCCAATGGAAAATGTAAAAAGAGAGACTTAATACTGTAATTTTGTAGAGATCAGAGACCATAATGAATGAGGAAAGGTCATGGAAGTTGGCACTTAAAATGTGACTGGCGGGGGAAAAATAGAAAGTCACCAGCAAATTTTAACATAGAAATGTCTGAGCAGTTGTAGCATAATGACAGCATCTGTGATTAAGGGAATATTTATGTATTTATCAAAGGTTATTTATTTAATCATGGGATGATATAAGCAAATGTGAAGATCAAAGGCAGTGAAAAGAATAAATTGAACAGAGGGTCTACTTAAATCCAGGGGATACTTTCAGATCCTACTTGAGTTCTCCTGTGAAGGTCTGGCAACTGTTCACATTCTTTGTTCGGTGGGTTTTGCTTTCATTTCCGTGAGGCCACCCTCCTCCCATTCTCTGTGTATTGCTACTTCTCTAGCCCCTCCTCAGCTGTGCTGGGGGATCGCCGATTTTGGCTCTGTTGGCCCTTTCTCACTCGCCTGTATTTTCCCTGGATAACCTTACTCACAACTGTGACCTCCCCTGGCCTGCCTCTACTGCTGATCCACGCCTCTGAGCTCACACCCACTCATCCAGCTGCCTATCACACATGAACTGTTGGAAGCCTAGTCACCATCCACCAATGACACAACCATTAGTTACCGAAGCCAGCAACCTGCAGTTCGGCCTGCACCCTTCTCTCTTTCTTATCCCTGACGTCAAATAAATTACCTAGCCTTATAATACTACCACCAGATATGTTTTTTATCCATCATGCTACTCTATCTCTACGACTATTGCTCTGAACCAGGCGCTCAACATCCTGCCTGAATCAATGGGCTTAACCACTTTCTGGGATCCTGGTGTCTGACTTTGCATTATTCGAATTCCTCTACCAAGATGTTTCCAGAGTGAGTTTTCTCACTTAAGCTTATGATAGTAGGGCTTTAGTAGTACATTATAATCTTAAAAATCTGAAGTCCTTAGTGCTTTTTCTTAGCAATTCCACTGAACTTTTTTCCATTGATTGCAGAATATTTATGGTTCCTTGGCCACACCATCCTCTCCTGAGCCTCTGTATCTTTTCACTTCGACCTACCTATGTAGTTAGCCCTTATTTATCTTATAAATCTCAGCTGTTTCCTAGGTAAAGCAGCCCCACTTTGTCTCTGGCTACAAAAACCTGAGTCCTCCAGTGTTCCTGTTCCCACTGCATCTGTGCTCACCACTATTATTGTCCATCTCCACACTACCCTATAGGCTGCTTCAGGTGTCTGCATTTTCATCTTTGTGGCCCTAATGCAAAATAAAGTGCCTGGAATGCTATAGGTGACAAATGGATGTTTGCTGAGAATGCAGCAAGGACCTAAAGGAAACAGCGTGGGGATAAGACACATGTAGACGGGTTAGGCTTAGAAAGCAGTTAAGATTTTCTTTATCTTGAGCTAAGAAACTGTGAACAGATGCTGACATTAAGAAATTTTAATGTGGTAGGAGGGGAAATATAGAGAACTCATGGATGGCCAGAATAAAAACTGAGTTTGTAAATAGAAAGTGAGGGCTCTGAGGATGGGTTTGGGACCTCGTGAAGGGAACGGGAAAAGATTCAAAGTAACTGTAATAAATGGGATGGAGGGTCAACCAGGAATGAGTAAAAAGGTTGACAAACAGTGTTGAGTACCCTGCTGGGGTGGGATGACATATGGCAGAGAATAAATTAATTCTTTTCACTTAGGCAATGCCAGGATAGCCTTGAGCATCCACAGTTGAGGGCCAAGAAGCCCTAACCGATTTGATTGATAATTGAACTCTATACTTAAATTATCCAGATTGGCTGCTTAGATAGTCCTAAAACAGCAACCACTAACTACTTCATAATTCAGCATGTAATTGTGGTGCCTTTGTTGAAATATTAGATGAATAATTTATAACCTTCCCATTCATGTATTTTTTCCCTAAAATGCCTAGTCTTCCTGGTACTTTTGCTGTCATGAGCCTTTGATAAGAAAGATAATTTTGTGTGGTAAAGATTATCTAAGATATAATTAAGTGGCGTTTTCATCTCTTTAAATCAGACACCCTCACTGTCACCTTGTCATCTTTCATTGCAATTCCTCAGGTCCATGAAAAAAAAATGTTGAAATTTATAGGAACTTATGAAGAAGGCTAATTTCCTGAAGAATTAAAATATATCTTCCTGAATTAAGATATTAAGTCATTAATTTAATTATCAGTTTTTCTTCATATTTCTCACAATAAGAAGTTACTTCCTTACTTTGCATTTTAACTTGAAATAATAATGTTTCTTATTATAGTCAAAATATGAAGTCCATTATGATTGTATGGTAAGACACTGTTTCTCAAGATGTGGTCTGAGAGTCACCTTCATGAGAATCAGCTGGGATGCTTGATAGAAATGCAGGCTCCTAGGCCCTGACCATCCAAATCAGTATCCATGGGGACCAGGCCAGGGATATTCATTATTAAGATGGCTATCAGTGGTTCTTATCAAACTAAAATCTAAGAATCTAAGAATTGTTGTGGTTTAGAGTTTAAACTTAAAGTCAGGCTAACCTGGTTCAAGTTTATCTATGGTTTACTAGCTGAATAACCTTTTTAGAGAAGACTTTCAACCTCTGCACACTTCCTTCCTCATCAATAAGAAAGTATAATAGTACCTACTCTATAAGGTTGTTTTAAAAATAAAATGCAGTGAGGCAGACCAGTACCTTACCTAGCACGAAGCCTGGTACACATGAAAATGTGATGTTATTATTTTTTGTAACATTATGATTGTGATATTTATAGACCATATCCCCCAAAAAGTTTCTATTTGGTAAAACAAATGAACTGTTGCCAGTGAATTCTAAACATTGTCTGAGCGTGTACTGGTTATTGTCCAGAGTTTGTTGTTTCTTTATGTCCCAAGAGTGCTGCTAACTGTGCCTAGGTCAGTAGTTTTCAGTTCTGTGAAGCCTGTGTCCTCTTGAGGCTGGCTTTAGAGGAAGGAAGTGTCTGAGCAGACTTGTTATCCCGATGAACCAGACTGGGTCACATGCTTCCCCCTGAATCTCTCCTGGTTGAAGGAGCATGGAGTCATCATGATCTTAGATTAGTCAAAAGTCACTCCCTGAAGCCAAACAAGGACCGTAGCTTCTGCAGTATCAGGGGGACATTCCTTGTTGCTTGAGTAATCCAGGGTTCTGTTAGCAGATAAGAATGGAGATCACTGTTGGATAGACTGTGTGTGTGTGTGTGTGTGTGTGTGTGTGTGCAGTCAATTGTTCAGTCATGTCCAGCTCTTTGTGACCACGCAAGACTGTAGCCTGCCAGGCTCCTCTGTCCATGGGATTCTCCAGGCAAGAACACTGGAGCGGGTTGACATTTCCTTCTTCAAGGGATCTTCTTGACCCAGGGATCAAACCCAAGTCTCCTGAGTCTCCTGCATTGCAGGTGGTCCTTTACTGCTGAGCCTCCAGGGAAGCCGGACAGTGAGCAGTGTGTACCTGCACTGTTCTTTTACCCCCAAAAGAGTAAGTAACACCACTGTCCATTCCTACACTGCTGATATTAGGATGTCACCGAGTGTGGGGAAGAGGAATTGTATGCTTTATACACTGAACATTCTAATTACTAGTTCAGTCTTCCAGTCATATTCCTCTGCTAGCCTCCTTGGGATCTCAATGAGTTTGTCTTTATTCAGTAAAATCTTCTTAAATGTCAGGTAGCTGATATTTCCCAGTAGATGAAAATTTTCCAGTGCTTAATATTTTCTCAAAGTCAGTAATAAAGACAAAAGAGGAGACATGTTTACTTGGACCTGTAGGCCGCTTCCTCCAGGTTAGTTTTTTGTCAAATAAACCACTCATGTACATTGACACGGGTACATATTAATTCATATTATATTTTGTTCTAGCATCTTGATTAAAAACATGTTAGCTATGAAGCAGTCATTCATCTTATAGAGGCAAAATGCATTTATTATATTAAGACTTAGGAAGCATTTTGCACAAAATAGAACAATAGCATTCATTCAGGAAAAACATAGAGCCTGGTGCTGAAATTCATCATTTTTCTATTTTTCCCTTATTAAGTTATGATTCTGTATGTACCCAGTATCTTGATCTGCTTAAATTACGTGGATTCTAGGCTTCTTTGTAAATTTCAAGTCTGCATTATGCATGTTTTAATGAAGAATGAACTACGATTCCCGGAACGGCTCTGGTTCAGCCTTGTCGCACTTCCAGATGTGCACCTGGTCCTTTATTATGTCTCATATAAAAAGCTGGTGGGTCTCTTTCTGCCGGCCCCTTGTTAATGATTCAAGGTATAATAAGATATATACATATATATGTGTGTGTACATGTACATGTACACACACGTACACAAAGAGTAGAATCGTGATCATGATAATGCGGCAGAATAGCTTAAAAATGGAAAACAGACCAGGAGCCTTGCTGCTGAAATGTGAACAGTGTGTGTTTCTCTTTAATTTGCTGTTGTCTTGGAACCTAGCTGTTTATGCAGTGCTTTCACCTTCTGTTGCTTGTCTAAGTGCCAACTTCTTTCCCAAAGGTGTTCAGTGACTAATGCTTTGGTTACAAGCCAGAATATTTTATAAATGTCTATTTCTAGGCAGCTCTTCTACAAGTCTTAATTAAACTTTAATGTCAAGCTGAAGTTTACTTTTGGAACCTCTTTGGTTCCCTTAGTTGCACTGTGGTCCTGGAGAAGTAGAGCGGTTGTGGGACAGCCGTGTTTATGCACATCTCCCCTCTGCCCTTAAACACAGAGCCACCAAGCAGATGTGTGCTAACGTAACACAAAGCTTTGCAACACAAGAATGAGCAAGTCACAGCCATCCCCTCACATGTTGGGAGAAAGAGCACACTCTCGCTGAGTCAGATTCTTCTACCCTGAAATATACCCGAGGTTTTAGAAGAGTTACTGCCTTGTTAGTTACCATACATCCTTCCAGAAATATCCAACTTCTCAGACCCCAGGGTCAGAGCTAGAAATGCTGCCTCGGAACATTTTAATTCCTTTCTCCTCAACGTCTTTACTATCAGACAAGAAATTATGAGGTCTGGGGGATCATTTCCTCTAAGACAGCATCCGGTGCCATCTGAAATAATGAAGTTTCTGTTACTGTCAAAATAATACCAATTTAAAATATAGTAATATGCGGGGTGCTTATTTTGAAATAATTATGCTCCTCAGTCAGACTGCTCAATGACAGAGCCAGCAAACTTTTTACATGAAGGCACAGACAGTAAATATTTTAGGCTTCGTGGGACAGAGATCTGTCTGAACTCCTCAACTCTGCTGTCAGAGTGCAAAAGTGGCTACAGATGAATGGGCATGGCTATGTTCCAATAAACCTTTATTTGCATGACCGGGCAGCCGTCCAAATTTGGCCTTCGGGCAGCAGTTTTTGAACTCCTACTCTATGGTATGCTTGCTTTTTATATGAGAATCCTGTAGGACATTTTTATTTTTTATTATTTAAACATAGTTCTTTATACTGTATTTTCTAAATGTAACTTGTTAGTAGAATTTAAACTGGTTGCCAGAATTAGCCTGACTTAGAGAATTTTTTCAGGAATTAGTCCTGGGTTAAGGGTCTGCTCATAGATAGACAGATTGATGGACACAGCATAATTCCATGTATATGTTTACTGGAAAACTATAGAAGCTCCAAACTGGAATTTCCAAATTCCCAATGATAGTTGAAAAGATAAATAAAATATAGCATATTTATAAAAATTAGTATGCACACTAGTTAGAAGAAAGACTTAACTCTATGCATCAATACAGATTAATCTTAAGAACAAAATTTTGAATACAGAAATGTCAGATACTGAAAGATTGCATAGTCAGTGATTCCGTTTATATGAAGTATAAAACTGAGCAAAGCCAGACTAGACTATTAAAAGCAAGATAGTGGCTGGTGGCAATAATTGGAAGGGGGCACAAAGGTGTCTCTTTGATGCTGGCAGAATGTTTTTCTCAATCTGGGTGCTGCTTTCACACATGTATTCAGTTTATAAAAATGTACTGAGTGCTCCATTTAGGTTGTGTGCATTTTTCCTAATGTATGTTCTGCCTTGATAAGAAAGTTTAAAGTGGTAAAGCAATTAGGATAAGAGGGGAAGAACTTTTAGGAACTAGGTGAAATGTCTGATTTCTTAAAGATATATTATTAGAGGTATAAAAGTAGGGAGATGTGTCCAAAAAATTATAATTTTGTTTGTACAAGCTGAGGCTAATAATACTTTGCTTCTTAAAAACTGTACTCTTTCCAGTATCAATGTTGCCATCAATTTATTGGTCAGCTCAATAGTAGTGTTGTTGCTAAAATATGAGGTTGTGTGGGTGGGGTACAGAACATATGAATGTGGTAGTAGTAGATGTTTACTTTATCTTAATGAAACATTTGGAATTTTCATTCCATCACAAAGCAGATAAGCATGGCTATAATTTCATAGAATGTATATAGTTCATGAAATTTTAATAGTCACTTATCCAATAATTCCTCAATCTTTCAGAACTTTCTTTAGTGTTACTCAACCATTTTTAAGGTTACTGCACTTATGTACCACACATATACTCTGAACACTAATTGTGTTGCTAGCCTTGGAGAAAACAGGCCCAGAACATTTCTCCAAGAGAACTTATTCTAGTGGTGAGAAAAACCAGACAGTGTGAACATATGGGTTTATAGGGTTGCCCAGTGTGTGGGATAGTTGGAGAGGGAGAAACCACTTTCAGTAGGGAGGATGCAATGCTGGGTGAAGGGGCTTAGCAGTGAGTACCAACTGGAAGAACTTCTGAGAACTCTTAACATTGACACTTACGCCAGAACTTGCACTCACCTATCCATTTGGATGTGCAACAGTGTTCTCATTCCAATTCACAGGATGCTGAAGCATTTCTGCAGTTTTAAAAATTTGGTCCATTTATTAGTAGAGGTGACCAGTCTGCCTTAAGAAATTAATTCTAATCCAGCAGATTTTAGTGGCACCCATTTGCTGGCCACAGCAGTCCCTTCCCAGGTTGTGCCCACTTCCCCCAGAGCAGCCTCTATCTTGGTGGAAATAGTCTGTTCTTTTTCCTCAACTTTCCCCATGTCCCCCTATGGCCTGGGAAACAGCTAATGCAGTGTCTTTGTAAGGATAAAGAAAGAAAATGAAAAAAACTTTTAGAAAATATTTTGAAATAATGAGAAAAATATGTAAAATGATAGAAGCAGAAAGTTAAACAGAAAAACAGAAAGCAGACTAGTTTAATTATAACTAAATTCTAAAACTTTTCTTATGTAATAACTAACTAAATTTATCTGAAACCTGGGAAATTGAGTTCTTTTTAACATAGATTTACATCTACTTGCATGGGGTCATCTACTATGGTTGTATTTCCAAGTTAATATTTTACGTTCAGGATAAATAAATGAAGAGATGGATATTTAGTTCTCAAACAAAAACTAAATAATATTACTTCCTTTTTAGACCACATGAAAATAAAACCTATCTTGCTGTTGGAAGTATGAAGACATTGATGTTGAACGTGTCTTTATTTAATGCTGGAGATGATGCGTATGAGACAACTCTGCATATCAAGCTCCCCACTGGTCTTTACTTCATTAAGATTTTAGATCTGGTAAATATCAAACATATTTTTGGTCATCTGATGCAAACAGCTGACTCATTGGAAAAGTCCCTGATACTAGGAAAGACTGAGGGCAGGAGGAGAAGAGGGCGTCAGAGGCTGAGATGACTGGATGGCATCACCAATGCAATGGACATGAACTTGGGCAAACTTCGGGAGATGGTGAGGGATGGGGAGGCCTGATATGCTGCAATCCATGGGGTTACAAAGAGTAGGACATGACTGACTGAACAACAAGTATCAAAAACTATAATGGCATGATGATACTACGTATTTTACTTAATTTTTTAAAGAATTTAAATGGCATGAATGACATTATCAGTTTGAGGTATAAATATTTGAGGTTTGAGTCTTAATAGTCACACTTAGCACTCAGGTTTCCAGGGCTGTTACTTTCTCTGTGCTCCTAAACAACATGGCAAGTTTCCTGGGGTATGACTGAGATCAGGAGAGTCAACTTCCTGCTTCCAAATGCTACTGTGTGGCAGAAGTGACTGTCCAGTTATGCAAGCAAGCTGCCAGCTGCCATTGCTTTCCTCACTGGTACATCCTCATCTGGGGCTGTGATGGTGCTCCTCATGGTTGGGGTCCGGACATGGGCAATACTGGTCTCCCATGCTGGGCTCCTAGAGATACTGCTCTGCATTGTAGGTGAACATATACTGTCTTATTCCCACAGAACTTCCAACATGCTAGAACCAGTGTCAAATTCCAAAATCCTGTCATCCAGCTTGCACACAAGTTTCTCTTTTCCTGAAAGAGTTTGGAGCATCTGAAAAGCTTTTTTTTTTTTTTTCCTTTTTACCATTGTGCCTTAGTCATGAGCCCTTAAATCCATCCATGAGGTATTAGTAATGTTGAATTTGAAAGAGCAACGTCTCAATCACTTTCTTCTTGGATATTTCTCTGCCTCTTAGAAAATTTACCCATCTCTCATCCAGAGACTTTCTTCACACTCATGGCATTTAGAAAGTCTTCTGACCTCTCACAGATATCTACTCCCCACTTCCACTGGAGCCTTGGGGGCCTACCCGCAATGGTGAGAGGAAAAACTCAGCTACTGAAGGAATGTGCATCTATGAGATGTACCTAAGTGTATATTTCCCCGAACATTTGAATATATGTGTCATCGTGATTACAGTTTTCATAATTAAATACCTTTATCACATTCTCACATCCCAGACAGAAGAGGGCCAATGAAATGCAGACCTTAGGAATTCCTTGCTTAATAATTTTTCACTGAGTTAAATAGTGAACACAGAAACATAGTTGAAAGCTGTAAGTCCAGGAATTATTCTGTGGAGAATTTATGTAAATTTTAGACTAGCTATACACTTATATACACGTTTATGTAATTTATTTTTATTCCTACTGATTTATTCCAAAATTAAATAGAAAATAGTCTTCCAAAAAAGTACATTCTCTGGGGATGATTTTCTTTTCAAAACCATCCTTAAACATATGTGACAGACTTCTTGTCCCCTTCTCCCTAAACCAGTTGTCTCATTTTTCCTTTTAGGAAGAGAAACAAATAAACTGTGAAGTAACAGACAGCTCTGGCATAGTGAAGCTTGACTGCAGGGTTGGTTATATCTATGTAGATCATCTATCAAAGGTAAGCATTTATAGTTTTTGTTACTCACATGAATATAAAGTATTTTCTGTTTTCTGTATCTGTGCTGCATACAAATAATTTATTATTACTATTATTATTTACTAAGTAAGTAGCTAAGTGAAGTCACACCAAAACTAACTGGGTTTGAGATCTTTGAGATTTTTATATCTTTGGCAATGTTCACTGTTTAAAAAAATAAGAAAAAAGGGGGGCACCTGTTTATGTCAGGATGGGCAGGTGAATGTTCCATCAGGATTCTGCTCCCCAGACTCACACTCCCCAACACTCCCCCCAGCCCACCCCAGGTGATTCTATCTGCCAGGCATGTTACCTCTGCCACACAAAAAGGCGTTTCTGGCAAGAGTCCACACTCAAGTTGTTAAAGCATCTCGAACTTTTGTCATTCTGGACCTGCCTCTCTGCACTCAGAGGAGGCTTTTTCTCTGCACATCACGGTGGGAATGCTGCTGCTTTAACGTTGCCACAAACCCCACAGCTTCCCCGCAGCTCTGTCTGAGGGGTAGCCTGTGCTTCTGGAACATCATCTCAAATCTGCACTTCACAGAGTGTAAACAATAAGAAAAACTAAAATTCAGATTGTAAAAACAAAAAAGAATGTTTTTGATTATTTTTAAAATGGGCGTTCCCTGTCTGTGTTTTTCAGACAGATGTTAGCTTTCTTCTGGATGCCAGCTCACTCGGCAGAGCAGAAGAGGATCTCAACATCACAGTACATGCCGCCTGGTACTTTTCATTATGAAAAAACAACTGTGTTAGATGAACCCCTGACTTTTGGGGGAGAGAAACGGGGGTCACTTTAGGGGAACCATGGACTGTGTTCCATTATCTGCAGGAGAAAACTTCTCTTATGTGATCTGTTAAAGCAAAAGACCTTCTAACCTAAAGCTTTATAGCATAGAGATAAATAGCAAAGTAGCAGTGTAGATAATGACAGCAAGTTTCTGCCAGCTCTGACGTAAACTTTTTTACTGTTACATCTACTTTTATTCTGACTCTTCAAAAAGCATATTTTAAACCAACCTCCAAGTACATTAGGTATGCTTCTGCTAAGTTGCTTCAGTCGTGGCCGACCCTGTGCGACCCCATAGACGGCAGCCCACCAGGCTCCCCCGTCCCTGGGATTCTCCAGGCAAGAACACTGGAGTGGGTTGCCATTTCCTTCTCCAATGCAGGAAAGTGAAAAGGGAAAGTGAAGTCGCTCAGTCAGGTCCAACTCTTAGCGACCCCGCGGACTGCAGCCCACCAGGCTCCTCCGTCCATGTGAAGAGTACTGGAGTGGGGTGCCTTTTAGTTCTCTCTGATGAGAATTTTCATGCTGACTGGATTCTAAGAGTCTCTTCTGTTTGCTTCTGTAGTGAAAATGAAGGGGAAACAGGCGATGTGAAGCATAATAAGGTGACTGTAACGGTACCTCTTAAGTATGAAGTCATGCTAACAGTTCATGGGTGAGTAGACATGAAAGCCTCCTGTAAAATTCTGAGCTGATTTTGATTTCTGTTGCTTCTTAAATTACTGGTCAAAAACAGGCTTAAGTTTTCTTATGAAAGAGCATGTGTTTTTCCTCTTAACAATTACCCTCGGTGTTTCAGCCCGTTGCTTAGCTGTTTGTGATTTTACTCACTCGGTAGTCATCACTGAGACCACCTTATATTAATGTCCTCATGGAGGAGATTTCTCACTGGAAGAGTCCACCAAACCTCTGGCAGGCCACGTGCAGCCTTTTTAGCTATACACTGCCGAGGCCAGGGCCCCAGAGTGCTGGCGTGCACTTTGAACGGCTGTGCCCAGGGGCCATGGCACGTGTGAGGTTTAGAGAAGTGGAAGCTTGGCCGCGTCACTCTTGTCCCAGCCCTGCACCTACCTGTGTGGCAGGTGAGCAGATACGGGAGCGCTGGCTCACCTGCCCACTCTCTACTGCGGTGAGTTACGGAGTTCCTGCCCTACAGACCCCGGCCAGCACTCACTGCCTCCTCACAGCTTTAGTAATTCTTGGAGTGGACCCCTCTCTGATTCAGGAAGCAGATGTGAAGGAGAAGGAACTTTTAAAATAGTATTGAGAAAATCTTTCAGGATTTTACTGGAAATTATTAAGCTTGTTAATCTTAGTTTAAAACAACATTCTTAAAGCAATAGATGATATGAGATACAGAATGAATAGATGGGCGTTTCTAGTTGCTCTAAATGTAAATCACCTCCAGTCATTTTTAACCACCCGTAATGATGGCACACAGGCATATAAAAATAAAACCATGGAACCGAGTCTCCCGTTGGATAAAACAAGCAGGTGGAAAAGGAAGCCCTTCGAAGGCGGGACTGAGGAGAAGAGAACAGCCGATTCCATCTTTCTTGGATTTGGATGCGTATCTCGCCTCCTGGATTTTGTTACATGAGTGTGTCGTCCCGGTTTTCGATTAAACACATCTTGTTATTTTGAGCAACGAATGCTCTGCAGCTATGAAGCTGCCTAAATCTACAACACTTGAACATATCTCTCTGCTGTGTAAAGGAGCCTCTAACATACTACCTCATGCGTGTGTGCTAAGTTGCTTCTATCACGTCCAACTCTTTGCGACCCCATGGACTGTAACTTGCCAGGCTCCTCTGTCCATGGGATTCTCCAGGCAAGAAGACTGGAGTGGGTTGCCATGCCCTCCTCCAGGGGATCTTCCTGACCCAGGGTTCGAACCCACGTCTCCTACAGCTCCTGTGCCACAGGCAGATTCTTTACCGCTGAGCCGCCAAAAAGCCCGTATTACCTCATATTAGCTGCCAAATATGCACAACTTGGGGAATCGGGATTTCCCTAGAAAAATTCCTTGAACTTCATTACCAACCATGCATGTGTCTCATCTCAGGTAAAAGAGTGACAACCTTGTATTTTAACAAAAACTTGCCCTACTTATTGGTGTTTGAATTGTTCCCCAGACTTGGGGTTCATTACAAATGGCCAGCAGGAATTGGTGGATGGTGAGAAGTAATTCAAAAATCTGTCAGATACATTGAAGTATAAGTGGATATTGGAGCCCGAGGGCAAAGCTAAGAATTTATCTCATATTTTTCAAGTTTGCATGAATCATTTGAGGGCTGAGAGAGAAGGAATGGTCACTAGAGTGAGCTGGCAGTGTTGGGAAGGAAGTAGAGAATATTGGGGGGAAGAGAAATTGTCACCCCAACTAGAGCCCACAGCTTTCCACTAGTGCCACCTGGGAAATTCATTACATTTTCACAAAAATTCTTAACAAGAAAGTATTCTTACCTTTATCAAAAGTATTCCTTGGTACTTAGAGGCATCTGTACTCTGAATTATGTCATATTTAAGAGACACGCTATATTCAGATGACAGAGAAAGGTTTTTTAAGTACCTCATCAAATAAGACAGTTAAATTAAATCTGAATTCTTTTCTGTCAGGTTTGTAAGTCCAACTTCATTTATGTATGGACCAGAGGAGGAAGATGAGTTTGAAATGTGCATGACAGAGAAAATGAACTTCACTTTCCACGTAAGATGACCGTGTTCATATTTGCTAATTTATTGTGACTACAATAAGATGACCGAGTTCATATTTGGTAATCGTATTGTGAATACAATAAGATGACCGAGTTCATATTTGGTATTCATATTGTGAAGGAACTGTTACTGAGACACTGCTCCAGAGGACGTCACATGCATGTGATGTCCCCAGCATCGGGAGGCCACAGCTGGCTGAGGGCGGGGAGAGAGCTGCTTCAGGGCGCATGCCCTCACTTCAGGGGTCCCTCCTCTCCCATCGTCCTGTCCCTGTTACTGAGCCCACTCTCCTTACAGCACAAGCGAGAACAGAGGTGATGCCTGAAATAGGCAAAGTTATGGGAGGAACTGAATATGCTTGCAATACATGCAGAAATCAGAATAGGTCAAGAGGAAGGCATCTTTTGGTGCCAATTGGTGAAACTTGGTCCAAGCTTTATACAAATCCTGACATTACCAAGTGAAGGTTTTACCTCTGCATCTCCACTTAATGTCCACCTGGTCAGCCTTACAGGCCATTGGTATATGACTCTGTGACAAGTGATGTATCATTTAGTAAATCTTTTTAAAAGTAGAGAATATCATCATCATCCAGAAGTATTAACATACTAATATCTAAGCTATAAATTCATTAACAAGTTTTTCAAACTGAAATTTTTGTTACAGCATGGATGTTGATAATGAGCAAATAATTGGAGACAGTGTCCAAAAAATATCTTTTCAATCAAAAGCACTACTCAGACATTCTCAGAGCTATATAACAATCTATAGAATGTGAGTGAGTCTGGATTAGGTACATTATGATAATTGTAAGGCAATGCTTTTTAAAATGTGTATCAGAATCACTTGAGACGTTTATCCAAAATGCAAACTCCTGGGCCTCTGCCCCAAATCTGTGGAAGAAGGATGACCTCAGAATGCCCCTGAGTCTATACTCAAGTTATTGTATTGTTATACTAGAATACACTAGTATTGGGGAAATGTAGTCTTCTACTTTTAAGTCCCCAAGAATGCTCCTGTCACAGTCCAATGGGGGTCTGTGTCCTGATAAATTGAGTTGGACTCTAGAAGGCCTATTTATTTACAAATGATTGTTAAAAAGTATTTTCTAGTTAAATTACAATGGAGTGACTGGGCCTAGAGATGCTTTCAGTCTGTAGACTTGATGAGTTGTTCAAGCATGAAGATGTTCTCGGAAGTCTAAATGTTATTAGATGAACACGAATAAAGTATATTGCAGGAGAGCTTGGTGATTTGCTGGCATCAGGAAGACCTTGTCTAAAGGTCTGGGTAGTGCTGGGCCCATGGCTGACACCTTTTACAGCTGCTCTGTGCTTCCAAGAACAGCAGTTACCACCTGTCCCAAAGCCAGGCATACTCCCTCTTAATCTATGTGTCTGTGTTCAGAATATTATTGCAAGACTTTGATCCATGGTGTTTCATTTAGATATTATAGCACATCTCTTTCCTAACTTACTGTGTTGGTTTTATAGTTTTCAGGAGGCAGTTCAGTTAAGTTCAGTTGCTCAGTCATGTCGGACTCTTTGCGACCGCATGGACTGTGTAGCACATCAGGCTTCCCTGTCCATCACCAACTCCTGGAGCTTACTCAGATTCATCACTGAGTCAGTGATGCCATCCAACCATCTCATCCTCTCTTATCCCCGTCTCCTCCTGCCTTCAATCTTTCCCAGCATCAGGGTCATTTCCAATGAGTCAGCTCTTCACATCAGGTGGTTAGAGTATTAGACTTTTAGCTTCAGTGACATCAGTCCTTCCAATGAATATTCAGGACTGATCTCCTTTAGGATTGACTGATTTGATCTCCTTGCAGTCCAAGGGATTCTCAAGAGTCTTCTCCAACACCACAGTTCAAAACATCAATTCTTTGGCACTCAGCTTTCTTTACAGTCCAACTCTCACATCCATACATGACTACTGGAAAAACCATAGCCTTGACTAGATGGACCTTTGTTGGCAAAGTAATGTCTCTGCTTTTTAATATGCTATCTACGTTGGTCATAGCTTTTCTTCCAAGGAGCAAGCGTCTTTTAATTTCATGGCTGCAGTCACCATCTACAGTGATTTTGGAGCCCAAGAAAATAGTCTGTCACTGTTTCCATTGTTTCCCCATCTATTTCCCATGAAGTGATGGGACCAGATGCCATGATCTTAGTTTTCTGAATGTTGAGTTTAAGCCAACTTTTTCACTCTACTCTTTCACTTTTATCAAGAGGCTCTTTGGTTTTTTGCTTTTTGCCATAAGGGTGGTATCATCTGCATATATGAGGTTATTGATCCAGCAATCTTGATTCCAGTTTGTGCTTCATCCAGCCCGGCATTTCACATGATGTACTCTGCATAGAAGTTAAATAAGCAGGGTGACAATATACAGTCTTGACATACAGTTCTGTGTGTTCTTGCCATCTCTTCTTATCTTCTGCTTCTGTTAGGTCCACACTGTTTCTGTCCTTTATTGTGCCCATCTTTGCTTGAAATGTTCCCTTGGTATCTTGAATTTTGTTGGGGAGATCTCTAGTCTTTCCCATTCTATTGGTTTCCTCTATTACCTTGCATTGATCACTAAGTATTTTGGCTCAATTTTCTTCTTCAGGGTTCTGCAATCCCCAGATTTATCAATGATAATGATAAACTGTTTTATCATTTATCAAGAATTTGGTATCTTATATATTTTATATATCATATCAAATATTATCAAATAACTACAAATATATATATATTATATATGATATTTGATATTTATATTTATCATGATTAAGAATCATATTTATCATTTATCAAGAAATATCTTCCCTTTATGCATATTATTAAAAACCTGTTTTCTTCCCTAAACCCTAATAACCTAACCTTTTCTCATTTTCTGAGTTCTTCCGCATTATAATTACCCTGAACTTAAATATATTTTTACTCACTGCTGCTGATTATTCTCTCAGCACAGAGTGACTTTATGAAAACAACATAGAATTTAGAATTAGAATACCTAGGTTTTGGTCCCACTTCTTGCCATTTTTTAACTGTCATCTTGGATACAACATTAATACCTCTTAGCATCTTCCTGAGTCCATAAATAATAAAATGTTAGCCCACCTCATGGAGTAGTTATAAGGACAGTTGATCACGGTTTTTTAGATGAGTAATGTGCCATACCAAGGTACAGTCTTGAACAACAGTGATTTGAACTGCATTGGTCCACTTAGATGTGGATTTTTTTCAATAGTAAATTCTACAGTTTAGAACCAACCATTGGTTGGTTGAATCTGTGACTACAGAGAATTCATGTATACAGAGGGCTGACTATAAGTTATACTTGGAGTTTCAACTGTACTGAGGGTCAGTGACCCTAACCCCCTGAACTGTATATTATCGATGTCTTTTTCTTCAGCCTATTTCTGCAATAAACCATCAGTGCAGACATTTTGTTCTAATCACCCAAAGGAAAGGGCTAGGAATAACGACTAGTTATATTATTAGCAAACATTTTAAAGTTCTGATAGTGGATATTCTATCTCCCTTTGCTGTGCAGGTGCCAACTACAAACCTCCACCCTTATAAATGTTGCATGAAATACACAGTTTCACCTGAGAAATTCATTGGTATCTGTACTTTTATAAAACGTGTTTTTTTGAGTGTTTAAAACTTCTTGCTTATCAGGTCATCAACACCGGCCAGAGCATGGCTCCAAATATTAGTGTGGAGATAATGATACCAAATTCTTTTAGTCCCCGAACCGATAAGCTGTTCAACGTTTTGGATGTCCAGGTAAAAATGGTGTTCCTTCCTTTATTCTAAGACATATTGCTAAAATGGAGATTTGTTACCTTACTTCAGTCACACTTAGTCTCAGCTATGAATTCGCCATGCGTTTATTGTGTACACTTTTGACTACTGCATTAGAACTGTGTGATTACATTGGAATCTCTACATGTGACAATAACAAAATTATGCTGTATCTTTTGGTAGATTTTCTTTGATCGGATTCTCCATAAAGCTTGAGACCAATGTTGAAAAATCAGTACTTCAGCCTTTTATTATCAAATAACTACTAAGAATCAATATTCTTATGTTGATTCTATCTGAATTATTTTTACCTTCCCAGTTTTAAGACAAGCAATCAGCAAATAAATCCACTCAGTAGATTTCAGAGGTAATCCTTCAAAATCCTACTTGAATTCCAGATTGAGATGGTAGGGCAGGCTGCTGTAACCCTTTACTGTATGTCTAAAAGCTACGGAAATGTGCAGTTTCATGTTAATGTTCAGTTTTCATACTGCCCTAATTTTTTTTAAGGTTAAGGCCCTTTGATCAATTTAGGACTATATCAAGCCTCTAAAATTTTTTGAGTTTTGTTGCATTTTTTTAACCACAAAGATTTAATGTCTCCCAAATCTGTCAAAAATATTTTCACCTAATTTTAGAAGTATTTGATACATTTCTGAAAAGGTAAGCTTTGAAAGGTAAGTTTTAAAGCCATGTAGCTGTTGTTCTTTCCAATAATGGGTAAGAGTTCTCTTGCTCTCTGTCTTTATAGACGACTGCTGGAGAATGCCATTTTAAGAATTATCAAAGAAAGTGTGCATCAGACCAGCAAAAAGGCACAATGGAGACCCTTAAAGATATATTCCGATTTCTGTCAAAGACTGATAAGAGGCTCCTGGTAAGTTTTAGTATTTCAGGTGTAGTTTTTGCTTTCCAACATACGGGACTGAAACACTTAAAACCATGGACCAAGAGGTCTGAACTGTCAGTTCAGTTTAGGAGAGAAGCCAAGTCAGGTAATGTCCTTATATGTGAGGAACAGGCATGACTGGAGAGTTGAGATATACCCAGGGTTAAATATAGACTATATACTAGTCATTAAGTGCCAATTCATGCCAACCAGACATTGTACCCAACCCTTTTGGGGGTTGGTCGAGATGTTGTCCTCAGCTGAACAACCTCTGGTTGCATGAAATTTCCACTCTTTTTCATTTTAGTGAATATATCGGGGGGAGGTGGGGTGGACAAGGAAACCCTCCAAATGATCCAAGTTTGATCACAGAACATGTAACTAAGCAAATACTCTCATTATGTGTCTTTTTCTATCCCAGAATATTTTCATAAAAATAATGAAACATATGATACAGTTCGAATACTTGTTTTTGTTATAATTTACTATAAATATTTGTGTTTTCTTTGAAGCAAGAGAATTTTTAAGTGCCACTAATGAAAGCATATCCTTAATTCCATGTTTATAGCAAGATAAATTTTTGCACATGCCAGTAATGGGAGCAGATCTTGAATTCTACGTAAAATATTTTATTTATTTATTTATTTTTCCACGTAAAATATTTTAGCCATCTTTTTTAAAATGTTGAAATTTTAACACAGCTCTTTTGTATTCTTTTTAAGTACTGCATGAAAGCTGATCCATATTGCTTAGATATCTCATGCCATTTTGGGAAAATGGACAGTGGAAAAGAAGCCAGTGTTCACATTCAATTGGAAGGTCGGCCATCCATTTTAGAAATGGTAAGTCTATGATACAGTGACAACTTTGTGGATAAGATTTCAGACAGACCTTACACACCATCTTATACAGGCAGGATGGTAAGTTAAAGAGGCATTCAGTAAATTAAGAAGGTATGAATGACTGTAAAATCTGGAATGAAATTCTAAAACTGTTCCCATTTATTACTTCAAAGTACACTGTCTAAATGACATGGTTTTAGTAACTAAACAGATAACATAGGCTATAAAATAGATTATAATTTTGAGATTTTAGAAAGCATGTCCAACTATTTATGAATGTCACTCAAATCAATGTTAACTGCCTTAACATTTCATATATCCTTAAAGTTATTTACACATTATGCTTAAAGACCTACTATTGTATATAGTATACGTTTACTAAAAATTAAGACTTCCATACAGTCTAAAACATCAAAATTTAACAAAACACAAACATGCAAGAACACAAACACACTTTTAAGGACATGAACTTTGAAGGCTGGAATTAAAAATTAACTAACTACACGTTAGACTTCTTCCTGGAAAGGAGTGTGTATATTTATGAGAAGTACTTTGAGATAAAATTTTCTTATCTGATCAATATGGGTAATAGATCTTTTTCAGAGTTGTTCAGATTAGATGATCTTTATAAAGCACTTAGTAATAGTACATAGCACATAATAAGCCAAAGAAAATGACAACAGCTATCATGTTCTGTTAAGAGGAGAAGTTGAAATGACCACAAGGTGGTTAAGAGGAAGACGCATCAGACAGGGAAATGGGAGCTATCCATTTTAGTTGTAAGTTATTTAAACTTTTGCGGTCTGCCTTCATATTCTCAAGGTTCATTGTTCTCACCAGTGGGCACCAGTGGCGTTTTGGACCAAATACGTCTTTGTGGTCAGGGGCTGTCCTGTGCTTGTAGGATACTTATCAGAACAGCTGGCCTCTACCTACTACACTAGCACCCCCTCCCCATTCCTGCCAGCCAGAAATGTCTCCAGACATAAATGACCATCCTCCAGGGTACAGAATCATCCCTGTTGAAAAGCACTGCTCCAGATAAAGTACATAATTTATTTTTAGCTCTAAAAGTCAACATGTTCTCTCCAAAATGTTAAACAACCTTTACACAGTAGCTTTAACTTTTGCAGGTCATAGATTTCTGTAAGAATTTGATCAAAGAATATATTCTCATCTACCCTAATGAACGCACATATTAAAAAAAAATCTCAATTTTGAATAAAATTTCAAAGGGCCTTAGACTTTGTGAAGCTCATCCACAGATGTCTAAGCCCTGAATTCTGGGTTATGAAGTCCCTCTGTCTGTTAGATAGTAAAACTGAATTCATCCAGCAATTTTATTTTTGAATGCTATAAATATTTGTACCATATTTTTTCATTATAGCATTTGGTATACTATTTGTATTTGATCACAGGTAGGATGGTAAGTAAGAAGGCATTCAACAAAACAGATAGTATACCAAATACTATAAGAAAAGCCCAAATAAAATTAATTTGAGGAAATGTTTATCAAAGTCTTCCATAAGGAAAAAATATACTAATAACTATCAAATAAAATTAAATATTAATTAATACAAAGGACATGCCTTTGGAACTAAAGGAAGCATTGCCTTGCAATTAAGTATGAATGGTGAAATAAGTTGGAGAAGATAAATTGTGAAAACTTTTAGTTTCTCATGATCCTTACCTGCTGTATGTTTTCATGAAATAAAACTATGTCTCTTTTCTTTAAACAGGATGAGACTAGAGCACTGAAGTTTGAAATAAGAGCAACAGCTTTTCCGGAGCCAAATCCCAAAGTTATTGAACTAATGAAGGATGAGAATGTTGCATATGTAAGATTACCTTTTTAACTGAAACATAAAGATTATGGGGAAAAACAATATTGCCAGGGTATTTGGTCAGGAAAATCACAGAGAGCCTAAAATACTTTACTGGGGAGTGGCATTTTCTACAACTGGCAGGAAGGAATGACAGCTCTTTCAAGAAGGTGATTTTGGCAGAATGAACTGGAGGAAGAACCAGACAGGGCACACGACACTCCCTGTTTTGGTAAACATTTACCAGTGTTTCCTATGGTTGTGTTAGAACAGCAAGAGAATGGGAAGGAATATTCTAAATGCTGCTGGGGAAAGTAGAGGGGCTTCAAAGGAAATAGAGGCAAGTTTTTTAAATGGTGGTTCTTTCTTTTGGTTAATTTCTGTAGGTTCTTCTCGAAGGACTACATCATCAAAGACCCAGACGCCATTTCACTATAATGATTATTTCAAGTAGCTTGCTACTTGGACTTATTTTACTTTTCTTCATTTCTTATGTTATGTGGAAGGTAAGCCTTTAATAATTACCACTGTTGAACCACTCAAAATTCCATTCTTGAGTTTTCTCCAAGCCAACTTGTGACTCCCACATTACTAGATTTAAGTATTTCAGTATTTTTAATGTTAACTTTAAATTCCTACGTGGAGTGATATTTAATAGTACTGATCACATTTCTCTTAACTTCAGTACCAAAGTCTTTCTAGAAAAATGTGCTTTCTTAAAGATAACTGATTTTTCAATGAATATTCAATATAACAGAAGTTTTGAAAGACTTTCTTAAAAAGCATTTAGAAAGTATGCTGAATTTCAATTTTGGAGCATGTGCATGCAGCACTGAGAAACCCTATAGTAACGACAAAACAAGGCTGTTTAACCCAGTGTCTCCCAAACTAATTTTTACTGACTACAATTGTCATTTTCTGCTTAGACATTTAATATGTTCATAACTATACAGCAGTGATTATACAATGTTATTTTCAGGCTGGCTTCTTCAAAAGACAGTACAAATCTATCCTACAAGAAGAAAACAGAAGAGACAGTTGGAGTTACATTAACAGTAAAAGTGATAAAGATGATTGAAGACTTCTTTCAAGTTAACAGAACAACTCAGGTTACAATATATTTAAAAAGCATTTTAGACATTGTTTACAAGAAACCATGAATTCTGCTCAAACTTCTTTTATGTACTTCTTTTAATAATGACCATGTGACATATTATGTCTTCATCATTGCTTGGACTTTTCATCTTCATTGTCTTTGGATATATTACAGGGTTACCTTTAGAGTTATTTTCTCTCAGAGGATAATATTGCAGCTCTTAGATGGATATAAAAACACTAAAGCATCAACTTATTCAAGAGAAAATCTCTGGAAGATATCTTGAAAGTGCATCTGAATTAAAACTATGTGGGGGAAGCAAACAACTCACCTGGAAAAGAGTTGGACTTTTTGTTTCATGCCTTTAAAAGAAATACTATTCACCGTATGTGTGTGCTTTGGTAAAATTAATTCCACCCAATAGGCAATGACTCAGTCCTACTAGCTCTTTGAGAATTGTTTGGAATATGTTCTCTAGAAATATTTAACAGAATTTTTCAACAAGCTGTCACCAAATTTTCTAATGAATAGAAAGAACCACTATCATTTTAAAGCAGATATCTTTAAAGACACTGATTTGTAATCTGTTTCCTGTGAGCTTTGATCAGCAACCAGTCTATGAATATTATGGTCTGATGAGCAAACTTCAGACTGAACTTATACACTGGTTTGAGCTTAAAGGGGTGATTTCTGGATAATTATTGTTTATACAGCCATGTATTTTTTTCTTTCTGTACATATATATATATACATAAGTTTCTAAAAGAATATATGTTGATATAGGTATAAATCCAATTAAGTCATTTTGTAACACAATTTTATCAAGGTAAAGGTACTGAAGAGTAAATTTTAAAAATCCATCTTTAGTCAAATTTTTTGTTTATAAAAACAATACTTAGAATTCTAATTTATATTCTAAAATAGATTGAATGTTGCACTTTAGCTGATATTTGAAATGTAAATACACTGATATATGTAAAACATGAAAACTGTACCTCACTAATTTAAAAATCAGAGCCTTCCAAAGATGATATTGGGGACAAATATTTCATACAAATTAGATACTATTTAAAATGTGGACTGTCAAAATTCAGCAAATAAATAAATTCTTGTTTGGATGTTATTCTTTTCTCCTCAAGTGTAAGTATGAAACCAGTACTATAAGGGCATTCTCTTCCACATGGAACTAGAAAACAAAATTCACAAATTTAACTGTAATTTGAAAAATGTAGATTTGGCTTGGATAAAAATATGAAAATTTCCATGTTTTAGTGATAAGTGAAATATTTTAAGTTTTTTGTTGATATTATCTTACATACTTTTATAATGAAGTAGTTTCTTTCTGGGTCTAAAATAATTTATCTTTACATGCCTCTTCATTTACAAATAGAGTCATTTTTTGTAATATTTATTCTTGCATATGAACTAAATGCTGATAACTGCAGAACATAACTTCATCTGATTTGTTCCTACATCTAACTTGATATGAAAGTTGTGGCCAAATTTTCAAAATCTGTTATGGGACGTGATAAGTTAGGGGCCAGTCTTTACTGTTATGGAAAAGGATTTCTTCATATGAGGTCCCTGCCAACAGCTGTCTTCCTCAGACTGCTTCATTTCTGTTATCTGCTCACATATTGGTGGCTGGAAAATGAGAAATGCACAGCGATCGGTGAAGGCATTTGAGCAGCGAGACCCAGTGAGCATGAAACCTCCTATCTTGGTGTGTAAGCAATAGAAATTAAAATTTTTATAGTAGTTCTTTCAAGAAAATGTCTAGGCTCATTGGTAGAAAATCAAATCCAAATTTAGAACTGCTTTCTCAAGGATGATCCTTGAGGAAATTTAAATTTGGTCTTTCGTACTAGAAATAACAGCATTTCAGGTAGCATTGAGTTTAATGCAAACATGCTAGAATTGTCAGATAGCAGGACTTTCAGGAGCAAGAGGAACATAGCTCCCTACTGGGCCAGATTATGACTCCTTATATATTGTGCATAGTCGGTGTACAGTGGACTTCAAACTCCTATCACTTTGACTTTTCAACTTTCAGAGACCGTCACAAAATTGGTGCTATAACTTTAATCCATCTTTTTTTGTTTTTGACACGTAGTCTACGTATTAGAGATTTTTGAGGAAAAAAAATAGTACTATTTCTGGTTATATGATTTCCTAAATGTGTAATTTTGAAATATAATCTTGCTGGAATACTTACCTCATCAGGATATCAGAACATTCTTACATGAACTCTGATCTGTTGGCACCAGGCTATCGAAATTTAACATCAGAATTGATGGACTCAAATCCAGGAAGAAAGAATCCAAATTATTTCACTTTGGAATTAATCAAAGTTAAATATTGATATATCTTGTTTAAATTTCAAATACCAGAGATGTTTATTTTCCATTCTAATAAATACTCTCCAAAAACCAAAATTTCAGTTGTTTTGTATATATTTCATGTCTTATTTTTTTAAGTCTAGAAGCTAATTTTAGTAACATCAAAAATAGCAATTTTAATTTCTTTTCAAAATAGATTTTTTTTCTTGTTAAAATATCTGATTAATTAAAACATATCCTTTCATATTAAAATTCTAGTTTCCACATTCTTCTTATAAACAACTACATGTTACTTTGGAATCATTCATTTCTTCCATGCTTCTTCCATAAAGATTGATAAGTCTTGGGTGTACTCTGTAAAGAATATAATATACATGACTGATTATTTGATTAACCTATCATTCTGTTATTTTTCATACATAACACCTATTAAATGCAGTGCATACTACCAAATTCAAATCTAATGATAACCAACAAACATATATTCATGGCAGAGCTGCCATCTAGAAAAAATGCAGGGCCTGATAAATCAGTAGCACTAATTCCTGAAAAGCCCAGTAAATTGTGCCTGTAGAAAGCTCATATCTAGCAGGCTACTCAGGAAGCCCTGCACACTTCCACTCACAGAGTCATAGTACTTACAGAAAATGAGTTTACCTGTTTATAACCATTTGCTCTTGCTAATAAATAATATGTAAAATTGTTCTTATGTAAAGTATGCTTTGGAAAGATGATAAAAGCAAACTGCTGAACACAAGTATTTGTTGTGGGTAAAAGGAAATTTTAAAAGTGGTTACAATTTTAAATTGTAACCATCTGCCATTCAAATGACTTCATGAGGTATAAGATCTTAATCTATTTTTAAAAACTCAAAGTGGAATTTTCAGACATACATTATCTGTATAGTTTATGAAGAATGGTAATTTGCAATGCCAACATAGAGACTCATAACCAAAGAAAATGGTTGTATATAACAATTGGTGAATAAATACAAAGTTATACTTTTTATTACAATTGTACATGTGTCTTTTTATGTGTTCCTGATTTACTATCTAGACAGCTGCCTGCTTCCATGGTATAAATGGAAACTTCCTTCTTATAACTATTAGTTCCGTGTCTGACAGACATATAAGGTGGGGCTTACTTACTTACCTAACATGGACCTCTGAAGCAACTTCCATTAAATCACCATCTACATTCCAAGGGAAACAGTTTCCTGAAGCAGTTTCACATGGTCCATGATCTTCCTCTGGATGGGGTCCACTGCTGTTACTCCTTGGGCGAACTTTTACTTCTTCAACAGTGTAAGTATCAACAAATGGAAAATTGAACTAAAAAAAATTAATGCAAATAACCTTAGTACTTGCTTTATACCTAACTGTAATGCAAATTAGTAAAGTTCACTGTGCTCTCACTTGCAAGTAAATATCAGTGTTCATGTTGATGTTTTTATAGCTTTGAAACTTATCAGTTCCAATTTCTTTGGATGAAGCCTTTTCTGAAGTTTTGCAAGTTCATTTAGATGTAGCAGCTGGCAAACTTATTTTCTGACAAATAGTACATGTCTATGAAACTGTATACAATAATTTCTAATTAAAGAGTAAATATTTAATACTAGTCTTTTTATAGAGGATTTCTATAATCCACTGGATTATTGTCACCTAGTTTAGCTGATATAAACAAACTCTAGAATAAGGTTCACATTTGGGATTTCATTACAAGAAGTTTAACTTACGAAGGTGAAAAGAGGAAGTAAGTCTATCCACTGTTATTTTTGCCACTGTTTGCCTGCCTCACCCTCACTTTAAAGATAGACACAAGTTGCAAGATAATTAGGGTTGCTTTCTGACCATGTTTGAATGATGAGAAGTCAGCTTCATATTTCATTCTTTCTTAGCCATACTACCGAAAGCAATCTATAAACTTAATGTGATCTCTATCAAATTACACATGGCATTTTTCACAGAACTAGAACAAATGATCCTAAAATTTATATGGAGCCATCAAAGACTTAGGATTGCCAAAGCAATCTTGAGGCAAAGGAACAAAGCAGGAGGCCTAACCCTCCAGACTTCAGACAATACTAGAAAGCTACAAGAATGAAACTGGGTGGTGGTATTGGCACCAAAAGAGACATATAGATCAATGGAACAGAATAGAGCGCCCAGAAATAAGCCCACACACCTACAGACAGTTAATGTTTGACAAAGGAGGCAGGAATATACAAGAAGGAAAAGTCAGTAATCCACAGAGACAGGCCTCGGGAGAAACCAAACCTATACTCCCTGCGGTATTTGTTAATGACAGCCCTGGAAAATTAACACAATGACCAAAACACGGGAAATCTGGTGGAGGTCGGCAACAGGTGAGACTGTAACACAGAGAAGGCTAGAATACAAGGGGCCATGTGTTCTTCAATGAGAACGTTCAATGTCATCCTGATGACCATAAGATTGAAGAATTGGAAAAGGGGTAAATCGTATCTGTACTTTAGAAAAATCTGTCTAAAAGGAAGTGTGGAAGATAAGACCAGAGAAAAGGAAGACCAGGAGGAGGCTGATGTAAGCAAGAAGGGATTAATTGGTGGTCTGGTTGTAAGAAACGAGGGAGAGGGGTCCAGGGTAACCCCAGGATAGGCAGAGAGTGGTGCCGTTGCCCTGCGTAGGGAAACGGAACACCATCAGGGGAGAGGGCAGTAAGGTAAACAGTGGATGTGCTCGATTCAAGATGCCTGTGAGTTCTGTAACCTCAGCACACAGAAAGGCACAGTGACCCTGCAGATCAGAACCCTTGGTAGTGAGCAAAGTTCAGATCGGGGTTCAAGCAATGGAAGGCAATGAGGTCACCCAGGAGAAGGTATCATGAAAAGATACAGTTACAAACAAATCCCTGGGGAAGCACCAGCTCTTAAGGGTTTTAAACTCCCTACCAAAAATGAGGGTCAAAGTGAATGAGGAATTGTATGAACAGAGAACAGTCAGCTACAGGATGGAGTTGAAAGAACTTGAGTAATTTTTACCTTCTATCTATTTTACACAGAGATGGGAAAGGCAAGATGTGTTGCCTACAGATGATGGTTTTCAATATGTTTTACAACTGTTTGCATCCATGAACATTCAGTTCAACCTGGTGAAGATGGTTCATCGACCTAGACTGTTGCTCTCTTTGGGCTGAAGTGCTGCATTTCCCTTCCTGGACACCAGAACTGCTACTAGACAGTAGATAATAGCATTTTATATTTATCTTGTCTTTATAATATTACATATTATATAAATTTACATTTTTGAACATATAAGCATGAAGAGACTTACATTTTTGAACATATCAGCATGAAAAGACTACATACACATATATATGTATATATGTACATCTACAATTTTTTAACAAATGAAAGCAGTCACCTTGAGAATCAATCACATTATTCCTACTATATATCATTAAACAAAACATTTTAGAATTTCTTTGCAAAACATTACAGGACAATAGCATGGACTTGAATTTTTGGAAAGAGCTTAGCCAATCAGTTAAATCTAAGGAAACACACAGACAGAGGCAATAGTTTCTTGTATCACAAGCAAGATATGACTGGTCAAGTACATGAGAAAAAATGTTACATTTTGCATCACATGCTCTCCTTTTGAAAGAGTTATTTTCCTATAGATACAGAATTATATTTACTACTATGTTCATATTTTTATAGTAAGCATCTATTACTTTTGAAGTCAGAAGAAAGCTACTTTCATATCGAAAAAAAGGATTAAGGAAAAGTTACCTAAGACATTTGCCCATTAGCCATTCCAAAAGAGAACTTCCATAAGTAGTTTGTACTATCATGCATCCCTAAAATAAATACCAGCTTCTCAAGGAAAGTATCTTAAGGTTATTACTCCTTTAAATTCTCAGAACTATTTAATAGAAAAGTTTATACCAAGGTAATGACATTCATTATCTCTTGGAATATAGAATTTTGAGTGCTTTTTATGTTGCTATTTTTCTTCTATTTTCTGATTTAGAAAAAAAGCAATGGAAAAGCTTTGGGATTAAGAAAAATAACTAGGTTGCAAACAAAATTAGCAACATTTGAAAAGGAATACATTCCTTTAAAAATCAATAAATCACTATTTCCCAAAATAACCCATAAAGTCATTAGTCTCACAACTTACATTATATCTGCTTTTGTCCACTCTGTCTCATTAGAGATTTATATTTAAGGAAAATAGGACTATCTCTAATTGTTATAACTTCCTAAACATTTCATTCAGTTGGTTGCTCAACAAACATTGATCAAATAATGTAGTAGGCAGAAGAGAACCAAAACTTCATGAGGCCTGCCCGAGAAAGTTTAAAATTATAAAGAAGCAAAAATGGGAGCCTTGCAGTGACTATCTATGTAAGCAAGATTTAGTGCTGGTAACCAGCTGAATTTATTCTCCTCCTTCCACCTGTTCTTCCCCAACGACATCCAGGCACAATTTTATACCTGTAAGAAGGTGTGAGACTGTATGGTTTTACAGGCCTACTATGTACTTCAAGATTCATAATTTCAGAAAATCACATATTTATGGATCAGTTTCCTAATAACTGACTCAAAGTACCTGCCAAAAGAATATGGCTTATAATAGTTATTGCTTCTCTTTAAAATGAATATCTTAAATGGAAATATAATAATTTTCCCTATCTCTACAAATACCACACACATCTAACTTTAGAATAAAATAAATAACATCTACATAAAAGTGGTGTATTCTAAAGTATATTTTTGAAAATTTATTTCAATCAATGTAAGTAGGCAGATCTTGAACAAATGAAAGGAAAATCCAAAGGTCATACTTTAGAGGGAGTCTGATATCATAAAATCAAGATTAAAAATCTTAGGTTTCACTTCTCTTCATTCTGAAGAACAGCTGAGTATAATTTTTATCCTTAATTTACTCCACATTTCAATATAACACTACATTTTCTATTTTCTCTTTGCACACACACACATAAAATATATATAACCACCAACCCACAACTCAAAAAAGGCCAATCTGTATTAATACTGGTGGATACTTTTCAAAATTTGAGGAAAGCGCAAACTGAAAAAAAAAAAAAAGAAGAAAGAATAATGTATTCAGAAGAAAATAAAGCCTTACAAGGCAGGACTTGATGTCAATTCTGACAGTATCTCACACCCCATGATTAATTGCTTTGCACATAAGTAATCCAAATGCTTTACTATACCTGGTTTTTAATACTCGCATATCTTTTCAGGTGTTTTATAAATTCTGGTCGAGAAGTGTTTCGTGCAGTTATAAGAGCCATGCTTCCATTATTTAATCTAAAATTAAATATTTGTATTTGACATCAAAATGTTTATTAAGAGATTACATCAGAAATTACTCTGTATCATTCTTTCTAACAAATAATCTTTACTAGAAATTGTAGGCAAGGCAGGTAAATAACATTCTATTTACCTAAAATTCTTAAACCATATTTTGCTGCATTATTCTTAAAATGAAACAGCCTTTCAGATTAGTTTTATTAGACAACCAACTTCCTTCTCACCAAGCACTGACATTAAGGGCTTTTTAAAAAATTGAATCATCATGCATCCTATTCACATATCAAGACATAATTTGAAATGTACTTACTTAGGGAATGTAAAACCATGTTTTTTTGGTTTTTTTTTAAGATGTGTTGCAAAATAGTTAATCAGTACAAATGGTGTAACAACTAGTTCAACAGTTTTAAAAATCTAACATTTGATTTAAACATTCATTTAAGGGCAGGTCTAAGTGACAGGAAACCAGATAAATCAAAGCGACCCTTGGATGGATGAACTGGAGTGAACAAACACTGGCATACATGTTTAGTTAAATGACTGCACATTTTAATCTTGCATAACTGTTTGGTTCAATATAAGAGGCTGCAAATTTAGAGGTGTGATTTAATGCCAAAAAGCCACTCACAGATGCATCTAGCTTTAGAAGGCAGTTTGCAGAAATATGTGCAAATGACTCCTAGACTCAATTTCAGTGCAAATATAAAGTTATTCCAAGAATAACAACAACGACATAAAAAAGAGCTCTTTAAATCTTAGGAAACCTCAGGTTAGAGCTGTAAAGGACCCTGGAGATTATCCAGTCATTCACTCAACTTATGTAGAATGAAAAGAAGTCCCCAAGTTTAAGTGATTGGTTCAAAGACAGAAAAACAAAAATGATCCCTGGAACCAAAGCCCTTCATTCAGGGCCCAGCATTCTTTTTACCCGTCATGTCACCTCTTCCCAACTGGAAATAAATATTCAATGATACCAAAACACGAGTGTTTTGTGCGTTCTTGATTTTAATTCTTTAGTTTTCATGTGTCTACCTTTCAATACTTATTAGTAGTTGAAACACATGCTATGTGCCTAGCACTCGTCTCAATATTTCCATATATTACTGCATTTAATCTTAGCAAAATTCGAATACAAAAAAATTAGTTCCTATCAGCAACTTGCACTGATGGATCTTAAAGTAAATTGTACTTTCTTGTGAAAAAATAAAGCTGAAAGTTGAAACCCCTTTGTCATCTCCCTGAATCATTCAGAAGATAAATTTTGAGTATCTCGGTCAGCCAAGGCTCCTACATAAAGGCCCCTGCAAAAATGGCATGTATGACTACAGTCCACAGAAGACATCTCTAACCAGTCACCCTTCTCCAAAAAAGTCATCAATGCTGACTGAACCTGGAGAGTAAGCCGTGGACTTTCAGGCTAGCTGGAGAATATCTGGAGCAGCTGGAAGGAGGCATGAACCTACTGCTTCCCAGAGAGCGAGACTACCTCCCCGAAGGTCCTGAGCAGGCGTGCGCGTGGAGATGGTGCAGGGTCAGAGCAGCACCGGGTCACGGCCTGGAGAGCACAGCTCCGCTCAGCCGGCCAGGACCTCACTTCTCACCAGGATGCTTCCTTAGGGAGGCATACCTAAGGTTCTGACGGCAGTGGGAGGAGACAATCAGGCTCAATTTCTAAACCATGCAAGCGTCAAAGTACTCCTTGCAAGCTCCAGCACTAGAGATAATTAATGAGGGCCCTGACATCTGGTTTTTAAACAGTTGCTCTTCTTTTCTAACTTTAGATGTTTCCCTGTTTCTCACCTTCCTATCATTAGTCAAGGAAAACATTCTAAATCATCCCTTTGCCAATTGTTAATCCTTCAGGTTAAATATTTTGCAGGGAAGTTGAAGCTAATCATTAAAATGATGTTATGAATTGCCAAAGTACGTACATAAGTCATTCTTTATTCCACTTTAGGGAAAAATGTGATGATGTTACACAACATTCATCACCCTTTCTTCTATGCTCTACAGGAATATAAGAGAAATATTTTCAGACCAGTGATGGACAACTACATGAAAAGGATGTACAAGAGATGGATTAACTATCACTTGTGGATAAAATGATATATAAAATGTCTCATGAAAATGTGGGCAGTATATTCAGATGCATCACTATTCATACTAAATACAACTAAAATATTTCCTTTGACTAAAAATATCATACATACACATATACATGCCATTCTTGCTAAGGATGTTTACATTTGCACTAAAATTGAAAGTCAGGGACAGTCATAATAAGTATCAGAATTAAACAATGTTCTCAATGACTGGTAAATAACATAAATAAAAGAGCAAAGTGAGCATAAATAACACAATAAGATTATGTCAATAAAAGCCAAAGAATATTATTTTAGCTTCAGTGATATTAAAAAATCAGAGTAATTATTTTTGCAGTATAACAGTTGTTCTCAGACTACTCTGATGACAAATGCCTTAGAATCTCTAATACTATACAGTCAAAGATGACTTCCTCTTGATCATATTCTAGATAGCCAAGAGTTATCTGGCTATTCTGACAGATAAATGTGGTTTATAGAAAAGTATCAACAATGCAATAAAAACACTCACTAACCTGGTATTAGGTGCCAAGCCTCTAGGTGCCACTGAACACTGGCACGGAATTGCCATAATGCTGACATTCAAGAACTGGCCCTGGATCATTTGCCACTGATCATTACAATCTAAAGGTAATGGAAGGGATCAGTTATTTTCCCTCACCAGAGCAAAATGTCAATAGAGCCTGGCTCAGTTCTCAGGGAGGTAATTTCAGACTCACCAGATTTGGGATAACCTTGTGCCCTCCTAAAAGAAAACAAAAGAGACAAAAACACATCACACACAAAAAATGGCATCTATTAAACATGAGATAGTTATAGAATTCAACATTATAGCTATTAGATAGAAGTAAAAATATGTGAACAATTCCATTACTGCATTATTTGATTCACTGATTTATCAGTAACAATGATTTTCTTTTTTTTAAAAAAGACTACAGCAGTTCCTTTGTGTGACTCCGAAAAATGTTTTTAGTATGCACTAGAAATGCTCATGAGGGCAGAAACTGTGGATTTTGTTTGCTTGTTCATTGACTCATTGTGTCCAAAGTGTCTTGCATATAGCAGATAATCAATAAATAACTGCTGAATGGAAAGATGGATGGATAAATGGATGGGTAGATGGAGGGGTAGAGTGAACAGTTGCTTCTGAAGGCAAATGCCAAGCTACATGGTCTAATAGTATCTGTAGCACTCCATGATTCTATATTCTTCACTAATATGATAGAATAATAACCAAATATCCCAAGTCTAATACACTGTTTATATCAAACTATTTTATGCTTTAAAAATAGATAAAGATTCCTGTATTACTTTGAGTGAAGCTTTTAACTTACCTTTCTTCTAAATCCTGAGAGCTGTTAAATGGTAAAAATGATATTTCACATTCTTCCGGCCTACAACATAATGAAATCTGTTTTTAGCAGTCATTGACTCTGGGATATGAAATTTGGGGTTTAAGAAAAAAAAAAAAGACTTACTTTAGTTTTGCCAGTGCCTTCATGATAGCAAAATCCATCCGTTGGTTAGGGGACATCCATCGATGATTTTCTGCCACAGCCAAAGCTCTCCCACCAAAGCCAAACATGGCTGAGAACCCAAAGCGAAGAAACTTGCCAATGGTGCTGAAGGTACAGACATCGACTGGTTGTATATGCCCTTGAATGTTATGCCGAATATTAGTGTCAGTAAATACAGTCAAAATGGCAAACACAGAAGAGCATATTTATTTACTCATGGAAGAAGAGTCAGGTTACTTTATACTGTAATAAATATGCTGCTTTCTCTTGCACTCTTTTTGCCTACAACAACTGTAACTGCCATTTATAGCTTTTTTAGGTACTAAGGGAAGAAAAAGAAAGCAGTAAATTTTGCAGTTTACTGCTATTTTAAACAAAACCTTGCTGAGGAAGTAAAGTTGAAGTACATGCTCAAAGTAAACTCAGATATAACAGATTTGCATATATTAGTGCTTATATGCTTTATATCAGTTGAGACAATAAAAGGCTAGTAGAAGAACACAGGCTGGAAATTTTTTTCTTGTGCCTTTTTTTTAATAGCCAGTCCCAGAGTTTTGGCAGTCAAACAACAGTTCCTGATATTGTGCATGGATTTCCTTGACCTGGTTATAAAGTTGGGATCTTGAATATCATTGTATTTTTCCTATCCAGATTACAGTAAAACTACATTTTCTACTCTTTATAGCACCTGTATTATGAAAAAACATCAGTCAAAATAGTGAAACTTTGACTAACTAACTTTTGGTTTTTATTCAAACATTTTTCTGCTTTGAGAGATAAAGAAGCTGTCTTGGCAAGTCTGGAGGAAATAAAATAATCTTCCTTAGAAAACATGAACTTCTTTGGAAGAATTCTTACCCATTATAATGTGCAAAGTTGCAGTTACCACATGAGAAACTCCATGGAGAGAATGTGCCAATACATTAGTAGATCCTGCCAAATCAAATGTAAAATGTGGATGATCAGCGTAGCAAACATTTTATGTGTTTTTTATTTTTCTTTCTTAATGTGGTATGTTACATTGATTTATTTGGTATGATGAACCATCCTTGTGAACCTGGGATGAATCCCACTTGGACGTGGTATATGATCTTTTTTATGTGTTGCTGAGTTCCATTTGCTAACATTTTGTGGGGAATTTTTACATCTAAATTCAAAGATAATGGCCTGTGATCTTGTTTAAGGGGTGTCATTGTCTGGTTTTGGTACAAGGGTGATGGTGACTTCATAGAATGTCTTTAAGAATGCTCCTTCCTTTTCAATTTTTTGGCAGAGTCTGAGAAGAATTGGGATAAGTTATTCCTGAATGTCTGGTAGAATTTGCCTGTGAAGCCATCTGGTCCCAGACTTTTGTCTGTAGGAAGTTTTTTTTTTTTTCTAATTACAGATTCTATTTCACTTCTAATTATCAGTCTGTCCAAATTATCTATTTCTTGCAAATATTTTAAACTAACCATTTGCTCTTACTTTATAGAGATATCACTATGTAATGTTTAAATGAAAAATTACATGGAAGTTTGTAAGTTTTTGTTCACATCGTAGATGCACACTGGATGGCTACTGAATTATTAATCTTTAAATAACTTAAAAGTTAGAAAACAATTTATAGTATCTACTTGCATACAGTTTCTTCCATTGTGAATGTATATTTTCTACCTGAAAGAGTGTTAGCTACATCAAAATCTGCCCCATTCAACTTTAATAACACAGGCTTCTAGCTTCTTTACCAAAAAGAGCACCAACAGTAGGATGGCTCTGGAAAGCAGAGACAAACACATAAACACACAAAAAAAGCCAAATAATAACTAAGAAAAAATATGAAATCACTGTAAACTACAGGAGATAGGCTTTAAATTCTTTCTAAAGCTCTTTGTCTAAGGTAATGCTCAAAATCCTTCAAACTAGGCTTCAGCAGTACATGAACTGAGAAATTCCAAATGTACAAGCTGGATTTAGAAAAGGCAGAGGAACCGGAGATCAAATTGCCAATATCTGTTGGATCATAGAAAAAACAAGGACATTCCAAAAAACAACACCTACTTCTGTTTCATAGACTATGTTAAAGCCTTTGACTGTGTGGATCACAGTAAACTGTGGAAAATTATTCAAGAGATGGGAATACCAGACAACCTTATCTGTCTCCTGAAAAACCTGTATGCAGGCCAGGAAGTCACAGTTAGAACCGGACATGGAACAATAAACTGGTTCAAAATTGGGAAAGGAGTACGTCAAGGCTGTATATTGTCACCGTACTTATTTAGCTTCTATGCAGAGTACATCATGTGAAATGCTGGGCTGGATGAAGCACAAGCTGGAATCAAGATTGCTGGGGAAAATATCAACAACCTCAGATACGCAGATGATACCACTCGATGGCAGAAGGCAATGAGGAAGTAAAGAGTCCCTTAATGAGGATAAAAGAGGAGACTGAAAAAGCTGTCTTAAAATTCAGACTTCCAAAAACTAAGATCATGGCATCTGGTCCCATCATATCATGGCAGATAGATAGATAAAAAGTGGAAACAGTGACAAATTTTATTTTCTTAAGAGTCAAAAATCACTGTAGATGGTGACTGCAGCCATGAAATTAAACCATGCTTACTCCCTGGAAGAAAGCTATGATAAACCTAGGCAGTGTATTAAAAAGCAGAGACATCACTTTATAGACAAAAGTCAGTATGGTTAAAGCTACGGTTTTTCCAGTTAGTCATGCATGGATGTGAGGGTTGGATCATAAAGAAGGCTGAGAGCCAAAGAATTGACGCTTTTGTGGCTGGAGAAGATTCTTGAGAGTCCCTTGAACAGCAAGGAGATCAAACCAGTCCATCCTAAAGGAAATCAGTCCTGAATAATCATTGGAAGGACTGCTGCTGAAGCTTCAATACTCTGACCACCCGATGCAAAAAGCCAACTCATTGGAAAAGATCCTGATGCTGGGAAAGATTGAGGGCAAGAGGAGAAAGGGGCGACAGAGGATGAGATGGTTGGATGGCATCACCAACTCAATGGACATGAGTTTGAGCAAACTCTGGGAGATGATGAAGGACAGGGAAGCCTGGAGTGCTGCAGTTCATGGGGTTGCAAAGAGTCAGACCTGACTTAGCAACTGAAAAACAACAAAGCTCTCAACCAAGTTGGGGGTCGCTTCTATTATCTAAGATATTGTAACATAGATGAAGAAAACACTTCTTTCCATGGTATCTGCCACAGTATGAGAATCTTTATTGAGACACAGATTTCTCTATATCACTAGGATAATTTAAGATCCACATGAATTTTTCCCACCAGCCTACACAGAAAAAAGAGCTCTCTCAAGTCACACCCCTGTAATACTTGTGTGTCTGAGATTTGGGGGTAAAGGTCTGCTTTCAAAGGGGAAAATACCAGCTAGTCCATTCCCAGGGAGTAAGAAGGATTTAAAATTACGAAGTTATAATTTTTCTTGATTTAAGTCCAGTAACTGCCAAGAGCTCTGCTAGTATGGATGTACTGTGTACTATAGCTATCAGGCTTTCCCGGCGGCTCAGACAGTAAAGGATCCACCTGCCACGCGGGAGACCTGGGTTCGATCCCTGGGTTGGGAAGATCCCCTGGAGGAGAGCATGGCAACCCACTCCAGTACTCTAGCCTGGAGAATCCCCATGGACAGAGGAGCCTGGCGGGCTGCAGTCCATCAGGTCACAAAGAGTTGGACACAACCAAATGACTAAGCACGCACACACTATAGCTATTGAGACAAACACTAGTCCCCTGGCTTTGCAATCAGGAACTTTCCTGTGTGGTCATATGTAATCCCTTTGATTTGTCACTTTGGGATATATGCTTGGGTTCTCAGTTGAAGAAGTTGAGGCAGTGCAACTATTATCAAACAATGCAATAATAATCATGAGGTACCTACCTAAACATTTAGATTTTCAGACCTCTAATGATACCAATGCAAAGAAATGTCCACCTTGACCAACTGGTAAACTGGTTTTAACTGATTCATCAGAAGGTAGTTTATGTTCTGACCCTTGTTACTCAAAATACCTCCCATAATCTAACAGCAATGGCCACATCTCCATGTTTATTACAATGTTGATTGTGAGGGCCCACTCCATGCCTAACAAGTCATAGTCTGCATTTTATAAGATCTTCAGGTTATATGTAATATATGGAGAGTTCCTTCTCCAGAATTTATGGTTCAAGGATCACCTGCATCAACATTACCTGCTGCTGCTGCGTCGCTTCAGTCGTGTCCAACTCTGTGCGACCCCATAGACGGCAGCCCACCAGGCTCTGCCATCCCTGGGATTCTCCAGGCAAGAATACTAGAGCTTGTTAAAAAGGGAAATTTCTAGGTTCCACCTCCAACCTATGGAAAGGGAGTAGCTGTCCCTTAGCAGATGTCCAAGTCTCAGCAAGTTTTCCAGGTGACTTGTATGCACTCTAAGGTCTGAGAAAAGTGGTCCAGAAATCTGTTCCTCAGTGGATCTTTACCAGCTGTCAATCACCTAGGCCTTTCCAATTATCCTTCGACCCTCTATAGGCTGCCTTTGGCCATCTAATTGCTAATTAATCTGGACTAGGTGGAGCAGGGTTGGGGGGGGGCAAAAACAAATCAATCTATTTTACTTTCCAACCAGATTTATGCTGAAGGTTTTGGAGGAGGCTACATAACTAGAGTGAGATATTTAAGATTATCAATGGATTACAGTACTCCATGAAACACACTTCCCCCATTACCATGGTTAATTAGGAGCAGGCCATAAAAGCATTCCTCTAGAAAGACTATTTAAAAACATAATGTAATGTTGTCATGTGCAGTAGAGAATGACACATATCATGACTCAAGAAAAATAAAGACCATTTATTCCCTTGAGTTTGAAGTATGCTAAGTATGCCCAATCGCAAATCCTCTTAGAAAGATAGAGATTGCTTTTTATTTCTATGTCTGCTCCAGCTTTGCAGCTTTGCCATTTCCCTTTAATTCCATTGAACCTGGCAGAGATAACGGATATGACCAAAAGTCAGGAAATCATTTTAGTCATCTCCTACTCTGCTTAATCTGTACCTTAATCCTGAAGAACTTTTTCTTTAACACTCTGAATTTAAGAGGAAAGCTCATGAAGAAAGTAGATGTAAAATTATAAAACTGTAGATTGCTTCATATTTTTGTTTGAATAATCTAAAAGAGTACAATTTCCTGAAACAAAATGTGATCCATCCAAAAAGATATCTACATGCCAAAAGAACATGCTGCTCACATAAATAAAAACTATGTAATTTTAGCATTCTCACAAAAGCTATAAATGTTCTGCCTCAAGGTAAACATTTTAATTAGCCTGAAAAGTTGTTTTTCTTAACACTACCAGCAACTTTACTCACTGCCACCTCCCCAAATCTGCTAAAATGTGCCACATCCCGCGAGTAAGGACAGAAGCAGCAGATCATGTAACGCATGACTGATGGAAGAACCAGGCAGAAACTACAGAGGCAAAAAGAAAAAAAAAATTGTCCTTGGAAGTGCAAGCACTTCTGCAGAACAATTAACTTAATTAACCAGACATCATGAATATTCATAAAGCCATTAATGTCTCCCACATCCAAACAGATAAATGTGATGTAATGACTTCCTAGTCAAGCATATCTAAAATTCTCATGAAAACTGCACCTACACTTTGGTTCTTTGCCTAAAATATCATAGAAATTAACAGTCCCTTGGCAATATTTTATTCTCCTTAAATTAACTGGAATGCATGAATTTATTTATGAATTCCATAGGAATATATGGCTCCCAGTCATCAGTATGTGGATTGAGCCTTGTTTTACATCAACTGGATTGCTTTTTTGTTTTTATGTCCTCTTTGGCTTTTTTCTCTGTCCTCCCCCTCATCCCTTTAATCGGAATCTCTCTGTATAGTTCCTTAGCACCAGTTGCCATAGCAACAAACACCACTGCTAATGGCCAGCAGTTCAAATACAGGCTTCCCCACATCTGATCCATCTGAGTCTGACCATAATTCAGCGATTTAGTCTGTTGGCTCAGTGGAGTAATTTACTAAACACTCTCCCTCTGGGTGTCTCTCTCCAGGAGGCAAATGGCTTCAAAGGCAGACTGTCTTCTGCATTCGGCTTAGAAACTTCCTGCCTAGCTCTTGCTCCCAGTCTCTACAAAGCCCTGACCAGACATAGAGTCCTCATATTAATTACATCCTGCACATGATTTCCTCCTATTAGATGCAATCCATAAGCTGGAACTACTACACAACCACTAAAGTTTTGGCAACAAGCTGTATCTTCTAAACAAAAAGTATTCAAACGCCATTTCTATCAATACATATCCACTGTAATCTGGAAAATGCTCTCAAAATCAGAGATATGCTTAAAAAGTACGATGATAATAAAACTCAATGCTATTCCTCTATAAAATCTGAGTTGCATATGAAAAAGTAAGCATAACCACAATTGTTTCTAGCTCGCTATTCACTTGATATCAAATGCATACCTGTGGAGACACCCATCCTTCCACTTTTGATGCACAGCAGTGAATGAGTGACCTCAAGGGTGTAAGTACCATGGAAAAGAAACAGTGAGCTAAGCATATCCACTCTGCCCGAAGGAAAAAGTTGGGAAAGTTCCACCATTATAGACACACTCCTACAATGACATGGAAGGGTCAAAGTGTGGTTCCAGTGCATCTTTTTGAGTTGATGCATTTTGTTATTGTCTACCTAAAGGGTTTATTTTCATAGATTTTTCTTAACAGGTTTTATAATCATGAGGACATACCCCTGTATCCCTCTCCTTTTAAATTATTGTTTTTATGAAGGACTTATTACTCTAAAAGAGTATTGGTATGTCTCCTGTTCTTTGTCAATTGATAATACAAATATACTAAAATCCATACTAAATGACTCTGGTTATTGAATGGATAGAAAGTTGATTTCTTTTTCAACCATGTGCATTGTTTTCTACTTTCATAGGAAACAATACAATTGACCCTTGAACAACATGGGTTTGGAGTGAGTGGATTCACTTAGATGTGGATATTTTTCACTTGTGCATACTATGCCATGCTGTGCTAAGTTGCTTCAGCTGTGCCTGACTCTCTGCGACCTTATGGACTATAGCCTGCCAGGCGCCTCTGTTCATGGGATTCTCCAGGCAAGAATACTGGAGTGAGTTGCTCTGCCTTCCTCCAGGGGATCCACCTGACCCAGGGATGGAAGCCACATCTCCTGCAGTTCCCAAATCGCCGGAGAATTCTTTACCGCTGAGCCACCAGGGAAGCCCTGTGCATACTATGGTGGTGGTGGTTTAGTCACTAGGTCGTGTCTGACTGTTTTTACTCCATGAACTGCAGCCTGCCAGGCTCTTCGGTCCATTGGATTCTCCAGGCAAGAATAATGCAGAGGGCTGCCATTCCCTTCTCCAGGGAATCTTCCCAACCCAGGAATTGACCCCGAGTCTCCTGCCTTGCTGGCAGATTCTTTACCGACTGAGCTATGAGGGAAGCCCTCCATAGTGAATACTATAGTACTTCACTATTCCCAGTGGGTTCGATTTGAGAATGCAAAGAAGGGCCAACTATAAATTGATCAAGGGTCAACTGTAATTGTTTCCACTCTTCTTATAGAGATGATAATATGTGATGTTTTAAAATGAAAAAATATCACCTTCTTCACTGTTGTTTGTTTCAATAATAATTTGGGAGGAAGGACTCAATTAATATAACAGACCTGCAAAAGATGCTGTTGTCTGTTCCAGATGCCAATGTTGCTCTGGCTGCTCTCCCTGACTCACTTCCACTTTCTTTTCCTCCCTTCCCCTAATCAGGCTTATTCCTAGAACAGGTTCTCAGAAGGTTGCTCCCTTGTCTGAACCTTGCATTGTTCCCTAACAGCAACTCAGACCCTTTCCTGTGGCATCCAGAAGCCACCAAAGTTTAGACCCATTTTGACACCAGAACCACCAACAAATGGCCTGTGGTCTTTTCTTTCACATTCCTGGATTGTACCTTGCCACTTGTTACTTTTGCAGCCAAGAAAATAACTTAATCTTATCTTTCAGGCCAGATCCTACCTATTTTTAGGTCCAGTTCAAGTGCCACTTGCTCCATAATTTCTTTACATTAATTCACTTAACGTTATTAAGCGTTCACGGTGTCACATTCTGTTCTAGCTCCTGGAGATACAGCAGTCAGGATGAACCCTTTTGGCATTCTCAAACTTATCTGTTTATACTTCAATTACAGGAATTGAGTTACTACATTTTTATCCCATATGGAATTATAAGCAGCTTGACTGGAGTGGCCCTATTTTGAAATTTCATATCTGGAACTGTGTGATGATTAAACCTTTATATGGGAAGGTAGAATAATAGTCCCACTTGTTGTTTGCTTAACTATATTAAACTCTGCACATATACTTCTAATTTAATACCATAATAACCTCATAATGAAGGGGGTATCATGTGTGTTATCTCTCTCTTATTTAGAGAAATAAGGCTCAAAGAAATTAAATAACTTGGGCACCATCTCATATGTGCTAGTGGAGATGCCAAGCGTGGGTCTTTCATACTCAAAGTCTGTGCATTTAACTCTGTATGATGCTGTCTAGGTTAGAGAGTAATACGGAAAGAGATGGGGGAGAGGGTTCACGTGGCAAATCCATGGGCCCTCCCTTGCCTGCTGGTATCACACCAAGTGGAAGCTGGGCTCCAACCGGAGTCAGGATGCTGTCTGTTTCCAAGCCCGCATTCTTCTGGGCTCTAAGAAGCAAAGCATGGGCTACTTCACTGGCAAATCCATCTCCACCAACACATACCACACTAGAAAAGAAATTAAGTCAAAGAATGAATGACATCAGAATAACTGGTAATAATTTGTGAAATTCAGACTTTAAAATATTAATCTTATATATTTGCATAATTACTCATAGCTTCAAATATTTCAATATATGTTAATGGGTAAGAAGACACTAACACTGCACTGATCAAGTTTACTTCACAAGAAGACATTAGGTGAACTTTATTATGATTCAACTCAAAAAATATTCAAACGTACAGTCTAAAAGTCAGATGAGTGGCTCAGACGGTAAAGAATCTGCCTGCACTGCGGTGACCCAGGTTCAATCCCTGGGTCAGGAAGATCCCCTGGAGTAGGGAATGGCTACCCACCCTAGTATTCTTGTCTGGAGAATTCCAAGGACAGAGGAGCCTGGTGGGCTACAGTCCACGGGGTCACAAAGAGTAGGACACGATTGAGCGACTAACACTTTCACTTTTCACTTTCAAGAGGCATCAAAATACTTGAACATGTTAATTCACATCTGACCTGAATTTTGCTTTGTTAATATCCCAAAGCATATTATTTTTATTTTGCTTATGTTAATAAGTCACTGAAATTCATTTAACTAACACAAGCCAAAGCATAAAACCCTGCTAATTTTCAATATAGCTCTGAAAAGACAGCAATAAAAATCATGTAAAATACAAAGCTTTAATTTAAGGAACTACTAATTATCATTAGTTATAAATGTCAGTTGCAAACCTGAACTGGCTTTCATCTCTTGGATACTACTGCGATACTGCACTTTTAAAATCAGTGGTACTAGCCTTTGACTCTAGTCAGTACTATAATTTTTTGAGGACCTCATCATAAGTACACTACAGGAGGGGTGAGGTGGGAATCCATGAAAGTCATATAGAATGTCAGAGGTTTTGTCATAGTCATTTGTATTTAAAAGATGCAAAATAGCAGGCTTCCCTGACAGCTCAGTGGTGAGGAGTCCACCTGTCAATGCAGGAGACATAGGTGTGATCCCTGATCCAGGGAGACACCACACACCACGGGGCGACTAAGTCGGTGTACCACAATGTCTGAGCTTGTGCTTGAGAGCCAGGAGCCCCAGTTCCTGAGCCCGTGTGTCCTAGAGCCTGTGCTCTGCCAGAAGGGAAGCCCCCACACAGAGAAGCCCGCACACTGCAATTAGAGAGCAGTCCTGGCTCGCCAAACTAGACAGAAACCCACACGCAGGAACAAAAACCCAGCATAGCCCAAAATTAAAAACACAGTAACACTAAATATCAAAATCACATCAACTGACCCAAAGGGAAAGAGTTTGTGTTATTGAGAGCAGGCGCCATGCCCCACCACCTCCCAGGCCCTGCAGCAGAAGAGTCTGCTCGTCTAAAGGAGAAGCAGTTTCCTGGCTCCAGCCCACTGCATCATCCAGGAGGCAGGCTTAGAGGACCACATCTTCTGATTTTTCTAGGGAAGCCACAGGACCTGCTTTGGGGGTAAGTCTCCTAACTTATAAACTATTAACAACTAGCATTCGAAGACCCAGAGGGATCAGGTAGAGAGGGAGGGGGGATCGGGATGGGGAATACATGTAAATCCATGGCTGATTCATGTCAATGTATGACAAAAACCACTACAATATTGTAAAGTAATTAGCCTCCAACTAATAAAAATAAATGGAAAAAAAAAAAAAAAAAAAAACTCTTTTTGCCAAACAGAACAGCCTACAAGGCATAATCAGCAGAGGTTCCTGGTTGCCTAAGATCAGGACGCTCCAGAAGCTGGTGCACCTGAGGCTGAGAACACTGACTCCATCCGCTGCCTCCACCATGTTCTCAGTCTTCCAGCCCCGGCACCTAGGTGGGGTTCAGGGCGAGGGCCGCACATAGCCTGGGCGATCCAAGCTCCATGGAGAGATTCTAGGATACGGGATATGACCCAGGTCATGTTTGGCTGGGGATATTAAAGTGTCTGAACTGATTCCAGGGGCCATCAATGTAGCCACTGATTCAGACAAAAGTGATTATAACTTCTGAGCACCAACGTCATGTCATATAATATATTGGCTCTTTTCTATTAAATTCTTAAAAAATCTGTAAAATAAGCATTAGCCTCATCTTTATAAATAGGGAAGCCAAGGTTTGATTTGAATCTTATCTGTATGATTTCAAAGACCTCTACAGACAGATTTTCAAGCATTTTGTGGACTTAACTCCTAGTTCTATGCCTGTCTACCAACCAAGAGTGTGTGGCCTAAAAAGCTCAGGTAAAGTCATCCAATGTATTTAACTTAACACAAATAACTTGCCTCTTCTGTATCATATGGTAACATTTGACCCCTGGAATTCTGCATCCAGGTAAAGCGCTGTGTACGTGTTAACTCTAACTACTAGAGTTAGTAGAACCGGGCCTTTCTCGGGACACATGTGTGAGTTAGCTGCTCAGTCATGTCCAACTCTTTGTGACTCCATGGACTGTAGCCAGCCAGGCTCTCCTGTCCGGGGAATTCTCCAGACAAAAACACTGAAGTGGTTTGCCATTCCCTTCTCCAGGGGATCTTTCTGAAACAGGGATCAAATCCAGGTCTCCTGCATTACAGGCAGATTCTTAACTGTCTTGAGACACCAGAGAAGCCCATATAGGAACATGCTTTACTACAAAAACCTTTGAAATTTTGTCATAAGGCATTCTGTGGTAAATATTTTGAAACTAAAACAAATGATAATTACAATAATAAAGTAACATTTAGTGAACAATTACTATGTATCAGACGTTGTCAGCACTCTCCATGTATTAATTTATTTAATTTGAACAATAACTACACACAGTATATACTTTTACTCCCAATTTACAGATTAGGAAAGTAAGACATAAAAAGATTAAGCAACTGTTCCAAGATCATACCATGGTAAGTTATAGAATGAGATTTTGAAATAAGACAAGTTGGTCTTAGAAACTACACTATTTGATATATTAGACTCCTTTCTTACATAGAAGACCCAATGAAAATAGCCTTACGAGAGTTTTATTATTTTGCAAATCAGTTTAACAGTAGAATCACTGGAATTAAATAAGAGAAAAGAACTTACTTATGTTGACAAATACTAGATCATTAAGATCATCTCGAGATATAGTTACCCAACCTAGGGAATATACTTAATATAAACGTAAGAGTCTAGCTATTAAAAGAAAAGGCAAAAAAAAAAAAAAAAACCTTTTAAAATGGGTTCATTTAATCACACTAAAGAGCTACCCTAAAATGTAACCCTTTAGAAGTAGTACATCTTGTGTTTTCAGAATAAACTCTCTCGTGCCTGACCCAAAGTAAAGCCTTGCTGCCTAGAAAAGCATCATTGGGAGCTAATATCTCATTTCTCTTTATTAAAAGTGATAAAAAGTTTAAATGGGTGTTTGTGTATTTGTCTATCAACCCATATCATTATTAAAATGTTTATTATTGGATTTTCAACTTAATTTTTTTTTTTGAGAAGAGATACTTTTTAACCTTACTTACTAATACAGATATCACAGTGGTGATAGATGTTAATGTAAGCCAAATAATAACCTAGCTTCTCATAAAATCAAATGAAGGAAAAAACCAATTCAACAAATTAAAGTTTTAAAATGCTGTGAAACAAAATAATAAAATAGTACATGTATCTTGCCTGGAAAATTCCATGGACAGAAGAGCCTGGCAGGCTGCAGTCCATGGGGTCACAAAGAGACATGACTGAGAGCCTAACCACACACAATATATGTGTAACTGTGTAAAACCGACAGATTAGCTTAACCCTTTTCACACTTACAAACACAACTGTTTCTGCTTCAACTCTATGCATCCGATATTACTCTTTTCTTTGCCTTTACAAAACTTCCTGTTCATGCCCAGTATAGAGAAGGCAATACAGAAACTGACAGGGTTTCCTCGGTGGCTCAGATGATAAAGAATCTGCCTGCCATGCAGGACACCTAGGTTCAATCCCTGAGTCAGAAAGATCCTCTGGAGAAGAGAATGCCTACCCACTCCAGTATTCTTGCCTGGAGAATTCCACGGACAGAGGAGCCTCGCAGGCTACAGTCCCTGCGGTCGCAAAGAGTCAGACAGAACTGAAAACACATAATACATGGAAATGGACACCCCTGCAAACTCCAGCAGTGGATCTCAGACACACTGGAGTTGCATACCAGCTGTCATGAGGACTGATTCACTATTCCTGTTGGCATTAGGAATATATCACGATGTGTCTTCACAAACACATAAGCAACTCATTAAAAAAAAACTTCAAAATCTTAATAACCTTCTTAAACGTTATTTACTAAATCATTTTGCTTCTGAATAATATCATAGAATCTCTCTAGGATCTTAATCTCTGGTCTACATCTAAAAACCTTTAGGTGATTTCCTCCTCACTCCCTATCAATAGCTCCAGTAGAGACAGGCAAAGATGCCTCAGGCTCAAGTTGAGCCCCTCTTCCATCAAAATAGCGAAGAATCCTGGGGTTACCTCATCCTGTCCTTGAGTCTTTTATATAAATTTCTTAAAAAGTACTCCTACAACTACTCTGCAAACAGATTCAGGAACAGGGTGCTCATGAATGTAGTGTGTTCCACTTTCAAACAATTCTACTTGTTAGAGAATTGTTCTCTGGAAGTGCCTACAGAAACTGTTTCCACTGTTCTCATATATATGCCTGTCCATGTAATTCTAAGTAGAATGACTTAAAATGACCATTTTATTAAGATAGTTATCCCAACCACCATTTTAGCTCCTGTTGAAATAATTGGACTCAAAAAAACCAAATTAACTATTTAAAGGATCTTAGAAACAGAAGACTTCCAAAAGAAACTTTAAATTATTATAAATCCTAAATTAATTGGCATGCTATAGAGTGAAATCACTGGAGCTCAGTTAACATAATGGCTAGGTAAACTATTTGGTGGAAAAAAAAATGTAGGTAATAACTAAAGGATCTATAGATCTTGTAGTACCACACTGCAAAATAACACCACCTGCCATGTGGAATAAATAAGAAGTATGTTCCTGTAAAGAGAAAACATTATTCTATTGCACTTAAGCTATAGTTTTTCATCATTTTGCAAAATTCTTCTTGATCCTTGCACAGTTAATTACCAACAGACCTTATTTATAGATAACACATTTCCTGAATGCTTCATAATGTTAACAGGCAAGACAAGGTGTAATACCTACAATATCTGTTATTCTTATTATATAACCATATTTTAAAGCAAGGACTTATTTGCAATGCAACATCTCTTATGCATTCACAAGCTGTGTTTCAGGACCATGTAGCAAATTAAGGTAGGTAGCTGGTAGGCCTGATTCCCCCAATTACTTCTCTTAAATTGTATACTTGCAAGGTAATTTCCTAAGTGTAGCCTATTAATCAATCTGTCAAGCACAAAGCATAAGGCTCTGCAGTAATCTCCTGCCTCATATCCTTCATGCTCAATATTTATAGACCACTGCCGTCTAGATTCACTCCCTTCAACTAAATTCCTTTTTGAAAAATTATGTTTTACTTACCGAACTTTCTTCTTCATCCAATATTTTTTCCTCACCCCAAAATATTAAGGATTTCTGAAAACTGACCTTGGTAATGCTACAATCTGATTGCATTACTTTCCTCTCTAACACATTCTAATAATTTTTCAGGAGGAGTAAAGCCTTTCATTACAGTTGAAAGACCCAAATGCCCTTCCTGATATTGTGAGTCTACTGCTGCCCACCCCCACCGCCATCACCATGTGACAGAATAATTCACATGCCTGCCACCTTTTAAAACTCTGAAACATCCACCCTTGCAAAAAATCTTCCCTAAAAGAATACGCTTTTAGTCTTGTACATCAATCCAGCACTTTAGCAAATTGATTCACCTACATTTTTAAAACATCAGTTGAAATATATGTCACTTGCCTTATTTCCAATGTTTTCATGCCACTGAAAAATTTCTACACATGCCAGCAACGTGCTGCAGACAAGTTTCTAATGCCTACTATGAATAACACACTTATTTGGTAGCCACTAAATTATAGAAGATAAGTATAACCAGCACATCTTTTTTCATCCTGAAAAGAATGCATTTGTTTTTATAAAATATTTACACTCAATCATAGCCAAATTTACCTGGGGGTAGCTATTAATACCATCAATAAATTTGCAAAAGAGGATCATAGTTTAGTTATGCCATATGACTGATACATTATCTTCCATTAGTGCTTTTCTAGACACTCACAGGGTTAAAGCCAAAAATTAAGAACTCTAGATGTAAATATATGTTCATAAGGTAAGTATGAGGTAGCACACGGTAACTTCCCAGTACTTATATTCACATCCCTCCTTTGGTGTTTCTTTGCACAATCCTGTGAGGTAGATGACTGTGCCATATTACATTATCATCATCAACTGTTACTACACATATATGAATGAAATACAGCCTCATTACATCCATCACAAATAGTTAAAAACTCTAAGTTCCAAATATGTGGCTAAAAACTAATGAAAATATTTAATAACATAAGCTCTATGGTATATGTAGATGAAGAACACAACCTACCCATCAAATCCCTGTAGTTCACATTCTTTGAGCAGTGACAGGGCATGCCCTTCATATTCTGTTACTATATTAGAAGAGGAAACAAAAAAAAAAAAAAAAACAGAAAAAGGTAAACGTTTTAAATAAATGATCTACACTTTTTAACTTGGTTTGGCAAAATAATATGCTAAACATATGGTCAGGTCGTAAAGCAAGATTTATTCTTGAATATTTATATTTTAATCATGGCAAGGAGGATTAAGTGTTACTTGCCCAGTGTGTTTTATAGCTTTATGTAAAAGAGGGTCATATATTTATTCCAACTACATAAGTCATTTGGGGATATCCCATTAGATAATTTATCTTGGTGCCTGTCAGTTTAGTGTTCCCTAAATAAGACACATTTCCTTTAAATCAGAAGCCTAGGAGCAGCAGTATTTTGAAAATAAGGCATATTAGCTGGCATCAGATAGTCAATGTTAAATCGCTTTGGCAACCTTACATGAATAAATTACTTGAAAGGTTAGTGTAAGATTTACATACTAGAAGAACGTGTGTCTGGAACTGCTAGACTAAAAAGAGGAGGAGTTGGATGTGAAAATGGGAAGCCAAGCCAACACCAATGATAACAGACCCAGCGCCAAGGAGGGTGGCGCGCGGGCCCACCAGAGCCCAGACTCTCCGAGGAAATGAATCTGCCACTCCCGATCGCTGTCTCTTACAGTCACGATGCCCTATACACTATTGCAAATGCCAGTGAAGACAGGATAAACTGGCACAATGCAGATGGCACCAAGCGGTCCAACCGCATTTAGCATTTTCTGGGGCAGCTCTGCCAGAAGAGACAGCCCAGCTGGATCCACCCATCAAAGATTTCTGCTGACTGACATGACACTGCAGATGGATTTTTTGTGTAAGAATGTGCATCATTATATGCGAGATTACATTAATCTTTCATGCCTGTCTGTCCCTGGTGCCAGCATGGTTCAAGCTTTTCCTACCATGTTTTTAGATATTGTTAAAAATTATTAGTCTTGGTGTCTAAAAGAATCATTGTGTACCCAGCAGCATTACATTGTAATTTTCCCACAGTTTATTCAAATGCTGTTAACATTCACAGGAATAAAACCTCTCTATTAAATTCTACTTAGCAGAAAGTGACAGGAAAACAAAATATAAAATATCAACATCAATAAACTTAGGTTATCATCAATGACGGTGTGCTGATCATTCATCTGTAACTTCAGTAAGTAGCTGCAACCTTAAAAGCAAAATAATAAAGGTTCTTACAAACACACATTAAGAATAATTAAGGGTATTAGGGAAAAAAATATTTATGCTAAGAGTCAGTTTATCAAGTCTCGGTTTTATTCCAAAGATTGCTTTGGTAAAGTTTTTCACATCCAAAACAAAATTAGCCTTAAAATTATCTTCTGGCTAAATGATATTTTTACTTACAAAAAAATATGAAATAATAGTCTATTTCTTCCTCTCATCTTGCAGGTGAAATGTGACTATGTGTGCGTGCGTGCTAAGTTGTTTCAGTCATGCCTAACTCTATTCGACCTTACAAACTGTAGCCCACCAGTCTCCTCTGTCCATGGGATTCTCCAGACAAGAATACTGGAGTGGGTTGCCATGCCCTCCTCCAGCGGATCTTTCCAACTCAGGGATCAAACACACGTCTCCTGAAATGGCAGGCAGATTCTTTACTATAGAACCACCTGGGAAGCCCCATTTAGAAGGAGTAGAAGGAATCAAAATGTGTCTTTATACAGAATATTATGGGCTCTGGAAGCAGAAAAAGCCAGATTCAAATCACTCCAAATAAACATCACCATGGGCTGCCAGGAAGCTGCAGTGTCACAAGAAAGCTACTAGCCTCTTCTTTCAGCTACTTTCCTTTGACAATCTGACTGACACCTCTCTTATATAGGAAATCTGGAGTTTTCATTGTTTACAACAATTTGAATACACAGTTCTCACTGCTGGGATCCCTATACACCTGAACCTTCAGTTTAAATATTACTTCTTCAGAAAGACAATATTGGAGAAAAGTAATGTCCTGAGGTTGATATTGATTGGTGGTAAGGAAACAGGCTAAAGTTAAATCAGATGAGTTTTGATTCTAACATAAAAGAAACCTTTCTTGGTTTGGTGAGAAAAGTCTGTAACAGAGTAAGATACTGAAATGTCATTTTATTTACTGTCTCGTAGGTACTTCAAACTTAGTAAGTTCAAGTAGCAGCCATCATTCTCACCTTCAAATACACTGCCTCTCAATTACATCATCCTTTCTAGTATTCCATCATCCACTCCTCACTACCCAAAATAGGAAATGTCTTCTTTCTAGAGTATCCCTTTCTTTTACTCTCTGCAAGCACTGTATGCCCAAAGCCAGTTGTTTCTGCTTTTTAATTATGCTGCTGCATCCCAACATTCCTCAAGCCGATGCCCTAGACCCAGTCACCACCATTTTTAATATGCAAACTACATCAGCCTTTCCTCCAGCCCCCCTCTATTTACCTACTCTAGCCAGAATGATCTTTCTTAAGCATATGTTTGATCATACCTCTTCCCTACATAAACTCCATTGATGACTATTCATTGTCTGCAGGGATAAATTCCAACCCCCAAACTGATATCCTAGTATTAGAAATGGATTGGTCATGTATATCCATAGTTATTCAAGGGATAATAAAAAACTTTTCACCCATAATTCTCTCTCTAGCTGGATCTTATTTGTGAACATTTACGATCCAGATTTTTGTTAACATGTAGGTATAATTGGGAGGGAGTAATGCCTCAGCTGACTAGCATCTTTTTTAACAGTTTTATCAGATCACCTAGCTTTCTGCTGGGTGAAATCAGGAGCAATAGGAGGTATCTCCATGGAAGGGAAGGCTTCAAATAGAGACATAAAGAGCCAAAGGGAAAGAATCAAAAGAAATTTGGTAAAAGTGTCAAAAGCTAAACACATGATCTCAGAAGGGGGAAAAAAAGTGACAATAAACCCTACACTCTTGCCAACTCTGCCCAGGGTCAGACAGGAGGTAAAATCATCTGGTGACAAAGCACTCCCACGGGCCCTGAGCTGGCAGAGATCAAAGCTACATTCAGAGAAGTGTCCTTGACCATGATAATGATGATGAACATAACAAGGTCCAGGAGCTGTGTGGCTATAAAGATTGACTGAAGAAAATGGAATTGCCTGTCTTGAGCAAGTGAGACCAAGGGAATACATGATATCTGTTTTCAGACACCTCAAAGATTGTACACACAAGATGGGACACACTTCTTTATTTTGCACGGTGGCGCTAGTGGTAAAGAACTCGCCTGCCCATACAGGAGATGTAAGAGACACGGGTTTGATCCTTGGGTCGGGAAGAGTTCCCTGAAGGAGCATGGCAACCCACTGCAGTATTCTTGCCTAGAGAATCCCCACGGACAGAGAAGCCCGGCGGGCTCCATCCACAGGGTCACAAAGAGCTGGACAGAACTGAAGCAAGTCAGCAGGCACAAAAGATAAACGGCAACACGGAAAGTCACAAGGAGACAAACAGCAGCTCACAAGTTCTTCTTGCAGTTTACATTTCCCACAGACGTTTGGCAAAGGGTCAAGTAGGTTTGCAATCCAGCTAATACTAGATTAGATTATTCAACATGCTAGGTGACTTTGGACTACATCAGGCCAGAAGAAAGAGCACCTGTTAGTAAGTAAGAACAAAGGAGGTGCCTTTTTCTAATATGCAGGGGCACAGTGACTGAGCTCCAGTTGAGAGCGTCCACCAGCGTTGTCCAGTAACAGCACGCGCTGGCCCCACCTCATGATGCCCAGGCCAGGCTGTGGAATGCCCCAGAAGAGGCACTTCTTCCGCGAGGAGTGCCACACTCCTGCACACCACCATAGGAGGGAAATTGAACTAGGTGGCTTCCACCATTCTTTCCAGTTTCATTTCTCAGCTGCCTTGATTTTTTTAAATCTTATTGTTCTATGAGTTATCCTATGATGTCCAGAATTCCTCTCACACCTTTAACAGTGTAATTCTTAAAGTCTTCTCTTCTTTGAGAGGAAGAGAAAGAAATGGCATCATATGCCAGAATGGGCTTTCCACTCTTGCTCTTTGATTCATGTATCAAGTCATTAGGAATAAATAACTCTTTTTTAAGGTTCTTCCAGTTCTTCTGATATGATTATTAGATAAGATAGTGCATTGAAAGTACCAGCAGAGGGGAGATGCTTCTTCAGCTCAACTATTTCAAAAGATGCTGATCTATATTTAGAAGGAGTTAGACTTTCAGCACTAACCAAAATGAAATTAATATGCTATTACTAATGTGGTGAGAATCTTTTTTTTTAAACTGGAAGTCTGTATATTTTGACACCCTTCAACCATTTCACCCCCACACCAAACCTCTGGAAATCTGTTCTCTGTATCTACATGTTCTGGTTTGTTTGTTTGGGGGAACTTTTTAAAAATATTCAATATGTAAATGGGATCATATGGCTTTTGTCTTTCTCTGGCTTATTTCACTTACCATAGTATCCTTAGGGTCCTCTTACATTTCCCCAAACAGCAAGATTTCCTTCTTTTCTATGGCTGAATAGTATTCTGTGGCATGACATGTACATATGTATGTGTATATATACACACACACATATACACACATTTTCTGTATCCATTCATCAACTAATGAACACTTAGGCTGATTACATGTCTTGGCTATTGTAATGAAAATAAAATGTAATGAAAAGTAAAAACAAATATAAACAAATGGGAACCTAATTAAACCTAAAAGCTTTTTCACAGCAAAGAGAACTATAAACAAGATGAAAAGACAGCCATCAGAATGGGACAAAATCTTTGCAAATGAATCAACTGACAAGGGATTAATCTCCAAAATATACAAACAGCTCATGCAGCTTAATACCAAAAAACAAAGAACTTGGTGACAAAATGGGCAAAAGACCTAAACAGACATTTCTCCAAGAAGACATACAGATGGCCAACAGGCACATGAAAGATATTCAGCATCACTAATTAGAGAAATGCACATCAAAACTATAGTGAGGTGTCACCTCACACTGGTCATCACAAAAATATCTGCAAACAATAAATGCTGGAGAGAGTGTGGAGAAAAGGGAACCCTCACACATTGTTGGTAGGAATGTAAATTGATACAGCCACTGTGGAGAATAGTACAAAGGTGCCTGAGAAAACTAACAATAAAACTACCATATGACCCAGCAATCCCAACTCCTGGGCATATACCCAGAGAAAGCCATAATTCCAAAAGATACATGTGCCCCAGCAGTCCTTGCAGCACTATTTACAATAGCCAGAACATGGAAGTGACCTAAATGTCCATCAACAGAGGAATAAACATGTGATGCATATACACAATGGAATATTATTTATCCATAAAAAAGAACAAAATTGTGCCTTTTGAAGAGAACTGGATGGACCTAGAGACTATCATACAGAGTGAAGAAAGTCAGAAAGAGAAAAATAAATATCATATATTAATGCATATATGTGGGATCTACAAAGATGGTACAGATGAAACTTCTTGCAAAACACGAAGAGACACATGATACCGAGAAGAAATGTGTGGACACCAAGGGAGAAAGGGGAGTGGGATAAACTGGGAGACTGACATATACACGCTTCTCTGTATAAAACAAATACTAATGAGAACCTACTGTATAGCATGGGGAACTCTATTCAGGGTTCTGTGGTGACCTAAATGAGAAGAAAATCCATAAAAGAGGGGTTATATGGACCCATACAGCTGATTCACCTTGCTATACAGCAGAAGCTAACACAACATTGTAAAGCAACTATGTTCCAATAAAATGTTTTTTAAGAAATAACACTGTAATGCATATGGGAGTACAGATATCTTTTGAGTTAGTGTTTTTGTTTCCTTTGGCTAAACACCCAGAAATGTGGAATTGCTGGACCATATGGTCTGTGTGTGTGTGTTCAGTCATGTCTGACTCTTTGTGACCCTATGGACTGTAGCCCACCAGGCTCCTCTGTCCATGGAATTTTTCAGGCAAGAATACTGGAGCTGGTTGCCATTTCCTACTCCAGGGGATCTTCCAAATCCAGGGATTGAACCTGCATCTTCTGCATTGGCAGGTGGATTCTTTACCACTGAGCCACCAGGGAAGCCCTTATGATGAATACATCTTGTTACAAGTTTTACATCATGCCTCATTATACAGCACTCTCTTAATGAATTCATCATCAGATAGACTTTATTACATAATTCATAGTCCATTTGGAGTCAGTGGTGCACAGAACACACATTAAAACAATGGTCACACTGGACATGCAGAAAATGTGTACTCTTTCTGCCTTACTGTTTCATAAAAGATACCTTTTAAAAGTGTAAGTTGAATCTTGTTATTACATAATTTATGAAACTAAAATATGCTACATTATGACCATGTTTCTATAGCACTTTACAATATACAAGGTAGTTTTAAATATATAGCCTTATTCAAACTACAAAATTATACAGTGAGATAGGCAGGATAAAATTTTTCAGATAACCACATGTTTAGTGTGTCTTTCACATAAAATAGGTAAACATTTAAAAAATATAAATATTAAGCCAATATACATACCCAAATGGTTTCATAAGCAAAAGATGTAATTTTATAATTTTGCCTGCAGCAGGAGTGTTAGGCAGGTAATAATTAGCCATCCTGCACAAATACATAAATAAATTCTAAATTTGCATTTATGTAATATTCTAATTTTATTTTATGTTAAATTAAATATAATATTTGATAACATTTAAATTTTAGGGCATAAAGCTTCTAGACAAAATATTTTTCTCTCCAATACAATTATTAAGAAGGAGAGCACATTCCTATCATTTCCTCTACCTTAGTTCAAGCCTCGTAGGCTGGTTTTCTTTCCTCCAATGTCTCCCTCGTGTTTTCTGATCTTTATCCTGATGACATAATCATCTTTGCTAAACTAAATTACAACACCGTGATAAAAATTATACAGCACTGCAGGATCAAGGCACAAACAGTAAACTCCCAATTGTAGCACTAAAGATATATCCTTAATCTGGACTCAGCCTTCTTCTTCTGCACCTTGTTGGGAGCCTTCCCAACTTCAGTTCAGGTGTCCTCAGCCTTTAGGAGAAGGGGGTCCCACTGTATCTCCTAGGAAGGGTCTTGCTGCTTAAGAAAGCGCTCCAGGTGCAGCATATGTAATACATTAGGACAGTCAAGTTAATCAGAAAAAGTTTTGGTTTTTTTTGGAAAAATTTTTAATCCTCGTTCAGGATTAAAACATGTTGAATCTCTCACATATGCACACCTCTTCCCACCCCACTAAATTTGAATAAAGAACCAAATTCACTGGCAACCATTGTACAATGATGGAAAGGACCATGTTTAAGATGAAGCCAAGGTTCATGAAAGAAATACCAAAATACTATGGGCACAGCAAACACAGGCATACCTATCCATCAAATCATGGGATGTAGGTTTTAAACCTTATCTACATTGTGAGACCCATCTTCCTCAGGAACTTATAACTGGGACTAGGAGATTCCAAGTGCATTCTGGCCTTGTATCCTGAGTAGGCGTATGCAACACTCTTCATCAATTAAAATTCACTACACATTTATATTATCTGTTAACTGTAAATAGAAGCTACCTAGAAGTAAAACCAGAAAAACTGAGGGTGTGATTCACAACAGCATCAACCCTCCTCACCTCATCCCCTTGGAAAAATCAGAGTCTCAAAGGAATCAAAGCAGCTCCCTGGTGGTCTAGTGGCTAGGATTCGGTGCTTTCACCGCCGCAGCTGGGGTTCAATTCCTGGTTAGGGAAATCTTTGGGCTTCCCTCATAGCTCATAGTTGGTAAAGAATCTGCCTGCAATGCAGGAGACCCGGGTTAGATTCCTGGGTTAGAAAAATCCTCTGGAGAAGGAAATGGCAACCCACTCCAGTATTCTCACCTGGAGAATCCCATGGATGAGGAGCCTGGCAGGCTACAGTCCATGGGATCACAAGAGTTGGACACACAACTTAGCGACTAAACCACCACTCCCAAGCAATCAAAGGAATTTGGTCACCAAATTTTAACAGCTGAAAATAATTTTAATATCTTCTTTCCATGAACTTCAGCATTAGCAAATTTCTGTTTTTCTGCGTACAAACCTAAGCACCTCTCTTGTTTTAGACAATGATTTTAAGCTTCTGGCTTCTCCAAATTCATCTAAAATCAGCAGTTAAGTGCTGAGTTTTGACCCAACCAGCAGGGGTCAGAGTCAGAACAAAAACCACCTAATGAAGGATTTCATGGAAGACATCTAACATTTAAGTGAGCAAAAATCAATCACTGCTCAACTGCAGAGATAATGTGCAAATAGCCAGCATCTCAATGAAGATACTGAAACATGTGTAGCCCCCTTAAACATGATATCTAGTAACTTTTAAAGTCTGAAAAAGGTCTAAAGAGACAATAGTGATACTCTAATAAAAAACAATACAACTGAAACAAAATAATTGAATCATAATCCTGTAGCTGGCTGCAGTAAGTTATCAAAGCACATAAACAAGCTTTAGATATTACAACTAGCTTCCTAAATTTGACTCAGAACAAACTCAAGGTTATCTTGCTTCCTCGAGTATTTCTTTTTTAAAGGCGAAATTATGTTCTGAAAATACTTACTTGTTACATCAGTCTTTATTCCCGCAATCTTCAACAGTGGTTCAACCTTTTCATAATAGACCTGAGTAGCTTCTTTTTTGTGGCTTTGGGGGTTAAGGAGTATTTTTAATGATTTTGGTCTGTTTGAAAAACCTAAGAGGAAAATATGAAGACAGAAATTATAAACTCTGTCAGCATTTTTTTCTTTCCCTTTAAACCACACACTAAAGCAAGTTAGAATGTTATACACCTATTTAATTAGTATTTGCTATTTTTATTTGAAATCCTGGCAAAAGCTTTCCTGAATACAGCATTATTCTCAAACATTTCACATTCCCTAGCAATGAAATAGGAATATCTCTCTTAAAGTTAAGTCCTGAGTTATAACAAAGTATTTTTAACCTGTGAAGGAAGGTGTGAACAAAAACAACTTTGTGAATATTAGATGATTTTTGTGTATATTTACCAAATCACCAATAATAGTGAATATATCCAATGTTTCTTAAGCACCTGTTTCTGGGCGGGGCGGGGGCAGGGGAAGCAATGGACTGTAACAAATAGGAAAGTCCATTTCCTCTGCTTGGATAAATATGCTCATTATTGGAATTGGGTATTCAGTGACCCCAGGGCTACCCAGGGCTGACCTTCTAGTGAGCTCAGGGTGGAGGATTCGGGGCTAAGTCAGGGCCAGCTCCAGAGCAATGCATGCTGGGAGCTAAATAGAAGGCTTAGGTCAGAGTTCAAACCTGAAAGGAGGCCAGAGAGAAAGAACTCTTCCCTGGGGAACCAGAAAAGCAACGTCTCTCAGCGGGATCCGGGGATATGGTGCTGCCTCACAGTTGGAGCTGAGATTTGATACTACAATTTTCTGGGCTTGCAAGATGCTTATCACTTAGAGCCCAGTTGGAGCAGGTGCAAAGCAAATTTTCTGTTGTTAGGAAGGGGCAGGAGGGGACAGAGGAGCCAGAGGAAAGCTGACTACTATTTCCTTCATGGTAAGCTTCTCTCACTGGGCCATGCTTCAAGGTTAGAAAAGCAGTTCCTAGCATCCATTTTTAATGAAACCGTTACAGAAGCCAAAAGAAAAATGCCCATTACACTCACGTCAGTTTTTGTGCCTCCAGCAGAGACAATATTTTCTTACCATAATTGATATAATAAAAAATGTTCAACGAATCATATTGTTTGAATTCAGGGAGAGTCTTGGCTGAGGACCAGACAGGACGATGCTGAACTCCTTGTTCTGTAATTGGCTCTGGGCTCCTGTTTTGGTGAGAGGTCTCAGGCAATCTGCTAACTATCCAGTCTTGAAACCTCAAAGCCATGCTCAACTCCTTTTTCCCCCTTTCAATCAATTCCTACATTCAATGAGGGCCCGGATTGTGTGGTGGTAACTGTTTGCTTCCATGCCTCTGTCCTTCCGGGCCGTCTCTCTCTGGCTACTCACAGGTGTCTTGCAGCATCCCGCTTCCACTGCATCCTCAGACCTTCTAGCTCCCAGCAACCCTGGTTCAAAGCTCCAGGGCTTATCTCTGCCTGAGGAGCATGCCTGAACCCCTGAAAATGACATCCAGAACCTTCCCCAACCAACTCCAACCTATCCTCGCTCCTTCCTTTTGCACAGATTCAAGAAATACATACTGAGCATTTGTACCGAGTACTGGGAAGAGGGGAAGTGGTTCATATGTGGCTCATACTTCAAAGGGGGAAGACGTATCCACACATAGAAACAGTACAAGGCAGAACAGATCTGTTAACACAGAGTCACAAGGTGCCCTGGGAGTGCAGAGAGGAGCTCATTAGGATCTGAAAAAGGGCTTCTGGAGAACATAGCATATGAGTAAGGCTCTGGGCTCAGGCTGCTGCTTTCCACCACTTGCAATTCCCTCCTGCCTCACACCTCATCCTCCCCCTTCCCAAACAGCTAAAGGAGGGCCAGGAAGAAAATACCAAGGCATGAGACCTGCAGAGAAAATGCTAGAAGCAAACAGTGCAGAGGGTTTTCTGTTTCAGTCCAGCTTCCCCTTCATGATCTAGACCCACTGTATCACTTGCTGAACACCAGGTCTGTCCAGTCTTCCTGCATTCAGCCTCCCTTTCCACTCCACCTCATCTCCAATTTGAAAAGGCGACCACTTTTTCATAGCTCCCTTCAAATACCACTTCTTCACTGAAGCCTCTCTGAATCAACAGATTCACCTCTCAGGCTTCTTGCTCCTAGGTTATTTATCTTCTGTCCGTCTGTTATCTATTTTTTATATCATTTGTACAAAAATCTCAGATAAAAGACTCTGTCTCAGGATTTCCACTGGCCAAACCTGGGGCAATATAAAATGGAATAAAGACAGTAACATACTATACATACTATGGAGCACTATTTATAATAGCTAGAACATGGAAGCAACCTAGAGGTCCATCAACAGATCAATGGATAAAGAAGTTGTGGTACATTTACACAATAGAATATTACTCAGCCATGAAAAGGAACACATTTGAGTCAGTTCTAATGAGGTAGATGAACCTAGAGCCTATTATACAGAGTGAAGTAAGTCAGAAAGAGAAAGATAAACATTATATACTAACGCATATATACAGAATCTAGACAGATGGTACCAAAGAATTTATTTACAGGGCAGCAATGGAGAAACAGACATAGAGAACAGACTTATGGACCTGGGGAGAGGGGAGGAGAGGGTGAGGTGTATGGAGAGAGAAATATGGAAACTCATATTACCATATGTAAAATAGATAGCCAAGGGGAATTTGCTGTATGTCTCAGGAAACTCAAACAGGAGCTGTGTATTAACCTGGTGGGGTGGGGTGGGGAGGGAGATGGGAGGGAGGTTCAAGTGGCAGAGGATATATGTATACCTATAGCTGATTCATGTTGAGTTTTGACAGAAAACAACAAAATTCTTAAAAGCAATTATCCTTCAATTAAAAAAATAAATAAATTTAAATTAAAAAAAAAAACTCTAGGAGCCATGTTTCTTAAAAAAAAAACACCACTAAATACACACACAAAGAAAGAAGGAAAAACTGTCTTATAGAAGAAAAACAATAAATACAGAAAAACTAAAGAGTTAGAAAATCAATATTTTTGACCATTATAATAATGATGGATCTAAGCAAGAATTGGAGTAGGCAACAGCAACCTACTCCAGTACTCTTGCCTGGAGAATCCCATGGATGGAGGAGCCTGGTGGGCTACAGTCCATGGGGTCGCTAAAAGTCGGACATGACTGAGCTACTTCACTTTCACTTTTCACTTTCATGCCTTGGAGAAGGAAATGGCAACCCACTCCAGTATTCTTGCCTGGAGAACCCCAGGGACAGAGGAGCCTGGTGGGCTGCCGTCTATGGGGTCGCACAGAGTCGGACACGACTGACATGACTTAGCAGCAGCAAGCGAGAATCAGCAATGGATGCTAAAACCATCAATGATGACAGTCAGTTGGGGAACAAAGTATTTACTTAGTATTAAACTCTGTCCCTCCCTATTCTTCTATATACAGAAGATAAAAAGGATATTTACAGTAGGGAAAACCGGTAGACACCTCCCCAGTCAAGCAATCAAAGCTAACAACACTCTGAGTGATACAGACAGACACACGTGTCTCACGTATGCCATGCCCAGCACTAAGACACACAGCTTCTGTGGGACTCCTGCCCCGAGTACATAATGTGGACCTGATATGAGGAAAACACTCAAACCCAAGTGGAAGGGTATTCTCAAAGTACTCGCCTTAGACTTCTCAACGCTGTTAAGACTATGAAAGACAAAAGCTGAGGAACTGTTCCAGATTAAAGGAGACTGAAGAGACAACAACAAAATGAGGTATGTGATTCTGGATCAGGTCAAAATAAGACTGCCATGGGCAGCATTGGTGTCCTTTAATGAGGAGGGGCTAAGCAGATTAATCTAAGGCTCACTTTTATTAAAACATGACAAGGACTAGGAACTTGTTCTCAACTCCAGACAGTCCAGACTAAGATCTACTTAAATTTTCCCTTACCTGGTAAGTTTGTTAGAATACTCGCATTTCTCCAGCAGTAACAGACCCAGGAAGAAAGGTATCTAAGCACCAGATAGGAGTCCCCAAACACTGTCATACAAACCAACTTTTATTCCCCCCTCTTCATATATCATGACTGTGAAGGAATAAATGTTCATGGAAATGAAAAACAGTCATTTCGGCTTGTGAGGATAAGCACATTCTAGCTGAAGGTTTGTAGACTTTAAATGTAAATGTATAAAAGTGCATGCTCTACATCCCATCCAATCTTTGTGACACAAACCTAAGGCAGGAAAGGGGCTAAATTTATTTTTAAAGACTTTCTAAAAGGAGTTAAGCAAAATAAGTTTATTTTAAGCCTCAGTTAACAATAGTAATGAAAGCTAAATTAATCAGAAATGTGCTTAGGCATTCTGGGTCAATCAAGGGGTTTTTAAATACATGTCAACAAAGCTGAATTTTTTTTTTTTAAACCAGAGCATGTATTCACTTTCTCATTTCTCTTTTTCTTTTAAATGAACTTAACATGATGACTATGAAGCTAAGGTCTAAGTATACATGAATTAGGTAGCAATTTGATGTCAAAATTTAGAAATTAGAATAGAGATTTCTACCCAATAAAGTAGGACATTTTTAATGTCTGTAATTAAGTGGAATAAAGAGGTATAACTAAAAAAAGCCCCAACCATCTCTCCATCCACGCTCCCTCCTCAAGCCTCCTCCTACTCCATTCATTTTCTTGAATTCCTACGTGCCTTCTGCCACAGTGCCCTTGAACCTGCTCCCCCCATGAGCTCCCCACCTGCACCGTCTGCCACTGTAACCACTTTGCCCAGTTAACCTCCTCTTTTCTTGCTTTGACCTCGCCTCAGTTATCGCTTTCTGGGGAAAGTGGGAAAGGCTATCATGACCTCCTTGGCTTTATGACTTCAGCTAGGTCATTTCCCCCTTATCATTTATTCTCACGAATCCATGTACTTCCCCATCTTGATTGGTATACACCATTGTAACTTTACACCTATTTATTAGTTAATCTTCCATATTAGACTGGAAACTCTCTTGGGTTTCCTCCAAGATTTTGCTCATGAAGAATCATTCCACAGGGCAAAATAAAATGGTGTCTGGAGTAGCAGAGAGTGGGGGACGGTGTCAAGCCAGCGAGTACACAGGGAAGGCCTTAGAGGGATGAAAGTCTAGCTGATGAAGGACTTCAGGCAGCGACACCATGTGTAAAAGATAAAAACTGTGTGCCGCAGTTAAGACTGCAGAGCAGAGTGGTGTTGAGAGGAATCTGACCCCAACACACAGAGCTCTATGGATTCTGTCCTTCCTCCAGTCACAGCCAAAGTCAGGGAAGAAGTCAAGTTGCTACAGGTGTTCCAAAGCCTCTTTCCCACTGAGTTAACCATCCAGTGTTGGAGTCTGAATCCAGGTCTAAGGCACTTGGTGACACTCTTCACCAAATGACCTCAATACAAATGTCTCTGTATTTGAGAACCACACACACAGTAGTTTTCTGTGCAGATTAAAATACACACACTGTACTCTGAGAATTCAAAATCTCATCAGTCAGTTCATTCCCTGACACCCAGTTCCCTTCCTAAGAGACAACTACTGGCATCATTGAGAATCTATTCTTTGCACATATGAAAATGTATGTGAGTGCCATCTTAGTTTATCCAGAGCTGCCTAGTTTTCTTTGTATGAACCTCAATTTAATTAACTAGTCCCTGGGGATAGGTATGCAGGTTGTTTCCAATCTTCCTTTACTGCAAATAATGCTGCAATAAATGTCATTTTGCATCTATTTACGGAAAACTGCAGATGAAACTTCTAGAACGAGAATCACTAGATCAAAGTATATGTACCCTTGAGAGTGTATACTGCCAAATTACTTGCTGTTGAAACAATTCAGAGTTGTGACCAAAAAAAAATAAATGCTAAAATAAAAGTAATTGATCTTAAACCTTGGCTCCTCCATTTGCCAAACTGCGTGCCTTTGAGTTATTGTCTAACTTTTCTGTTCTTCAGTTTCCTCATCTGTAATAGGGGCTAATGAGAGTACCATTCACAAAAGGTACATGTGATGATTAAAGAAGTAAATATAAAGTACTTAGGAAAGTGCATGACCCACAGTACTCAGTTTACCTATTATTTTTACTGCCACTTACACCACTAGGAACTTAAGAGTGTCTGTTTTCTTACACCCTTGTAAACCTTGCATATTTTCAAATCTTTTGATCTTTGATAATCTGAAGGATGAAAAACTGCACATCACTCTAATTTCAATTTACATTTCTCTTATTATAAGGGGGGGTTGAGAAACATTGAAAATGTTTAACAGTTGCTTTTATTTTTCCATGAGCTATCAGTTTATATCATTAGCCTATCTTTAAAAATAATATTTGTATTGTCATGTTAATTATAGTAGTGCTCCATACAGTAAGAAAAATCAGCCTTTTGTTAGATGAATTACAAATATTTCCCCCAGTGTGTCATTTAGTGATTTTCATTTTATTTATGCTATTTTCATTTTTATGTGCCTGTAGTTGAATATATCACTTCTTTTATAGCTTCTGGCTTTTGTGTCATATTTAAAAACTCCCTTTGTGACAAAAAAAATCCCCTGTATCTTTCTAATAATTTGATGGTCTCAATTTCATATTTTATGAAAGCTGACCTTAACTTTTTTCCAGATTGCTATCTATCCATCTCAACATCATTCATGACATAATCCATCTTTCTCCCACAAATTTCATTTGCCACTTTATATATATTAAGTCTCTGGATGTGTTTGAATCTAAATGTCTTGTCTGAGATCTATTGACTTATTCTTGTCAGTATCATAACATTTTAAATATCATAGTTTCATAACATGACTTAATAACTGGTACAGTTGGTCTCTCTTTACTACTTTTAAGAATTCCCATGTCTATCTTTACACATGATCTTCAAAATCAGTTTGTCTAGTATGGAAAAATTCTACTGGCATTTTATTGCGATTATATTAAATATAAATTCTCTTAAGGACAATAACACTTTTATGAGATTCAGTCTTTCTTTACAGAAACAAGGTATGCTTTTCCATTTTAAGTTTTCTGTGTCCCTCAGTACCATGTTAAATGTTTGTCAGATGAATGCTGAACAAGTCTATGTTTTTCATCTTTTTTGCTACTGCCATCAGTATGCGTTCAACTCCATCTCCTCACTGAATATTAACAGCAAATATCAAAACTATTTATTTCTATACCTAGCACTTAATTTTCTCATTGTTCATCATAGATTTCCTTTTATTCTCTTGGATTTTCCAGGTTGATAGTTGTTTCATCTTCAAATGATGGTTATTTCACTTTTCCCTTTCCAACTGGCATACAAATTCATGTTTTTTCTCTATTCTTCTTGCACTGGTTGGTTTCACCAGAAGAATGTGACTAACAGTGCTGATGAAGAATACTCTTGTTAGTTCCAGAGCTCGATGGGATTCCTTCACAAATTTCTCCATGTAGGCTTTAAAATGAGATGTACACTCATTATCAGAGAAATGCAAATCAAAGCCACAATGAGGTATTATCTCATGCCAGTCAGAAGAGCTGTCATCAAAAAGCCTACAAACAATAAATGCTGGAGAGGGTGTGCAGAAAAGGGAACCCTCTTACACTGTTGGTGGGAATGCAAACTGGTAAAGCGACTATGGAGAACAGCATGGAGATTCCTTAAAAAACTGGAAATAGAACTGCCATATGACCCAGCAATCCCACTGCTGGGCATACACACCAAGGAAACCAGAATTGAAAGAGACACATGTATCCCAGTGTTCACTATAGCACTGTTTACAATAGCTAGGACATGAAAGCAGCTTAGAAGTCCATCAGTAGATGAATGGATGAGGAAGTTGTGGTACATATACACAATAGAATATTACTCAGCTATAAAAAGGAACACATTGGAGTAAATTTTAATGAGGTAGACAGAACTGGAGCCTATTATACAGTGTGAAGTAAGTCAGAAAGACAAATACTGTATATTAACGCATATACATAGAACTTGGGAAGATGGTAACTGATCCCACATGCAGGGCAGCAAAGGAGACACAGATGTGAAGAACAGAGTTTTGGACTCTGTGGGAGAAGGCAGGGGTGGGATGATTTGAGTGAATAGCATTGGAGCATATACATTACCATATGTAAAAGAGATAACCAGTGTGAGTTTGATGTATGATGCAAGGCACCCAAAGCCATTGTTCTGTGATAACCTGGAGGGATAAGATGGGGAGGGAGATAGGATAGGGTTCAGGATGGATGGGATACATGTATAGCTATAGCTGATTCAGGTTGATGCATGGCAAAAATCATCAAAATACTGTAAAGTAATTATCCTTCAATTAAAATAAATAAATTTAAAATAAAATAAAATGAGATGTATATGGCTCAGATGGTAAAGAATCCACCTGCAATGAAGGAGACCTGGGTTTGATCCCTGGGTTAGGAAGATCCCCTGGAGGAGGGCATGGCAACCCACTCCAGTATTCTTGCCTGGAGAATCCCCATGGACAGAGAAGTCTGGCAAGCTACAGTCCATGGGATCACAAAGAGTCGGACACGACTGAGTGACTAAGCACATATTTATCATGCTCATAACATAGCCACCTCTCCTTATTTTATTAAGGGTTGCTTGACACTCATAAGTAAAAGCAATCTATACTTTTCCTGTTTTGGACTTTATTGTCAGATGTTGGTATTAATTCCATGCAAGTTCTATAAATAAAATCTGGGAGTTTTCATTCTTTTCCTGTGCTCCAGAGTAGTTTAAATAATGTTGAAGTTTCTTGTTCCTTAAAGGTATGGTGCATATTCATCTGAAAATGTCAGAGTTGGTGGGGATTTTTTCTTTTTTTTAGAAGTAACAAAAAATTTTCTACTTCTTTGGTTGTAATTCATCTGTTTACATTTTCTATGCCTCCTGAAGTCAGTTTGGCCATTTTTATTTTCCTGGACTATGTGTTTATTCATTTCATCCTGCTCCTAAGTGGCAGTCCAGGTTGCCTGCCAGTTTCCAGATGTGGTCCTCCTATGGAGTAGCAGAAACAACACTATTTCCCCCTGATAATCAGAACTGATCACCTTTGCCAGCAAAGCAACAGCACTATTATTATTTTTTCATTTGCTGGTTCAGTCATATGGTTCAATAACATGACCAGGTAGTTTCAATGTCCAGTTCAATTGAACCATTATCATTTTCCCATATAAACTGAAACCTCTAATTCAGCAGAGTTCAAAGTCATAGAGGCCAGAAGCAAAAAATACTATCAGTGGAAAACAAAAGGTGAAGAAAAGAGATGACACTTACCTTCACTCATTCACTGGCCCATAGACCTATGTATTCTGTTTATGGAACTAAAAACTGCTTTACTATCACAAGATTTAGTCTCCCAAGTGGAAGACAGTATAATAAAATAGGAAATGTGGTAAGACTGGTGAATTCCACACTGCTCAGTCAATTGATTTACTTTTCTTGATGCAAATGAGTCCTGTGATCAAAAGCAGTATTGTAGAAGGTATAAATTCACTGAACAAGGTATTTAGGAGAGTCACCAATGGTAGTACTGGCAGAAACATGGTGGACAATAAATCCAAATCCATACCAAATGTAAGCACTGGTAGCAATGAGGCCAAGACACTGACCTTTCACAAAAGAAAGGATTCAATGTATCAATCTCCCATCAAGTGGTTGACTGGTTGCTCTGGGATGTCCAGGGCTCAAGGCTGATCTGTCTGCAAGTAGAGTACTCAAAAAAATGGCGATAATCAAATCAGCCTTAGTGAATATACGTGCTTATTGCTAAACCCCTATAATTTTCCCCTTCCTGTGTTAAGGCCACTTTGTTTATATGTTCATTGTGCAAGCCTAGATGTGCTCTGAAAAGATGCTGACAAACATCTCTAAAATGGAGCATCTTGCCTATCTGGTTATTTCCTCTTCTAGAATAAAGTTTCTTTGGTAAGCATTTACAAATGCTTACATTTACAAATGTTTTATTTACATAAAACATAAATCTCATATCTGTTCTTATTCTGTGAAAGCCATTCATACACTTTTGCTTTATACATCTGTCACCAACCTTGCAAATTTTTTACTTTCAACTATTTGGCTAAGCTCTTAACCACTGATCATGCATTGAGACATGTTAATCTCTCTGGCCATCACGCCATAACAACTTATATCAACCAAAGTTCTGACCACCAGAAGGAGCTCCCATCCCTAATACCTTTTAAGAACACTTTCAGGTGGGGTTGTAACACTTCAGGAGGTCACTTCTATTGTATCATGCACAGCTGTCTCTGAACTGTCTCTGAACATTTATTTCCCTTAGTCAACTGGTCAGAGAAAACATCTCACAAGTGGGCTGGGGGAGGAATGAGGAAAGCAAAGCAGCAACAGCTATAGGCCACCAGCATAGTCGATGCACTAGAACCTTCTTCTCTAGCCTTTTAATAACACTGTCTGTACAAAACAGCTTTCTATTTAAAATAGCTAGAGTATTTTTGTTTTGAATCAATCAAACTTTGAGCAATACAAACGTTTACTAGACATCTCAAGTTTAATGCTTTCAAAACTAAAATTCTGCGTTTTCCCATCAAACCTGGTCTTTCCACCCACCATCTTCCCCTTCTCACTAAATTAACAACTTCATCCTTCCAATTGCCCCAGTCAGAAACTTCACTTTACTTTGAATAACTACTTAAGGATTTATCCCACCTTTCTAATAAGCACTATGTGCTGCACTGTGCTTAGTCGCTCAGTCGTGTCTGACTCTGTGTGACCCCATGAACTGTGGCCTGCCAGGCTCCTCTGTCCATGGGATTCTCCAGGAAAGAATACTGGAGTGGGTTGCCAGGCCCTCCTCCAGGGGATTTTCCCAACCCAGGTCTCCTGCATTACAGATGGATTCTTTACCATCTGAGCTACCAGGGAAGCCCAAGAATACTGGAGTGGGTAGCCTATCCCTTCTCCAGGAGAACTTCCCAATCCAGGAATAAAACTGGGGTCTCCTGCACTGCAGGCAGTTTATTCACCAGTTGAGCTACCCAGGAAGCCCAATATGCACTGTACTTCCCATTAACCAAATAGTACCAGTTGGGAGAAGCAACATCATTTTTAAAAAAGAATAGCACTCATTTAGGAAGAATGATTGAATTAGAAAATCTCTATGATCCACTCCTAGTTAAATAATCAGTTCAGGCAAGGATAATCAACACATGTTAAAATCATTTGATGAAATATTTACTGAAGACTAGACATTCCCTTGGTCCCTGAGTATCACTCAACAAATTATCTACTAGTTTCAAACAGAGACATTACAACAGAAGGATCAAGCTTTCATCTCTTTGGTGAAATCTTAGCCTTGGGAAGTCATCTTGGCCTCATTAATAGTGGGAAGTCAGACATTCTGGACCATCTGAGATGATAAAATATGAAGTACACATATCATTTATGAAGTATTCTTGCCCCAGATTTACAACATAAATCTAATTAAGTCTTTAGATTGAAAATCCAGCTTATAGTAAATACAGGGAATAAAAGGAGAAGTTAAATGATGCCCCCAAGAACAATCAGATGGAGCCTAACAGTACTACTCAAAGTCTGTGATCTCCAAAACGACACCCCGGCATCCCCCAACAGCTCATTAGAAAGGCCCACACTAGAACCACTAAATCAGAATTTCTGAGAATAAGGACCAATCATCTGTATTTAAATGGGCTAAGAGTTTCTAAGAGAATAAAAGAGATGAGGAGGGGCATGTTGTAGTGTTATAGTTTAAATGTATTTAATAGATTGGACACTGGCTGGTACATATCAGCGATAACAGACATTTTGGAAAGTGGCAGAAATTTCAATGTGGACCAGGTATTAGATGATAATAAACACAACTATTGCTCATTCATTTGGTAGGATAATGATAGTTTGCTATTTTTAGAATTTTTGTTAGAGATGCTTACTGAACTATTTCTGAGGAAAATACCCCCATGTAATTACCATGGAAGAACTATACAAACAAGATCTCAATGATCTGGATAACCATGATGGTGTCATCTCCCATTCCAAGTCAGACACTCTGGAATGTGAAATCAAACGGGCCTTACAAAGCACTGCTGCCAATAAAGCCAGTGGAGGTGATGGAATTCCAGCAAGGCTATTTAAAATCCTAAAAGATAATGCTATTAAAGTCCTGCATTCAATATGTCAGCAAATTAGGAAAACCCAGTCAGACACAACTAGGCAAATGAACAACAACAACAATCAAAATTACCCATGATATTTATAATTTCCTTTAAAACACATAGACAGTTGTATAAAATAAATGAATGGATACCAAGGTGGGGAAGTGAGAGAGGGGCATGGACAGGGAGATTGGGATTGACATATATACACCACTGCTGCTGCTGAGTCACTTCAGTCGTGTCCGCCTCTGTGCGACCCCATAGACGGCAGCCCACCAGGCTCCCCCGTCCCTGGGATTCTCCAGGAAAGAACACTGGAGTGGGTTGCCATTTCCTTCTCCAATGCGTGAAAGTGAAAAGTGAAAGTGAAGTCGCTCAGTCGTATCCAACTCTTAGTAACCCCATGGACTGCAGCCCACCAGGCTCCTCCGTCCATGGGATTCTCCAGGCAGGAGTACTGGAGTGGGGTACAATTGCCTTCTCCGTATATACACTACTATGTACTAAATAGATCACTAATGAGAACCTACTGTATAGCACAGGGCACTCTACGTGATGCTCTGTGGTGACCTAAATAGAAAGAAAATCCAGAAAGGAGCAGATGTATGTATATAACTGATTCACTCTGCCACACAGCAGAAACTAATACAACATGGTAAAGAACCTACACACCAATCAAAAAAAAAAAAAAAACTATGCTCCAATATAAAATAAAAAACACTGACAGAACAAAATGTTTGAAGCCACTATAGAAAAATGTTAAGTACAGAATCTAGGTTAACAAAAATATAGAAAATATAAAAACATTATAATGGGCACCTATATGTTTGACATTTTTTCATAGGTGTAAAAAATAGATCTTAACATTATCTTCAACTTTTTTCAGTATCCACCAAGTCAGTAACTCCAGCCAGCTCTATCTTCAAAAATAAATCAAAAGATTTATCAAATCAAACCACCTCTCCCACCCCTAACCTGATTTAAGCCATCTCTTGCCTGGATGATACTAATTCCTACTTACCTAGTCTCCTGCTGCAATCTTTTCACCCACTCACACAATCTACTATCTACTTGGCAGCCAGAATATATATTTTGAAAGTAAGTCACTTGAAAGTATTGTCACTCCTCTGCTTAAAACTCCCAGATGGCCCCTAATTTTCTAAGGAGAAAAGTCAAAAACCATACAAACCTTACAAGGTCCTTCGTGCATTACCTCCAGTCTGCTCTGTGACTTCATTTCCAATTACTCTGCTCCCTGAATCTACTCTGCAAATGTCTTTCTTGCTCAGCATTTTGCCCTTTACTATTTCCTCTGCTTAGAATTACTTCTATATCCAAATGGCTCCCACGACTTTCAGCTTTCTTCCAAAGCTTCATAGCCCATGAAGTCTCCCTTAACCACCTGTGAACAACAGCAAATACTTTCATCCCACTTGACATCACAGAAATACACTTATTTTTTTCAATTCATTCTTCTTAGCAATTACATGTTTGTGTCCCCCCAGAATTTATATGTTGATATCCTAATCCTCAATGTGAGGTATTAGGAGGTGAGGCCTCGGGGAGGTACTTAGGTGACAAGGACTGAGCCCTTATGAATGGGATCAGTGCTTTTATAAAAGAGGCCCCAGAGGGCTCTAGCTTTCTTTCTGCCCTGTGAAGACATGAGAGCTCTCACCAGACCCTGAACATGCTGGCACCCTGAGCCCAGGCTTGAAGCCTCCAAGACTGTGAGAAGTAAATTTCTGTTATTCCTAAGCCACCCTCTCTATGGTACTTTGTTATACCATCCCAAACAGACTAAGACACTCCACTAACACTGGAATATAAGCTGTGTGTGTGTGTTCAGGCACTTAGCCATGTCTGACACTGCAACCCTGTGGACTGTAGCCTGCCAGGTCTCTCTTTCCATGGGATTTTCAAGGCAAGAATACTGGAGTGGGTTGCCATTTTCTCCTTCAGGGGAATCTTCCCAACCCAGGGACTGAACCCGAGTCTCCTGCATCTCCTGTATTGCAGGCAGATTCTTTACCACTGGGGAAGCCCAGAATATAAGCTACTTGAGTTCAAAGACTTCGTGGTTCTGCTCTTTGCTATATTACTAGCCCTCGGAATAGTATCTGGCATACAATAGATGCCATATTGTGTGTGTGTGTGTGTGTGTGTGTGTGTGTGTATTCTTTTAAAAAATAAACCAAAAGTTAAAAATAAATTATAAAACTGTAATTCCAATTGTATTAAAGAAAAAATCAACACTACAAAAAACAATCATGCAAGCAAAAAGCCTTTCTTTTAAAATTGCTGTGATATAAAAGAAGTCCAGCAATGTAACCACTTACATTAATTCCTAAAATAAAACAAAAAGACTAAGGCAAATACTTCACAAAGAACCAAAAATTTATCATAAGCAGGTTTTGCAATAGGCACTTATGTCCTTTGAAAGAAACATTTAGCATGAAAAATCTAACAACCTCTTATTGCTGTTAAGCTTTTAAAAAATAATTCAATCCCTATTCTCATATTTACTTCCTGTATATACAAACTTAAACCCAGCAGAAGAATTACATTTAAGAACTGGGTAAAATCTTTTCTAAATTAAGTCTATAGCAACAATGAAAACAAATACTTAACCCTTTTGCTTAGAACCGAAAATTAATCAGTTTGCCTTCTAAAACAACTCATCAGTTATTAAATAATCAGAAAATGGGCCAGAAAGAAACTGCCTTTAGTCCTCATGGCACTAGCTGGTTTTGAAAACAATCTCCATTGTTCCTTCTTAGGCTTAGACTGGGAGTGCCATCCTCAGCACCAGCAGGGCACTTGTGTCTATCATCTCACAAGAGAAAGGACAATGCAAAGAAGCAGGTAGCCAAGGATGGCACCGGTGTGTTAACAGTGAAGCCAAGAAAGGATTCACCAGGTGACACTGCCAAATGATCTGGCAAATCTATCTTCCATAAAAAGAACAGTAAGGAGAGAAATTGGAGACTTTGAAGACTAGGTTAAGAAGGTAGGCAAGAGGAAGTTCTCTGTTTTATGAAATGTGATTGATTTATTGATAACAGCAGTAACAATAAATAAAGAAAAATGAAATGATTTTAAAATGTTTGTGAGAAAATAGACATGTATTCTAGATCTCTTGCCCAAACAAGAGATCAGTAAACATTTTCATGTGATACAGAAATATCAGTATGTGTGTGCTAGTGGGCTCAGTCGCTCGGTCGTGTCCAGCTCTTTGCAACCCCATGAACCCACCCCCCATGAAGAGCCCGCCAGGTTCCTCTGTCCATGGGATTCTCCAGGCAAGAATACTGGCCTGGGTTGCCACTTCCTTCTCCAGGGCGTCGCTCCCACCCAGGGATCAAACTCACATCTCCTATACTGGCAGGCAGTTTCTTTATCACTGAGCTATCTGGGAAGCCCTATGTACAGAAATAGAGTTCACCACAAAAATTTCTGTAAATTATTGGCTACAAAGAACTCTACAGAAGACATCTTAGAATGAGATGATGGGAAGCATCAGGCAGTCACAACCTTGCTCTTCTTTCATTCAATTATGATAAGCCGTTTACTATGAAAGCTGTATCAAGACACATAAATACCCTGAACTCCTTGAAAAAAGGAATCTGAAAGTGATAAATCATTTATTCATAATTTTACAACAGTATAAGCATCCCCCCAAATGATAATCTAAGATTAAAATATAGATATGATTCAAAATTAATATGCAACTGACTTGGTTCTCAATCCTTTGGTAAACTCTCAATTCATACTCTATAGACCTTTTTAGCATGCCAGTTTTCAATGAACCAGCAATGTAAAACAGAATGGCCAACTGTTCCTCTGTTAGTAGCAAATGTGCTAATATGTGCTAGTTTAAACTTGATCTATCAGTGAGTCAATGAACCGTGAAGGGTGGGGGTTAATCAGGGTGTTCTCCAAACAAAGGCTCATGAGAGCAGTGGGGATGCCACTCCCAGACTCACAGCTGTGCTGTTTTGAGTGGAGCATGATGGAAATGTCATGGTGTTCATCAAAGTTAAGAGCCCAGAACCTTGTCACAATCTTGCCTATACTCTCAACCACTGTACACAGAGAAGCAACCAAACTGCTGCAAACAAAATCCAAACACAAAAAATTAAGCCACAATTCTCAGGAGCTATTAATATTAAACTTTGCCCAGTTAATGTGTAACAGTGATGGTAAAAACCTTTCACACATAAGATCTGACAACCTCCCAGCAGCACTCAGAGTTGATAATATTTTATATTAGGTGATGTATATGAAAATGCCTCAATTCCAAGTTAGTATCAGCCAAAGTTTAAGGATGCACATCTTTACACATACCAGTGAAAACAATCTAAATACTATAATCTACTTAAAGTAACGAACAAGCTCAATAACTTCTGAATACACATGCAGCCCACCAGTGTGACATATCTCTATTTCCAATAACTTAAATGGACTGAGCAGCAATTAGCAGAAAGAATCACCTGCTGCCAGGAGTAATCACCTCAACATTTCATGTCTAAATAATACAGGAGTTAAGGCTGTATAGAAAGAGCCGGAAGAAACAGGAAGAGGAGCAAGAAAATTCAACAACATATATCATCCATTTATTTTTACTAGACTTTTATAATAATCCGGATAAAATAAAATTTTATTTACTCTGGATACCACTTTCCCCAGTACAAAACCCAGACTGAAAGAAATACATGTTACTGGCTTCAGGAAAGTTTTTTTATTCCCTTGTTCTGCTTAAAAATTGACCAAGAATTAGTTTAAATAATTAGCATTGAAATATGATTAACTCTATGAAAATCCAAGTTGATGAAATTATTGTACATTTAATCCTTCACAAGCCATGAAAATATGAAAATGTTAGAGAATGATTTTATAAACCTAAATTTTTTCATTTAACTATAACATGACATTTTATAGTTTCATGTATATAACACAGAGATGCCACATCTGTATATACTGCAATATGTTTATTTGTACAAACATATTAACATATATATATTAACACATATAACATTTGTATATACTGCAATATGTTGTGTTTGTATATTAACTGCAATATGTTTAGTTATCATATTTAGCAAACAGAGTTAATAAAATGCCACCAACCTGTTTTTTGTATCTATGAGTCTGGGTTTGGTTTTGACTTTTCAGATCCCACATATAAGTAAATCACACAGCATAATACCTTCAAGGTCCATCCATGTTTTTGCAGATGGCGAGATTTCATTCTGTTTTTATGACTGAGTAGTATTCTATCATATATATGTACCACATCCTATTTATCCATACATTCATAAATGGACACTTAGGATGTTTCCAAACTTAACTATTATAAATAATGCCACGATGAACATGGGGAGGGGGCATATACCTTTTCAAATTATTGTCTTTGTTTTCTTTGGCTAGATATCCAAAAGTGGAATTGCTAGTTCAGTTAACAGTTCCATTCTTACTTTTTGGGCTACCTTCACATTATTGCCCACAGTGGTTGTAACATTTACATTCCCACTAACAATGGAGGAGTGTTGCAGGAGAGTTCTTTGACAACAGCCATTCTGGTGGGCATGAAGTGATATCTCATTGTGGTTTTGATTTGCATTTTCCTGATTATTAATGATCTTGAGCATCTTTTCACATGTCTTTTGGCTCTCTGTATGTCTTCTTTAAAAAAAAAGTCTATTCAGATACTCTGCCCATTTGTTAATCAGAGTGGTTTCTGTTGTTGTTATAAAGTAGCGTGAGTTTCTTATATATTTTGGATATTAACCTTATTGAATATATGATTTGCAAATATCTTCTCCCATTCAGTAGGCTGTATTTGTATTTGTTGATGGTTTCCTTCACTGTACAGAAACTTGGTTTTTTTAATGTAGTCCTATCTATTTTTGTTTTTGTTGCCCTTGCCTTTGGAGTCAGATACAAAAAAAGAAAAAAACAAAAAACAAAATCAATCAGGAAGACCAATGTCCAGGAGCTTACTACATATGCTTTCTTCTAGGATACTTAGTTTCAGGCCTTCCTTTCAAATCTTTACTCCATTTTGAGTAAATATTTGCATATGTTATAAATAGTGATCCAGTTTCATTCTTTGGTGTGTTGCTATCGGTTGCTCAACACCATTTATTAAAGAAACTGTCCCTTCCCCACAGGATATTCTTGCCTCCTTTGTCATAAATTAATTGACCATATTATGAGTGGGTTTACTTCTAGGCTCTCTATTCTATTCCACTGATCTATGTGTCTGCTTTTATGTCAACACTATACTATTTTAATTACCACAGCTTTGCAGTATACCCTTCTAGCTGCAAAGTTTCTGTTGAAAATATGCTGATAGACTTATGGGGTTTCCCTCATATGTTAAAAAGTATTTTCTTGCTGCTTTTAAAACTCTTTAACTTTGGATATTTTAATTATATTGTGTCTTATTGCAGAATTCTTTAGGTTCATCTTATTTTGAATTCTCTGGGCTTCTTGGACCTTGATGTCTGTTTTCTTCTCTAGATTTGGAATGTTTTGCCATATTTCTTCAAGTAAGTTTTCTGCTCTTCTCTTTCTCTCCTCCTTCTGGGACCCATATAATACAAATGTTATTCCACTTGATGTTGCCCCAGAAGGTATGTGTGCATGTGTGTGTGTGCATGTGTGTGTGTGTGTGTGTGTGTACACACATGTGCTCTTTCTGGGTGAGTCCCATTGCTCTTTCAGTTTGCTGATCTGCTCTTCTGCTTTATCCAGTCTGCTGCTGAATCTCTCTAGTGTAATTTTTTTTTTCAGTTCAAATATTATGTTCAATTCTGGCATTTCTGTTTGGTATGTGCTTATGGACTTTATGCTTTCTACCTCTTTGTTGAAGTTCTCCTGTGTTCATCTATTCTTTTCTTGAATTCAGTGAGTATCTTTTCAGTCATTACTCTGAACTCTGTATCAGGTAGATTCCTGATATCTCCAGTTCATTAAGATCTTTTTCTGAGGTTTTTGTCTTATTCTTTCATTTGGAGCATATTCTTCTGTCTATTCATCTTGCCTAGCTCTTTGTTTGTTTCCATGCACTAGGCAAAACAGCTACTCATCCCAGACTTGAAGGAGTGACCTCGTGTACAACATAGTCCCTGGGGCCCAGAAGTGCAGCCCTACAGCCCTGGCCACCGAGCCAGGTGGTCTAGGGGCACCTTCAGTGTGGAATGCATGAACTCGACAACTGCAGTGGAGAGAGTCCCAGCAGATTCCTGCCTTTCCAGGAGATGCTTTGAGATGAATATTCACATGTGGTTTAAGCACTTTTCAAACTGATGCTTTTGCACTGGGGTCTCAGCCTGCATGCAAGCCCTAAGAGCAGGTTCTCCATTCCCTGCAGTTCTATGGTTCTCCTGGACATACTCCCCAGTGGTTTCCAAGGCCATGTGCTTTGGTGCCCCATCTCTCCAGCTCTGTGATCCTGACGTGGGCACAAACCTCTTGCTCCATGGGAAAAAGTTCCATAGTTTTTATATCCCTCCCAAATATGGGTTGCTGTACCTGGGTTCATATTTTGGCAAGACTATCTCTGCCTCTTCTGTCTCAATGTACCCCTTTTACCCTCTGCTATGGAGCTGCTATTCTTCTAGCTTTCAGGTATTTTTCAGAGGAAATTATTCCTCACGCAGGTACAGCTTTTTTTGTCCAGAAGAAGAGGCAAGTTCAAGCTCTTCTTAGGCTGCTACCTTGAACTGCCTCCTCATGAACATTTTTTAATTCAATGATTTTATCAGTTAGAAAGCTTTTTCAAAGTATCATCTCTGGGCCACATGTAAGTAAATAGGTATGACTTTTAAGAGAGTTTTCAGCTATCCTCAGGGCTACAAAAAATCACAGAGTGTTAATATAGTCCTTAACTTACAATGGTTCAACTTGTGATTTTTGTCTTTATGGTGGTACAAAAGTGATACATGTTCAGTAGAAATTATACTGTGAGTTTTGAATTGTTATCTTCTCCAGGCTACCAATATGTGGTAAAATACTCTCATGACACCGCGCAGTAGCATCTCTCGGGCAGCCACATGATTACAAGGGGAATCAAAGCACACAACTCTGTTCTTCACTGTCTGCACAGTATTAAATGCATTACATGAATTTCTCAACACTAACACCTTCTGTTGGTCTTCCCAGGTAGCTTAGATGGTAAAAGAATCTGTCCACAATGTAGGAGACCTGGGTTCGATCCCTGGGTCGGGAAGATCCCCTGGAGAAGGGCATGACAACCCACTCCTATATTCTTGCCTGGAGAACCCCATGGACAGAGAAGCCTGACAAACTATAGTCCACGGGGTTGCAAAGTGTCGGACACGACTGAGCAACTAGCACTTTCACTTTCAACACCTTTGTTAGATAATTTTGCCTGGCTCTAGGCTAATGTAAAGAATGAAACTAGAACACTTTCTAACACCATACACACAAATAAGCTCAAAATGGATTAAGGATCTAAACGTAAGACCAGAAACTATAAAACTCCTAGAGGAGAACATAGGCAAAACACTCTCCGACATAAATCACAGCAGGATCCTCTATGACCCACCTCCCAGAATATTGGAAATAAAAGCAAAAATAAACAAATGGGACCTAATGAAACTTAAAACAAAACTTGCACAACAAAGGAAACTATAAGCAAGGTGAAAAGACAGCCCTCAGATTGGGAGAAAATAATAGCAAACGAAGCAACAAAGGATTAATCTCAAAAATATACAAGCAACTCCTGCAACTCAATTCCAGAAAAATAAATGACCCAATCCAAAAATGGGCCAAAGAACTAAACAGACATTTCTCCAAAGAAGACATATAGATGGCTAACACATGAAAAGATGCTCAACATCACTCATTATCAGAGAAATGCAAATCAAAACCACAATGAGGTACCATTACACACCAGTCAGGATGGCTGCTATCCAAAAGTCTACAAGCAATAAATGCTGGAGAGGGTGTGGAGAAAAGTGAACCCTCTTACACTGTTGGTGGGAATGCAAACTAGTACAGCCACTATGGAGAACAGTGTGGAGATTTCTTAAAAAAACTGGAAATAGAACTGCCATATGACCCAGAAATCCCACTTCTGGGCATACACACCAAGGAAACCAGATCTGAAAGAGACACATGCACCCCAATGTTCATTGCAGCACTGTTTATAATAGCCAGGACATGGAAGCAACCTAGATGCCCATCAGCAGACGAATGGATAAGGAAGCTGTGGTACATATACACCATGGAATATTTCTCAGCCATTAAAAAGAATTCATTTGAATCAGTTCTAATGAGATGGATGAAACTGGAGCCCATTATACAGAGCAAAGTAAGCCAGAAAGATAAAGACCATTACAGTATACTAATACATATATATGGAATTTAGAAAGATGGTAACGATAACCCTATATGCAAAACAGAAAAAGAGACACAGATGTACAGAACAGAATTTTGGACTCTGTGGGAGAAGGCGAGGGTGGGATGTTTCAAGAGAACAGCATCGAAACATGTATATTATCTAGGATGAAACAGATCACCAGCCCAGGTTGGATGCATGAGACAAGTGCTCGGGCCTGGTGCATTGGGAAGACCCAGAAGGATTGGGTAGAGAGGGAGGTGGGAAGGAGGATCAGGTGGGGAATATATGTAAATCCATGGCTGATTCATGTCAATGTATGGCAAAAACCACTACAATATTGTAAAGTAATTAGCCTCCAACTAATAAGAATATATGGAAAAAAAAAGAAGAATTTGCCTGCAATGTGGGAGACTTGGGTTCGATCCCTGGGTTGGGAAGATTCCCTGGAGAAGTGAACAGCTACCCACTCTAGTATTCAGGCCTGGAGAATTCCATGAACAGAGGAGCCTGCCAGGCTATAGTCTATGGGGTTGCAAAGAGTCAGACACAACTGAGAAACCTTCACTTTTCAGGCTAATGTAATTATTCTGAGCATGTTTAAGGTAGGCTAGGCTAAGCTATGATGTTCAGTAGGTTAGATGCATTAAATACATTTTTGACTTAATGATATTTTCAACTTGTGATGGATTTATTGGGATACACCCCCATCATTGGTTCAGGAAGATCTGTATTCTAAGAACATAGGTACCTTGGTAAAATGAAGATTCCTGGAAAAGTTTATGTGCTTTAATATATGTTGTCAAAGAAAAACCTGAGCTGAACAGTAGTGGAAATAATAAAAACAGATTTTATTCAGAATTACTGAAATAGGAGGAAAGAGACCTCAGTATAGAACCAGCAATCCCACTTCTGGGCATACACACCAAGGAAACCAGATCTGAAAGAGACACGTGCACCCCAATGTTCATCACAGCACTGTTTATCATAGCCAGGACATGGAAGCAACCTAGATGCCCATCAGCAGACGAATGGATGAGGAAGCTGTGGTACATATATACCATGGAATATTACTCAGCCATTAAAAAGAATTCATTTGAATCAGTTCTAATGAGATGGATGAAACTGGGGCCCATTATACAGAGTGAAGTAAGCCAGAAAGATAAAGACCATTACAGTATACTAACACATATATATGGAATTTAGAAAGATGGTAACGATAACCCTATATGCAAAACAGAAAAAGAGACACAGATGTATAGAACACACTTGTGGACTCTGTGGGAGAAGGCGAGGGTGGGATGTTTCAAGAGAACAGCATCGAAACATGTATATTATCTAGGGTGAAACAGATCACCAGCCCAGGTTGGATGCATGAGACAAGTGCTCAGGCCTGGTGCACTGGGAAGACCCAGAGGGATCAGGTGGAGAGGGAGGTGGGAGGGGAGATCGGGATGGGGAATACATGTATATCCATGGCTGATTCATGTCAATGTATGACAAAAACCACTACAATATTGTGAAGTAATTAGTCTCCAACTAATAAAAATAAATAAATAAATAAATAAGAACTGGTCTTATTTCCCTATACAGCAAGAGAAACTGGGAGTTTATATCCAAGGAGTAAGATATGGATCAGTGGATAGAAAATTACTAAAAAGGAAATGTCAGAGGTAAAGCATAATATGGCTAAAGCCACCTAACAGGATTCTTTGCAGACAACAAGCCAAGGTGATCAGATGTCACCAGGAGGATGGTAGAGAATGAGAACTCTGATCAGTTGTTGAGAGTGATCAGATATGGAGGGTGGGGGTCTTTTAGTTAGCAGCATCTTGCTAAAAATGGATTTCATGAGAAATTGCACAGATGGGCCTAGGGAAAGTTTCAGGAAACTGAAACCTATATAAAATTAGCCCCACATTATAAATGATAATAATAATGTGTTCCCAAAAATGGAACACTTCAAACTAAGAACGCTAACAATTCTGAGGGATACTCCTCAACAAAATGATACTGCTTTAGCATTACCATTTTGGAACTATAGAAGCTGCCTGAAACTGAATTTAGATGCACAAATTAAGTTTATTTACAAATGTAGTATGCTGTCAATAAAAACACCATTTTTTCCCTAGAACTAGATAGGCTGACACTAAAATATATATCTGAAAAATTAACTTTCAAAAATAGGTGGGAAACAATGAAATAAAAAGATCTAAGAGAAGAACTAGTCCCACCAAATACCCGAAACATACTACAAAGCCTCTGTAAATAAACCACTGGCATGTGAATGAAAAGACCAAGCAATGGAATAGAACAGAAAGCCCAGAAATAGACCTGAGTTCATATGGGAATGTAGCATATGATAAAAGTGATATCTCAAAACTCTGGGACAAAAATAGACTTTTAAGTACATGGTACTGGAACAACTGAATAACTATTTTGAAAAAAAGATAAAGTCCAGTGTATACCACAACAAAACAAATGCCAAGTTGATTAGAGATCTAAAATTAAATCATGCAAATACTAGAAGAAAATGTAGATAATTTTATCTATAAACTGTGTATAAAGAAAGGCTTTCTGCTATGAGACAAATACCAGATGCAATAAGGAAAAAAAGTGACAAGTTAAACAATATAAAAATTTTAAAATAAAAACTCTGAATGGCAAAATCACTAAAAGTCAAGAGAAAAATCGCATATCAGGAGAAAAATATTTGCAACATGTATCACAGCAAAAGGTAATATATCTACTATATAAAATACTTTAACAAATTTAGGGTAAAAAAGACCAAAAGTATTACAGAAAAATCAGCAAATAATATAAAGGTAATTCACACGATATTAAAATGGCCCTCAGACATATGAAAAGGTGATCAACTTTACTCATGATTTTTTAAAAAACACAAATTAAAACTATACTGACATACTATTTCTCACCTATCTCACTGGAAAATTTCTAAAGCATGTAAGTAAAGTGTTGATGAGTGTGTGGAAACAGACACCAGTAAACATGAAAAATGGAACAAATCCTATGGAAGGGAACTTGACAATATCTAACCAATCTACACATCCACTTATCTTTTAATCCAGAAAACTGCTCAAGATACGGTATGTACAAAATTGTTTACTTCAGCATTATTTGTAACTACAAATATTAGAAACAGTCAAAATGCAAAAGTACAGGCCATACAGTAAAGTTTTACACAGGTTAAAAAAAATGATGATACTCTATGAAGCGATATAGAGTGGTTTTTAGTGTATGGAGTTAAAGTGAAAAAAGCAAAATGCAGAAGAATTCATACTGTATGTTACTTTTTGTGTAAAAAAGGAAATTTAAATACACACATAAAAGTCCAGAGATAAAATGGTGGAGTAGAAGTGAGTTCACCTCTTTTTACAAAAAACACCAGAATCACAACTACCTACCAGCTCAGCTGTTCCTCCGCCAGTGGTGTTGTCCCAGGGCTGGAGAGTCCCTGGCTTCCTACTTTGGCCCGCTGCATCCACCTGTCACAGTGCCCGGCCACCCTCAAGACTGGCTGCTGACTCCCAGCCTCCAAGAGCTCCACGTTCCTTCACTTGCTGCACCGTCCCACCCGCCCCGCGCCACCCCAACCTGCAGCACCCCATCTCCCCTGGCTCACCCCCCAGCTGCTGCAGGAAGAGAGTGGGTGTAACAGGGACTATGACTTGACGGAGGCACAGAAGGACTTGAGTTCACCTCTTCTTACAAAACCCTCCAAAATCACAACTAACTACTGAAAAACTAGATAAAAAAAAGGCTGGGACCTACTAAAAATGATATCCTATGTCCAAAGACAAAGAAGAAGCCACAACGAGATGGTAGGAGGGGTGCAATGATGATAAAATCAAATCCCATACGTCAGTTCAGTTCAGTTCAGTCACTCAGTCATGTCTGACTCTTTGTGACCCCATGAATCCCAGCATGCCAGGCCTCCCTGTCCATCACCAACTCCCAGAGTTCACTCAAATTCATGTTCATCGAGTCGGTGATGCCATCCAACCATCTCATCCTCTGTCATCCCCTTCTCCTCTTATCCTCTATCCTGATTCTTTCCCAGCATCAGGGTCTTTTCAAATGAGTCAACCCTTCACATCAGGTGGCCAAAGTATTGGAGTTTCAGCTTCAGCATCAGTCCTTCCAATGAACACCCAGGATTGATCTCCTTTAGGATGGGCTGGTTGGATCTCCTTGCAGTCCAAGGGACTCTCAAGAGTCTTCTCCAACACCACAGTTCAAAAGCATCAATTTTTTGGTGCTCAGCTTTCTTTATAGTCCAACTCTCACATCCATACATGACCACTGGAAAAACCATAGCCTTGACTAGACCGACCTTTGTTGGCAAAGTAATGTCTCTGCTTTTTAATATGCTATCTAGGTTGGTCATAACTTTTCTTCCAAGGAGTAAGCGTCTTTTAATTGCATGGCTGCAACCACGATCTGCAGTGATTTTGGAGCCCAAAAAAATAAAGTCTGACACTGTTTCCACTGTTTCCCCATCTATTTCCCATGAAGAGATGGGACCAGATGCCATGATCTTAGTTTTCTGAATAGCAGATGGGCAAATCACAAACTGGAAAAAAATTATATCACAGAAGCTCAGCCTAAAATTCCTGAGCCCTACATCAGACTACCCAGACTGCAGGTTTTCCTAGTTCTGAAGTTGATCTCTCGTAGGCAGCATATACACAGGTCTTACTTTTGCATCCATCCAGATAATCTGTGTCTTTTGCTTGGGGCATTTAATTCATCTTCATTTAAGGTACTTATCAATATGTATGTTCCTATTACCATTTTCTTGTTTTGAGCTTTGTTTTTGTGGTTATTTTTCTTCTCTTGTGTTTCTTGCCTAGAGAAGCTCCTTGGCATTTGTCATAAAGCTGGTTTCATGGTGCTAAATTCTTTCAGCTTTGGCTTGTTTGTAAAGCTTTTGATTTCTCCATTGAATCTGAATGTGATTCTTGATGGGTAGAGTAATCTTGGTTGTAGGTTTTTCCCTTTCATCACTTTAAATATATTCTGCCACTCCCTTCTGGTGTGCAGAGTCTCTACCGAAAAATCAGCTGATAGCCTTATGCGGATTCCCTTGTATGTTGCTTTTTGCTTTTCCCTTGCTGCTTTTAATATTTTTTCTTTGTATCTAATTGTAAGGATTAAAAGAAAAATCTTGACCACAATCAAAGTGTTGTGATAAAAATTCAGTGAGTTGATTTATGTTAAAAACTGTTAAAACAATGCCTAACACATACTAGCTAAGCAATATATTCAGTTCAATTCACCAGCATTGACTGAAATAAGTACTATCAGAAATAAAAAAAATAATAATAACATTTATAGACTACTTACTATACATGAAACTCCATTCTATATGCTTTTGAAATCTCTGAGCTCAAGTGAACCCTCAGTCTAATGAGGTATCATCTACATTAGCCAACACTTAGAACATGTAAGTGACTGTGTTTTATCAGAAGTAGGAGAATTGCTCCTCTGTCCATGGGATTCTCCAGAAAAGAATACTGGAGTGGGTAGCCATTCCTTCTCCAGGGTATCTTCCTGATCCAGGGATCAAGTCTAGGTCACTGCAGGCAGATTTCTACTGTCTGAGCCAGCAGGGAAGCCCCATGATAACCGCTACAAAACCTAAAAGCCTGATTTTGCTGTGCCAGTCAGCTTTGCAGAGAGTTTGGTGGTAACATCAGGCCTTGAATTACAAAACAGACCTCTCAGAGCAAACAGGACATGAGGAGCAGTCCAAACAGATAGCATTTCCTAACTTTGTCAGTCTGCAAGCGGGCAGGAAATGAGGGATGAGAGAACGGGGCCCAGCTTAGGTGCTACAGAGAGCCCAAGAACCAAGTCACGCAAGCAGCTTCATCTTTGCCCATCTCTTCTCTTTTCATAAAAAGTAAAGTGTGTAATTAGTAGAAATAGAAAATGCTCCTCCCCTAAAGTTACATAACATCACACTTAATGTATTTTCAAAGAATAAAAGTTTTTAAAAAGATGTTTTCTTTAATAACGATAAATAAGAAGAAAAAAAAATGGTTGATCTGAAATGCTCAATGCTTCAGCATGTGGCCATTGTAAACTCCATGTACCTGCCTCAAATAGCAACAAATATATTCATATTTGATTGTAATAAAATTCCTGGAGTTACATATAATATCTACATGAACACCATACAATTTCATTACCATTAATGGTTATTCTAATGAATACCAGGGGGCTTAATAATAATTTGTCACAATATGAAATATTATGTATTTCCTAGTTACGCATACTGTGAGAATGCTGCTTTATTACATTTTACTTCATTTCTTTCCAGTGAAAAAGTTGTTAAATGACAATTCATTATACTCTCATTGAAAGACTGATCCAACTTTTAATATTTCCTATAGGCTTATAACATTTGTGATTTGCTTAGGAAATTTTGATAAACATAAAACCTGGAAATCAGTCACAAACCAGTGTGTTTCTATGTGTTTTTAAAATTCCTTTAGGCTAATAAAAAGAACTGTTTGTTATCTTTCTCATACTTCATTCCTAATCCATTCCAAGGCACTGGAAGACCTCAATTAATAATGGTGACAGTTATGAGGATGAATTTTTTTTAAGGACTCAGAAATGTGGTACAATATTACTGTTTACCCTGAGTGCTAAGGGTAAGCTTCAGACTCCAAGAATCCAGAGTTCCAAATTATCATATTTAGAAAAGAAGTCAAGAAAGGTATAATTTTCAAATAAGATAATGTAGCTCCTTCCTAGGAAGTGTTTGAAGTCCCTTTTTCAGGAAAGAGTCTAAACATGTACAATAAATATATTATACTTTAAGAGTTGTGGAGTATGCATACAATAGATCTTATAGGAAATAGCATATTAGCTAAGGACTTATTTTCCAGATTCATGCAGATACAAATTTGTTTCCAGCTCCTCCACCACATACTAGCTGTGTAACTTCAAACTAGCAAAATGTTAAACTATTTAAGCCTTAGTTTTCTCATGTATAAACTGAGTACATTAATAAAAATAATTTATTTAATTCTATTATTTGCTAAATCATGCATTATTTTAACCCTTCAAACCTCACAACTAAGCTTATAAAATAAACGATAGCATTCCCATTCCCCTTTTCACATGAGAAAATATTTATAGCTTGATGCTATTATAAGGATTTAATGAGATAATTAATAAAAATTGCTTACAAAAGTAGCACATAATAAATGCTTAATAAATGTCAGCTATTATCATTAAGACTTAACTTTTTAAAATAATGACTTCTCTATAATTCAGTCAAGGGAGAAATATTAACTAATTCATTTAACAGCATGAAAACAATTCAACATTTTACTGGATATATTTAGAGAAGAACTTATTTAGCCTTTGATGTAATCACATGATAAAATGTAATAAAACATATCAATTTTTTTTCCAGAGAAGAAATTTAACACAAAGGACATATTTAAAAGAACTATTATATAGCAAAAGAATTAGAAACATATTAGAAAAAACCTGAGAATAAATATATCTCCAAATTTCTTTTCTCAAGGTAATCTGTAGTGACTGAAGCAGGAATATAATTTTCTTCTATTAAGACATTAACTACTTGTTTTTAAACATAATTATCAATTATATGCAAAATATATCCCTCCCTTAGGATAAATATGTTACAGAAGCCATGAGAAGCCCTTGGGAAGATGGCCTTTTGTCACTCATCCCAAGTATAAACAGCATCAATGTTTCTAAAGAACTAATTCAAGCTTGCCTTCAGCTGAAGGAGTCATGGCTATGAGCTGATACTAATGAACAAAGGAGCAAGAAAAACCTTGGCATGCCTCTGTCAGTCATCACTGGGCTTTTGTGAAGCTTGATGGGTTGCTAGGGACATTAGCACCAAGACCTGGCCCCACCCAATAAGCTGCAGGCTCCAGTACTAGGACCACTCAGGACAAACAGAAAACAAGGTGAGAACAGTCACACCCATCAGACAGGCTGCCTAAAGACTTCCTGAGTCCACAGTCACCTCAAGACATACCCCTTGACATGGCCCTGCCCACCAGATCCTACTCCATCCACCAGTGAGAAGTCACCAACCCCTCCCACAGAAACTCTGCACAAGCCTCTAGACCAGACTCAACCACCAGGGGTCAGAAACCAGAAGTAAAAAATAACAGTCCCATTGTCTGTAGGACTGAGTCTGCAAACAGGTCAGAACCTACCCTGGGGCCAGAGCTGGTCCCTCACCATTTGATGACACAAAGAACATCCCGTAAAGAGGTACACTTCTCCAAGGTTTAGAAACATTCCTAAACTTTCACATACATAAAAATACAAATAGAAGCTTAGACATGAGTTTAGAAAATGAGCCAGCAGAGGGATATGTTCCAGATGAAGGAATAAGATAGAACCCCAGAACAACCAGTGATGTGGAGACAGGCAATTTACCTGAGAAAGAGTTCAGAGTAATGATTGTAAATATGATTCAAGAATTCAGGAAAAGAATGGATGCACAGAGAAGTTACAAGAAGTTTTAACAAAGAATTAGAAAAATAAAGACCAATGAGAGTGAAGAATACAATAACAGAAATGAAAAATACACTAGAAGGAATCAATAGCAGAATAAATGAGGCAGAAAAACAGATGACTGAGTTGGAAAACAGAATGGTAATAACTGCTGACATAGAACAGAATAAAGAATAAAAAGAAACAATGAAATTTAAGAGACCTCTGGGACAACATCAAATGCTACATTTGCATCATAGGGGTCTTAGAAAGAGAGAGAGAGAAAGGGTCGAAGAAAATATTTGAAGAGATAATAGCTGAAAACGTCTCTAACATGGGAAAGGAAATAGTCACCCAAGTCCAGGAAGCACAGAGTTCCACACAGGATAAACCCAAGGAGAAACATGCCAAGACACATGTTAATAAAAAAAGACAAAAATTAAAGACAAAGAGAAAATATTAAAAGCAACAACAATGAAGCAACAAAAAACAAACATTTATGGAAATCCCCATAAGGTTCTTAGCTGGTTTTTCAGCATAAATTCTGCAGGCCAGAAGAGTGTGGCATGATATATTTAAAGTGATGAAAGCAGAAAATCTACAACCAAGAATATTCTACCCAGCAAGGCTTTCATTCAAATATGATGGAGAAATCAAAAACTTTACAGATAAGCAAAAGCTCAGAGTATTCAGCACCACCAAACCAGCTTTATAACGAATGCTATAAGAATTTCTTTAGGCAGAAAAGAAAAGGCCACAACTAGAAACAAAGAAAATATGAATGGGAAAACTCACTAGTAAAGGCAAATATACACAAATGTAGGAAATCATTCACACACAAATATGATATTTAAACTAATATCTGTGAGAGGAGAGTACAAATGCAGGATATTTGAAATGCATTTGATATTAATAGATCAGCAACTTAAAATAATTATGTATATATAGAGAGAAAAGTGAAAGTGAAGTCACTCAGTCATGTCCGACCCTTTGCGACCCCGTGGACTGTAGCCCACCAGGCTCCTCCGTCCATGGGATTCTCCAGGCAGGTGTACTGGAGTAGGTTGCCATTTCCTTCTCCAGGGGATTTTCCTGACTCAGGGATCAAACCCAGGTCTCCTGCATTGCAGGCAGACACTTTAACCTCTGAACCACCAGGGAAGCCCATATAGAGAGAATTCTATACCAAAAACTCACAGTAACGACAAACCAAAAATCTATGGTAGATATACACATGAAGAAAACAAAATCCAAACAGAATACTATAGATAGTCATAAAATCACAAGACAATGAAAGTGCAAGGAAAGAAAAAAAATGCAAAAACAAACTCAAAACAACTGACAAATGGCAATAAGAACAAACATCACTAATTACCTTAAATGTAAAAAGATTAAATACTCCAACCAAAAGACTTAGGCTGAATGGATACAAAAACAAGACCCATATACATGCTGTCTACAAGAGACCCATTTCAGATCTAGAGAGACATACAGACTGAAAGTGAGGGGATGGAAAAAGGTATTTCCATGCAAGCAGAAGTCGAAATGTGGAGCAGCAATATTCATGTCAGACAAAATAAAATTTAAAATAAAGACTGTTACAAGAGAGAAAGGACACTAAATAATGATCAAAGAATCAATACTAGAAGATAAAACTATAATATATGTGCACCCAACATAGGAACACCTCAATACATAAGACAAATACAAGCAGCCATAAAAGAAATAGAAATGAAAGGAAATAAAATTGGAAAAGAAGCAGAAAAACTGTCATTGTTTGCAGATTACATGATTACTATACACAGAAAATCCTAAAGATACTAAAACTCAATGAATTTGGTAAACTTGGAGGATATAAAATTAATACATAGAAATCTGTTGCATTCCTATCACTAACAAAAGGTCAGAAAGAGAAATAAGGAAGCAGTTTCATTTGCCATGGCATCAAAAAGAATAAAATACCTAGGAATAAACCTACCTAAGGAAGCAAAGACTTGTAATCAGAAAACTATAAGATGCTGATGAAAGAAATGGAAGATGACAAAAACAAATGGAAAGATATACTGAGTTCTTAGATTGGAAGAATCAATATTGTCAAAGTGACTATATGACCCAAGGCAATCTACAGATTTAGTGCAATTTCTATCAAATTACCACAGGCATTATTCACAGAACTCAAACAAAAAACTAAATATGTATGGAAACATGGAAGACAGTGAATGACCAAAGCAATCTTGAGAAAAAACAGAGACAGAGGAATCAGGTTTCCTGACTTCAGATTATAATACAAAGCTACAGAAATCAAAACTGTGTGGTACTGGCACAAAAACAGAAATACAGAAAATCAGTGAACAAAATAGACAGCCCAGAAATAAACCCATGCATATATAGCCAATTAATCTATGTATGACAAAGGAGGGAAGAACATAAAATGGAGAAAACACAGTCTCTTCAATAAACAGTGCTGGGAAAATTGGACAGCTATATGCAAATGAATGACTTTAGAACATTCTCTAACATCATACACAAGAACAAACTCAAAATAGATTAAAGGCCTAAATGTAAGACTGGATACTATAAAACTTCTAGAGGAAAACACAGGCAGAACATTCTTTGACATAAATCATAGCAATAATAATCCTTTTCAGCCTATCTCTGAGAGTAATGAAGAAAAAACAAAAAAAAAAACAAATGGGACCTAATTAAACTTAGAAGCTTTAGCATGGCAAAGGACACCATTAAAAAAATAGACAACCTACAGGATGACAGAAAATATTTGCAATTGATTCAACTAACAAGGGATCAGTTTCCAAAATCTACAATCAGCTCAGTATCAAAAAGAAATAATCCAATCAAAAATAGGTACATCTAAGAGAGAACAAGATGGCGGAGGAGTAGGTAGATGTGGAGCACATCTCTCTCCATGGATACATCAGGAATACACCTTCAGACAAAGAAGTGCATGCAGAACACCAGCTGAGAGTGAACAGGAGTACCTGACCAGTGAGAAAGAACATACAGAACCACCCAAAACTCGGTAGGATGAAGGAACTAGGGGGAAAACAGGAGAGTTAGTAGGACTGGACCTGCCCTCAGTGGGTGGGGCAACTGAAGCAGGGGTCCAACCCCCACAGCAGGGCAACTGTCTGAGTCAGAGGAGAAACATTTAAGGCTGCGAGTGAACTGTGGCAGCTGATCTGTGGCAGCCTAAATGGAATGAGCATCAGACAGTCCTTGCTGCAGCCACACCAACCCCAGACAGGAACGCTGGTCTCCCGGAAGGGGCAGCAGCTGGGATCTGAAGTTTAGGGATTGTGGAGCAATCCCAGGGCCAGGGCTGCTGTTGACTGTGGACAGATGGATTGAGGGGATGTGAGGGAGGAGATTGTGGTGGGAAATGCCAGAGGAGGAAAGCCAGGCAGCCGTGGAAGCAAGGCGAAACTGCTGAGTCACATTTTAGGGGTGGAGCCATCACTATAGCCTCTCTCTCTCCCACAGGCCAGCATTGACATCTTAACAATAGAGATGCTGGCCCATCAAACGCCTGATGCACTGAACTACAGAGTAGGACCCCACCCAGGGTGCCCCTTTAAGTGTCTGATGTGCCGATCTACAGAGTAGGACCCCAGCCAGGGGGGCCCCTCTATGTGCCTGATGCGCCTCATAATAGAGAAGGACCCCAGGCAAGGGAGCCCTCTAAGTTCCTGAACAGGAGGAGCTATAGAGAAAGACAGGCCAAAGAGGCCTTCTGATTGCCAGTTACCAGAGACTTGAAAAAAGACTCTGATAGGGCCATAATTTCTGCCATGGAGGCAGTCTGTTTTATGATTAAAAGTCTTCAAAAAATGGGCATAGAAGGAATCTACCTCAACATAGTAAAGGGTATATATGATAAGCCTACAGCAAACATTATTCTCAATGGTGAAAAACTGAGAGCATTCCCCCTAATATCAGGAACAAGACAAGGGTGTCCACTTTCACCACTATTATTCAACATAGTTCTGGAAGTCCTAGCTGCAGAAATCAGAGAAGAAAAAGAAATAAAAGGAATCCAGATTGGAAAAGAAGTAAAACTCTTACAGTTTGCAGATGACATGATACTGTACATAGAAAAACCTAAAATAGTATCAGAAAATTACTAGAGCTAACCAGTAAATTTACCAAAGTTGCAGGATACAAAATCAATACACAGAAATCCTTATATTTCTATATACTAATGATGAAAAATCAGAAAGAGAAATTAAGGAATCAATCCCATTCACCATTTGCAACAGAAAGAATTAATATCTAGGAGTAAACCTACCTAAGGAGACAAAAGAACTGTACACAGAAAATTATAAGACACTAATGAAAGAAATCAAAGATGACATAAACAGATGGAGAGATATTCCATGTTCCTGGGTAAGAAGAATCAATACTGTGACAATGACTATACTACCAAATGCAATCTACAGATTCAATGCAGTCCCTATCAATTTACCAATGGCATTTTTCACAGAACTAGAACAAAAAATTTCACAATTCATATGGAAACACAAAAGATCCCGAATAGCCAAAGCAATCTTGGGAAAGAAGAATGGAGCTGGAGGACTCAACCTTCCTGATTTCAGGTTACACAACAAAGCTACAGTCATCAAGACAGTATGGTACTAGCACAAAAACAGAAATACAGGCCAATGGAACAAAATAGAAAGCCCAGAAATAAACCCATGCACCTATGGGCACCTTATTTTTGACCAAATAGGCAAGAACATACAATGGGGCAAAGACAGCCTCCTTAATAAATGGTGCTTGGAAAACTGGACAACTACATGTAAAAGAATGAAATTAGAACACTTCCTAACACCATACACAAAGATAAACTCAAAATGGATTAAAGACCTTAAATGTAAGACCAGAAACTATCAAACTCTTAGAGGAGACATAGGCAGAACGCTCGATGACGTAAAGCAAGATTCTCTATGACCCACCTCCTAGAGTAACAGAAATAAAAACAAAAGTAAACATGTGGGACCTCATTAAACTTAAAAGCTTTTGCACAGCAAAGGAAACTAGAAGCAAGGTAAAAAGATAACCCTCAGAATGGGAGAAAATAATAGCAAATGAAACAACTGACAAAGGATTAATTTCCAAAATATACAAGCAGCTCAAACGACTCAATACCAGAAAAACCAACAACCCAATCAAAAAGTGGGAAAAAGACCCAAACAGACATTTCTCCAAAGAAGACATACAGATGGCTAACAAACACATGAAAAGATGCTCAACATTGCTCATTATTAGAGAAATGCAAAGCAAAACTACAAGGAGATATCATCTCACATCGGTCAGAATGGCCATCATCAAAAAGTCTACAAACAATAAATGCTGGAGAGGGTGTGAAGAAAAGGGAACACTCTTGCACTGTTGGTGGGAATGTAAATTGATACAACCACTGGAAGATGGTATGGAGATTCCTTAAAAAACTAGGAATAAAACCACCATATGACCCAGCAATCCCACTCCTAGGCGCATACCCTGAGGAAACCAAAATTGAAAGAGATACATGTATCCCATTGTTCACTGCAGCACTATTTTCAATAGCGGGAACATGGAAGCAACCTAGATGTCCATCAACAGATGAATGGATAAAGAAGTTGTGGTACAAATACACAATGGAATATTACTTAGCCAGTTTGAGTCAGTTCTAATGAGGTGGATGAACCTAGAACCTATTATATATACAGAGTGAAGTGAGTCAGGAAGAGAAAGATAAATACTGTATTCTAACACATACATACGGAATCTAGAAAATGGTACTGAAGAATTTATTTACAGGGCAATGATAGATAAATAGACATAGAGAACAGACCTATGGACTTGGGGAGAGGGGAGGAGAGGGTGAAATGTATGGAAAGAGTAATCTGGAAACTTACATTACTATATGTAAAATAGATAGCCAACGGGAATTTGCTGTATGGCTCAGGAAACTCAAACAGGGGTTCTGTATCAACCTAGAGGGGTGGGGTGGGGAAGGACATGGGATGGAGTTTCAAAAGGGTGGGGATGTGGCTGATTCATGTTGAGGTTTGACAGAAAACAGAAAAATTCTGTAAAGCAATTATCCTTCAATAAAAAATAAATAAAAATTTTTTAAATGGGTACATCTAAAAAGACAGTTCTCCAAAGAAGATATACCTATGGTCAAAAGGCATATGAAACTATGCTCAATATCACTAATTATTAGAGAAATGCCAATAAAAACTACAATAAAGTATCAGAAAAAGTATCAAACTGGTCAGAATGGCCAAAATAAAAATGTGTACAAATAACAAATGCTGGCAAAGTGTGGAGAAAAAGGAACCCTCCTACACTGTTGATAGAAATGTAAATTGGTATAGCCACTATGAGAAACAGCATGGGGTTCCTGAAAAAAAATTAAAAAATAGGCAACACAATACTGAAACTTTACTACTGGACATGTATCTAGAGAAAACCATAATTCAAAAAGATATGTGCACTCCAGTGTTCATAGCAGCACTATCTGTAATAGTCAAGACATGAAAGCAACCTCAACATACATGAACAGATGGATGGATAAAGAAGATGTGGTATGTATATATAGAATGGAATATTACTTAGACATAGAAAGAATGAAGTAATGGCATCTGAAGCAACATGGATGGATTAGATGTTATCATATACATGAAGTAAGCCAGACAGAAAACAGAAATATATCATTTACATGTGGAATCTAAGGAAAAAAAAAAAAAAAAGATACAAACGAACGTATTTACAAACAGGGAGGCCTGGCGTGCTGCGATTCATGGGGTCGCAAAGAGTTGGACACGACTGAGCGACTGAACTGAACTGATTTACAAACAGAAATAGATTTAGAGAAATAGAGAACAAATTTATGGTTACTAAAGGAGGATAGGGATAAATTAGGATTAAGGATTAAAATATACATACTACTATATACAAAAACAGATAAGCAACAAGGACCTACTGTCTAGCACAGGGAACTACACTAAATATCTTATAATCACATATAGTGGAAGAGACTATAAAAAAAAGAATATATACACATTATAAACCACTCTGCTGTACACCTGAAACTAACACAACTTTGGAAATCAACTACTTTTCAATAAAAATTTTCAAAAATTTTTTTAAAAGTCAAAAAAATTTAAAAAAAGCTTTCTTAAGTGACATGTATAATTTTAACGTCCAACTCAACTGATCATAAACCAAAGTCTTAAACCTTTTTTTTTTTTTTTTGGTGCTTCAAAGAAAAATACCCATACTTCAGACATAAAATCTGCAGAAAATAATTTGTCCCTAAGGAAACAAGTGTTGTCAGCTTAAACAGTTCACCATGAAATGTCTGAATTTCATACTTTTGACATATAACAAATACTCATTTTAAGACAACTGTTATATTCTTGATTTCCAATTTATTTTTCCTTATATCATTCAGAAGTATATCTAAGTAAAACTTTACATCATTCTGTTCTCCTGCTAACAAAAATTCTACCTGGTTCATGATAATATAATTGACAATATAGTTTGGATTTTTTTTTAAACCCCAAAATTTGTTTCACCCTTAATTTCTTGCACAAGACAAAATAAATATTAAACAAACTATTGTTTAGAAGCCCCAGTTTTTACCATTAAGGAAAGAATCCTCTGAAAATCAAAATTATTATCATATGGAAAACAGATTTGACATCTTTGGGAAATTGGGAAAAATTATTCTTAGAAATAAAAGTCAAATATTTAAGTAATTTTGCTATTTTCTTCATTTTTCATACCTAAAAACTGAGGATGGCTATTGAAATAGAAGCTAAGAGCAGACTACATTACAAGCACAAAGTATACTTAATCAAAGTGGTTCATTCATATTTGCCTACTTCATGAAATTAGCATTTAGAAATGAAATAGAAAATTCTGATATTGGAACTAATTCAATCAAATGTGGGCTAAAATTACCTTTGTCAACCAAAATCTAACAATAAAATTCAATAGATCTATTCATTATTTTTTAACCATTCCTTTTATTTTGTAGTTCTGGCTTTTATCTTCTCTGCCTATTTTAATATATGAGTATTACCCAACATTCTGTATTTAGCCCTCTGCCTTTTTAAAAATATATATATATACTACTTCTTTACAATATTTCATCTATTCCCATCACATCAGCTCTTCTTCACCTCTTCATGCATTCCTCTCAAACTGCCAACCTGTTGAACATCTCCAACAGATGTCATATATGCCAAATGTGTCAAACAGAAGGTCTTTCCCTCAAAGCTATCAGTGTCCCAATTTCTCTGTTTATGATATTAACATTTTCCAACTTACTTGAACATAAAGCTTTAGATTTTTAAAAAAATATTTTTCTTAAAAAAAAAATATTTTTCTTCATTTTCACACCATTCTAAGTCCTCCACTGAAGATTAACCAATGCAACTGCTGAAAAACTTTCAGTTTCAAGTAGTCCTAAATATCACCTGAGGGGCACTTTGTTTTGTCTTCCTGTATGGGATGATAACCTGTCAAAAAGCCTATGAATATACTTTAGAGTATAGTTTATAGTAGCTAGAGGAAAGGTTGGTTCATGGTTTAGAGAAGCTTGCAATTCATCATTTCTAGGAAACTCAAATATGCAGAGACTGGATCACAGCCTAATTGGAAAAAAATTAATGTATCTAGTGCTCACACATGCCATACTAGATGTGCCTGTTTATCTTCACATCACAGCTATAAATAAAGCAGAAAAGACTATGTTAAAGGCCTTTCATCACACTGACTACATATTAGATTTATTGGTGACTGCACTTCAGCCTTAATATTTTTAAGATTTAAACTTCTGAATCAATGATCAATGGTTACGATCCCTATTAATTTTTTCATATCTTCATTGTGGTCTTTAACATGTTTATTACAAGTTTTCCTGTTTGTCTCCTAGGGCAAGCGTGTTCTATACAGGATTACATCTCATTCGCTTTTGTATTTCCACTACTGAACACAATGCCTGATCCCAAACGTGTGTTGGATGAATTAACTTATATTTACTATTAGTCAATAAAGTTATGGTGACTTCTCTATATTAATTAAAAAAATACTGTGCTCAATTGTGTAAAGAACTGAAATGTAAAAGATCTTAACTCTTTCAAATAAAAATAGAAATGGCTCTAAGCCATATTTTTGTATTTAGAAATCCTTTTTAACCTAGTCACTCTTTGTCAAAATCTTAAAACTTCAAATAATTGAGAGTTCGGTTTGTCCTCTTTTTAGTGCTGCCAATTTGTTCTTTCTTCAAAAATTCATTACATCCTATCCATTGCTCCAGTTCAAAATATAAATATGCACACTTGAAAATAACATTGATATCCAAATATCCTAAACATTATTAAACTAAAAAATCAACCAGTTTAGGTTTTAATACCTTCTTCGTGTTTATCTCAATAGAAGAATAAGTTGGGGGGTGGGGGGAGTAAAAGATTGGCAGGAAAAACACTTTGGTGATTAAAGACAACATTCAAAATAAATAAAACAAAATATGCATTTTTTTAAATGCACTGTTTTGAACAGAACTAGTTTAAAATAGTCTTTGGACTTAAAATAGTGATATCTAAAATTCAAGTATAAGTCATTTATATTTTTTTGATGCAAAGTTTTATCACCCACCAAACTTAAGTTAGGTCTGCTTCAAACACAAATTCCTTGATTGGTGACTTTTTTTCTTGTTTTAATTTTTTTGGAAACCAACAACCAGTAACTGCCAGACCTGACACAGTATATGTAGCAGACCATAAGGACAATGGATGTGAGACAGAGAGATAACTCACAAATAAACCCAACTCTGGGGAAATCAGAACCAAAGAGGACCAGGAAGAAGTAAACAATCACCCTGAACCCAGAGAGACCCAAGAAAGACACAGGCCACCTCCACTTACAGAAAGAGTCCTGATCCAATTGTAAATATTTGACTCTCAGGCAATAGGCACTTCAATGAACACCTGGATTACATGGCTTTGAAAGTGAAGAAAATATCAAGAAAAATGTTCTAAGACTGCAGCCTTAAAAAGGAAGTATCAGTATCACGCAGCATTTGGTAGAGAGCTTTGGAACCTTACGAGTGCCTCTGTTGCATAACGAAGCTGACCCCGCACTGTCTTCCTGGGGCTTGGAGGTAGTAGCTGGCTTCTCCTAAAGGACCTGCTAAGACTGCTCAGGGGCAGAAATGGTTAACAGTCATTCATTCAGACCACCTTGATTCAGTTCCTTCATTTTTACTGGATGATTTCAACTCTGTTGTGTTTGCACTGGTTGATTTCAAAAGTCAATCTATTTGCTTTTCATCAGCAAAATTGCTCTGTCCTCCAGGACCATGCCAAAGAATATGATTTCATGTATTTCACTACCTACAACTGTTATCAAAGTCAATGATACAAAAGGTAACATTTTCAAAGGATGATAGCCTAAGAAATATATAGTTTATTCATCTCTCTAACTAGCTTAGATTTTAATCCTGGATCAAACCAAAGCATTACTCATTAAGCTGAACAAATATTTGGATAGTAGTTTTGTGGGGTGTGTGTGTGTTTGGACAAGTTCCTCTTCTTTAATAAAATTGCTTTTACTAAATTGAGCTTGGTTGGGATGCCCCCTGCTTGCTTGCTGCTGGTTTTTATGGATGAGATAGATATATTGCAGAAGTTGCCTCTCACATCACTTAGCCAGCCCTTCAGAAGCCCCAAGGGAGAAGATTTCTTCAAAACCTTCAGCGCAAGGAAGAGCTTTGACTCTCCTGAACAAATGACCCATTCCTATTTTATAGACCATGCAAGTCCCACGAACACTTGCCCATGTAGGGAAATTTAATTCAATTAAGTTTTCATTTTCATTTTAACTTCTTTTTATGTCTTCTCAAATGAATTTCAAATAAGAATGCTGTAAAAGACCGACTGTTAAAGTGGAATGCTTTCAAATGTATACGTAAATATATATATACACACACATATATATATATCTCCTCCCTCAGTCTCTCTATATATAAATAGATATGTATATATACATTCTTTATGTTCCTAGAGAGATGGACCAAACTTTGGCCTCTGTAGTTTCCTGTTTTCTTAATCAGGTTTCCTTACACTTGAAGGGACCATTTAATAACAGGTCTCATAGTTTTAATAGGTCACTTCAACCCATCCTCTATATATACAACCTTATCAACTGACTGCTCTTGACCAACTTGGGTCCTCAGTCTTCTTGATCAATGATTTCTGGCCTGAAAACTTAACATCACCATGTGCCTGCTCTTTGGCACCCAGATCTGTCCTGAATCATCTCTACCGCAAGCTGTGCATCAACAACAGCTGCCTCTACTACCTGGGAAACAGGAAAAAATGGCCAAAAAAAGAAGAAAGCAAGATTTATAAGTCTGTGAGAAAAGAAATCCTAAAACTCAGTTTGATTATATGCTAACTAGATACCTTTGGAAATCTAATGTGCTTTATACATTCAGCTCAGTTCAGTCACTCAGTTGTGTCCAACTCTTTGTAACTCCATGGACTACAGGATGCCAGGCCTCCTCGTTCATCACCAACTCCTGGAGTTTACTCAAACTCATGTCCATTGAGCCGGTGATGCCATCCAACCATCTCATCCTCTGTCGTCCCCTTCTCCTCCTGCCTTCAATCTTTCCCAGCATCAGGATCTTTTCCAGTGAGTCAGTTCTTCACATCAGGTGGCCAAAGTATTGGGGTTTCAGTTTCAGCATCAGTCCTTCCAATGAATATTCAGGACTGATTTCCTTTAGAATGGACTGGCTGGATCTCTTTGCAGTCCAAGGGACTCTCAAGAGACTTCTCCAACACCACAGTTCAAAAGCATCAATTATTTGGCCCTCAGCTTTCTTTACAGTCCAACTTTATATGTATATTCATGTACAATTTAATATGTAAAGTATAAATATCATTCAAAAATTTAAGATACACTGAATTCATGAGGACATAATATTCTAGAAAACATTCTCTTTTCTCTGGATATTACCTTTAGGAAAAGCTACCCTGAAATATAGATAATTTAAGTTATCTTGAAAAAACTGTTATTCTCCTTAGACGGCCACATATAAATCAATGAAGTTGGAACACTCCCTTATACCATATACAAAATTTTAATTCAAAATGGCTTAAAGACTTACATATAAGACACAACACCACAAAACTCCTAGAATAGCACATAGGCAAAACATTCTGTGACATAAATCGCACTGATGTTTCATAAAGTCAGTCTCTCAAGGCAAAATAAATAATAGCAAAAATAAACAATGGGACCTACTCAAACTTATGAGATTTTGCACACCAAAGGAAACCACTAACAAAACAAAAAGACAAACTACAGACTGGGAGAGAATTGCAAAAGATGCACAAACAGTCCATACAACTCAATTTCTTTTTTTTTTTCTTTTTCTTTTCCACTTATTTTTATTCATTGGAGGCTAATTACTTTACATCATTGCAGTGGTTTTTGTCATACATTGAAATGAATTAGCCATGGATTTACACATGTATTCCCCATCCCGATCCCCCCTCCCACCTCCCTCTCCACCCGATCCCTCTGGGTCTTCCCAGTGCACCAGGCCCGAGCACTTGTCTCATGCACCCAACCTGGGCTGGTGATCTGTTTCACCCTAGATAATATACATGTTTTGATGCTGTTCTCTTGAAACATCCCACCCTTGCCTTCTCCCAGAGTCCACAAGTCTGTTCTATACATCTGAGTCTCTTTTCTGTTTTGCATATAGGGTTTTCGTTACCATCTTTCTAAATTCCATATATATGTGTTAGTATACTGTAATGGTCTTTATCTTTCTGGCTTACTTCGGTCTGTATAATGCGCTCCAGTTTCATCTATCTCATTAGAACTGATTCAAATGAATTCTTTTTAATGGCTGAGTAATATTCCATGGTGTATATGTACCACAGCTTCCTCATCCATTCATCTGCTGATGGGCATCTAGGTTGCTTCCATGTCCTGGCTATGATAAACAGTGCTGCGATGAACATTGGGGTGCACGTGTCTCTTTCAGATCTGGTTTCCTTGGTGTGTATACCCAGAAGTGGGATTTCTGGGTCATATGGCAGTTCTATTTCCAGCTTTTTAAGAAATCTCCACACTGTTTTCCATAGTGGCTGTACTAATTTGCATTCCCACCAACAGTGTAAGAGGGGTCCCTTTTCTCCACACCCTCTCCAGCATTTATTGCTTGTAGACTTTTGGATAGCAGCCATCCTGACTGGTGTGTAATGGTACCTCATTGTGGTTTTGATTTGCATTTCTCTGATAATGAGTGATGTTGAGCATCTTTTCATGTGTTTGTTAGCCATCTGTATGTCTTCCTTGGAGAAATGTCTGTTTAGTTCTTTGGCCCATTTTTGGATTGGGTCATTTATTTTTCTGGAGTTGAGCTGCAGGAGTTGCTTGTATATTTTTGAGATTAATCCTTTGTCTGTTGCTTCGTTTGCTATTATTTTCTCCCAATCTGAGGGCTGTCTTTTCACCTTGCTTATAGTTTCCTTTGTTGTGCAAAAGCTTTTAAGTTTCATTAGGTCCCATTTGTTTATTTTTGCTTTTGTTTCTAAAATTCTGGGATGTGGGTCATAGAGGATCCTGCTGTGATTTATGTCGGAGAGTGTTTTGCCTATGTTCTCCTCTGGGAGTTTTATAGTTTCTGGTCTTACATTTAGATCTTTAATACATTTTGAGTTTATTTTTGTGTATGGTGTTAGAAAGTGTTCTAGTTTCATTCTTTTACAGGTGGTTGACCAGTTTTCCCAGCACCACTTGTTAAAGAGGTTGTCTTTTTTCCATTGTATATCCTTGCCTCCTTTGTCGAAGATAAGGTGACCATAGGCTCGTGGATTTATCTCTGGGCTTTCTATTCTGTTCCATTGATCTATATTTCTGTCTTTGTGCCAGTACCATACTGTCTTGATGACTGTGGCTTTGTAGTATAGTCTGAAGTCAGGCAGATTGATTCCTCCAGTTCCATTCTTCTTTCTCAGGATTACTTTGGCTATTTGAGGTTTTTTGTATTTCCATACAAATTGTGAAATTATTTGTTCAAGTTCTGTGAAAAATACCGTTGGTAGTTTTATAGGGATTGCATTGAATCTATATATTGCTTTGGGTAATATAGCCATTTTGACAATACTGATTCTTCCAATCCATGAACACAGTATATTTCTCCATCTGTTTGTGTCCTCTTTGATTTCTTTCATCAGAGCATTACAGGCCTACCTCAAGAAACAAGAAAAAAGTCAAATAAATAACCTAACTCTACACCTAAAGCAACTAGAGGAGGAAGAAATGAAGAACCCCAGGGTTAGTAGAAGGAAAGAAATCTTAAAAATTAGGGCAGAAATAAATGCAAAAGAAACTAAAGAGATCATAGCAAAAATTAACAAAGCTAAAAGCTGGTTTTTTGAAAAAATAAACAAAATTGACAAACCATTAGCAAGACTCATTAAGAAACAAAGGGAGAAAAACCAAATTAACAAAATTAGAAATGAAAATGGAGAGATCACAACAGACAACACTGAAATACAAAGGATCATAAGAGACTACTACCAGCAGCTCTATGCCAATAAAATGGACAACTTGGAAGAAATGGACAAGCTCTTAGAGAAGTATAAATTTCCAAAACTGAACCAGGAAGAAATAGAAGATCTTAACAAAACCATCACAAGCAAGGAAATCGAAACTGTAATCAGAAATCTTCCAGCAAACAAAAGCCCAGGACCAGATGGCTTCACAGCTGAATTCTACCAAAAATTTAGAGAAGAGCTAACACCTATCTTACTCAAACTCTTCCAGAAAATTGCAGAAGAAGGTAAACTTCCAAACTCATTCTATGAGGCCACCATCACCCTAATTCCAAAACCAGACAAAGATGCCACAAAAAAAGAAAACTACAGGCCAATATCACTGATGAACATAGATGCAAAAATCCTTAACAAAATTCTAGCAAACAGAATCCAACAACATATTAAAAAAATCATACATCATGACCAAGTGGGCTTTATCCCAGGAATGCAAGGATTCTTTAATATCCGCAAATCAATCAATGTAATACAACACATTAACAAATTGAAAGATAAAAATCATATGATTATCTCAATAGATGCAGAAAAAGCCTTTGACAAAATTCAACATCCATTTATGATAAAAACTCTCCAGAAAGCAGGAACAGAAGGAACATACCTCAACATAATAAAAGCTATATATGACAAACCCACAGCAAGCATCACCCTCAATGGTGAAAAATTGAAAGCATTTCCCCTGAAATCAGGAACAAGACAAGGGTGCCCACTCTCACCACTACTATTCAACATAGTTTTGGAAGTGTTGGCCACAGCAATCAGGGCAGAAAAAGAAGTAAAAGGAATCCAGATAGGAAAAGAAGAAGTGAAACTCACTCTGTTTGCAGATGACATGATCCTCTACATAGAAAACCCTAAAGACTCTACCAGAAAATTACTAGAGCTAATCAATGAATACAGTAAAGTTGCAGGATATAAAATTAACACACAGAAATCTCTTGCATTCCTATACACTAACAATGAGAAAACAGAAAGAGAAATTAAGGAAACAATACCATTCACCATTGCAACAAAATGAATAAAATACTTAGGAGTATATCTACCTAAAGAAACAAAAGACCTATACATATAAAACCATACAACTCAATTTCAAAAAAACAATACTTTCAAAAAATAGGCAAGAGACCTGAACAGACATTTCTGCAAAGAAGACATACAGATAGCCAACAGGCAAACGAAAAGATGCTCAATATCATTAATTATTTGAGAAATACAAATCAAAACTACAATGAGGTATCACCTCACACAGGTCAAAATGGCCATCATCAAAGACTCTACAAATATATGCTGGAGAAGGTGTATTGAAACAAGAACCCTCCTACACTGTTGGTGGGAATGTAAATTGGTGCAGCCATTATGAAGAACAGTATAGAAGTTCATTAAAAACACTAAAAACAGAGTTACTGTCTAGTCCAGCAATCCCATTCCTGGGTATACATCCAGAAAAGCTAAGTGCTCTAATTCAAAAAGATACACGCACCCTAGTGTTCACAGTGGCTCTATATATAACAGCCAAGACACAGAAGCAGCCTCAGGGTCCATCAACAGATGAAGGAATAAAGACGACATGGGTTGTATGGGTGTGTGTGTGTGTGTACGTGTGCATCCTAACTTCAGTCATGTCCAACTCTTGGTGATGCTATGGACTGTAGCCCACCAGGCTCCTCTGTCCATGGGATTCTCCAGGCAAGAATATTGGAATGGGTTGCCATGCCCTCCTCCAGGGGATCTTCCCCACCCAGGGATCAAATCTGAGTCTCTTAAGTTTCCTGCATTGGCAGGCAGATTCTTTATTACTAGTGCCACCTGGGTGTGTGTATATATATATACACAGACACATGTATGTAAATGTGTGTATATTTATATATGTATGTTTGTAGTGGAATACTACTCAGTCATTAAAAAAGAATGAAATAATGCCACTTGCAGCATCATGAATCAACTTAGAGATTGTCATACTAAGTGAGGTAGATCAGAAAGAGAAAACCAAATACCATATGATATCACTTATTATGTGGAATCTAAAAACTGGACAAATGAACTTATTTAAAAAATAGAAACACAGAGACATAGAAAACAATCTTATGGGTACCAAAGGGGAAGGGGGAGGGATAAATCAGGAGTATGGGATTAATAGATGTACACTACCATATATAAACAGTAAGTTATTATATTTCACAGGGAACTATATTCAGGATCGATCTTGTAATAACCAACAATGGAAAACAATAGGAAAAGAATACACACACACACACACACACATGTATATATACATAACGAAATCACTTTGCTATAGACCTGAAACACAATAATGTAAATCAATTATATTTCAATTAATAAAAACTGTTACTCTCAAGTCATCCAGTATATATATTCACTTGCTTATCAATGTGTAGGTGCAAGAAAAATAAATTCTAATATAAGCTCAAAAGAAACACTAATAGTAAAATAACTATCCTTTTAAAAACACCTCTCAAGAAAACAATATTATTTAAGAGCTGTTTTATTTCAGATTATCAAAGCTTCTTCACGGAAGCAGTCATTCAACGGTTACTACCTAAGTCATTTTCCAAGGTCAGTACTACCTTGATATCGAGTCAGAAAAAGATACTAAAAGTATATAAGTAAAAACTACACACAAATACCTCTAATGAATAGTAATGTTACAATCCTCAACAAAATACTAGCAAGCCAAATTCAGTAAAGTATTAAAAGAATTATATACCATGACTATTTGGGATTTATTGCTGGAATGCAAGTATGGTTCAACCTATTAAAAGTCAATGTAGGACACCACATTAACGGAATGAAAGGAAAAAGTTATATGATTATTTCAATGAGTGGAGACAAAGCATGTGACCAAATTCAACACCTTTCATGCTAAGAACATTTAACAGACTAGAAATAGAAGCAAACAACCTCAATATAATTAAGGGTTACTATATTGGTAAATACAATACCATGTTTAGGTTAACAACTTACATCAAGGAAACTAGACTCATTAAAAATTTCCATAAGGAGTACTTACCTGCCAAAATTTTCTTGAACTGTCTAAACCATATCTCACAGTGGTCTTCACTTAAATTAATAAGATCAAGAGTAGAATCCTTTAATTTATTTTGTTCCTTTTTCAAACATATGAAGAGAGTGATTCCTAATAAAGTACCACTTCTCTGCTGTTTAATTGAATAACGCCGTTTCAGTTTGACAGAGAATATGTCCTTGAGTTCAACAAATTCTTCTTTACGTAGAAAATCATACTTGGAATCACCTGAAAAGAAATTAAAATTTCCAGTCAAAACCGTTGTGTTTATATTCTTGTATGTATGAAAAATAAATAGTGAAAACCTAGAAAATATTTATCATCTGTAATTTTACTGATTATGCTTTGTCAAGTCCTATATGAGATGAGGAGGGGAAAAAAGAAAAATTAGGTCCATTATCCCATAGATAGAAAAAATGGAAGAGAGACCCTGCCACACAAGGCCTAGGACATTCAGAATCTGAGAATATTCAATGTATGAAGAAATCCAGGAACAAAAACAAAGCAACATATCAGTAATACTAAATTAGTATCATGCAAGAGGCTTCCTGTTACTTACAGGGACAGAATAAAGTAATGGAAAGAAAAGGATTCACTAACATAAGTGAGTTTGAGGCAGGCTGTTGAAGGAAACATGAAAGGGAAAGAAAATGTACATTCTTGGTAAAGAGATGCATGTGCAAAAAGGAAATGGTGAGATTGCTGTGAGTAGAAAACATAATGAATTCCTACCAATCTAAAAAGATCCACCTGAATCTTACTATGTTGCTGTTGTTGTTTACAAACCTACATCTCATGACTTGATGGATGGGATAGAAGGAAATTAAAGAAGAATAACAATAATCTTTGTGGGAAGGTCATCCACCCGAAAAGGCATCTACTGCAATGAAGGTTCTGAATCAAAACAAAATTATAATGAAGGAATTATCTTTGATCTTTGTGGGTTTTGGCTTCCTTAAAGGTGACTTATAAGAAAAAGAAATGATTCAGACCTCAGGTTTCTTTCCCTGAAGATTTTCAAGGATTAGCAGAAGGAAAAGTTTGAAATTCACATTAGGATGAGTCAATGAAAAGTGGGATAAATTTACTGGTGAACACAATAACACTGAATTATTTTGTTTCATTGATTTAGCATCCAAAACAGTTTAACATGGATATAACTATGTATCATTTAGTTTAAGAAACTTCTGTTGAATGCTTTGTGTTAAACACTATGCAGAATGCAAGAGAGAAAAGTTCTACTACCTGCTCTTGAGTGGCCATTAATTTATTAGGGATTAAAATAGATATTTAAAGTAGATATACTTGGGATATACATAAAAGAATTCTGGTATCTCAGAGGGTCATATTAATTTTTATTGGAAAATCCAAGAAAAGAATTTGCACTGGACAGTTTTACAGAGTCAGAGAAGGCAAATAATGGATTTCTATGTACAGCGCAAGAGGGAGAGTAAACAGGCAAGTCAGCAGCACATACAAACGCACGTGTCACTGTGCGCTGTGCCCATTGTATGCTGGTATTTCTTTCGTGAATTTTGGCTTCATCTTAAATATGGTCCTTTCCATCATTGTACAATGGTTGCCAGTGAATTTGAATTTGGTTCTCTATTCAAATCTAGTGGGATGGGAAGAGGTGTGCATATATGAGAGATTCAACATGTTTTAATCCTGAACAAGGATTAAAACTTTTTGTCATTCACTGTCCTAATGTTATACTTCACCTGGAACACTTACTCTCTTAATCAAGACCCTTCCCAGGGGATGTGTTGGGACCCACTTTCCCTAAAGGCTGAGGACACCTGAACTGAAGTTGGGAAGGCTCCCAACAAGGTGCAGAAGAGGAAGTCTGAGTCCAGATTTATCATGAGTCCATGATAAATCTTCATGCTACACTTGGGAGTTTGCTCACTGAGCATTGATCCCAAGGTGGTGTACATTTTTCACCCTGTAATTTAGTTTAGCAAAGATGATTATGTCATCAGGATAAAGATTAGAAAACAGAAGAAAGACATTGGAGGAATGGAAATCAGTCTATGAGGTTTGAACTAAGGTAGAGGAAATGATAGGGACATGCTTTCCTTTTTAATAATTGTACTGGAGAGAAAAATATTATGTTTAGAAGTTTTTTCCCCTAAAATTTATGTTATTGAATATTACATTTAACATAAAAATAGAATATTACATAAATGCAAATTTAGAATTTATTTATATGTTTGTGCAGAATGGATAATTATTAGCTGCCTAACATTCCTCCTACAGGCAAAATATAAAATCACATCTTTTGTTTCAGTTCAGTCACTCAGTTGTGTCCAACTCTTTGCAACCCCGTGGACTACAGCACGCCAGGCTTCCCTAACCATCACCAATTCCTGGAGTTTGCTCAAACTCATGTGCGTCGAGTCTGTAATGCCATCCAACCATCTCATCCTCTGTCATCCTCTTCTCTTCCTGCCTTCAATCTTTCCAAGCATCAGGGTCTTCTCCAATGAGTCAGTTCTTCACATCAGGTGGCCAAAGTATTAGAGCTTCAGCATCAGTCCTTCCAATGAATATTCAGGACAGATTTCCTTTAAGTCCGGTTGGATCTCCTTGCAGTCCAAATGGCTCTCAAGAGTCTTCTCCGACATCACAGTTCAAAACCATCAATTAATTCTTTGGCACTCAGCTTTCTTTATGGTCCAATTCTTCCATCCATACATGACTACTGGAAAAACCATAGCTTTGACTAGATGGACCTTTGTTGGCAAAGCAATATCTCTGCTTTCTACTATGCTGTCTAGGTTGATAGTAACTTTTCTTCCAAGGAGCAAATGTCTTTTAATTTCATGGCTTCAGTCACCATCTGCAGTGATTTTGGAGCCCCCCAAAATAGTCTGTCATTGTTTCCATTGTTTCCCCATCTATTTGCCATGAAGTGATAGGACTAGATGCCATGATCTTTGTTTTGTGAATGTTGAGTTTTAAGCCAGCTTTTTCACTCTCCTCTTTCACCTTCACCAAAAGGCTCTTTTGTTCCTCTTTGCTTTCTGCCCTAAGGGTGGTGTCATCTGCATATCTGAGGTTATTGATATTTCCCCCAGCAATCTTGATTCTAGCCTGTGCTTCATCCAGCCTGGCATTTTGCATGATGTACTCCGATATAAGTTAAATAAGCAGGCTGACAATATACAGCCTTGACGTACTCCTTTCCCAATTTGGAAACTGTCGTTCCATGCTCAATTCTGTTGCTTATTGACCTGCATGCAGGTTTCTCAGAGAGGCAGGTAAGATGGTCTAGTATTCCAATTTTGGTATGTGCATTGCCTAAAGTTGCTTCCCTGGTGGCACAGATGGTAAAGAATCTGCCTGTTATGCAAGAGACAAGGGTTCAATCCCTGGGTTTGAAAGATCCCCTGGAGAAGGGAATAGCAACCCACTCCAGTATTCTTGCTGGGAAATCCCATGGACAGAGGAGCCTGGTGGGCTACAGTCCATGAGGTAGCAAAGAGTCAGATACAACTGAGCAACTGAGCACAATCTTATAATATTAATTATAAGCTTGTGTCTCATATTAATTTAATTTTTATGTAATCAAACATACAACAAATAAGACCACCAAAGGAGGCAGGTAGGAAGTGAGGGAAGGATCACTGAGGGGAAAAAATGAAAAGGATGAAATATGTATTTTTTCACTCAAAGTCCTGTATTATAGTCTGAATTCCTGGCCATGTGTACTTTACTTTGGCAGTAAACAATTCAATGACTATTCCTATTTAAAATCTCTTGTAATTGCATATTTAAAGATACTAAAACAACAACCAATATCCAGTTTAGTAGTAAAAACTAGTAGAATTTATGGAAACAGGACAAGAATACCTATATTACTCTTACTATTCTCAACATTCTGCTCACTCTCACACACAAGGAAAATTAAATAAAGAAGATGCTGGAAGGGGTAGAGGGAGAGATGAAACTATAGCTATTTATAGACACTATCACAATAAATTCATAAAACCCAAAAGAATCTATTTGAAATCATTAGAACTAATAAGAATATCCAATAAGGAAGCTGGTTACAAATATATCAATATCTAGAAAGAAAAGATACTGGGGATAAAGAGACCTTATGCAAATTATTATCCAGGAACAAATTTATCAAAATGATCCTGGACTTGTTTGGGTAGAAAAGGCCACACAAAATAAATTGTGAGACAAATGAAGGCATATCAAGTTCCAAGATTACATTATTTTTATGCTAGTATTCTCATTACTACTTATAATGCAATTCCAATCAAAATCGAAATGGTCTTTTCTTTGATATAAGGAGCAAGGAAACTTATAAAATGATTTGTAAATTTTCTTGGAATAAATAATGAAGAAAAATGTTTTAATAGTAATGAGGAGAAGTATATACCCAGCTAGATAATATCTTGTAAAGTTATAATAATTAAAACATCTAGAAATAGATAAATGAATGGCCCAAAGAAACATTTGCAAATATTTTAAAAGTCGCAAATGTGATAATGGTAGTATCCAAAATCAGTGAGGAATATTTAGTAAAAGATGACTTAGAACTGGTTCATATTTTAAAAAGAAAAGAAAAACTACATCTCTATTTCATAATATACACTAATGTTCCTAGATTACAAAGAACTTTATATAACCATAAATTAGTAAAGCCATAGTACAGCAATAAAGGCAGACAAACAGAGACTGAGATACATAACATAAAGGTTATTTAATGCCAATAAAGTCCTAAAGACCCATAAATAGAAGTCATAAACAAAATCCCACTGGGAAGAAATATTTGCAACATATGACAGTTAAATAATCTATTTAATCAAGAAAAGAAACACTTCAGTAGAAGAGTACATTAAAGACCCAGGCAGGCATTTCACAAAAGAAGAAATGCAAATTGACCAGTGAACATATGAGAAAGTTCAATCTAATTAGTAATCAAAGAAATGCAAATTAAAACAACAAGATACCACTTTTTGCCTTTTAGATTGGCACAAGATCAAAAATAACGCTCATTGATGGTGTGGGCAAAGGGAACCAGTCCCAGCGCTGGTGGGAATGCAAAAAATGGTAACTGCTGGAGAACAAGTTGGGAATACTTATCAAAAGATTTCAAAATGTTAATTGCAGCAGTATTTAAAATAGCAAAACTATTTGAAGCAGTATTCATATTCTTCAATAGGAGAATTGCTTAATCATAATCTGCAAATCACAATGAGAAAATTAGATCTTTGTGTTATGAGGTGGAAAGACATCCATGTTAAGAGGTATGAGTAAGTGGAATAAAAAGCAAATGACAATAATCTGATAGGCTGATCTCACTTTCATTAAAAGGAGAAAAAAATCCACGCAGAAAACACACAACAAATAGTGGTTATCAATGAAAACAGAGATATAAAGGAGTATAAGATTAATTTTTACTTATAAACCTTCTTTTCTGTAATCAGCATTATATTTTATCAGTTTTTTAAAATGAAAAAAGGGAAAATGTTTTAAAATATGCATATTTTTGATCTAGCAATTTACTTCCAGGAATTTACCCTAAGGGAATAGATAATATGCACAATTTAGCTAAAAGAATGCTTACCCAAGCATTATTTGAGTGAAACTTGGAAATAACCTAAATGTGATCTAACAGAGTATTGGTTTTGGAAAATGAAGCATATTCATATACTATAATGCTATTCAGCCATTAAAATGTAGAAATCTGACTAGAAAAGTGTCTAAAACAGTATACCACATTTCCATTACTGTTTTGTATATATTTATTGAATGCATAATGTATGTGGAATGTATTTCCATATGCACATATGTATGATGATGCATATGAAAACTTGAAAGGAGAGTGAGATTGTGAATTAGTTTGCGTATATGAATTTCTAATTTTCCTACAATGGAAATATTTCTGTAATCAACTGAAAAAGATGGTTTTCTCGCTCATCCTAAAATAGTTCCTGGTCATATTATTCATTTTAATTTTTAAAATCTCCTTTTCTAAAACATAAGGGAAGCTAACATTTAATTAGCATGTGCTATATGCCAGACATTGCCCTCAGCACTTTACACCTATTACCTCATTTAATCCTTACACTACCCAAGGTAGACGCTTTTCCCTAAAAACGAGGAATTCAGGCCAGAGCATTTAAGTAACTTGTCCATGGTCATACACCTGGTAGGAGCCAGATCCAAGATCTAAATCCAAGTACTTTGACTGGTCTTTACCAACACTACACAGAAGTAATGACCTTCTTGAAGTAAACACACACTCATCTGACCTTCTGGATCTGTTTTTTATTCCTAGTCAAACTTAAAACAGTAGACAAGCCATTGCTCCGTCTCTAACTAGATCCCAGGAAAACAGCAAAACCACTCATGTGTCTTAACTTAGTAGACTTGATCCTTAAACAACCCAGGGTTGTTTAAAGGTACATCCTCAAGTGCCATCAAAAATCCATATATAATTTATAGCCATCCCTCTATATTCACGGTTGCTTCCATCTATGGTTCCACATCCAAGAATGCAAACAAGCACCATTTACTACTGATAAAAATTTGCATATATGTGGACAAACATGGTTCAAACGTATGTTGTTCAAGCGTCAAGTGTACTTCATTCAAAACTTCATGGTGACCTTCAAGGAAATGGAAGGTTAGACTGCAGCAACCAGGAGCTGACAGAACTGAAAACTCTGAAAAGGCCTGTAACTCTCTGAATGGTATTTCCTGCTTTCCCGGCTTGGACTTCTAATCTGTTCCCACATTTGCCCACAGATTCAAATTTGGAGTTTTCACATGCCTGATCTCTTCACCAGTGTGACAAGAGGGAACTAAGAGGAAGAACTACAGATTTACAACAAACATTTTGTTTTCATTTGAAATGAAAATAAAGATAACTGATTTGTGAATCAAATAGTTTTTGCTTGTTTTACAAATTTCTAACAATAGGCAAATGTTCTTCAGCACTCTATTTTCCTCAGCAGCTATAGGAATATCTCAGGTGCCAATTTCCTACATAGAAATTCTGGTCTGTTATTCATTTCTGCAACGTCACTCATTTACCTCATTTACACAGCATGAGTAAATCAGCCCAGTTCTCTCTAATCACAGGATACACCTCATTCTAAACAAAACTGTTTCCTAACATATGCAAAGACATGTATATAACTAGTTTTATAGAAAACTGTTTTCTTCTGAATATAGTCTTTAGGAATAAAACTCGTTAGAATTGTGTGAACTTGAATTTAAAATGGTTTTATTTAATGGCTTGGAACTGTCTAAACATTGTTTACCCACTATCAGATTAGATGGTGCTTGTCTGTGTCTTTGTTTCGTTTTTGAAGTTTGTGAGATATAAGCAGTGGACCAGCTGGCTCTGTGGGGTAGCAAGACACTGGCTTCCAAGACTTGAAAGAGAGCTAAGGCCAAAGGGTCCTCAGGTTTCTAGGTGGAGTGCCCTCAGGCTAACCCCCAGTGAGCTGAAGGTTCTAGAGATGTCTGAGAAGATAAGCTGAAAATCTAAGAAGGTCATTGTTTCCCCTCGAACCCCACACCAAAACACTTAACTCTTTGAGACACAGTTAGAAAATACAAATATTTATGAGAAATATGATTAAAGAGAAAAAAAGAAACCATATTCAGAGTGAAGACTATTATTTTGGGGTCTATAAAAATCAACCACTTATCTATACCTCTTTATAATAAAAGTTTAAGAATGACTCAGACTTTTATTCTCTATGTGAATCAGAAAAATACTGCTTTTGGTTTATAAACTATTTTATTTATAAATGCTGAAACATACTTAGGTCTTTTATCTCTGCCTAATAGTTCATCTGTAAGATAGCCACTTCCATCACCGCACAGCAACCTCTGTTAATAGGATAACCAGTTTCTGCCATGAATAAAGCAAATGCTTTCATAATTGTATGCAAAAGCCACATTTCCATGCACAACCTAAGTATGTAAAAGAGGAGCTAAAATTTTTTAAAAACATACTTGGGGGGATATAATTTAAATGTAACTTTATTTTACTTTAATGCTAAAACATACATTTATTGGTAAAAAAATATGAAGTCAAACTTTATCCATAAATTGATATTTGATAACACTGGAAAAATATGAAAATCATCTATAGACATTTTTCTCAGTTTAGGAGCATTAAAACATTACAGATGATGTGCAATTTTTCTTTGTGGCATGTGGTTTATTATTTGAAATCTATTGGTTCATTAGGATCATATTGGTGATAGCTAGTTGTTTCAGAACATTAACTGTCCTCTCACATTACTTACAGAGATGCTGGGGACCATCTGTTCCAGCACAGGATTTAAGTATATGTCTATTGGATATCATGCTATTTATTTAATTCAGCACCCACTTCCTATTGTTGTATTTTCTTGGGGGGAAAAGTCAATTTAATTACAGGGAATAAAGATAACCTCTCCTGGCAGGTTACCCTGTCACCATGAGAGCAAAGCAGGACCTGCTTAAAGTAGGTTAAGTTGGCTAACAAGAACAGTAAAACCAACATCACTTAAGAATATTTAGCAAAGGTTTAACAGAAATAGAACAGTGAATGGCACTTTTAAAAATATTACTGTAAGCCCAGGGCTTGTCTAAATCAATCTTGGCACATCTGTCTGATGCAGACCGTAAACAGGATTAGAGCTGGATTTATCTGCTTGGCGCTAATTGTGCTCACAGTTCCTGCACATGTCCACTCTTTAAAATACTGCCCAAAAAACAAGGCTGCCTGGTAGACAGCTCCCACAACAGAGCGCAGACACACACTTATGGTATATTAGATGGTTAAGCAATGTGATGTCTAACCATTTTTTTTTTTTTGGCTCTTCAGAATTACTTATCTAATCCCCTAATTAAAAATACAAAATTCTGTTTGAATACACCACATACTGAGATAAATCTGTGAAGCAAGGGACCAATAAATTTGAATACACTTTAATTGTAAGAAGAAAACACAATTTAATTGTTAATAATCAGGTTAAACCAGGGTTTAAATAAATAGGGCTGCTCCAGTAATTTACTGAAAAACCATCACAGTGCATTACAATCCTCAAGAATTCTGACTTAACATTTGTTAGCATAAAAGCTTAAGTTCCTAAATATAAACACTTGTCAAGAATGACAAGAAATAGAATTATCTTGTAAAAGAATACCAAAAAGTCACATTTTTGTCATACCAAATAAAAAAATTAATGCTCAATTTCTATCTGCAATTTTTTCCCACTTATTTCTAGTTATTTCTATCATGTATAAATAGCTTAGGGGCTTCTCTTAAGAACTTAAGCACCCAAAGATACATAGGTACTTTTGCATAAAGTCTAAAATGAACTGATTAGTCAAATAATGTAAATATTATTCTGATTATTTGAAATGTAGACAATAAACATATAATTCTTTATTCAGAACATTGAATGTCTATGCTACAAAGTGACAATAACAATTTAAAATTACATAGTCTATATTTAATCACAAATACCACATAAACTCAGTATATTTAAAAATAGTATAATTGAAAATTTAGGTTGACTTTGACAAATTTCTATTCTAAGCTCTTTTCTTGGAACTCATGTTCCCAATAGCAAACTCTTAGAAATCAATTTTTTCCCTAAATCAAAACCATTAATAAATGTTCATACTTATAATGTTATTTTGTACAAATAATGGCAAAATTGGCAAATTAAGGCAATCATTTAAATAGTCTCAATATGTTTTCTCAGAAGGTACAGAGGATCAAAATGATTTTTATAAAAATACTAAAGATGTTATTTGCCTTTTTCACTGTGCTGACATTTGCATGGATGGTGAAAAGGAAATAGTGGTTAAAACATCTAGTGTCACCATGAATCAAGGAAGTGACACTAAATTTCACTAATAATTGTGAAGTGAAAAGTCCTCATCACTTCAAACTCACAGTATAAAAAAAAAGTATCACTTAACTGTCCTTGATGAAGTAGTAACACTTTAATTTTTAAAAATCTCTACCCTTTTGTAATTTCTTTTTTATATGTATTATGTGTGATAATGGGAATTGTACCAAAAAGCATTTCAGCTACAAATGAAAGTGATAGTTCTCCCCAGGAAAAGAACTCATACCATTCACACTGTGACTAGCTCGATTTTGTTCGGAAACATTTTTGCTTGAAAGATGGGACTAACAAACTTATATGCGAGTATGAGTATTTGGTAAATGTTTTCTGGGAACTGAGTAAAGTGAGCCAGTCACTCAAGCAAAACAACTGAGAATGCTGTCAATGACAAAATTCTAACTTTCAAGCAAAACTCAGAATTTTGTAAAACCTGTATCTGCCATGGTGAGCTTGAGAGCTTCCCAATATTTAAAGAATCTTATGCTGAGATTGGCAGTGATGTTAATATATCTGATAGTTTAAATATTTATATAATTATATGTGTCAACATTTGGAAACTCTATATAACTCAGTAGACCAATTTTTCCAAATACTCAATGCAGGGTATTATAAAATTATGCATAATTAAAGATTCAAAGTGCAATAAATTTTCAAATAGCAAACTACCGAAGGTTAATTGATATCTTTACAGATTCTGCTTTGTAACTAACATTTAAGAAATTAGCACTTACCAAGTTTTACTGTAGTATCAAAAAATATCCACAATTACCTGAAAACACTTCTCCTGTTCTAAACAAATATCTGTGTGAAATTGGATTTTTCTTATACACTTTAACAAAAACAAATACATTCACAACAAACTGAAGGCAGAAGCAATCTTGAAAACTCAGCTGTCTTTTACTAAATCTTTCTATTAAGGAATACTGTGTCTTCTATAAAAAAGATTTACAAACTGTAGTCAAGAAAATGACACTGATCTTTTTATTGTTTTGGAAAACAATTATCTTTAGTCCAAACATTATTTATGTTAAAATGCAATGGACTCATTACTGTTATTTTTAATGAATATTTTAAATGTTTAACTTCTAACATGGTAAATATTAGGGGTTATTAACCTATATAAACAAAGGCTCTTTGTGGTTTTCAACAATTTAAGAGTGCAAAGGGCTTCCAAAACTAAAAAAGCTCAAGAAACTCTGGACCTATCTATAATGTTGTGAAGACAGGCCTAAGCTTAAGAAAATGTAGCCTAAAAATGTCATGATTTATGCATTTTTATCTTTCATCATTTTGTATCAGTTTAAGATTTTATCACTAATTTTTTCAGACTGTCTATGCAACAAGTCCCTACTAGATATGAAACCTAGTGAACTAAAAGAGCAATTCAAAATTTCATATTCTATAGCATGAGTTTATCATGCAATTGTTTGGGTTTTGTCATTTTCACTTCAGTAAGAGCACTCATGTGCATCTCTTGGAATTGTGTATTACCTGATTATATTATCTAATTATACACTTGCCCCTGTCATTTTACACATCTACTTACATTTCTGCTCCTTAGGGAAAATATTCATAAATAGGTAGTCCCTGAGAATGGTATTTAGGTTAGTGCAAAAGTAACTGCAGTTCTGCACTGGTGAACTTTGCCATTTGATATCAGAATACATTCTTAAATAAATGTGGTTATGTTATACATCATTTTAAGGTACATTCCTCGATTTATGTCTTTTGCTAATGAATTGATGTTAGACAAAAAGCAAATTTGTGTGATTTTCTTCTTTGAGTTCAAAATGGATCATAAAGCAGCAGAGACAACTAGCAACATCAACAATGCACCTGGCCCAGGAACTGCTAATGAATGCACAGTGCAGTAGTGGTTCAAGAAGTTCTGCAAAGGAGACGAGAGCCTTGAAGATGAGGAGCATAGTGGCCAGCCATCAGAAGTTGACAACGACTAACAGAGCATCATGGAAGGTGATCCTCTCACAACTGCATGAGAAGTTGCCCAAGAACTCAATCTCGACCATTCTATGGTTGTTTGGCACTGGAAGCAAACTGGAAAGGTGAAAAGTTTGATAAGTGGCTGCCTCATGAGCTGACCGAAAATAAAAAATATCATCATTTTGAAGTGCTGCCTTTTCTTATTCTACACAACAGCAATGAAATATTTCTCGATCAAATTTTGACATGTGACAAAAAGTGGATTTTGCACAACCACCAGTGACAACCAGCTCAGTGGTCACACGAAGAAGAAGTTCCCAAGCACTTCCCAAAGCCAAACTTGCACCAAAAAAAATGTCACAGTCACTGGTGGTCTGCGGCCAAATTCATCCACCACAGCTTTCTGAATCCCGGCTAAACCATTACATCTGAGAAGCATGCTCAGCAAATGGATGAGATGCACTAAATCTGCAACACCTGCAGCCAGCACTGGTCAACAGAAAGGGCCCAGTTCTCTCTGACAACTCCTGACCGCACGTAACACAACCAACGCTTCAAAAACTGAATGAACTGGGCTACAAAGTTTTGCCTCATCTGCCATATTCACCTGACCTCTTGCCAACCGACTAGCACTTCTTTGAGCATCTTGACAACTTTGTGCACAAAACATGCTTTCACAATCAGTACAACACAGAAAATGCTTTCCAAGAGTTCATCAAATCCCAAAGCATGGATTTTTTTTTTTTGCTGCAGGAGTAAAGTTATTTCTCAAAAATGTGCTGATTGTAGTGGTTCCTGTTTTGATTAATAAAGATGTGTTTGAACCCAGTTATAGTGACTTAAAATTCAGGGTCTGAAACCACAATTACTTTTGCACCAACATAAATACTATTCTCAGAGACCAACAGAAAATATGAGCTTAATTAACTCATCTTATGGCTAACAAACACATGAAAAGATGCTCAACATCACTCATTATCAGAGAAATGCAAATCAAAACCACAATGAGGTACCATCTCACACCAGTCAGAATGGCTGCTATCCAAAAATCTACAAACAATAAATGCTGGAGAGGGTGTGGAAAAAAGGGAACCCTCTAACACTGTTGGTGGGAATGCAAACTAGTACAGCCACTATGGAAAACAGTGTGGAGATTCCTTTAAAAACTGGAAATAGAACTGTCATATGATCCAGCAATCCCACGCTGGGCATACACACCGAGGAAATCAGATCTGAAAGAGACATGTTCACCCCAATGTTCATCGCAGCACCGTTTGTAATAGCCAGGACATGGAAGCAACCTAGATGCCCATCAGCAGACGAATGGATAAGAAAGCTGTGGTACATATACACAATGGAATATTACTCGGCCATTAAAAAGAATACATTTGAATCAGTTCTAATGAGGTGGATGAAACTGGAGCCTATTATACAGAGTGAAGTAAGTCAGAATGAAAAACACCAATACAGTATACTAATGCATATATGTGGAATTTAGAAAGATGGTAATGATAAACCTATATGCAAGACAGCAAAAGAGACACAGATGTAAAGAACAGACTTTTGGACTCTGTAGGAGAAGGTGAGGGAGGGATGATTTGAAATAATAGCATTGAAACATGTACATTACCATATGTGAAACAGATCGCCAGTCCAGATTTGACGCATGAGACAGGGTGCTCAGGGCTGGAGCACTGGGATGACCCAGAGGGATGGGATGGGGAGGGAGGTGGGAGGGGGGTTCAGGATGGGGAACACATGTACACCCATGGCGGATTCATGTCAATGTATGGCAAAACCCACTACAATACTGTAAAGTAATCAACCTCCAATTAAAATAAATAAATTTTAAAAATAATAAAAATTAATTCATCTTAATCCTATAATCTAGTCTTTTTTGGCATTACCAGTTATGTATATCAATTCATATAGGATTATAGTTCATATATATGCTACTAAATGACCCTTGTGCAGATTCCCCATGAACCCCAGAAGTATAGTGATCAGTCTTCCTTTTTCTAGTTATCAGTAATTTATTTCAACAATATCTTCACTGTCCTCCTCATCTCTAATCTCTGAGTCCAACCCCAGCTCAATGCTTCAAAAAAGGATAGGTGTCCTATAAAAGTTTGCTACTGACTGTATTTACCATCAATCAGATAATATCTTAATTATGGTGTATGCATTTCAATCTCTGAACCTTTGCTCCTTCATTTCCCAACAAATGGAAGGCCTTCTTGATTCTAGACTTTTCAAACATTAACCATCTGTCAGAGCTCAATGGAGCCCCTCCTCCAAGAAACATCCCTCATTTTCCAGTCCCTCTGAACTCCTACCGCCCAGTACGACTCAGCTGAAGTCTAGTCACATATCAGAGGTTCCTAACTTCACAGGGGGGAAGGCACAAGGGTCCTTCAAAGCCTTTTGAGAATTTAAGTTACATATATTTTTTCCCACATAAGTTAAATGGTAGTTTTAAAAAAACAGCAACAGGGGAGGGATTAGAGAAAGATCAGACTGTAATAGTTTAGAATAAATTCAAAAGTTTATTTCATTAACATGATTGAATGCTAACATTCCAGGCACTTCTGTGTGGGTATTACAATACTCATATTAAAAAAAAATAAAAATAAAAAAATAAAATAAAATACTCATATTAATAGAGCAATCTCCATGGACAACTGTTTCTACGAGAAACAAAAGTTAAGGAGTCCTTCATCTTTCTTGGCCTGGAACTTGCTGGACTGTGGAAACAGGACTAAGTCACAATGATGGCTTCTATTGTCAGCATCTAAGGACAATGCCTGTGTATGGGTTTCCTGCCTGGTAAATGCCCTTATATTTCACAGTCCAAGCTGACTCACTGATACTCCTTTCTTCTGAGGACCTCAAAGAGTCATACTGCCTCTGTTTTCACCTCCACCATTACTAGCAATCAATGCCCTACCTATGCAGGTCTCATCCCCCATCATCTCACAGTAGTCATGGTGAAGTTCCCCTCAACTCTTTAAATAATCTAAAGGTTTGACTACTGAGAGACACTAAAAGGCTCACTTTAATACCACTCCCATTCAGTTTTACCTTTCAGTTCAGTTGAGTTCAGTCACTCAGTCGTGTCCAACTCTTTGCGACCCCATGAATCGCAGCACGCCAGGCCTCCCTGTCCATTAAAAACTCCCAGAGTTTGCTCAAATTCATGTCCATCGAGTCGGTGATGCCATCCAGCCATCTCATCCT